>NC_134037.1:6348238-6948238 GCF_965140245.1 Athene noctua
GGGAGGAAGGAAGGGAGGAAGGAGGAAGGAAGGAAGGAAGAAGGAAGGAAGGAAGGGAGGGAGGAAGGAAGGAAGGAAGGAAGGAAGGAAGGAAGGAAGGAAGGAAGGAAGGGAAGGGAGGGAAGGAAGGAAGGAAGGAAGGAAGGAAGGAAGGAAGGAAGGAGGAGGAAAGGGAGGAAGGAAGGAAGGAAGGAAGGAAGGAAGGAAGGAAGGAAGGGAGGAAGGAAGGAAGGAAGGAAGGGAGGGAGGGAGGAGGAAGGAAGGAAGGAAGGAAGGAAGGAAGGAAGGGAAGAAGGAAGGAAGGAAGGAAGGAGGGAGGAAGGAAGGAAGGAAGGAAGAAGGAAGGAAGGAAGGAAGGAAGGAAGGAGGAAGGGAGGGAGGGAGGGAGGGAGGGAGGAAGGAAGGAAGGAAGGAAGGAAGGAAGGAAGGAAGGAAGGAGAAGGAAGGAAGGAAAGGGAGGGAGGGAGGGAGGAAGGAAGGAAGGAAGGAAGGAAGGAAGGAAGGAAGGAAGGAAGGAAGGAAGGGAGGGAGGGACTACTTCTTTCTCTTAATTTGGTTTTTCTACATTGTAATGTTGTTCGTGAAAAAAAAAAAAATTCTCACCAATTGAGACAATAAGAAAATTCTAGGAACTCTTCCAGGTTCAAAGTTTGGTTGAACGTCTCAAGATTTTGGATGCTGAGAGAAAAAAAAGACCCAAACGTAGGACTGGGCAAACTCTGCTCTTTCCAACACCCCGTTGAAGCCTGGCGAGCGCAGTGTGAGCAGCCACACCAGCCTCAAGCAAGATGGCTTAGACCTAACAAAAAAAAAGTTAGGACACCTTGAGCACACCCTCCGGATGGAGGGAGAAGGGGAGTCCCTTCCCTTCGAGACAACACCCCTCCCACACCGCCAGGACACCGCACCCCCCAGCTCGGTGGTTACTTCAGTCCTGCCTGGGTCTTTTTTTTTTTTTTTTTTTTTGTTGGTGGGGGGAGGATGTTTTCCCGACTTCGCCAAGGCAAGCCTAGCTCAGTGTACGAACGAGGCACACCAGGGAGGGAGAGGTCCGGGACGAGCCGGGCAGTGAGGCGGGGAGCGCAGCCCAGCCCCCGCCGGATTTACGGGCGGCAGCGCTTCCTCCAACTCACCTCCGCAGGGCACTGCGGCCGTCTATACTTTTTTTTTTTTTTTTTCTGCCCCGAAAAATACGGGCATGGGAGAAGAAGGAAAAGGATTTGAGGGTAGATTCCTTCTTTTGCATCCTGTGGTGCCATGGTGCGGTTCGCACCCCGCGCCTGGGCGCTGCCCCGGGGCGCACGGGGGGAGGACAGGCACGGTGCTGATGCCTTTCCCACTCTCTTCCCGAGCTGCCAGGAGATCACCCCGCGGCAGGAGATTTGTCTTGCGAGAGACCTTCCCCCCGGTCAGACCCCTTCCCTCTCCATCCTCCTTCCCCACGCACAGGCAGCTCAGACAACCCCCCAGCCACACCACCAGCCAGCTCCGAGCCCAACTTCAAACAACAACAAAGCCACAAAAATGGGTTTGTTTGGAGGAAAGTTTATAAGAAACGCGGCTTGCCAGATGCACGTTACTGGTCAGTTCCATCTGTTAGCTTCGCTTCCACACCCTAAAAAATCATAAGACCATTTGCACTTTTAACTCCCACCAATCCAATTAATAACGCGAATCAAACTGCAAAGCACTTATTAATTGCTCCCAAAGAAAAATCTTCCAGGATAGTTAATTGGGAGCTTTCTGGTTTTCCAACCAGCGCCATGAACTGATGGGTGAGAGCAGACAGACTTCGTGTTGAGTTTCATTGTGGCTGGGCACGTTGTTTAGCCCCTGCTTAAAGTTTGCTTCTGCTCCTAAGCTATAGAAGGGATTTTGGGTCTCTCTCTCTCTCTGTCTCTCTCTCTCTCTCCTTTTTTTTTTTTTTTTTTTTTTTGTGTGTGTGTGTTTTTTGTTTAGGGTTTTTTTGTTTGTTTGTTTGTTTGAAGGGGTCTGGAAAAAAGCTGACTGGGTTGCTGGGAAGGGTGGAGATGTGGGGGAAAAACCCACAAGAAAATAAAGACCCCTGCTCTGGGATCATGTCAGCTTGCCCGGTAGTTCACTGAAGTGTGCTAGCGGCTGGTGCTGCTGCAGGGAACAGAGGCTGGGCTTGACGTCTGGCTGCTGTAGGAGAGCAGCTCCCTGGACTCACAACACTCTCTCACCTCGTGTTTGACTTACGAATGTCTCCTAGCATTTAGGAGCCCGAAATGACATTTTTTCCTTTCATTTTTCCTTCCCGCCTTAGCTCCTGCATTTTCCTGTTCACCCAATAATTATTTTATTTCTTAATTAAGCGCCTTCTCTTCCACTGAGAGAGTCAACAAAATTGGTTCTTGCTGGATGTAAACTTCTGACGATTTCTCTTGGACTTTCTTGTGTCTGAATGAGACCAGAAAGCAACTCAAGCCACCACAGGCATCTGGGGTCAGCAGTGCCAGGACATTCTCGGAGCAGGGTCCATCCTCTGTAATGCTCTTCCCTGTGAAGGACCTAAAGAGAAGTCCTCCTTCAGCAGCCAGCAAAGGCTTTTTGCTTTATACTCTTTTCCATCCCTTTTGTGCTTTGCAGTTCCTGCAGTCTGGGGGCTGTGAGTTTTGGGGACACTCAGCTGACCTAAAACAAAAGCAGCCCTGGGGTTGCTTTTGCACATCACTGAGTCCTGCCCTTTGTTTGCAGATCTGCTGTTGTTGTTGATTCTTTGTCTCCCCCCCCCCCCCCCCCCCCAATGTTTTTCTACTTCTCCTGCTCCTCTGGCCGGCTGACCTTCTCTCTCTTGTGAGAGGGGAGGTGAACCTGAACATGGGTCCCCTCTGTGCTGAGCATCACCACCCCATCTCCCTTCCCTGAATTTTGCATGCAGGGAAAACTCCGGGAGAGGCCCAGATCTCTGTGGGTTGGAGGGAGGGAGCCGGTAGCACCACCACCACATTGCACACACAGACTACCCGCCTTAATTTTCAGGCAAATCTGTCTGTGTGCCTACCCATCCATCCATCCATCCATCCATCCATCGACATACAACCCATGCCTGGTAAATAAATAAACCCTATACACTCTAGGGGGGGTGTGTGTGTGTGTGTGTAAAGATCATAATCAGAAATTTTGTTGGTTTTTCTCTTGTTTCCCTTTAAGAATCATTATTTTGAGAGTACGTTACTTTATATTGCTTTTTCTCTTCCAAGGAGAAAAAAAAAGGAGAGAGGAAGATTTGACACTGGAGTTCACAGACTGTAGCTGTGGGGGTAGGGAGTGTGGGGAGTTTTGGAGGGGATTTCTTCAAGCTGCAAGACCAGAGATGTCCTGCAAAAACCTGCCCAATCGCCTTCCCTCTGAACATAAGTAACCTCCTCAATGCCCACCACCATGTTTCCTCCTCCTCGCAAATTTGTATTCTGCCTCACCACAACAGCTGAAAGGCAACATAACGGGACAGAGAAAATGCATTTGCAAGCAATTAAAATGCTGTGAATATATTAGTTGAAAATTAAAGGGGATAACTGGTGTCTCCAGTCATTTCTTTGAAGGCAGCAAGGCTTTTTGCTTGCTGAGGCTTTCATGAAGACTCATGGGCAGCTGTGTTTCTACCCAGGTGCTTGGCATCACTCAGCATAAGTGCAAAAAGGAGAGGTGAGATGGCTTTGAAGGGGTCAATATTGATCAATATTGCCTTGCAAAAAAAACAGACCAATGTCACTTGGGAGTGAATGCCATTCACACCAGTTTGTGCAAGGATCAGGAGGGCAGAGTTTGTGACCACTGCATCGCAACGTGACTTTCCAGACATTTGGTAAGGGTCATCCTTTGCCTGTCAATGAGAGACCTTCTTCCCCTCCTTTTTCTTGTTCACCACCCCCCGTTCTCATCTTCCTTAGCATCTCTTTTCCCTGCTGGCTGCTGCTTATTGCTGGACAGATGGAGCGGGGAGCCCCACAGTCCTTGTCCCTGCCCTGTTATTTCTTACGATAAGAGTCTTGGTGAAGTGACTTCCCTGCTTTCTCCTTCAAGCACCCTGTCCCACAACCACAGGTTTACTTCTTACATGGAGCTGCTCCTCATGCTTATCCTCTCCACTCAACCGATCTTGCAGACATCTCACTTCTCCCTCTCCTGACTGTTTCCCCACAGCTCCCCGAGCTGATGAATGCCCCATCAGATCTGTCTTTGCTCTCCAGACAGAGCCCAAGAAAGCAGCTTCTCCTGGCTTATGCTTGGAGAGGTGTGAAGATCCTACTGGGGAAGCTGTCTAGGGCCCCTTCTTACATGACTCCTAGGGCTGTACCTGCTCCATGGAGGCCTCTCCACCTGGTCCTCTTTGACAACAGCTTCTGGTATATCTTGGTCTTTCACGCAATCCCGCTTTAAGGCATTTATTTCACCATCACTGTTGTGTTTTCAAGCTGTCTACCCACCTTTTCTCTCTCCTTTAGGCACCTGCATCAGGAAAAACAGACGGCTTCCACTCTTCCCCTTCTGGGATTTCACCTCTTTCAATCTTCACACAACACTGCGGTTTTGCCAGTGCCTTTTACTGCCATGTACTTAATTTCTTTCAGCATCTCTACCACATCCCTTAGGGGGGTAACATGATGACTGTCTGTGGCAGCTGTCCTCTCTCTAGTTTTGCAAGCACTGAGACAAAGAAAAACCTTCCTCCCTCCTTCCAGCTTTCTCCTGAAAGCAAAAGCTACTTCTGTCAATTCCTCCTGCCATCTCCTAGAAGCCATTTTTATTTTCCATTGACCTCTTCTGTACTTTAAGAATATCCTATTACTTTATTTATCTTTCTTTCTTGTGCAGTTCTTTCATTTCTCAGCTCAGCTCCTCTCACATATCTTACACTTAATTCCCTTCATTAGATAATCTTCCCAGACCTTCTTTCTCTTTACCTGACTTATTTCCAGAGGAATCATCCAGCAGGACCTTGAGAGGCTTGAGAGGTGGGCCCATGTGAACCTCAGGTAATTCAACAACGCCAAGCGCAAGGTCCCACACATGGGTTGGGGCAATCTCAAGCACAAATACAGGCTGGGTGATGAGTGGATTGAGAGCAACCCTTTGGAGAAGCTCAACATGACCCAGAAATGTGTATTTGCAGCCCAGAAAGGCAACTGTACCCTGGGCTGCATCAAGCGTGGACAGCAGGTCGAGAGAGGTGATTTTTCCCCTTACTCTGCTCTCATGAGACCCTACTTGCGGTACTGTGTTCAGCTCTGGGGTTCCCCAGTACAAGAAAGACATGGACCTGTTCGAGTGGGTCCAGAGGAGGCCACAAAGATGATCAGGGACCTTGAGCACCTCCCCTGTGAGGACAGGCTGAGAGAGTTGAGGTTGTTCAGCCTGGAGGAGAGAAGACTCCAGGGAGACCTTATAGTGGCCTTCCAGTACTTAAAGGAACTACAGGAAAGATGGGGATGATTTCTGTACACGAGGATGTAGTGATAGGACAAGGCGTAATGGATTTAAACTGAAAGAGGGTGGAGTTTGATAAGATATTAGGAAGAAATTCTTTACTGTGGGTGTGGTCACTGGAACTGGTTGCCCAGAGAAGTTGTGGCTCCCTGGCAGGGTTCAAGGCCAGGTTGGATGGAGTTTTGAGCAACCTGATCTGGTGGAAGGTGTCCCTGCCCATGGCAGGGGGGATGGAATTAGGTGATCTTTGAGGTCCCTTCCAACCTAAATCATTCTATGACTGTATGATCTCAATCATTTAGACCATCTTAAGACACCTTAAGTAATTTTCTGATTCTGTGGTTATCTGAAGGTATTTACTGCTATGGGCAAAAGAATCATGACAACTTTAGAGAATCCTTTAATTATCTCTTTCTTTTTCCTGTTTACCTAACGATTTGTCACATTTCTCATATTCTGTGTGTTCTGCTGTTCTGAAAGGAGATTTTTGATTATAATCACAGACCTAACTAGACTCTAATGACTCGTCCATGTGAGAGCCTTTCCTTCCTTTGCATCAGTAGCTCATCAGCCAATTCATCTTTGCTTGTTAAAGATGCTTTTAAATTCTGGGAGAGGAAGCAGTCGCAGATATCTCAGCAATGTTTTATGCTCTCAAGTTTGTGTCAAGGAAGAAGAATTAAAGAATCTTTCCCTATGATTTTTTTTTTTTTTTCTTTCAAATTGTGATCAAGTCTTGCTCTGACCATACTTTTAACTGCCTCACCTAGGATTTCTCTAGCAATATTGATGCTGTGAATTATTTCTACTATTAAAGCCATACTGGGAAACTGTTAAAAGGAAACACAGACTATCTCTGTTCATGAAATGGGATGAGGTTAGCAATTTAGCAGTAGAGCAGACTGAAACCTGGTTCTGGAAAACCACATGATAGTGAAAAGCCTCAAAAGGTGACCTGAAAATGAACAGGAGTCCTGGTTCAAATTCTTGCTCCACTTCTTGTGATATAGACATCTGAACCCAGTCCTTCTAGAACTAATAATTTGTGGAAAAGCTTATGGGCTTCAAGAGGGACATTCCTCAGGATCATAATGGCACAGTGGAAAATTTAGAGTTAAAAGAACTATTCTCTGACATTCCCGCTTGGCTCAGTAAATTACGAAGTCCATACTTTCCTTAAACTATTCTGATTTCAATAAAATTTTTAAGTCACTTTCAGCGACTTTTTTTTTTTTTTTTTTAAACTAGCTACCAAAGAAAAATGATGAAGCCTGATTCTATAGAAAGCACTATAGGAAGCTGTATGGGATATTCCTGCTCAGTGATAAAGCATAATAGCTATACTCAACCAAGGCAACAAGAAAAATCCGTATGTGACAAGGATTTCATATCAGACCATCAAAGTTCAGTGGGAACTGTCATCACAACCTCATATTTTCCTGCTCAGGAGAAAACACTGGGGATGAAACTGGAAATCTTACAGTTAACTAGTACATCTAATTAAAAGGTTGTTTGTTTTTGGTTTTTTTTTTTTTTTTTTTTTTTTTCTCTTGCCACTTTTAGCCCACAGGGCAATTTCAATCCAAGCTTTCCACACCTAACCAGGTAAACTGGGACGTTAGAAATTCTCCTGATCACAAACTGGCTAAGATGACATTATCCACATTATTTCCTGGATGCCTTTCGATATATGAGGTAAAATCTTATCATTAAACTTCTCTCTGGTAGTGGAGAATGAAAACATCTGTAGACTGTGATGTATTAAAGATGTACCTTATATTAGAATCATCCATAATTAATGCAGACATTCCAATAAATAATACAGTGTCAGGTTCTTTGGATTATTGAGTGTACTCCGCTGTGCTCATATACTTATGCACTGGCGGTAATAGTGAGCAAGTTTCCTTACCTAATTAAACACTGCACTCTACTATGTGTTTAAATAGCATTAAGGTTGTGTCACAAACTTAAAAGAGTAAATTCAAAGGTAAGGCTGACATCTTTGTCCTCAGCTCACGAGTCATGTATTGATGGCTTCTTCCATTTCTTTCCCCACCTGCGTGTCTGCATGGATATACATTTTCATGGATTTTTTCAGCCTTAACACTTTAAAATTAGGTGTAATAGTATTAATATTTTAAAGAGATTCTTTCCTCAAGAGCCTGGAATTGCTCTGAATAGCTCAAATAAATCTGTATTTAGGTTAAGTAATATATAATTTTCACTGAGCACATATATTTGTTAACATATTTGAAAATGGGACTTGTATTGACCCAAGAATCCTGGGTAGGTGCGAAGAAACCACTATGTATTTTTTATTGGTTCAGTATTCAGGCATTTGCTATTAAAATGCATAAGATCTATCCCCAAAACTAAAGCCATCTACTTCAGAGATGTAAGATTCCACTGAGGGAATAGGTATTTATGCTTTAAAAACATATTTTAATTTCCCAATTGATCATAATAGCTCATGCATAAAATCAAGAAATTTTGGGATTTCTATTACTTTAAAATTGGTCATTAAAATTAATTTGGAAGAAGGAGAATTTTTTTTTTTTTATTTCCAGACATAAGATCTTTTTTACAGGATCTGATTCTGGAATGATATCTCTGATAGAGGAGACATCATTCACAACCTGACAGTATCTGCTACAGGGCTGGTGATGAATGCGCTGATAGAGCCCACTGTGAGCTCCATTCTGCATCCTCGGCTCGTGTCAGTAATCCCTGTATAAACCAGTTGTCCCTTTGATCCCTACGGGCCCGAGCATGCTAGTGATGGTGGAGGGGTCAGGCACTAAAAGACAAGTACTCTCTTGCATGAGGGACCCAATCCAAAGATCATCTTAAGTCAATGGAATTCTCTCTCTGGAATTCAAAGAGCTGGCAAAATGTCCTAAACAAGTATTTGGATTTGTATTGTGCTTGAAACTTAATACTAAGAATTATAAAAGACATAATAAGAATGTAACAATGTTTGCCTAGAAAACGTCTTTAAAAATAATTTAATATGTCAGTTCAATAATCTGAAAGCTGAAAAACATTTTATTTTTGAGAACCATGAGAAAAAATCCTTTTCCTTCCTTCCTTCCTTCCTTCCTTCCTTCCTTCCTTCCTTCCTTCCTTCCTTCCTTCCTTCCTTCCTTCCTTCCTTCCTTCCTTCCTTCCTTCCTTCCTTCCTTCCTTCCTCCCTCCCTCCCTCCCTCCTGAATATACTCCATTATATATATGAACATATACATACTAGCGCTGTGGACAGCCTAATTATTCAGTTTCTAAACTGTGACTTCAAGTGTGATATTCAGCAGTAATTTCCTTCAATACATATTGTCTGGCTCTTCTGAAATGATTATTTGCAGACCAGTGAATGAAACATGGACAATCAACAATTTTTGATTGTACAATAAAATGACTGCAATTGAAGTACAATGTTTTCAGTAGTTTAAAGACAATGGGCTATAGCTTATTGACCCCATTCAGCAAAGTGCTTAGCTGAAACAAATGCTTAACTTTATTTCTGAGTCTACAGTTAAAAAAAAAAAAAAAAAAAAAAAAAAAGCAAGGAAGAACATTCAGCACCAGGAAGCAGCATTCATGCAGAATGAGAACAGAAACTGGTATTCAGGTTAGTAAAGACCAGGATGTAATTTTGTTTCATACGGTTTAGGGGCGAGGGACATTGGCCGTGTATTAAATGATGGTCAAATGAATATATTACTCATAAGCAGACTCCACATTGCTATTTCTAAAAGTGTTTATGTATATTTTTCCATTTCCTCAATGAAACAAAACTGTGACAACCACAAAGACCCTGTCTTTTCCTCTCTATAAATATATATCACATATATATACATCATACAGATGCATCATGTACCTTTATATATATACGATAGAGAGAATTTGCAATAATTTGCACAGCTATTTTATATCTTCTTTTCAGACATATCAACACAGCTATGTTAATTTAATTGATTCACCTCCCATTTGCATCAACTGAACCTCTGCTCTACTACTCTGAAATATAGGAGAACACTCCTTATGCACTTGAAATTCCTCTTTACATCAATGGGAAGTGCTAAGATATTGTCAGCAATCTCATCTGCCTGCATGTATGCAAGTGCATAGTGTAGGTGTGCACCCACACTCATATTCCCCCTAATTACCATTTTGGTTATTGTGCACGAACAGTGCATAGGAAGAGGACATATTTCCCTCAGCTGGAAATACGAACATTCACTTTCCATCTAACCTTAACCCTGACCCTAAATTTGCAACCCTTAAAGATTAGCTTAAACAGAAGATCAATTTTGTTTATAGCAATGAGCATTGATTTTTCTCCCTGCAGTGCATGACACTGGCCTGGCTATTAATAGAGGAGAAAATATTCCCTATGGCTAGGAAGTTCTATAACATAAAAAGGAGCTATATATCATAGAATCATAGAATGGTTTGAGTTAGAAGGGACCTTTAAAGGTCATCTAGTCCAGCCCTCCTCCAAAGAGCAGGGACATCTTCATCTAGATCAGGTTGCTCAGAGCCCCGTCCAACCTGGCCTTGAATGTTTCCAGGGATGGGGCATCCACCTCCTCTCAGGGCAACCTGTGTCAGTGTCTCACCACCCTCATCATAAAACATTTCTTCCTTATATGAAGTCTGAATTTATAAAGATAGATATGTGTGTGCATTTTTATATATATGTTTTTAGATAGATACATGGAATGCTATCATCAGCCTAATACCCGCTGCCCTGCAGGGTGGGTTTCTAAAATGAAAAGTTACTTTTCTTTATAGTCTTCAAAGAGCCCCCTGAGCTAGGTTAGTTGTTTGTAGTAACCCAAGGGAGGAAGAAAGCCTGTTTAGTATCCCTCTTCTTTCTCGCAGCAAGAAGCAGGCTGCGATTTGGACTCTCTCTCTCTCCCCCCCCCCCCCCCCCCCCCCCCCCTCCTTTCCCTCCCCCGGCTGCGGGGGGCCGGCGGGGTGAGTCCCCCCTCAGCCCCGCCGGCAGGAGCTGTCCATTCAGCACCCCGCGCCCACGGGCGGCCTGCCCGCCCGCCAAAAAAACACAAAAGAAGGGAAATATTAATTAATGAAAAAGAGGGGGGAGAGCTAAAAAAAAAAAAAAAAAAAAAAAAAAGCCAATCTGCTCAATCCTCTGCCTGCAGGCAGACTCTAACGGAAACCACATATGCTTTGCCTCTCCCTATAAGAAATCTTCATTGGGGCATTAAAATACTTAAAAGGATTAGTCGTTAAATACTTGTACATTTGGTTTAATTCACTAGAAACGCTATGTCACAGGGTTACATCAGAAAGCTAGAGAGTTTTAATCTCACTTGCAGTATTTACCTAGATGTTTTATTCCTTCTGCTGCTTGTTACAGGGATAATATTAATATCCTACTTGTCCAGAGGGAGGAAGTTTAAAAAAAAAAAAGAAAAAAAAAGAAAAAAAAAGAGCTGGCTGCTGTCTGATGGTATAAAAATATCAAAGAGACTTTTAAGGTAAAACAAAACAAAACAAACCAGCATGAATTGGAGCATGGCATTCCTTCCCACAGCCTGTTGCTTATTCCTGATGATGATGATGATGGAGTGGTAAGGAGCTGTTGTCTTAGGAAAGCAGAATCGCTTAGTAGATCACACAGGTCTTGGGACATGGGAGATGGTGGCTTTGTTTAAAGACATCTTCTTTTTTAGGCTCAGTTTCTCTGCATGTCAGGTGTGCAACTCCTTTGTAATTCCTCTTTCAGAGTAGTCGCTAAAAATGCACTATTTTGGGTAAGGGTCCAGAAGAAGTTATCTTCAGTTAAGTGAAGAAACAGGGACCATAAATCTATTGAAGACAGGGACAAAAATGCCTTACTGTGAACTTCTCAATGAGGAGAGAAATTGGTGTGTAGGAGGACACTGTCGTGTAAGACTTGGGTCTTTTTGTCACTAATGAGAGATGATGGACTGTTACAGTTTAAAGCTTTCCTCAAGTTGTAGAGGTTTCTTGCACTTAGTTCTGACAGCCTAATTGTAGCTATATCCACTCAAAAAGACCTCAAGTAATGAGATATCAGTGAAATTCTTTGGTTTTCAAATCAAGAGTTACTTTATTCATATTTCAGCCAATCTGGGAGAAAAATGAGCTAAAGGTGAAATTCTGGTCCTGTTTAAGTGAATGAGTACATTGCCACAGATTTATGTTAATTTCATAAGAAAAAACTCAGTGGAGTGTTATACATCTATTATTACCCAGAAAGAAGCCCTGGATCTTTCCTAGAAAGGGAAGAAGGTATTATGACAAGACAAATTTCATCATCAAGTTCTTTGTTTGCTTTGCAGTGTCTGAGCAGCAGAACAGCCCATAGCCAACCATTTTCATTGTGTCGATGGAGATACCACTGTTAAGAGTAATCTCACTGGATGTTCTGCTATGGCTTCAGCAAGACACAACCTAATTTCATGGTAATTCCTCTTGGCCACCATCCTGAGTCAGGCAACCTTCAGAAATAGCAACACAGGCTGCCCTGTCAAAAAATGTAATAAAAATGCAGTGCAAGCTTTGTGTAGAGCTACAGAAGAAAAATTACCATGCATACTCCCCGTCTCCAAAGTGCACATGTATCTGCCAAGAATCTGGAATATAATTTCAGCGCTGAAATTTAATCTCAGATTTTCTCCAGCTAAAATAAACAATAGATTGTTCTACAGTGGTGAAGTATGGGATGAGGCCTGGGTAAGACTAATCAAATGAGGCACCCAACTGTTTTGGAATCAGAAGAGAATATCCCATTCTAGGATTACCCGAACTTTCTTCTTGCAAAGGACCATTCCTGGGAATCAACCAGAAGACCTTCTGAATGATGTAAGAAGCATAAGGAATACTGTCCACTGTCCACAGTGACACAGGAGACATTTTTTTGGCCTCATAATCTATTGCTAATATTTATTTATTAATTTTGGAACCCCTCTCTCTCATTAGGGTATTTTATACCTCCTAGACCTCTCAGCCTAATTTAATTTTTGGGGGTGTCTGAATATCAGCCTGCCCTTGACATAAAGGCTATTTTTTTTTTTTGGCGAGGCTTTGTGTCTTGTGCTTTTTTCCCCCTCAAAAGCAGAGAATGGTTTCTTGTATTCAAAGCATAAATGCAGCTGCCCCTGAGACTGCTTGGATGAGGACTAGATAAGAGAGTTACATTAGGGCAGAAATTCGGGTCACATCATATCAAACTGAAAGCATCAGGCCAAAGATAGGCTTGGCTAATAATATTTATACATGATCATTTTAAATGTGCAAACTCCTCCTGCCATGAAAGAAATCTCTTTTCAGTCTCATGTAGGTGCAGGTATTTTCAACAGGGTTATGTCAGCGCCTGCTAAAATGCAATGCATTTGCATCTTCTTTGCATTATTTATTGTTATCCTGCAGGCTGGATTGTCTCACTAATCATGATTTATGTCACTGAATTTTACCAGCTTCTGCTAGATTATTTTTTCAAGTGGTGGCTCTGGACTTTAGGAAGAGAAATGTCAGTGCAAGTCTTTTACACCTGTTACACAGCATAGGTGGTTGCTGCTTGTTGCCAAAGTCATGCAGAAAAATGTCTCTCCTTCAGTAGCAGCTCCTGGTATTGTGACCTTACCACATCCTCAGCAGACAGACTCTTTAATGCTTTCAAAGCCTTTAGAACCATGTTACAGGAACAGTTTATGAGTTTATGCTTGACAGACCAAGGGGAGAATTTTCCAAGTCACTATGATGTGTGCTGCAGTATGTGACATAGTAGGAAATGCATGTGGTTAGAGGGCAGTGGGTGGTTGGGGTGGGGGTTGGTAAAGGTTTTGGGCTGTATGTGAAGGTCACTCCTTGCCTCTGCTACTGACTTTCTGTGTCGCCTTGGACAAATCACCCACAAGCCATTGCTATGTTCCTCATATTTTGCATGTGTGGTATATCTGTTTCTTCCTTTTTATGTCTTGCCTCTCTGCGATGTTAGCTGCTCAGGGTGAAGACTGAGTCTTGCTGTGTGACTGTATGTTACCTGAGAGAATGGGAATCTGAATTTGAGCTTGAGGCCACTCAAAATACAAAAAGTAATAGTTTTGCATCTTTTTTTGGGGAAAAAAATGGGGATGAAACCTTGAATCATCAGGATTTGCTTGAATAATTGCCCCACTTTAACTTGTTCTGAGACACTTTGCTGTGTCCTGGCCTGCCTGTAGGTCCACATAAAGAGCATAAGTCTGTTATTGTGATTGGCAAACAACAACACTCCATTGCTTGAAAGGGTGGAATGAGCTGTCTAATGAAATGTTTAGACTTTGTTGGTTGATCTACACTGGTAGATGAAATACCGCCACAGTAGGTATGGTAATTTAAACTAGACTTGAAGTGGGAGGGGGATAACATCAGGCTTTCCTGTGGCAAGCTGTGGGATGACACGCTAAAGTTAGTGGGACAAGGTGCTAACAAGGGCCCTCAGCCTGTTGCTTTGAGATGTGCTGGTTACACTGTAGAATACTTGAAGTCTTACTGCAATGAGCCAGGGGCTTCTGAGGTAATAGGAGCCAACAGGGAAACACCAGTGAAATACCTCAAAGGAATCAAGGTGTGTTCCTCTGAGAAGGTGACATGGCCAGCAGCCCAGCTGAAGTGTTGTCACACCAATGCATGCGCATGGGCAATGAACAGGAAGAGTTGGAAGCCTCCATGCTGCTGGAAAGTTATGACCTGGTTGCCATTACTGAAACTTGGTGGGATGAATCCCATGACTAGAGTGTGGCTATTGATGGCTACGGGCTGCTCAGAAGGGATAGGCAAGGAAGGAGGGGTGGAGGCGTTTTCCTTTACATCAAGAAATGGATAGAGTGTGATGAGCTGTCTCTGAAGAATAGCCATGAGCAGGTTGAAAACTTATGGCTAAGAATCAGGGGCCAAGGCAACAAAGGGAACCTTATTGTTGATGTCTACTCCAGGTGTCCTCATCAAGGAGATCCTACTGACTGTCGTCTTACTCCAGTTACAGAAGGCATTGTGCTTGCAGGCTCTCATCCTGCTGGGGGATTTCAACTACCCTGACATCTGCTGGAAAAGTAGCATGGTGAGCTGTAGGCAATCCAGAAGAGTCCTGGAGTGCATCAAGGATAACTTCTTAAGCAAAATAATAGACAGAGCTACCAGAGGAGATGCAATATTGTACCTGCTGGTCACGAACACAAGTATGCTGATCAGCGACATCAAGTCTGGAGGCAGCCTGTGCTGCAGTGATCATGCACTGGTGGAAATTGCAGTCCTGAGGGATATGGGTTAGGTGAAGAGTAAAGTCAGGACCCTGAATTTTAAGAAAGCAAAATTCCAGCTGTTCCAGGAGTTAGTCAATAGGACCCCCTGGGAAGCTGCCCTCAGGGACCAGACCTGAGCAGATCTTTAAGGACTCTTTCCATAGAGTGCAAGACCTCTTGATCCCCAGGTGTAAGAAATCAGGAAAGGAAGGCAAGAGATGCATGTAGATGAGTCAAGATCTTCTGGTCAAACTAAAGGGCAAGAAGGAATTGCACAGGCAGTGGAAGCAGGGACAGGTATCCTGGGAGGAATATAGGGATGCTGCGCAGTTGTGTAGGGATGGGATCAGGAAGGCCAAGGTGCAGCTGGAGCTGAACTTGGCCAGGGATGCAAAGAATGATGAGATGGGCTTCTACAGGTACATCAGCCAGAAAAGGAAGGTGAAAGAAAGTGTACCCTGTCAATGAGCAAGACTGGCAAAATGCTAACAACAGAAGAGGGGAAGGCTGAGGTACTCAACAAAATTTTCCTTCAGTCTTCACTATCAACCTCTCTTCCCACCTCTCAAGTGGATGGACCACAAGACAGGGACTGGGGGAGTGAAGTCCCTCCCACTGTAAGATCAGGCTTGTGACCACCTTAGGAACCTGAACATACCTAAGTCTATGGGATCTGATGTACTTGCTGATGTAGTTGCCAAGCCACTCTTCATGATACTTGAAAAGTCATGGTGATGTCCCTAGTGTGACTGGAAAGAGGGAAACATTGCATCCATTTTTAAAAAGGGTAGAAAGGAGGACCCTGGGAACAACCAACCTGTCAGCCTCACCTCTCTGCCTAGGAAGATCATGGAACAGATCCTCCTAGAAGCTGCTCTAAGGCACATGAGGACAGGGAGGTGATTCGATGCAGCCAGCATGGCTTCACCAAGGTCAAATCCTGCCTGACCAACCCAGTGACCTTGTATGATGGAGTGACTACATCAGTGGACAAGAGAAGAGCTATGGATGTCATCTGTCTGGACTTCTGTAATGCCTTTCATATGGTCCCCCACAACATCCTTCTCTCTAAATTGGAGAGATAAGATTTGGTGGGTGGACTGTTTGGTAGATGAAGGAATTGGTTGGATGGTCACATCCAGGGGGTAGTGGTCAACAACTCAATGTTCAGATGGAGATCGGTGACAAGTGGTGTCCCTCAGGGGTCTGTATTGAGACCAGCACTGTTGAATATCTTCATAGACATTGGGATGGAGTGCAATGTCAGCAAGTTTGCAGTTGACATGCCTGACAGACAGGATGCCACCCAGAGGGACCTGGACAAGCTCGAGCAGTGGGCCTATGTGAACGTCATGAGGTTCAACAAGGCCAAGTGCAAGGTTCTGCACATGGGTTGGGGCAACCCTCAATATCATTACAGACTGGGCAATGAAGTGATTGAGAGCAACCCTGCTGAGAAAGACCTGGGGCTACTGATGGATGAGAAGTTGAACATGAGCTGGCAATGTGCACTCATAAACTAGAAAGCCAAAAGTATTGTGAGCTGCATCAAGTTGGCCAGCAGGTCAAGGAGGTGATTCTTCCCCTCTACTCCACTCTTGTGAGACCCCCCCTGCAGTCCTGTGTCCAGCTCTGGGGTCTCCAACAGAAAAATAACACAGACCTGCTCAAGAGGGTCCCAGAGGAGGACATGAAGATAATCAGGGGGCTGGAGCACCTCCCTTATGAGGACAGGCTGAGAAAATTTGGATTCATCCTGGAGAAAAGAAGTCTCCAGGGAGACCTTATAGCTACTTTCAGTACTTAAAGGGGACCTACAGGAAAGATGGGGAGGGACTCTTTATCAGGGAGTGTAGGGATAGGATGAAGGGTAACAGTTTTAAACTGAAAGAGGGGAGATTTAGATTAGACGTAAGGAAGAAATTCTCCCCTGTGAGGGGGGTGAGGCCCTGGCACAGGCTGCCCAGAGAAGCTGTGGCTGCCCCCTCCCTGGAAGGGTTCAAGGCCAGGTTGGACGGGGCTTTGGGCAACCTGGGCTAGTGGAAGGTGGCCCTGCCCATGGCAGGGGAGTTAGAGCTACACGATCTTTAAGGTCCCTTCTGATGCAAACCATTCGATGATTCTGTGATTAAAATTACAACCAGGCTGTTGAATCGTCTACCACAAAAGTAATGTTCTTACACTATGGAAAAAAGATATTTTTTTCCTTCCTCCACCCAGTAAGGCTTGAAGTTAGAAGACCTTGTCACCCGTGGCAGTTCCTCACCTCTGGTCCCCTGTCCATTCTCCCTGGCTCTAAATTTCTAGCCACCTGGAATTTATTTGACAGTACACTGTACCCCTACTACTACCTACATACTACTAGTGGCATAAAATTATTTCAGGTGTTGATTAAGCTTCTTTGTGGGAATGAAGAGTGAACTTCCTCTCACTTGCAATTTGGTATTGTTTGAAGTCCTAACCCTGGGCTGAGTTTTTTCTTTCAGCCACCTCTGATGAGAAATGGGAGGAACAAGTGTTTAAATGCCACATGGTCTGTGGAGTTGCATTTTTTTGCATAAGTGGATCATCTAGGACATTTCTCTTAAATAACAACATTCTAACCTGGGGTACCAGATATACCATTGGTGTAAATCAGCACAACTCCCAAAGGACATGTGTTGATTTTACACCCACTGGACATGTGGCTCAGCCAGCCTGTGATTTTTAGCACTTAGTTTTCTTCATGAACAGAAAATAGCATTATCATTTGCCTGTGATAAGGATATCTTTAATCAGGAACTGGGATCTACTGTACTGCTAGGTGCCAAAAAGACAGTCCTTAATTTAGAAGCATCTTGGTGTAGCATAGAATTACTCCATGAATGCAGGAAACTGAAGGAATAAAACAAAGTGATAATGATAGAATGTTAAAGTGTTCAATTTTATGTGGACATGACTTGTTTAAGGATTTAACCTTGAAGGAAGATAATTCTTCTGTTTTCTTGAATATACATTCAGCTGCAAAAGTTATCAGGGAGCTGAATTCTTATCTTATTTCCATTGGTAGGAATAAAGAGCAGGTCAATGGAGTTATGCTAGCACAAAGCTAAGATGTGCATCCTGACTATTATTCTTGAACAGCTGTAGAAAAGGTTTCATATCCCAGATTTAAATTATTTCTAAGAATGTCATGTGGAAAGAAAATGAATTTGAAAAGATATTGTAAAGGAAAATTCATTTACATCTTTTTGTGCAGAAAGAACCTGTTGAATGACATTTGAAAGAGGATTAAAGCTGATTTCTTACAAGCAGTAGAATAATCAGATTTCTAAGCTAAAGTGGAATTAAGGTCCTTCAATTCATCTGCAAAACTGACTGAAGTTGAATCATCGTTCGGTAATTTACATGTCATTTACAGGGGCATTCATTGTGCTTTTAGTACTGTAAATATGATCTGAACAGCTTTTGATCTTTTGCAGCATTTGCAGGAACATATTATTGTTTCTGAGAAAAAAAGGAAGAGTTTTATACAAAAAAAAATCCGTAACGCTTTTTAACAATGTCAAAACAAATGTGTCAACCAAATGGTAATATCTGCGCTAGTTTCATTTATCTGCACACGGTGGTTGTGAGGTTTAATGATTGTTTGTCACAAAAATACATTTTAAGAGAAGCAAGCAGATTGCTGAGTAGCAAACATGTTTTATGGAATAAGTAACATTGTAAACACATTTTTGTTTCAATAGGATTTACAGAGGATGGCAAAATGAATGTGTTCATACAAAATGAGAAGTAGACAAAGCTTATATTTTCCTAGCTAAGTATTTTGTGTTCGTTTGTTTTTGCTAGAAGGACTCATTTGCTACCATTAATATTCAAACCTTCATATGTTTTTTGTACTGCACCAGTCTCACCTTTGAACTGGGACTAATTCTTCTGACATATATTTGACCGCAGCTCCCATAGCAAGAAAACTCTCCCACATTTCCCACAACTGCCAACCATGTTTATCTTGTCAATTCTCTCTTGAAGGATCAGATCTTTAGCTGTGGCAAAGCCCAGGGAAGTCAATGGAAAGATTCCCAAAAGCTTTGAATCAGACTCTGGCAGCAAAGCACCAGTAACTTCAATGGAATTACTCCAATTTACTCCAGTTGAGGATTTGACCTGGCATTTAATACTGCACTCATCACCATTCTGTCTGAGATTCATCCTCAACACTTCTTGAAGGCAAAAAAAGAGAGATGTTCTGAAACCAGAGTTTTGACTGGGGGTAGGGTAGAAGAAGGTAGTTTTTATTCTGGAATACAATATCTCAGTCAAAGAATTTATTAAAGAAACTATTGGAAAAGTCTGAATATGCTTACGGGATGATGATGTCTTGACAAATCTCTATCTGAATAGCACTGTTGGCATGAAATATAGAGGGAAGAGTGAGAACATTTATCATATGTTATTGATAAGTGATTTATTTTGATATCAGTCAAATTAATACCTAGAGACCTCTATAAGGCTTATTTTTTGTCCATCAAATTATTTGCCTCTTCTTGTTGACAAAGGTTCAAGAGTCCCTTCAGAGGCGTGATGTAGTAACCACACAAAAGAGACACCAGTTGGTTGTCAATCAGGTAATACAGATAGCTTTAACTTTATGATTATGATTCTAACTCAAGACACAAAAGCCAGTTAAAAGAATGCAATCTAATATTAATTATCCTTAAATAGCTATCTAGATTCTAGTCAATGGAAATGGACGGACATGTCCGGAAGGTTTTTACCCTGTTCACTTTGGACACCAATTTTAAGATCTGCTGAGTGATCTTTTGGAGTTTCTGCCTCTTTCCATTGATGGTAGAGAGCCTAATGAACATATATTAATTGTCTTGTTTGCAGGACTAAAATTAGGTGGGTTGAATCCCAACAATACTGATTTTATTGACTATTTAAAGGTAATCTTGTTTATAGTCTTAAGGGCTATGCTGTCTTATACTGGAGGTTTCTTTTTCTTTAGTAGGATGGTCACTGGATTTTGAGTTTTAAGCCCTCATTAAGCTTCAGGTGATATTCATTAACAAGGATTCATAATCTGAAAGCAAAACAGTTCTAAATAGGTAAAAAATGCTGGATCGCAATCTGTCTATTATATGAAGAGCCACAAAAATATTCTATCGCAATCTGTCTATTATATGAAGAGCCACAAGCTTAAAGTTTTGGAGTGATCTAAAAGGTATATAGAGGTCAATGGTTGGACCTTTCCAACCTAGATGATTCTGTGATTCCGTGAGGTCAAAATCTCCTTGGAGTTTTTACATTCACAAGACTATGAAATCCTATGAAATCCTATTATCTTTGAAACCAACACCTCATATCTGGCTTTAAATATCCTTGCTTCAGTTTAAAGCATCACAACACATCTGAAATTCATGTTAATGTACACCGGTGTTCATACTCATATTTCTCATATATCTGCGCAAGAGATGTCTAGGTAGTTCAATTTCTTTCTCTGGTTCATGCTGTCTACCATTCTCTTCCCGGAATATTTGGAGGATTTATTATCAGTTTAAATCTGCTATCAGATTTAGCTATGTAAAACTCCTCAATTTCCTAAATGATGTCTTGCATACCTGCTCAGAACTTAATCTTATGGAAATTTTTGTTGACTGTTTTCTGAAAAAAACCATCCCACATTTCAGTTCATCATCTGAAATATGCCTTCTCCTACGGTGTCTCTCTGTCTCTCCCTTGTGTCCTCAGGTTTCACATCCTCCACCCGCTCACAGGTGTCATCCAGCATGAATAGGATGGCTGTGATATCACTTGTACAATATTCATAATACTTAGCACGCTCTTGTCTATACCAGATTTCTATGCTATATGCACAACATCATCATCTTGTCCCATCCAGCCACTCATACTTCAGCCAAGAATTCTACAACATTTGTTTTGGTGGTTAGTTCCCTCACCTTACAGGTGAGCAACCTTTTCTTCCTTTCACAAGCCTGTCCAAAGGCATCAGGAGTTTATTTCAGAGGTGCCATGGCTAACCTGTTCTCATATGGACACTGATTTTACATTGAACATTTTTCCCCCCTGTTTTCTCTCCTCTTTGTCTTTCAAGACACTCTCAGATCTTATTTTTTGAATGCAACAATCAGTCTTTATTGCATTGCTTGCTGTCTATTAAATAAGGTTTTTTGAGTTATCAGATTCTGGTAGTCCTTTCTCATCAACACTGCAGTATACCCACAAAGACTGAGTATATCTTTAGATCATGCTGTGTCTACAATAAATTAAAGAATTTTCCCTTTCCCAAGAGCTGAAGGAATAAGAAAGGACAAGTGCTGCGGCAAAGAAGAGACTGTGAGACAGGAACATCCTTTGCCATGGTCAGGTACCCTGTGTATCTGGGATCTGACAGGACAGAATAGTGTATGGTATCTCCAGGCACAGACAATGCATGTACCTGACATCTAGATGTCAGGCAAGAATAAGTGAAGCAGTCAGTTGGATTTAATCCTTTGGAGTTAAGAAATGAAACAAGATACGGTCACTGTTGTGTCTTTCCCCATACAGATGTTATCTTGGAAAGAAAACTAACCTTACCTTTTCTGCCCTTTTGGCTAAACATGGCTAAACATTCCAGTGAAGGTACGGGTGGAGGAGATCTTTGGAGATGTGGGAAAATATGAGTTTTTTGATATTTTTTCAAGGTTCGTGTGTATGTGTATGTGTGTAGAGTGCTCTAAAATGACAAAGTGTCTGACTGCCCATGCTGGGGGCACATCCTTCTGCTGTTTAGGAAGATATTGAAGTTTCTGAGAGAAATGTGGCCATACTTAACAGGTAAAATGATAAATCTATGGTCCCTTTTTCTCCCTTACCCAATTCCTCTACTTGTTGCAGGAGTTGATCTTCTAGTGGCCATAAACCCTCAGAGGATTTATACATGCGATGGCTCTTCTCAAGCCCATGAGAGGCTCATCTATAAATTTTGGCAGTCCCAAGAGAAACTTATACTGCTCATCTGTTTCAATGAATATTGATATATGACTCATATCCCTTCAGCATTTCCTCAGATCCTCAGCCCTCAAGTGAATGCCCCAGAGGAAATTATTTTCTTGGTCAGATTTCCACAGGCTTAATCTTTAGTGATGCTTGACAGCTTTTGTGCCAGAAAGCAGAACGTTTTGTGTTTTATTATCAGTCAGCTGAGTTTAGCTGTAAGTGGACACTATCAGGGCCACGCTTGATTATTCGTAGGTTTCCTCCTTGGCTAAATCCTTTTCAGCAATTTTCTAGAAGATTTTTTTTTTTTTTTTTTTTTTTTTTGTGGTTAAAGGAACCAGAAAAGACTCCCCATGGCCCGCTCCGTACTGCCTTTGAGTTTTACACCATTGTAAATGAATGGCTGTTTTCTGCTTCTAATCTACCTTAGTCATCTGTTGAGGTTTGAGTGAATTGGCCCTTGAAGATGCCTGCCTCTCCAATAAGTCTAGAGGCATCCCACATGCTTGCCTAGATGAAACAAAACATCTGACTTTCACATGGCTCTGTTTAAAGGGGGTGAATCCCATCCTAAGTTGGCAGTTTTATATTTTGGAAGCTGCAAATACAAAACTTTCCCCCACTTCATCTGCTTCTAATTGTTCTTTTCACTGCTTGTTGGTACTTCGTGTTCCTTCTTGTTGCAGATGACTGCCAACTGCTTTTCATTTACCAAACAAATAGATTATGGCACCATTTCAATGGAGTGATTTAATATTCTATTTCAAGAGAAATTCTCCTCAAGTTTTTGGCTTTGATTCATTGATGTGGGGAAATTGCTTTGTTAGTAATTACATTTTTTATAAAGCATCTGAAGACCTTTAGAAAGAGTTGCCTGAACTGATTGTTTCTCTCATTTGTAATACTACTCAATACATTAAATGACTCAGGGGTGTTTTATAGCAACTGGCTTACTTCTGCCTTGCTTTGGGCTTACAGTACTAACGCAGTTGAACAGTCATTGCACTACCAGAAAGCAAAACAAATGATGTTGTTGTTAAATAGAAGCAGTCGGGTTTAGGAAACGAGGGTTCAACTTTATCTTTGGAATGGACATTCCCATCCTTACTGTCATTATATAATTTTCCAACCATGGGACCTTTGCTGGTCATCAGACTTCACCTCATAAATGAATTGTGTCAACTCAGTGCAACTCACTGAGATCACCATTTAGGATACGGGTCCATCACTACTGCTGATATCCTAGCTCACCTGTCCCAGCAGTATAGTACCAGGAAGGATTTGCTTGAAGTAGCTTTTATTTCACCTGCAGTATTTGGTGCAATAATTTACTAATTCTAGTCTTTTTTTTTTCCCGACTCTTCCATTAGACTGAAAATCTTGACCTCTTGAAACCAGGCAAAATAACCTGCTTGGAAGAATGTTCATAATTTAGGATGGGAAAAATGGAAAAGACCTAAAATATTAGGTTTAGATGTCAATCATTCTATGGTGGCCTCCAGGCTTATATAAATCTCTTAATAGACAAGATCTCTTTATTTTTTTGATCCTTTTGTTGGAACTGTTACTTGAGAACCATATACACTGTTTCACTTCTCACCAACAGAGGCTGTAGAAACCAGTTTTTTCCTATGTGGAACTCCTAATCATAGAATTCACAGCCACATAAATGTTATATTTATAGGAATATAAATATAAATATGAATAGAAATATCTAGGCTAAATGATATCAAAAGCTATTACTACCACTTTTTTTTTTTTTTTAAATTAAGTCTTATTAGATGAATTCAAAGTTTAGTAACTACTTAGATCAGAATTGAAATCGGTTTCATTCTGTGTTCAGTTTGCTGTTAAGCATGTTTTTTGTTGTAAGAGGTTCTGTGTAAGGAAATAAGTTTCTGAGATTAAGAGCAGAATTCACACCATTTGTGAATATTTGAGGGACATCTATTTTCACTGATGAGTCCTGTCTTGTAATTATGGTTTTTGACTGTAATTCCCAAGTGGAGAAAATTGATGTACGCATATATATGCACACATACCCTCACACTACACTCTTTGCCAGATAAGTAGGAAAGACTGATTTTTGTATAACTTTTTATATGATATTCCAAGCAACTCAAGACACTGTGCCTCTATTAGCATGCCAACAAAACTGTTGTCTGAAAACTAAAGGAAGTGGCAATTCTTAGCAGAATTCATCCTCATCCCGTACCTTGGTAACTCACCAGTTTCATCTCTCTCATGTTAACTCACAGGAAGTTTATATTGACAAAAACCCCACAACAATCACCTGGGTCACTCCCTAGCTGGTGGAAACTGCAGCAGATCCATTCTTTTTCTTTCCCACTATCACGGCAGGCTGCAGGCATAAGCACAGCAAGCAGTTTCCTAAGGGAGCAGATGCCAAAGCTGTCTCACTTTCTACTCTGCCTATGACTGCGACTAGAAGTTGAGTGAAACCAGCTACAGTGACAGTGGAGCATTTCTAAAGCAGGCCAGATTTAAATGCCAAAATTTAAAATAAACCTCATGCTTAATTACTCTGTTAGACTATTGGCCATATTACAGCAGCAATTCATTAAAATTCTTAATCTTCAATCTTATTCACCTGATAAGATGACAATATGAACCCTTTTGGACTTGAAAAATGATATTATCTCAGTTCAGATCATATTTATGCACTTGACTGTATCAGGACTTAAGCTCTAATGAGAACAAAACGTTTTGCACGGGTGTAGCTGAAAGAAGAATTTGGCTTTGGGTTGCCATTCTCAAGAGCAAGGTGTTTTTTTATGACAACGATTTACGTTCCTCAGACAGAACTGGGCTAGATTATTTCCTGAAGATAGAGAAGCTTGAAAAAAACCATTTTTTTCCATTACAAAGAACATATCAGCCAAAGATGGAGAGTAAACTTGTTATGAGTCTTTAAGAGATGCAACACCAACTACCTAAATGGAAACAGGAGAGGAAATGTACAGCACCAACCAAATTTGTGCAATAATTAATCATAAAACACTTTGCCATCCAACCGAACTACAGCAATGCAGCACGGGGTGAATTTTATCCTGAGAGTCCTACTTCACATGGGGTACTGTGAGGCTTAATTAATGAGCCTTTGTATTGTGGTTGGAGATCCTCAGATAAAAGAAATTGATACACAAGTGGAGAAACAAATAAATGAACAGAAAAGGAAACAGGAAAATAATAAATCTCTACACGAGCTTGCCAGAGTTAAGATGCCATTATTTCAGCTGTGATTAAAGGATACAAGCTTTAAGAAACTGCAGCAGTGAGCTTCCACTGTGGCAGAACACTGTGGTTTTCTGACATAAAATAGGGCTGTTGAGTTGATTAGCAACAGTGTCCCTTAAAAAAAAAAAAAAAAAAAAAAAAAAAAAAAAGCAGCTTCCTATTCACATTCAGGTTAAATAATTAAAATGGTATTTACAAATGCCACTAAGATCTTTTGTTATTTCATTTGGCATGTGTTGCTTTTTTTTTTTTTTTTTTCAGGGCTAATAAGTAAATTGCAAACATACATTATTCTTCACCATTCTCCACTCACTTTCCTCCCACTGGCAACCAATCTACCAGAATTTTCTTCCATTCCCATTAATTGGTCCTTAGAGAATCTCCCTCACATACCTTTGCAGTGACAGTCAGTGAACATTTCTTAGTAATACTGAGTCAGAAGCCCTGTGATAGCTCGCAAGTCACATATTGAACTGAAGCTGTACTACTCCCTTCCATTATGTTTAATGCATGAGGCTTCTTAAATGGCATGGCTCAGGTGATGGATCATACTTTTACTTCCAGAGTATCAGGAGTTTCTCTGGTTATTTCTTTAAGATATTTTTATGGTTTTTTTTTCTAATGTAATGATTGCCTGGCAGTCCGTATCAAGTACAATAACATGGCAAGGAAGATAGCCTCATGTTTTCTGAAGCTGCAAAATCACAATGTCTCAAATGACCACAAACCTACAGGGGAGAGGTAAAAAAAAAAAATATTAAAAAATAGCCATATTTTTAATGTGTTTGAAAATTTTGGACTGGCAAATTTCAGTACGTTATGGAATCCACAGGGTCTTTTCAGAATTTAAGTAATCCATGACATTTTTAATTTTAAATGCATATTGCTCAGCAATGCTACAAGCTCCCAGGTGAAACCAGGTGTCTGTGGTGCACACTGCTGTCCATAGACATACAGAATAAAAGGTCTTCACTACACCAAATACTTCACAATCAAAGAGAGGAGACAAGTAATTATTCTAATTTTTCAGAGGAGGAATTAACATGCAGAATGAGAAGTGTGATTTGGAGACAACCTTCTACATATGTGCAATTTATTTGTTATGTGGATTTTAGTAAGTCAGGTACTGAAAACAGTGGGGTGGTTCAGGCTGGTGCAAGCTTCCTTCAACTGCTATCAAAACATATAGGTTAGAAACATCTCGCTGTAGGAGTTGGATAATTTCACCCATCTCTGGGTACACTGAATCTACAGTAGGACTTTGCCCACTTGCTTTTCAACTGTCAGTCCAGAAAGATGAATGTACGCTTAAGTCACATCTGCTAGTCCCAGACAGAGGGCTTGCCTGTAAGGCATCTCAAATGGCACTTTGTGCTCTATAATGGATTTTGAACTCCAGTCTAAAGAAATTAATTAGATTAACGTTATGGAGAGAGCCATTAGAGAGAGCTAGACACCTTCAAGAGCTTGACTTCATCTTTCCTAATAAATCCTTCCTAATAAATGTATCTGGAAAAGATGGGATGATTCTGGAGATGCCTAGCCTCCACAAAGAGCAGAGGAAAGCTAGAAGCCTGGCTTACACAGGTGACATATCACTGAGGTACCTAAATTAATCTGAAACCGTCATCATATCACTGATAAAAACCAAGCAGATAAAGCTCCTTTCCCTTTTGTCTTTTCTTCTCTTACACTTAGTATCAGAGCCACGGAAGGTCACCTTAAATTCTTATCTTAAGATACATAAAGACAGTGAGTTGTTATGAAAGAGCAGAGCAGTTCTATATATCAAGAAAAAAAAAAAAAGAGTATAATACACTTGACTGCAGACCCTTTGATAGAAGGGTCTATAACTAACTTTATGTCTGTACAGAAGTTCTCAGGGTGAATTGTTACCTTGCTAAGGCTTCTCCCTGCTGTTGCACTAGGAGTTATAAATAGTCATAGTGTTGGAACCAGTAATTTTGGATGCAAGGGTGAAAAGCACTCATATTACAATAGAATGACTTTTTGTAAAAAATCTTCTCGAGAAACATAAGTATTCCACAAACAACTCAAACATGTTTGTTGTTTTATACAGGAAAGCTAAGAATCAGGTAGCGGACAAATTTATTAATTCCCATATTACTTTCTGTGCTCTTTCTTGAGATGGATTGCATCTACCTTTAGCTTCTCTTGAACCTATAAAAAGTGCCTCGGAATGAGGTGATGGGCTCCCAGATGCAGCTGGAAACGAGTTTTGTAGATAGCAGTTGTCACTGTGCTGAGTCCCCTTCTGGATGGTGCTCAGTTGCGGATTAGTAATTCACAGATCACTCTGTGTGTTTGGCTTCTCAAGATGGTGAGGAAATTTCAGTGTAGTGATGTATGACCTTTTTCATCTTAATTCCTACAGGTCTTCATGCTAGAAGGCAGTCATTGAGAAAATATCTTGAGTGTGCGAAGACTGTGCGTATCGTTTCTGTATATGCAGGAACAAAGACAAGTACTTGCTTTTTTCCTCATGGCTTTGAAACTATTTTACGTGGCCCAGCCGGGTTTTATTTGGCACCTATCCCAACATATTAAGCAGAGCCAGGGTTTGTTCCTAAACATTGGAACTTGGTCATCTGCACTATTTAATTATTAATGAATCATTTTGGCCTGATTCAGCTAGCACTCTGAAATAATTCCTAGGCACAATCAAGAGTTAGCATGGGCTAGAGATCATTCTCAGCAGGTAGTTTAAGTGTCACTGTTTTAAAAGGATGTGGCCAGATTGTCCCTCGTGATCTCAAAGTCAGGGAATAGACCCCGGGACTCTAGTATATCTATAAAGATGCAACAATTTGAAATAAAAATAATAATAAAAAAAAAAACCAGCCCAAAACATAGTTCTCTCTTTTGTTGGCACATATCCAGAGATTATAAAAAATATGATCCACACTTAGTGTTTTAAGGGGAAAGTATTAATTTCCCTGCCAATATTCCATGGGAAAGTGTGCTGGATTCACATACATGTACACCAAAATTTTCCTCCTAATGACAAACTGCTATCAATATTCTTGGTATGCAGTTGAAGGCCAGATGTTTGGGTAAAATCATTTCTAAGCACAAGAATATGATCCTTTATCAAAAGGGGCCAGCAATCCATGCAGGTCTGTATGACTAGCAACGCCAGGACATTCTAGTTTCTGTAGCCCAAGGCAGCAGTATGGCCAGCATCAGGATTAGTTACCCTGGCTCCCCCAGTTTCAGCCTGGATGAAATGACAGCTGGGTCAACTTGCCTTTGGCATGAACCTGGAGAGAGGATTCATTTTGTATCACAGGTTTATGGTGAAATGCCTTAATCATTGCTACGGCTCCTCATGAATCCCATAAGAATGACAGCTATGTTTTGAAAAAATATTTGTCCTGAAGAAGCACTGTTTCCTTCTTCCCTTCATTCCTTTTTGCCTCCTTACCAACCTGCAATAAAAAATCAGGTGTTATTTTTGAGTCTAAGACATGTCCTTTACAGTTTGTATAAATCAGTTTTTTCTAAATTCAAACTATATACCTTTTTTTTTTTTTTTTTCACCAATATAAAAAATGAAATGTGTTTTTTCCTGAAGAAGTTTCATAGAAAGTTGGTTTCTTCCACGTGGTAAGAACTTGGTCTAAAACACCAGGATAAACTGCTGGATTCGTTTTTGTTGTTGTTGTTGTTGTTGGTTTGTTTGTTTGTTTGTTTTTTCTTTTTAAGAGCAGGAATGTTCTAGTTGAGTTAAAATCAAGGCCTTGTTTTGAAATGTTATGAATTCTGGATTTTGCATTGTGAATATGTACAGAACAAGATGTTCCGCACCTATTTCTATGGCTGGAGTTTATCTTTCACTGATAAAATGGGATGAAATTCACTGGGGAGTGATTAATGGGATAAAATTTAACAAGCCTAAGCACCAGATTCTGCACCTAGGATGGAGTAATGCTGGGCACAAATATAAACTGGGAAAGGATTGGCTGGAGAGAGGCCCTGCAGAAAGGGATCTGGGAGTGCTGGTCACAGCAGGGTCAATAGGAGCCAGCAGTGTGCCCCAGCAGCCAAGAGGACAAACTGCATCCTGGGGCGCATCCAACGCGGCATAACCAGCCGGTCACAAGAGGTGATTGTCTTCCTGTACACAGCCTTGGTGCGGCCTCACCTCGAGTACTGTGTGCAGTCCTGGGCCCCACAATTTAAGAGGGATGCAGAGGTCCTTGAATGCACCCAGAGGAGAGCAACAAAGCTGGTGAAAGGGCTGGAAGGAATGTCCTGTGAGGAGTGGCTGAGGACTTTGGGTTTGTCTAGCTTGAACAAAAGGAGGCTGAGGGACAACCTCATTGCTCTCTGCAGCTTCTTGAGGGTGCTGAGCAATGCTACCTGGGATCCAGTGATGGGATGTGTGGGAATGGTTTAGAGTTGTACCAGGGGAGGTTCAGACTGGACATGAGGAAGCATTTCTTTACCAAGAGGGTGCTCAAACACTGCAACAGGCTTCCTAGAGAGGTGGTCGATGCCCCAAGCCTGTCAGTGCTTAAGGGCATTTGGACAATGCCCTTAACAACATGCTTCAACTTTTGGTTGGCCCTGAAGTGGTCAGGCAGTTGGACTAGGTGATTGTTGTATGACCCTTCCAACTGAAAATATTCATTCTGTTCTATTCTATTCTATTCTATTCTATTCTATTCTATTCTATTCTATTCTATGCCATGCCATGCCATGCCATGCCATGCCATGCCATGCCATGCCATTCCACTCTATGCCATTCTATTCTATGCCATTCCATGCCATTCTTCCATTCTATGACACTTTTTGAAAATGTCATCAATTATGGGGGGGGGAAATGTATTTGAATTCTCTGCTTTGTGTATTCAAGGTTTAGAGGTTCCATCTAGTGAAGTATATTGTCTTTCTAGCCATTCAGTTTCTCATTTGATTTTGGATCAGGTTGTGAAGATATCTAGTTTATCACCAGTCAGTAAATGTGTGGTAAGATCATCTGCAAGAGAAACAATATAAAAAACAGAAGCAGGGGCCTAGGGTGAGAAAGGCTCCTGATCTTAGACATTAAGTCTCATGGTGCTCACACTTCTCTACAGTGATTAATACAATTGCCTTTAAATCTGTAGCAAATTTGCACTGGAGCTATTCTCATTGAATTACAGGTTTTTAAGGTATGGTATCTGTAATAAGCTGAAATTTGATGTTTCAAGCATAGTTGGGAAAAGTTGCCAGATGCACCAGTAGAAACTACCACTCCTTCACATTAATCATGTGCCTACAACAATTTTCTTTTAGAGACCTTATTATTGAGATAGAAGATTCTGATGCCTAAATTGGGAGCTCAGTGCAAGTTATTAATGGAAAAGCATCAACAAACTGTGAGTCTCACCTCATGTAACACTAGTAACCAAAACCCAGCAGGTATTCACCTAAGCATGTCATGCTAAGAGAGTCAGATAGTCCACAGGGGACTGATTCCTACCTTTCTGAGGTACCCTCATGTAATACTGAGCTGCAATCTAGAAGAACTCCTCTCTTAAACTAGAGAATGGGAATCTAGTCACCTGATGCTAACTGGATGTTAAAAATTTATATGACTTCAATGAAAGGCTGGGAAAGTTTGCAGAGGAGAAATCCAGAGGGGTTTCCTAATGTGTGGATAACATGAGTCAAGAATTTTATTGGACACAAATTGCTGAAGGATGTGACAGTACTCAAGGGAAGTACTATCTAATCTTGTTCCACATTCTATTCTTCTCAAGGCACCTGATTTTAGGCCATTTTTTTAGAGACAGGTATGAAGATACATGAAGATGGAGATGCTTGATCAGGCCCGATAAAACTGCACTTTCTTTCTGATCTGAGCCTACTGGTATGTGCTGATCTTGATGTAGCATATCTCATTCATTCCCTAAAGCTGAGTGATATGGGACAACGCATTGCAGTACATCCATCATATTACACTTAGTTGACAGTATCCGAAATGATGACTATTTTAACTCTTGGAGTTAGACCATTGTAGAACATGTTTAACACTGTCTCTACTTTCTGTGACTATCATAATGTTGGCCATTATGGAAAAAGTAATTACACGTAAAACTGATGTGCATTTAGGCTTGCTGTCTGTATGACTGTTAAATGCAAGTGTTGCTTAATTTTGTAGCATGTCTCATCTGTGGGTTGAATCATGGCATTTTGGGGTAGGGGGCGGATTCAGTGATTAATTTGTTTTGAAGTTATTTTTCTTTCTCTCAAAATATGACTCAAATGCCTCAAAATCATTGGAAAGATACTCCAGATAGATAGAATTACTCTTAACATAATGCTGATGCCTGAAAAGTAAAGGTCTATCTCTGAGCTACTCAGCCTGGGCGCCTTTTGTGGTCAATGGAGAGGAATAGGTATCTCGAGGCTGTAACTGATCTTACCAAAAGTAAAGCGTTCAAGTAGGTCAAATGAATCAAGCCTGAATGTGTCTGTTTCCTACAAGGGTAGATGTAGATGTCTACATTAGAGAAGACTAAAGTACCCCCTGAGTGCTCTTCCACCCTTCAACAGTTCAGAGGTACAAGCAATGCTCAGCTAATTCACAGTCAGATTATTCTGTCTGAGTTCCACTAAGATCACAAGAACATAAGAGAGATTTTACTGAATCTCACCATCTATCTCAGCATGCTGTCTCTGACAGCTGTCGAAAAGCAGATGCCCAGGGAAGAGCCATAAAAACAGGGCAAACATATCATATTTCCTCCAGCTTCTTTCCCAGCCTCTAACCATCTGTAGCTTCAGAACTCTCTAAGCCAGACATGTTTTTGATGTGTTCAGTAATCTATGTGTCCCATCTTCCTGCAAACTAATGTTAAAGACTTAACCACGCACAGCATCCTTCGGTAAGGAGGCTCTCAGCTTAACTGCAGGCTGTGTAATGAACTTCCTTTTGTGAGCTTTGTTTCTGTCTCCTGCTAGTTTCATTTGAAACAGAACAAAGTGATCTCCGGAAGATAGTTGGTGTAGAAAGGCAATCTGCTGGCTTTCTTCAATCTGAAGCATGTAAATATTGGTGATGGTAGAAACCCGTGTGTTCCAGTAACCTATTCTACCTTTTGTGTGTTCTTTCTAGACACCCTAGCTAATGCTAGGCATCTGAACCACGTGTCTTGAACTACAGCCCTACAGACATTTCTTTAGCTATTGTTGGAAAAAGGTATTTTACGTTAGTCTCTAGAACTGTGTTTAAGCTAAACGTAAAGTGTGTCTTGTTCTGCTCTAATTTCAATGCCGCCGAAAGTTGTCTATAACCCTTTAGGATGTGACACTGCATGTTTTATCCATTCTTAACTAGTATTTTGGTTTTGTTTTCAAAATTAATTTGCCAAAATTGCAATTGCTAAAGTGTCTATCCATTTTGTTCCATTTTCTCCTTAAAATTCTGGCATTTATCCCCAGTTGTTAACCCAAACACTTGCTTCACAATTGAACTTTAAAGCTCAGTAAAAGATGGAAAGTTAAAGAATGACAAACGGCTAGGCCTGGCCTGTGGAAAGCTTTGTAAGGATATTCTGAAATAGAAGAAGTAACAAACGGAGTAAATAAAAACAGAGTCACTGTGTCTGGATCAAGGGCTGAGAACAAGTTAGTTAACCCCATTGCAGAGCATGACAATGAAATTAGACATGATCTACTGATCAGGAAAGTTGTCTAGAGAAGAATATATAATATAAAAGTCAGTCGTGTTGAAAACAGGGAAGAGACAGAAAGGGAGACAGCTAAATGTTTTTGAAGATTGAATGCAAAAAGACTGATGACCACAAAATAAAAAACACTTTGTTTTCTTGAAGTGTGTTCACTTATGAAGAGAACAACTACAGTGCAGCCAAGTCATGATAAAGAGGAAAGAATGTACATTAAAAAAAAAAAAAAAAAAAAAAGGAAGAAGGCCTTGTAAAGGTTAAAAAACCAAATGTGAACAAATGAAGACTGTTATTATCCACCATGTAATAATTGCTTCTGAGTCTTTCCCCTCTCATCTCTTTTCCCTTCTTTATTTCTTCTGATAAGAATAATTTTCCTACTTGTTCTATACCAGACTTCTGTGACTTGCCTCATCCTTCCTGTCCTCTTTTTTGACTCAGTTGAATTCTCATGTATCTTTTTTATCCTTGCTAATTTCCAAATCTCTTGCTGCATCTTACAAACACCAGGCCTACAGTCAGAACCTGAGTACCACATTTCAGGGCCATGAGCAAAGCCTAAAACAAAAAGTGAATTGATCCTCCACCTTCACACCGATATCTCACGTATAGACTGGTTTAGAAAGCTTTGTTCCATCTTCTGTTCCTCCGTGATTTGCTCTGCTTGTATTTTCATGTATCTGTGGTCAGTCTATGAAAGTACTGAAATCTCCCTTAAAAGCTTAATTAACACTAACACTGACCTTTACTAAATATTGAGAATGATTCTGCAAGTTTTCCAAGACCACATAGAATTTAATAAAAAATATCTGAGTTACAGACAGCATTTTTTTTTATCCTTTAAGCCAAGTGAATAGTTTTGTCTATTGAAAAATGTAATTTTTAGAATCCTACAAATTTCTGTAGCCTAATTTTAGTCCTGTTCAAATCGTTAGAAAGCTTTCACATAATATTAGAATAAGTGGCAGCACATTTCCATTATTAATGACGTTCTGCAACAGTGATTAGCTAAGAGGAATTACAGGAAGATTGACAATGGGCAATGAAAATAAATTAGTTAATTCAAGCTACACAGCAAATACTTTCACATAACAAGCAGCATCTTCAAAACCAGGGTAGATGATCTGCAAACAGTTCAAAATTCTCCACAAATGCTGTTTACAGCAGACAATGTGTTGACAATCAGACAAGACTGAGATTAAATAGGGTCTGGCCTTATTTGTTATTTTTGTTTGCCAAACATTCCTTTTATAAAGTACACTATATTTGGGTTTATTTCGTTGTTCACACATCTTACATGAATGTCACTTCTTAATTAGCAACACTAATGAGGGCATATGATTCAAAAATCATATTAAAATCTTTGCTGTTTAAACCACGGAGATTTACAAATATCTTAGCAAAATTACCATGTCATTCAATTTCAAAACATCCTCATCACCTTCTCTAAAAAAATCTTGTTCTGAAGGAGAATATATTTCAGCATTATATTTAGAAAATAACAAATAAAGCAATGTCTTCACCAGAAAAAAAACAACAAAACCAACCCAACCAAAACCTGTGTCCAAGGAAAATAGTTTCTACTCTCATTTCTAGGTTAACTAAAGAAATACCAGTTGGGTTAGATCCATAATGACTTATACAATTACCATCACCGAGAACTGGTCCATTCTGGAATAGACTAGCAGCGTGCTCTGTTCCCAGGAAGGAAACAGTACTTCCTTCCCACATACTGAAATATTGTTTGACTGCTACAGTTCCTACTTTTTCTTTTTCTTTGGTTTTACTTATAGTAGGAAAAGACAAAGAGGACTGCAGAAAAGTTTTGCTTTCCTGCTAACTTTGGCCCACAGAAATTGCTAAAGAAACTTGCCCACCACTCCTGCTGAAGAACTCGCGCTTGTATTTAGTGACAGACAAACCAGGGGTCTTACTGATACAAATTTTAGATCTCTGTCCACATATTTGTGGTCTCCGAAGTGCTGTGTACTACCAGTTGCGTGAAGAAAAGAAAATCACTCCTACAGCGGGCAAGGGATATTGCTGGCAATCTTGGTACTCTAGGCCATTTGACACCAAACACGTATTTGATATATGTAGCACTACTGGGGGAGGAGGGGGGCATAGGGTTGTATTACTGCAATATTTAAATATTTTTTTTACTAGTAATAGGAATGCTAGTGTCATCCCTTCAGAGAACATTGACAATTTTTTATATTTTTCATTGATAAATATTTATACTTTTTGGCTGGAAAGGGAAGTTACCTCCTCTCTGTTTGTAAATGTTTCTATTTCCTTGCAACAGAGCAGAGGAATTCATTTTGCTGTGACCTTTTTCTGGAGATAAACTTGGAGGCCATTAACAAAAAACGGGTCAGGGTTCCAGAGTCCCTGTCCTTGACAACACCAGCTGCAGAGAAAACAGAAAAAAGCATCAGGAATAAAAAAAAAAAAACAGTGAACTGATCCAAATTGTATCATGGTGGTAGGCTGAAAAAAACATTTCAATGCTTCTCTAATCTAAACACACTCTCCTGTTTATATTCAAGCTAAGGAAGACAGTTCCTAGTATATGGCTGTTCTAGGGGTATAGTGAAGAAGACAGTGAAGAGGATAGTGTCAGTGCTTTGGTCTGGTTTAGTAATTAACTTCAACACAGACATTTTAAAGGTACTTTCATGAAGCTCCTCTTCTTCCCCCTTGGCTCAGACCTTGTAATAGTCTCTTCTTACATGGTGAGGGTTGAACCCCTGCTGGCTCTCTTTTGTTTCCAACTCCATGGTCTTTGGTTCCAGCACTAATTCCGTCAATATTTGATCTTTAGCTTGTTCATGGTTCTGAAAGCACGTCAGAACACATTTCAGTTCTTTGGTTCTTCCAGTTCTTTGGTGAGACCTTGCTCTGCCATCGCTTCACCTCCTGCTTTTTGTATCTCTTGCTTGTTTATCTTGCTGACCCCTGGAAGTACAGAAAGTCTCTTGCTGGTTGTGCATGAAGTGTGTGGATCACTGGAGGCTCTAAATGAAGCAGTAGCAGAGCGAATGAAAACAACCAGACAACTGACTGTTCACTTATGGTAACAGGACCGCCTGACAAATGGTGATTTTTAAACAAACACAAATGAAAATGCAATTTATTTCAATGTTTTCATCAGCTGCTTCTTCGATTACTCAGATTTAGGTTTTCATGAAGAATTGCATATTTTTACAAAAGAATAATATAATATTTAACAAAACTGGGAAAAAAGTGAAACTTTAATTTATTAAATTAGAATTAGAATATATATTTCAGAAATCCATGAAATATTAGTTTTGTAACCATATAATATGATGAAGTAGAACAGCAGTCTAGAGGAAATATATAATTTGACTTTCTTGACAAATAATTAATTGTTAATTATAGCAAGTCTTTATTAGATAATAATAAGAAAAATAACATAACTTTATAAAACTCCAAGCCATTTGGTACTTTTATATACTTCTCTAGAAATTCGGTGGTTGGGATTTGTCATCTAACTCCAACCATCTATAAATTAGGTGCCCATTCTGGTTTGCCATTTACGTTCTTACAGTTGGTGGAGTATTAGATGTTTTCAGAAGTTGATTCTAAAACTGGTGTGATGAAGCATCCTCTGGAGAAACATATGCCTTTCCATAGTTTTTAGAATATGACTAGAATCTATCAGATGTATAGGTTTTAGACATTTAAAATACGGAGGAATAAATTGTAGATACAGAGAAACAGATAAAGCTGAATTCACCTCAGTGAGGAATGCTCTTGGTGACATATGTAGCCCTCAGTGACTTAAGAATATGCATTTCCAACATTAGGATTAGTCTGTATTTGAGGCACTGCAATATACTCAGCACATTTTCTGAATGCAAACCATGGGTCCAGTTCTGAAAAATCTTACCTACCCATCAAAATATAAATATATAAACTGGCTTCAGTGTTTCTGTATTTGCAAGACTGGATCTATGTCTGAATCATGTAACCCACTGGACACACTTGATCATGACTGCAAGAGAGCACAGCTCAGTCCACGCCATTTCCAGAGAGGTTTGACTTTTGCTTCCCGTTATTTTAAACGTATAGTTGAATTCATATTCACTCTACTGTTGCTCTGCCATTTTGCTGACAGCTGTAATTTATCTGCCTGACTTGCTTCATTTGAGGGTCTTCAGAAATACCTTTTTTTTTTTTTTTTTTTTTTTTTTAAATCCTGTTATCACCTTGTTGTCCCCCATTTACCTCAGTCAGGCAAAGGGATTTCTGCACTGACCAGACGGTTCGGGATGCAGTCCCCATCTCTGAGAAAATCTGCTCTCAAAAGGACAGTTGTCCATCTTAACAAGTTTCTTGCCAGGATTTTACTGAGGCATACGGTGCATGATGTTTCCACCTCATGGCTGTAAGGTATGTATGGACACTGTTGGAAGGGATGTTTCATAATAGCTTGAGTCACCCTTGCCACCAGCATTAGCATAGCCCAGATGGATATTTTAGTATTCTCTTTGTAGCCACGAACAAATTGTATAACATCTTCAGTGAACCAGGTTCCAGTCCCCCTGAACTCAGCAGGAATTTTGTGGCTGAAACAAAGTGTAAGTATGCTTGGAGTGCAGTTTCCAGTCTGTAAAACAGCAATCACAGCCATAGTTCAGCAAAACACTTCTGCTTAGTTTTAACCACATGAAAAATTCTTTCTACGGGATCACTGCTTTGCTTAACTCCAAACATGTGCTTAAACCCGTTGCCAAATCAAGGCCAAGAAGACATAATTACCTCGCAATTGTGCTAACATTTAATTTTTTTTCTGTATCACACAGATGATAGAAGTGTTTTGTATCATCATCACCATCATCATAATCCAATAACAGGAAAGAAAATAACTCTATGAAACTGTCTTTGCTATTATCCATCTAATATGGAAGGCATTCATACCCTTTATAGATGGACTTGCATAAATCCTTACAGAGATACAATGTTTCTCTCTGGAATGAAAATTCAACATTATATTGCGTGCAAAATATGTAATAATTTATATTACACATCTTAGGTTACCATATTGAAAGCAAATTTCCAAGGCCCTATCTTCATTTTTCTTTTCAACAAGGAAACAGATACTGGTTGTACAAAGCAATAATATAAACCCAAGCAACAACATGAGTCAACACAAACTGATTATTTGCAGACATTTTCCTGAATCCTAATTTCAACATTCTCAAAACACCATTAAATGGAGAAATAACAACTTTCATCATACAGTAAAAGGCAATTACACCAACTTGGAAAAGATACCTTGGGAATCTTCGTATCAAGCTTGATTTACCCTGATGTTCTGCAAGCATGTAGCAATCGCAACAGTTTTGAGTCAAATTCAACACAAAATAGAGTTCCCTGAAGTTCATTGGAGGTAAAGATAAATTTCCACAGTGGTCCCTTCTGGCCTTTAATCTATTAATCATGGTCTTTTTAGATTAAAGTACCAGAATTGCCTACATAACCCATCTTCCTGATTTCCTCCTACTCATTTTTTTTTTCTTGTTCTATATTTAAATGCCATACCCCTTTTCAGACTTAACATATATAGTGCATCTTACCTTCCTTATCTAAAACTGCTTGTGAAACCAAATAGCCTGATTTGTATGACCATACCAGAAGAGTATTTCTGAACAAAATAAGTTTCTGTTTAATTGCCACCTTCAACATAAGAAATCATGTGTTTTATATAGCAAATGAAGCAATACCTGAAAAGACAGTCCAAGGTTATTCAGTAAAGCAATTCAAGTGGAGCTGGTGGGCAAAAATTGCATCGGGAATCAAAAGTCCCCAAGAACTGGGAAAGTCATGCCCTGCTGTTCCTTGGTATAGCCATGTGAATTATCGCTATTGCTTTCAGGAGCAACAAAACCTTATTTAAGAGATTCATTAACCCATAAATCCTGACAGCTCCTTTTGCCAAAACAGCGATATAAGGAATTTAAAAGCTATCTTTGCTTTACTGTGCTGGTCAGAGTCAGAGATCAGTTGTATGATCCTTATATCCTGCACCAACAACAAATTATTTTTCTCTTCCATAGAGGCAAAGTAGGTGGAAGAATTACAGGGTGTCTTACTGGGCCTAGTTTACTACTCTGAATTATCTGTCATTAGAGGCTTTATCTGCTTTGCCTGTATTAAAAAAAACATCTCTATGAACACATAAAAAAACCCCATGTATGGACACTGCCTCTGTGAAATGAAGAGAACTTGCTGCAGACTGTGTCTAGAACTTGTTTGCATTCACTCTTAATGCGCCAGGTAGGAATATAGACCCAGGAGCAGTATGTGGATATCAAGATGCATCTCAGCCTTGGCACAAGTCCTGTAAACTGGCTAAAAAAAAGAAAGTCTGTTCTATTCAAGCCTTGCTGGATTTGTTGCATCACATTATATGCAATTTATTGGCATATTGTGGCTTTGGAATAATGGCAGAAACCATGTTCTGATTGGGTGTCTGACATTGGAAACTGTAGAAAATTGGCTAGATTTCCTCTTCTCCCAAACAAAATTTCCAAATGGAAAAAAAGAACTTATAAAGAAAAAGTACTGTTCCAAGCATGCTTCTGAATGACATAGAAGAATGCATGACAGCCCTAATTTCTTGTTATAAAGTAATTTAGAAATATATATACTTCCTCTCTTCCTTCTTTCCTTCTTTCCTTCTTTCCTTCTTTCCTTCTTTCCTTCTTTCCTTCTTTCCTTCTTTCCTTCTTCCCTTCTTCCCTTCCTCCCTCCTTCTCTCCGTCATCCCCTCTTTCCTGTCAGTTTGCCCTCTTGCCCTCCTTTTCTCCATTCCTCCCTTTTCTCTCTCTGAAATATCACGCTCTACGAAGTCAGATTTTTTTTTTTTCACAGTACAGATTTTTAAAGCAGTTTTTACACTATGTAAGACAGGTCTAATGTAAATAGTTATTAAAATTTCAAAAAGTACAGTCATTCTTCTGTTCTCGACTGCTTCTTAGTACAGATTCTGTATATATGATGAAGCAGAAACAGACAAGATAGGATTTTTCAAGATGAAAAGCTAAAATGTATATCAAAGCTGCATATCATTGCTGTTATTTGTTTTGTGTAGCCTTCAGGATACCAAGTCTACACCTTGTGGTGGACGTGATAAGCAAACCCCTTTTAGAACAGGATCTAAAGTTTTGTCTAGCTACTTTCAGCAGATATGTGACAAACACACATTCAAGATCCCTCAGTTCCTTCGGCTAATGATGAAATAAATAGTGGACATTTTATTGCTATCTGAAAAAAAAAAAAAATAACAAATACTGCCATTAGTAACAATGTCGCATTATCTATTCTGCAGAGTTCCCTAGACATGCAAAATAAAAAAGGGTTTAACCAAGTGCCAAACCAGAAAATGAAAAATTCTGGTTGGATTTGCTGGCGTTTAATAAAAAAGAAACCTTTTTAGGGTCTTCTTGTGGAGTAGAGTCACATTTTTGAAACTTCTTAGGTTTAACATCTCTGAGATCTGTAGACTGATATCAAGCATCTCACTGAAACTGGCCGATGGGTTCAAAGTTATTGGGAGATGGCAAAGGGGCAATGAGATGTTCATGCACAGTGTCCTCATATAAGTCTTTTTTTTTCTTAAAGAAACAGACCAAAAGAAAATCTTCCTCCACACACAAAATTATGTAATAAAATAGAGCAGTTTTAAACTGATAAATAAACATGAAGACAAGGTAGCAGTGAAAGAGCCAAAAATCCTGCTAAGCTGGATTTATCTATTTATTTTGTGTCTTTAAATAAGCACAAGTAACTTTCATAAAGCTTTCATAAAACATAAAGCTTCAAACATCAGAGTCGCCTCACTTAATTCTGGGAATCCAAGAGGTAGGTATTAAGACTAAGCTAGCCTTTTACGTTGCTTTTGTAGGCACTAAGAAATTCATGGCCTCCAGAAATCACACTTACTATGGAAAGAATAGCCCCTTAGAGTTCAGTATTCTTACTGAATCAATCACACTGATGAGTCATACATCCCTGGGAGTATTTAATCTGAAGTTAATTTCATTAAGCTTTGATCTGCCCTTCATGTTTCAGTTTCACTTGTGCTATGTAATTTTGTACTCAGAACACGTATGTGCATTGCAGGAGGCTGTTGTATGACATAGCAGCTTTGGGAAGTGGGTAAGAAACATTCCAACCTTTACAGACTCCCAAGTTATTTAGAGCAGTTTGGGATTTTTCCCTAAATCCATCGACTGCATCCTTCAACCCAAAATGTCATTAATCAGTAGCTAATGACATTTTATAAGTATTCGCACGCTGCTGCCCAATTCAAGGCATAACTAGGCAGGCAGCTCTTACTCTCAAAAATATTTTTTTTTATGTTTCGGGTGGGCTACCTGCAGACTCGGAAAAACATGCTTCTATGCATTCTGTGACAAGCAGTTTACATGCATGTGACTACCATAAGGGATGCAAAGTTATCATAACTTTTTTTTTCTTTCTTTCTTTCTTTTTAATTAACATTTCAAATCTCACAAGACAACTTTTAAGAAATTTTTCCCATGTTGTGCACAAGGCCATGTGTGTGGCATTACCGACACAGTCGGTTCCCTGTCTATATAGGAAGCAATAAACTGGTTTAACTACAAGCTGACTCATGTCTTTAGTCCCCTCAAATGTCATGTTGTCATAGTTGTAAAACAGAGTGATCACTAGGAGGGATAATGACAGGAGCACCATCCCTGCAGATTCAGGGAAAGATGTTAAGAGATGTGGGTTGCAGACAAGCCACTGCCACAGCCATCCTTGGTGACAGCTGTTGGCACCCTGGTAACCTGCTATGCTTTGCAGAGTTCTCAGAGAGTAAAGCGAAGCTAGTGATGAAGGTGAACAGGAGCTGGTACTTGCTATTGTGAGAAGGGGAAAAAAAAAAAAAGAAAAAATCAACTTACTAGTTTCAAAGAGAGTTTTTTCACCTGTTAGATACCACATGTAACTGGTCATTTTATTAGTGCTGCAAGGATGTTCCTCTGGGAGGGAGGGCAAGCAGGGTGGAAGAATTGAAATCTTTTCATGAATCACGGTCCTGGTTAGGAACTGATTAGGTTATAATTACAACCTTTTCCATGCCTCTTAATTTTCTGACCAAAACCCCCTAATTGATGAATGCCCTTGATTCCACTTCATTCTGCAGACCCAAATTACTTCTGAGACTGTAGGCTGGCACCTGTGTCGTGATCTGCACTCTTAACTGGAGTTGATCCAGTTTCCAGTAAAGTTAGTGGCAAGCTGCCCACTGATTTCAGTCAGCAATTGTGATTTCAGAAACAATGTCACTTCTGATGAGGTATGAGATGGAAAGAGAATGGGCTGATTTTCGGATCCTAAAACAGTAAGTGGGGTTGACAGCTGGAAAAATAATCTATCTTTACCTCTAAGTACGTTACTTAGCTACCTGTCTGTCTGTCTGTCCATGTTTCTCCTGAAGCAGATTTAGACTGGTTCTTCACTATACAAGGCTGAACGTCTAATGAAATATTTTGTCTGCATGTTATTTTGGGGATACTGTGAGCATTTTGTCTTTGTCAAAGGCATTAATATTGTGTTTATTTAAAGCCTTCAGAAAATGTGCTATTTTGTGTCTTCTCTCACACTACAACCATTGGAGGGATAAGAACTGAATTTATAAGAGGTCATAGAATATCTCAAGTTGGATGGGATCAGTAAGGATCATCAAGTCCAACTCCCTGCTCCTTGCAGGACTATCTAAAACTAAACCATATGAATTGAGGTATATTTTCACAGTTTAATCAATTAATCAACACATAGGAAGTAACAGATTCCACAGTTGATCAGTACCTCCTGAAAAAGATCTTTGTCAACACTGCCTGAGTCATCAGGTTGGTTCTTGCTATATTATTAGCTAATACGACAGTAACATAAGACAAAGGTACTTTTGCCTTAAGATACACTATCATCCCAGGAACTGAACATGAGATAAACTAAAGATATGAGATAATTTTTTCCGGTGAATGATTAACAGAAATATATAAAAATCAAGTACAACGGGGCAAAAAGCAGCTCCTGAGTACATGTCACGCAAATGGACAGAGGAGAAATCAAGGAGAAAATATAATCTGAAAATTATTTTTGGTCGTTGAAAGTGGTTTCTGTGGCTGATTTCTACTATCCAGAGTAGTTTAGGATAAATATGAAAAGTTCCCAAACTCTTTCAAGGGAGATTTGGAGGTCCACGCTTAATTCACTGAAGAAGTGCATGTTTGTAATGTGGCCATTGACTTCAGAAAGGAGGAAGAAGAGAAGGGGTAGATAATTCTTCTTGAGGCCTAGGGGAGTTTAAATGGAAATAATTTTTAGTGTTATTTCAGAGCAGATATTATTTTATTTGTTTCCTGATGTGTGAGGGATGGATGTGTAAGGACTAACCAGGCAGAATCCTAATTCCACACAACTACCCAAATAAAAATGGTGTTTTGGTGGAAATGCAGAGCAAAGCAGGCAACGTGAGTTCCAACCTGAAGTTTATGTCTTTTATTCTAGTAATATACTGGCTCAGTCATGAGTATGCTAAACATACTCAGTGGAGCTTCTACGTTCAGGCATTCAGAGTGCTCACAGCTCACAGCCAGCTTCACATTCATTCAGTTAAGTGCACTGCATTTGTCCCTAAATTCTCCTGCAGCTCACTTTTATTTTTCTATCGCTTTGTTTGAAATTGCACGCGTGTTTTGCACGACAACCCAAGTGACATAACCCAAGTAATCTTGATTAAGTAGTAGTCAACGTGACCGGGTAACAGTTGCCTTTACGCTGTCACTAGGAAAGTTTTCTGGGAGGACAACAGTGTTATTAAAGGTGGAGCAAAGCAAAGTAGTTTGATGTTCTCAGGGCTTTATGTAGCAAAAGCGTTTCTGTTCATGTATGTGTGTGCATCTAAACAGATCTGCAGGGGAGAATTCACAAAGGCTAATTTTAGCCTGAAGAGGTGGATATCTCTGAGCTGTCCTATACTCAGGAAAAAACAGGGAGAGAGAGGGAAAGCCCCTTCCAGAAGAGAGTATTTCTCTCCTCTGACCCAAAAGAACCAAGTGCTCTAGGCTAGCATTAGCCTTTGTTGACACCACCCTTAGAGTGATTGCTGTTAGCCTAAGAGCTAGGATAACTGGACCTATCACAGGATGGACTTTTACTTGGAAAGTGTAAGTCATAACTCATTAAGCCTTTGGTCAAGTCAAAATTTATATGCACCATTAAAGGCAATAAGATTACTCACAGAGCATAGACATCACTATCAGGGCCCTGAGTGCCATCATTTTTATTCCCAGTTTGGAAAAATTTATATATATGCTTAGCTGCGGGCACAGTGGATAGCAGAGCTAGTTTGAACAGTTATTTATAAAATGATGATTTGTCAATAAGAAAAATACATTCTAGGAAAATAACTCTGTCAACACATCTTGCTTTGGGAGAGGTTTCTCAGGTCCAAGAAAGAATTTCTGTCCGGCTATAGGCATGCTGGAGAACAGCCAATAGCCCAGGGCTAAGGCATTCACCTGGGACAGGAGAGACCCAGGTTGTCTCTGCACTGCCTGATTCAGCCCAGGTGTTTGAATTTTCCTTCCCGTTTCAAGTAAGTGATCTGATGCCTTGGTTAACTTAAGGTGGGGCATTTCCCTCTGGAAACTCAAAAAGTCTTCAATTAATTCAAAAGGAAAAGGAAGCAGATTTAATTATAAAGCAGCTTAGTTAGGAATGCATTTAGATTTACATTTTCCATTAAAAGACGAAGGCTTTTATTACTACAAGCTTGAGAAGGCTGTTTTTTGAAAAACACCCAATATGAGTACATTTTCAGGTCTTAGCAAGAAAAAAATATGTGTGTCCTATTTTCTCACTGCATTTTGTATTCTCTCTGGCATCTATTGTTTGGTCATTTTCCATTAAATTTGAGCCACTGTTTATCCATACCTTTCCTTATTAATAAAATAATAAATGCATTAACAAATTTATAATTTATTAATATACAAATTCAAACTGGTTTTAACTGGTTTTACAGTCAAGAACCACATATTTACAGAGTTATCACACTAGATCAAATTTTCATGCCACATTATGACAAGAAGCCGACCTCAGAAGTTTCAGTCCTAATAGGATGTAGCTAGCTTAAACAATACTCATACTTTTCAGAAGATGAGAAAATAGCTTTCCAGTATGTTCTTGTAAGTGGTGGTGTTGCCTCAAAAAATGGCAACTTGCAGTCAGTAACACTGAAGAATTTGCAGTGTGTTTAATGGAGAAAGTAGTTCATTTGTCTTTTGGAAATAAATCATGGATGGATGAAATGCTTAATAAGCAGAAATTTAATCTTATTTTTTTTTCACTTTTCCAATATAATGGAAAAAGACAAAATAATACTGACAGACTATTTGTATGATTCTTCCTGCTCTTTATAAACTGCAGCAAATTATTTATTTATTTTTATTCCAGTACTGTTTCTTATTCATACTTAATTATTGATAAAAATGGACAGAGTGGAACATGGGTTTGTTTTGAATAACTGATATCTTGGTTTTGATTAGCTTGGCAATTAAATGTAATATTTCACATGCAGTGTTCAGCTTTCTTCAAGAACAATAAAAGCATTGTTTGGCAAAATCTCTAAATCGGTTGCGTAGTAAAGGAGTATTATAAGAGCATTTTTATCATAAGCAAGACAAGAACTCAGTACTTTCCATAGAGAGTGTAACTTTTGTTGAAAAAAAAAAATAGAAGAAAAGCAGACTATTCTTAGTAAAGGGCTTTATTTATTTTTTAAAGGCAACATCTTTTAGTTATCTAACAAAAAGCAGATACACTCCAAAATTAGTTGACATGGAAAGTTTACAAAATTATCAGTCATACAAACCCCAACAAAACAACTTTCCCTCGAAAGAAAAAAAGAACTGCTGACTTCGATCCTCACCTATGGTGCTTTGATGAGTATAACAAAAAAAAGGCTGACTGGCAAGGTACAGATAGTATCCCTTGACCAGAACCCAGGTCTTCCTCTTCTTGGAGTCTTTCCAGCCCCACTGAAGTGGTTCCCATTCATGAGTTTCCCTACAACATCAGTTGTAGGGGAGTGTTTTCTGCACCACGCCCTGTACCCAGCTCTCTTGGTCATCTTTGAGTGTTCTCCAGAGAGATACGAAGTTTACTTTGGAGTCCTCTCAGTAAAGTGAGTTTCCAGTTGTTAGATTTGTAGAGAAGTGAGGGAATTTGGACATTTTTCTGCCTAATTTCCGAGAGACTCAGAATAAAGACCCAATAAAAATGAAGGTGGGAATGCTCCAGGGAACAGCCATGAAGAAGAGCTTTAGACAACATTGGATGTTTGCCGAGGGAACCCAAAGGGTGGTAGGTGTGGGTTGCAATATGCCTGAAGTCCACCTTGGCTCTATTTTGCCTCTCGCACTTGCTAGAGAATAAAGAAGGAAAGAGGAAGAATAAAAAATGAGTGATGATTTAAAAATAAGTTCAAGAAGAGAGTTTTTAAGCACAAAGGCATCTCTATTATCTCTCTGCAGTCAAATACTTTCTGAACAGCCAGCCCTATATGGCTAAGCAGCCTGGACTGAAGTACAGACCCCAAAGGCCAAATGCTAATCGAAATGTTCAGCTAGGAATCCCGAGCAATCCTACAGACCTCAGTTAAGACACTCCATACTTAGCATGATTAACCGTGATTATGCTCTGCCTCTGTAAAAATAAGGAGCTAAGGATCTGTTAGAGCATAAGGTTACAAATGCTTGTGTTCATGTGCAATTCTGAGTAGATCATTAAGGTCAAGTGGCTGAATATACACCGGTTTAGGGCTCTGGGCATAAACTGTTATTTATGCTTGTATTTAGCACATAGACTAATACCAGAGTCATGTCTGAACGTCAAAGCAATGCATCGTAGTGCTAAACTGATAAATCAGCCTGCAAACACAACCTGAAAAATGTTTATATTCCAAGGGACAACTCTGCTGCATTCTGTCCTGCAAATAGATTTATTATTTTTTTTTTTTTTTAAGACAAATGGGCCGAATTTGTTGGTATGTGTAAATCAGGAGAGTTCTGTGATGTTAAAAGAACTACACCAGTTTCCATCAGCAGAGAATCTGGCATTTTTCGTAGAAAGTAATGACTGTTTATTTACAGTTTCAACTATTAAAATTCATTACTTAGAAATTCTTAGGCTACATTTATTGAACAGAAATTATTGCCATAAGGGTGCTACTTTAATAACCACACGAAAAGGTTTCTGCAGTTCTTTTCCCCTGCTGCATTTTTTATTGTGTTTCTGTTATTTTGACCACATATTAGTTTAGCAATAATTCAGATCATCTTTAGAAACTCAGAAACTGGTATGAGTGTTGCTGTAAGACTATGATTTACTATCTGCTTTTGAAAACTTAGTAAAGCAAAAAAATATACATATGTAAGCTGTGTTTTATTGCTCTTTTGTGGAATGAATGTTAAATATTAGAATTGTCATTGGTTTTAATGGCAATAGCTCCTTTTAAAAATAAAAAAAAAAAAAAAGAAAAGAGAACCTGCATGCTTTCATTGCTTAGAAATGCCCTTGTTAAATCTTAACATATTGTTTTCCATATTTGAAAAAAAAAAAATTAAAGATTATGATAATGAGCTTAATTTTGCCATAAAGCCTGAGAAGAGCAGACACTACCCTGAGAAATAAAGCACTTCTAGGGCCATTTGCTGTATGCTATTGCTGTTAGGTATTATGTAGACTGCACTCTGAGTACAATTACCTTTCACAATTCTGTTTTAGGAGGACAATAAAATCAACAGTACATCATAGCTGAAAATCTGCAGTGCATCTGTAAATACAGCTCACCTTGATCAATAATTCTTATTTTTAAAATTATTAGCAAAAGGCAACTAAAACTGGGTTAGCAGGATGAACAGGTTTAAGAGAACTTTTGTCTTGCTTTTGCTTTGTTTCTTGTAGTTTCACTGTTTCTAGGATGTTCAGTGTTTTGTGCATGAGAACAATGAGAGGTTAAAATAAAACTTCAATTTTGCTTTTTGGAATAACATTTGAAACAACGTAAAAATATTGTCCATTTTCCTATCAGATCTATCTCTTTTTCCTTCTATTCCTCTGTCTTTACATATGTGTGTACGTGCTTGACAGAAATGTATCGTAGACTCAGATTTATTCATTTCCACTATAACACTGTTCTCTTAGAAAAAAGCACACTAATAAAACAACCTCCCCGACCTGTTCTTCTTCAAGCGAGGAAATAGAAGCAGCAAAGCTGATTTTATGTACATTCCCACATGCAACTTATTTTTTATGAAATCATATCATGCTGTACCCTACAGAAGACTGTCTCTGTAAAAATGTTGCACAATCACAATTCTAAACTGCTGTACGTATTTTGCAGTTTGCAAGCTGTCGCATTACAGATAAATGCCACAAAATCCTAACCACATCTTTGAAGTTTTAGTTTTATTTAGATTAAACAGTGAGAATAATTTTGGTAGAATAATCCAATTCTGAATGCACAGCCTATAATATTCTCTCTTTAAAATGACACCTATACTTAAATGGCTGGATTAATATACTAAATCATTGTTGTGATAATTCTTGGCATTATTTTTAATAACAATTAAAAATTATCTTTCGAAAAACTTACTCACTGCCTACAGGCTTCTCAGTGAAGTGATTCTGTACACAGCATTATCAGACCAGATTGGAGATTTCATGTTACTTTCTGCATTTCAAGCCTTAATATTAAACACTTTTCCTTGCCTAGTATTAGTTTCATATGTTAATATCATTTTTTATTAACATAATACAAATATCACTTGCAGTACTACATCCTTCATTGCTAGCGGCTTTCATATCAAATGTCACAGTAAATTTTATTTTCGCTAATAGATTACGACTTGTACATTGTATTAGTGAAAGTGAACATTATTACAGGATGACACTAAAATTAAAGAACATACTGTACAACAGCACATAACACACTGTTAAATTACCTACTCCTTCTGACCCACTCTCTCTCCTATCCCACCCCACAAAACGCTATCAAAAGTTCTGTTAGATATTTTATTGCTTCTTTGGAGAAAACTTCACCTTTCAAGAACCTCACTATATCCATTGTCAAAATATCACATTATACAATTCACTGGAAGTGAACTTATTGCTAAATACCCATTAGGTTCCCAGGAGATGCCTTACATTAATTGTTTAGTGAAAGCACCCTTAGGCTATCGCTAGGGAAGAACATTAAATGCATAAAAAGAGAAGTTGACAGAGATCCCTGTAGAACAAGATACATCTACTGGCTTAAAAACTTCTCCATGAAGAATCCTGCAAGTCGCTGTTCAAAATGGTCATTTTGTGGTTATTTTTCCTCCTGCTCCTGCAAGCACAAATACAATTAATCTGAAAGGAAAATCAATGCTGCATCAGCAGAGAGTCTTTTAAGAAGTGGTTCTGAAAAGGCAAGCTGGGGGTGGTAAACAAGGAAAAAAAAAAAAAAAAAAAAAGGACATTGTTCTGGACCTGAGGTGTTTGTGGAGCTTGCAAAGATAATAACAAGGAAAAAGAAGTTGGAGAGCAGAGAAACTGCAGAATAAGAACAGGGAAAAAAAAAAAAAAAAAGTTGGAGAGCAGAAAAACTGCAGAACTAATGCTACAGATGAAATAGAAACTAAGAAAAAAGAAAGATGGTCAGGAGAGATAGGAGGGAAAATAAAGACAGTAAGGAGACACAGAATGCTCAGAGGAGTTGTGTATTCAGAAAAGTTGTAACTAAAATGTCAGTTAGCTGTTCACGAGTGAGAAGGCCAGTTCAGAAAGGAAGGGAAATTATTTTAGCAGGTAGGCACAAAATATTTTCATTTCTCCTCCATCCTTTCTACCACGTCCCCTTAATATTGTCCTTTAATCTAATGGTGATACCCGACAGATCTCCTCTTGATTATGCACCTAATACCATTTCATCTATCTTACTGTACCTTCTTTTTAAAACACCTCTGAAATAAACCTATATTGTACCCTGTATTTTTCTCATTTTAGGAAAACATTTTGGGGTTTGGTATTGCTGCCAAAATACCACAAGAGGGGGCACTAGTTAAACAAGACACAGTAATGTAACTTACTTTTCTCAGGGTTTTTTCTTTTTGTCACTCATAAATACAGAAAAAAGATTATCTTTCCCTGCTACAATAGGATATGATGCTATTATGTTGAGCATATTTATTCCTATTGGGATAATTAATGGAAGAGTAGCTACCATGAATATATATTTTTAAAAGGGACACAGAAGCCTGAGTGTCCTCAACAGTAATTAGCAAAATAAAATTAAGGTTTTGTTCACACGCCCCTCAAGAAAAACATTTACCTAAGAGGAAAATCAAATCTTTATTTTGGGCTGAGTCTTCAGATCTGTTTATAATCGATGTTTGAAAACACAAGGCTCCTGGATATTGAGATGTGCCTATATTTTCAACTGTCAGTGCCTCGCAGCTTGTGTAATCATTTGTCTTTGTAAAAAGTGTACACAAATGATATTACACCGAGTTTTATTTTTTATTTGGCACTCATTTTGTGCAGGTGCAAATGCCTGCAAGGCTGTAGAAATCAAGCATATGTACTTTGACGCTTTATACTAGCTGCCTGTCTTAGGGGCTTGTATGTCTGTACTAAACATGTAAGCACCTCAGTCTGTTAAGGATTTTTCTGCAAACAGCCCAAGGAGGTAGGAAGCATCGTTATGTCTAGTTTTATATTTGGGGAGCTAAGGCAACCAAGGTCTGGAAACTCAAAGACCTTCAGTTCCCACTGAAATCATGGGCGTCCAGGCAAGAAATCCCATATATGTGAGTAGCTGAGCCTAGATGTTTTGCCCCAAACCACTGGAGATGTCAAGAAACTGAAACGAGGGATCCCCAGTCCTAAACTGGAAGATTAAATTCTTTCCCTGTAAGCAAAATACCTGGCCCTAAACTGTTTCTATTCTCATTTGCGCTAGCTTTATCAAAGTGCATCTCTCCAGGTTCATGGCCAAGCTACAGGGCTCTCACATTTCCAAATAACTGATGTGCATTTAGCGGTGCTGTTCCTAACACACAATGTGAGGAGAATCAGAACTCACTTTTCCAGCTCTTACAAGGTTTTATGGCTTTTTCTGCACTAAAGTTGCCGAATCTGCCTAAATACAGCAGTTCAGACTTAATTAGGTTACTGAAAACTCCCTGGTGCATGTTCCCACCAGTTCACCCATGTTAAAGATCTGGGTAAATGAGGACAACGACTCAGGAAAAGAGGTGTTCTGTTTTCAGGTATTGCCTTGGGCTTTGTCCCCAACCTGCCCCAGTACAAGAATTATTATGCCCCACTAACCAATTTCTAGCTTGGTTTACTGTGGAAGACCAACAGACTATCGAATGGAAAACTGTCCCTCATGGTGCGTCCAATCTCCAGTCACGCTGAGCAACACTGAGGAACCCATTTCAGTGCTTGTACTCATACACTTCTCATGATTGGATTAAAATAGGTTTGTTTAACTCAGCACAATTTGTCCAGCATGGGCGAAGTTGCAAAAATGGCAAATATCTCTCATGAAGAGGCACTAAGCTGATGAAAAAGAAAGGAAGACAAGTGGTTTAATTTTTAGCTTAGAGCTTGAGCAGCGAAGAGTCAGCTCCCTGCTCTGTCACAGGCCATCCTTGTGATCTCAGTTAGACGTCTCCAGAATAGCTTAAGGGACTGTTTCACAAGCAGCTTGAGTTGAATTAACCGTTCATTGCAACTGAAAGGATTAGGAGCTGTTTCCTCTCTCGCTCACCTTGAGCCAGGCTTTATGTACATCACATGGCGTGATAATACCAACTCAAGCTTCTCAAGAGGCTGAAAAATAACCTGGCCAAAAATAAGACAATTCTCATTAAATTAGTGAGCTGAACTGTGCAATTGGGTGAGCAGTTTCAAAAGGTGATGGGAGGAAAGTATTACAACACTGGGGATGAGCACAGGGAAAGGAAAGTTCAGAATGGGTTTATGTTCTTCTTTCCTTCTAGCTTTTGTGTTATAATATGCTTGTCTCTGATTTCCAACATTCAACAGCTTGGACTAGAACAATCCCAACTAGACTAGACTGCTATCTGAAAATCCTCTGCAGATGGCCACCATTGCTGTGCAGGCTGAATGGTCATATGGAGTGAGTCCTATCGAATCCATAGAATTCATCTCACTGTGCTCATGCACATCCTGAATACTTCAGATCCACTGGACTTTGGTTGCAGGTTCAAACTGTGCACAGCTAATATCCAACATACCTCAGATTCTTCAGACTTACTGTAAGAGTAGCACAGCTCTGAAACTTCTCCAAATTGAGACACTCGCCATGAAGGTGCCCACGGGTGTGCTACGTATCTAGAAGCTAAATATACAACCTCCTGTAAGTGCTGAGACAGAGACAACGTCTGGCTCTGGAAGTAGTACCTGAAAGGACTGAAGAGACCAGAAGGGGAACAAACTCCGTGTTTCCCAGTTTGTATAATATGGCTGGAGAATGAGGCCTTCCTTGCGCACCATGCGAGGTCAGCTTGCATGCTCAGACTATGTTCATACTGCAATTTTCTCCCAGCTTCCAAACCAGGATGACCTCTTCCAAACATCATATCGGAAATGGTTCGTTTTAACGTGTTATCTGGCAGTGACTTTTTTTTGCGCTGCTTAACTGCGTATCGGGCTTCAGTCTAACAAGTTAAGAACAAAGGGGGTCAACACCCAGTATCTGCATCCATGCCCAGCATTGTTTCATTTACTAGCATTGTCATAATCCCAAGGAGCACTGTAGCTTCAGGATGAGATATGTCAGCCTGTACACTGCACATATTAGGCCGATTTTATTGTTCCCTTTTCCTGCACCCTTCTCCTGGTGCCACCATCGCAAGTGTGGGCAGGGCAGTGTGATGATTTTTCTTCCAGGGCAGGTAAGACTTAGTACATGAGGCCACAAAGAAAGATTTCATAATGTCATGATAAGGTGTTGACTTCTACCAGATCCCTATCATCAAATGATCCCTGATAGGAGACAGGCCACTGCTACAACCCTTTATCTATCATGTTGCCTGAATATACAGTATTCTCAGTTATCTTTAAGTGAATTGATCTGTAGAATTTCACACTTTAGTATCTGGGAAAACTCAAGTTTGGAAAGGGGGAAGGAAATGCAAAACTGCAGTAAAAGGAATCATTATCACTTCCTGAAGTGGGGACAAGAAAATGCTTTAGGGTAGGAAATGTGAGGGAGGGGAAAGCAGTGATGTTAAAAATGGTCACTGGAGCATTTCCATGTTAGTCAGAAATTAATACATCTGGGATCAGTCTAAAATACTCTGGAAATCTGTTGTGCCAGTGTCTATGTGACAGTGAGCTACCTGAGAGTTTCTTTATAGTCCAGAGAAAGAAAGATGCTCTTCCAGGATGGATCAGAGGAATCACACCTTAAAAGTGTCTATTTCATATATGGAAAACCTGGGTTTAGTCCCTGCTTTTCCTGGAAGGAATTTGCCTAACGCCCCCCTGTTTGATCCATCAAAAGCAGGCGAACCCTAGGTAGGGAGGAGACAGGAGATGATGTGACACTATTGTGAACATAATCCAACCTGATAAATGTGCTCTGAGAACACTTACAAAAGCAAGATCCTCAAGTCAGACAGGTGGAATAAGGGTTAATTTGTGGATCCCAAGAGCCATTGATTTTTGGAATTCTGTCAGCATTGAGACACTTTGCAGCACAATTACAATTAGGCAGTGAAAAAAACTTTACTGCAGAATATTGGGAAGCTGGTTCAGTTACTATAATTTTTTCTCGTTTTGGGATTTAGGCACCTAATTTCATGTACATCACCAGCAGAAACCCCCTCCTGTCATCTACTTTTCTGCTTTCTCTTCGTGTAGGAGCCTAACCCCAGCAGTAACCACCATGTCTGGTATTCTGGGAGATTGCCATCAGACTGCTCCTTTATGCTTCTCCAGTTTTAGACCAAAACCATACCAAAATTACTTTTTTTTTTTTTTTTTTTTTTTTTGAGCAGTCTGAGATATGCAATTTGCCTGCTGTGCTATCTCACTTTTCTTCTCATAATAAGTAATCATTAGATTATTTATTACAGACATTATCTGTCCAGAAAGTAAACAGCCAGGGTTCTACATCCTCTCTGGTAGGAGAGGATCCTAAACCTAAAACCTATATTAGTGTATATATATATTTAGAGAGAATAATCCTTACTCTATCAGACACTTATTCTAACTCAGATATGGGTAGGTGAGCTCCCAACATCATCCATGCATCTGCACAGGAATTTTGGGGCATGAAGTTCAATTAATAGGTCTATTTTTTTCCTAATGCACTATGAAAGTCTTAATGACCATGTAGTTCTTGGGCCAGTCTGTTGGTTTAATAATGATTTATTAGTGAATATAGGCTTGGCTAAGTGAGAGGGTCTTCTTCATCAGCTACAGTTCCAGTTGTACTATTCCAGTATGGTCATGTATATACACACACAGTGTCTCTCACTTCCTCCTGCCAGGTTACTTTTCTACTTCAGTGTAAAAAGATGTAAAGGTAGAAGACTAACAATGGACATTGTTCAGGCTTTTGAAGGGAAGGGAGTTTATCATGCCAAGTCACATTATCACAATTTCCAGCCATGTAGTGATAAATGTGTGTGACTCATTCTTCGCTGATGGAATCTCCTCCTCTGGAAGGTGGAAAGCTCACAACATTCTCACAATTAATATTGGCTTAAACTATTCCCATTGACTTGACTCCGATTTTCCTCAAGGTTTTTGTTTTGTTTTTTTGTTTTTTGTTTTTTTTTTCATAGAAAGACTGAGTAACCACAAAGTGCTCTACTCTGAATTATTCTTAATGTGGTATAATGGCAAGTACAAATCAATCTACTTTAAGTCCATGCAGCTAATTAAGGGAGCATTTTCTTCAGAAGCAATTCTGGAGCAATTCTCCTGTTCCTCTTCCTTATCCCGAATTGGCAACCGTGTGGCGGAGTGACTAGGTGGATCAGAAAGGCACCGGATTTTGATTCAGAACTATTTTCCTGAAACAATCTGATATTTCAGGAGCTCATGATGCCTCAATGAAGACTGTTGAGAGCTGGTGGTTAGCATGGAATCTCCCTTTGAAAACAGCCTTAGATTGCCTTAAATTCACTGTGATAATATATCCTTTGTTTAGGACAGTGAAGCTTGTTCTAGCTCTGCAATACATCTGACAGAGATACTTCACTACAACTTAACTCAATTGTGCAGGTCTATGATTGAGAGGTTCCCAGGATTTAAACGCGGAGGACTGATCTGGCAAAGACAAAAGCAAAACTCAGAGCCACCTTTACAAGGAACTTTGTAAAATATCCAGCTATTTTCCTTGAAAAAAACATTGTTTGCACTTCACAAGACTAATTTCTCCAAGGTAATGTTTATATCTGGGCGTGAACTATTTTTTACTGTTGAACATCCACTTAAAGTGATAGCTGGAAGAACCAGACTGGCAGAGTACCACAGCGCTGAGACCAATTCTGTCTGTGATAACAGAATGCACCCAGCCACATGGATGGATGTGGCTTCTTTCATCTAGACAAAACCATAATAGTAGACACTAGGAGTATCTACCAATGGTAGATGCTTCTAATTTCTATGGTCTACAGCTCCAGGTCTTGTCCTCCAAGAACATCAGTCCCTTGGACAATAGGGTGATGATACATCTCATTAAATTCAAACATTTACAGCATAGATATATAAATCTGTGGTGTTTATTATAGTGCCTCTGAGTAGTCAGAGGAAGGAAATAAACTCTCTAGGTTGTTATAGGTTTCATCTTAATTCAGGTGTCTGAAATAGGCCATGAGAATTAACCTAAAGAACCAGACTGCACACTGCTACCAAGTATATTTTCTGCCTTTTATCTGCATTACTGTGGGAGAAAAAAAACCTGACTCTACGGTGCTCAGATTGGTAGAAGCTTTTAGGATTCAATCTGCTGCATAAAGAGAAAAGAGAGGGAGAAAACAGTTGGTTTTATGTGGTATTACATACATTTGGCTCCATTTTCATATTGATTGTATATATAAAAAAGGGGAAAAGTAAATAAACATGAGGAGGATAATGTCCCAAATTGAGTTTTATCACAAGTGCCTCCTGCTGGGATTTGAGAGCAAAACCTTCCCTCGAGGGGACAGAATAATATCATTTTAGTTATGGCCATATTCTTCATTTGGAACCTCCTCATCAGCATGTCAATGCATGTTATTCACTGCTTGGAGAGACAATAAAATCAAAGGGCCCATCTTTAGAAAGAAACACGCATGTTGCCAACATTTACACTACAGAGATCTTGGCCCTTAATAAAACCTACATCCAGTAGCGAAGTTATCAAATGGAGTTGTGCTCATTTTCTTTTATACGCAATGAAGGGGCACAATATATCTTTACCAGCAGCTGGGAAATTAATGCTACAACTAAAATGACATTCGGCGTCTCAATGAATGATTTCCTGTGGGGTTCGGATAGTGGCTGTGACGAGAAGAGGTGTGATAATGGATCTAAGTCCATAATGCATTTATCCCCAGGTGCACTTGCTCAATCTGTTCGTTGTGCAGCTTTTTTGGGCTTAGTAGGACTTTTAGAGTTTTATTTTGCTGCGCTGAGGCAAATGGTTATGATTCACTTTTAAAAATCTGCGAAGGGGAAGGTTTCTGTGCCTGTGAGACTGTGTGGAATGAGATTGGGCTTCTTTGCTGTTTTTTTTTCAGAAAGAACCGAGATTTTTCAGCAGTAGTGCAGCACAGAGTTGTGTTAAAATTTCTTTTTAAGATAGGGAAACCGAGGCACACCACAGCAAACCTTCATAGGCAGAGACAGGTTGCTAAACCCCAGCTTCTTCCCTGTGCCATTCCTCTCTTGCAAGGAGAGCAACACTGCAGGAAACATGTCTTCTTTTACAGCTCAAGTGCAAGTAATTTCTAAGCATGCTTTGTATTAAGGTTTACCTATATTAATAATTGAAAAAAGGGCTAATTCATGATTAATAAATATTATAAGCATATTACAGTCCCGTGTAACATTTCTCGAGGAGGACAGTAAGAGCTCCAACAGATATTTTAGGTAGTAGTTTGCATGCCAGGAGTTTACCCCATTACTATTCAGTAATCTTTATGAAGGAATTAAACACTTCTGAAAACAGCTTCTTAAAAACCGGATTGTATTGTAATACGGTGGATTTGTCTTCTGTGATGAAGAAAAAATATGCAGAGAAGCAGAAAAATGTCTTGAAATAGAGAGAATCTTCATCAAATACATCAGGCTGGTGGAATACTATAAGTTGAAGATGACTATGAGGAAAAAAAACCAAACTGTTTTATGGCTTATATTGCCTTTCTTAAAGGGGAAACCCCCCACCTTTTCTGCTTTAATTTCATTTAAGGAAGATTATTTCCAGTGCCACGTGGACCGCCACTTGATTGTGTAATTTTTCAGTGTTATTAGTAAATAATATTAGTACATTATTATCACAAATACATGCTCACTAGATTTCATGTATATTGCAAAACTATTACTATATTCTATTATTAATATTAGTGCAATTAATATTGTACCTCTGAAAGCTGGGATGTGAAATTTCTGGGCAGAGAGAGCCTAGGTTTTCCTGGAAGGCCCTGCACGCGAGCACAGCTATCCACTAGCTTGGGAAACTTCTCAGCCCACATCAGAGCTGCAGTAACGGGAGAAGAAAACACAAATCCATTTGCACCCTGCCTAACATCTACCTTTGGGTTTGTACGGTGCCGAGCGCTACAGCCATGAGGCTGACACATCAAACTGCAGTCTCAGTGCTGGAGATGCAGAGGTCTAGAGCTGGTGGTATGAAGAAGTCTCCTGTTTTCCCATCAGGCTGCCTTGGTCCTGGCATGACCTGACCCACTTGGCAGTGAAAACTCCTCACTTCTGTCTCAAAACCCCGCCATGGTCCATGTGCTACCCCACCGGCCCGCAGGAGCCTTTGTGAAGCTGTGCTGGGGGCGGGGATGCTGAACAGCGAAAACCAAAGGCTCCTTTAGGATTTCCTACCTCCTGAAATGCCATGGGATTGCTTGGGAAAATATTGCGAAAATGCAACGTGCAGCACAGTTCCCTGCTGCTGTAAATACAGTCTGAGCTGCTCTCCAGAAGCCTGAGCAACTCCAAAACTCCAAGAAAAGGAACAGCTCCTACTCCCAACCCTGTAGGGGGGGGGAAAAAAAAAAAAAAAGGTTTTTATGGAAGAAAAAATAATCTGCAATTATCCAACAGCAGACAACTTTCTGAATCCAGCTCACCTAAGCTATTTTTTTTTTTTTTTCCCCTTCCATGAGCAAAACGAACGCTGCGAGCAGTCACAGTGCTAATGGTCTTTTTTTCACGTCGCTTCCCCTTGCTCCCCTAACTGAAGGCAGAGCTGCAGAGACTTCAGGAGACTCTTCATGCTATCACTTCACAGGCTGGAAGGTGACAGCTTCGCCAGGGACTAATGCAGGCCGACATAATTGAATGTGGCCTGCAGCAAAGCAGCTGCCTGGAGCCACTGTTGATTGTAGCTGTCATCAGGTGGAGCTTGCTGCCGTAAAATACGGTCCGGAGGAATGCATGCAGCTCCGTGGTGATAGCTTATTTACTCTTACCCCGCTACAACAGTTTTGTAGTTAATAATTGTCAGTATCACACTGTTGAGTGAGCACAGATGCTCAAGCTCTGAATCATCAATAATCTTCCTGGTAACCTGGTCTTGGAAATTAAACAATGGCCTTAGTATTCCCATTTTCTGGGTGTATATTGTGTGTTTCAGTACGTCATCCTCTTTATTTTTTTTTTTTTTTTAATGGAGAACCTTAAATGATTTTAAAGATATTTCCTACGCCTGTTTATTTAACTGTCACAGGATGTGGGAGAAATATAATCTGCTAAATTAGGCATGAAAAACTGTACACAAGGAGAAGGCTCCCTGATTTCTGCCTTGAAAAAGAAGTGACTTTAATTACAAATTCAGATGAAGAAGCAATCACATCTTCCATTTATACAGCTTTTTTCATTTCAAAGGATCTCACCACAATGAACAAGCAATAGGTTTAATCTTTTCTCCTTTATTTGGAGATTGTGAAGTGTAGCAGGAGTATGAGAATATTTGAAATGAACAAGACTGCAGGATCTCTCTCCTAGATTCAGTAAGTAATGTACATCTGAGATAACACTGATTTTTGCTACCTAAATCCTGCCTAAACTCTTAGTGGAAACCTATGCAAGCCCCAGGATAAGCTTGGTCTATTTTTCTGATTCCTAGTGTTCATAAGCTATTTATAACACATTATCAACTTTGAATACTATATTTAAATTTAGTTTAATAAATAAAGTATATACAGTACCATATATCAAATATACATTTAGTATATTTATAATACCATATTTAAATTTAAATATAAAATACAAACCTTGGTCTGTATTAAAATACATACAGACTGAGAAAGAAAATCCTGTAGCTCTCAAATTATTATGTGGTTGTGCTGAAAATATATTACTGTAGTTAAGTTCAGGAAGTGTCATTTTACTTTAAATACTTGTAATTTGCATTTTAAAAATAAATCATATTGGTGTCACTGGCTTTTAGACACCCAGTGCTTCCACATCAGCTGGCAACTAAGGAGGTGCAGAGCCGCAGGTACATCAAAGAACTCAAAGTGAGTTGATAAAAAGAGAAGAAGTAGAAGAAGGGATATTGGAGAAAAGATATGAAAAGAAGAATTGTCAGTTTATGCCTGCTGGGTGTTTTGATTTGGTTGCTTTCCTGTTTGTACCTGCTTGGCTTCCTAGCAGATCATCTTGCTGGGGATGATGGCAAGGGGGTTGGCTACGTCTGCACTGCAACCTCGCACACGAGCTCCGTGCTGGGACACAGCAGCAGTGTGTCCCTTTGGATGTTTTCAGGAGGTTCTGTCCAGCCTGTAACACCTACACCCGCCCAACTGCTGGCTCAAAAAGTCCCAAAAGGCTCCATGAACTGACTTTAACTTGCTTTTAAAATGCTTTTCCTGAGCAGCTTTTTGGGCCTTACTCTGGTTTTAATTACTTTGGGTTTGCACTCAGTCCATCTCCCTGGCTGCATTATGGGTGGGGGCAACTGAGATAGCAATTAGGCCTGTTATTATAGTGATTAATCTTGTTGATTCTAGTTTCCAGCTAGGGTTACATTACAGATGCTCTTTTGATTTGGCGCTAAACGAACCGGGTACAACCTTTTGTCCCGATTCTGAACTTCTCTTACACTGCTGCAAATTAAGAATAATTCTGGTATGAAATTGCTGTCCAATAAGAAATGTAACCATTGCGTTTGTCCCATCTATCAACCTCCTGAATGAAAGCTGTGGGTCTGACTCTGCTTGTCCTTGCAGTGGTTTCACAGCGATGTAACTTTAATGACTTCAGCAGAGTTACAGCTGATAGATACCCTCACGAGTAATCGAAAGCGGAACTGATCGCTCTTATGCAGGGCTCTTCTACTGCAGACAGAAACAAAAGGTATTTCTTTCCAAACCTCAGCTACTTAGTCGGTTGTGAAATATTTCTTCCTTTTCTTGACAAGAACTGGATCTGCTGCTTATGAAAAGCAAGTATTAATTATACAAGGTTTAGCCACAAACATCTGCTTTTGCTGCCTTTAAATAAATATGTCCCTTCAGCTGGTACTGCGCGTTCTCAGGGAAGGGAAAAGATGCACCCTGCAAAATATCACTGTGGGTTAACACAAGTGGTCTGATCGTCTTGTCAGGGATGACTCTGTACCTTACCCAAAACAGGAGCAAGCAATATTCTCATAAACAGTAAGAAAAAATAATGCCGTTTTAGTAGGGGATCATGATGTCGGCTCAGCTGTCTGCTTGTATTTAGATTTTGGGAGCTTGCAAGAGGATTAAAACCACTTGTTTCTTTTCTTTCTTTCTTTCCTTTTTTTTTTTTTTTTTTTTTTTTTTTTAACTTGTCACTGCAATAAAGTTGGCTGTGGCTCTGGGGAGTCCTCTGTAAAGTACAATGCCCTGGGCTATGGGAGATGGAGCCCTCAATAACTGATATGAAAGGTCCTTAATTAAGCACTTAGCATTTCAAGGCAGTTATCACGGCTAGCCCACAGACCGAGCTGGCAGTCCGTCACCACCGATAGGCCACCTAGATGACTAACGTGAGTTGAGTCGAGTCTTTTGTACTTTAGGCGAGGAGCCCCGAGGCACAGGCTGATCTGGTGACCCTCCCAGATACACTTTCTCTGCCGGAAGGAACTGGATATCGGATGTGACAACACTGCAGACGGGGAACGTGGTTTTTTTTTTCCCCCTGAAGAGCAGGGATTGAGGAGAAAGTTAGAATGACAGTGGCACTTTCTTGGCTCTGCACGTTGGTATGAATATGACCAAACCAAATGAATGAATAATTATGAATGTATTATGAAAACAGAAGGGAAAATCCTGTTGCTGTGGTGCATTCAATTATTTCACTGATTACATATGGCCATTGGGAAGTTAACTAAGAAAAGAGACAGCTCATCCCCCCAGTACCACTCTCCTTCCAGTTCTCTTTTCAATCCTCCGGACACGAGAGCATAAATATTTCTGGGGAAGTTTATCTTTATATTAAGGAGAGGGGGAAGACTTTTGTGGCGTTAAAATGGAAAGGGTTAATGGAATGAACTATAGATTAAATTGTAAAGCAATCAAAGAAAACCAAACACTTTATAGCAGACAACCATCTTCTGGTGTTTGGGTCTGTGTCAAGCCATGGATGTGGAAAATTAAAGCCATACTGAGAAGGGAAATGAACCATGTCTAATACATCCCCAGCAATAAAATGTTTTCACTAGGACTGTAAAACTGTGGCTTACATTAGGAAAAAGAAAATCAAACTATATGTCAATTCCACATCATGGGACATGAAGTGTCCACAAAAATTTATATTACTATTTAGAAGTGTTTCATTCTGGTGTTTTATTGTGATTGGATGCGCCCTTCTCAGTATCTTTTGACTGGTATGAAAATGATTTGAACTACTTTTTTAGCATTTATTTTACATCTATTACCTGTTCTATTACTTTTTATTATTTTATTGTGCTTGTGTAGAGGATTTTGCACAGTTTTCATTATAATGTAACATTAAGTCAATTTATTTGTGTATTACACGCTGTATAATTGCACCTTTTTTTGTGGAACAATTTGGATTTCATTATCCAACAAATCAGCAGTGTTACATTTTGAAAAGCTCTTGTTAGAAATCAAGTGCATTTTCCAACTAAGACAACAGAGGTCAAGTTTGCATCAAAAAGGGAGCAGAAGATTTCTTGCCTAAAACACTTGCACAGTTGAGGAAGGTCATGATGGAAACAGTAATACTAATTTCTTTGAGAAAATACTTAATTACTATGGTCCGGATCAATGGAGATCAATATTTGTAAGAAGGCAAATAGTATGGAACAAGTTGGTGTGACACGGAACAAGACTGATGGGGAATAGATTGAGGCAAAACCAAATGCGTGAAGGGAACATGTCAAACGTAACAGCATTTTTGTTGAATATTCTTCTGTATCATTCTGTTCCTTGATTTACAAGTGTCATAAAGAGTATAACTAACATAGGAAGAGCGGAGTGTACATCTGTTTGTGCAGATCTACTTTGCTGCCATTGATCAGGCTTAAACCTTTCATAAGAGGTGACATAACAGCAACTGCATCTCTCTGGAAGATGAACTGAGAGCCCCTCTGGAAAAGAAATGCGAAATAACATTTTAAATTAACACACCAAGAATGAGAATAGATGTGAAGATACAAACCTTCACCATTTTTAATCTGCAAAAATTGCTAGCTGGATCCCTCAGTTCTTCTTTGGTGGTTATTACAGCTTCACTCAGAAAAGTTAAAATTAGTTCAAGAGTAAATAAATTAACAAGTTGTACCCTGAAATCCTTCTGTTATGAGGAAACCTTTCCACTCTTAGACCTCCTATGTCATTCAAGTGTCCTACCGTGACACAGTGGGACCACCAGTTTTCAGAGGGGTATGATTTCACTGATTTTTTTTTTTTTTTTTCTGTTTATCAGGGCCTTTTTACTGAAAATATTGTATTCATAGGCAGGGATTTATGCGTGTGTGCCTGTATAGTGCTGAGCACAACCGATCTACAGGATCACTTGAACTTCCATGATCAGTGAGCCCTCCAGGACTTCCAGAAATGGGGGAAACAATGGAAATAACCTGCTTTTAGTGATTTAAACATTGTCAGCTTTTCTGTGGAATTGAAAACCCTAAAACTGTAATTGATGCAGAAAATGAGAAATGGAATGGTATTTTGCAAATGCTTTTTTTTTTTTTTCCTCATATTGGAACTATTTTGCTGTTGATAGATTTATTCCTCTAAAATATTGTTCTGACAGACCTTATGCTCTGTACTGAAATTCCTGAAGGAAGATGTGAGTAAAAGCAAAACAGATTTGGATGCTTTTTCAAATGTAACACTTTTTCAACAAATTGTCAAGTTCACTCTTGAGCTGTGGTTTAAAGTCTTCACCTGCTTCATGATAGCAGATGAATCAGAAAAAAAACCCCAACAAAAAAACCCAGCTGAGTATTTCAATTACTAATAACAACTTTTAACTCAATCCTTTAATTCTTTTTTCCTCACAACTGGCTCAGAAGCTCTACTACAGAAAGCCTTGTTTACTTCAGCCTCCCTCCCTAACCACACATCAACTCACAATGTATTTCAACACCTTCTCAAAGGTTAAACAAAGGATTGAGGACTACAGCAGAACAATGCAGAGTGACTGCCCAGTAATAAATATTTTTTAAAATTTCTAATGTCTCTAATTCAGGCTCTGGACTGTTTTGGGTGTGTGTATGTGCTGTATGTTTGAATACTCTACCATTCAATGCTCTGATATTAAAAGCATCACATACTTAATACCACAAATTCTTGAGTTGATTTTAAGAGCTAAACAGATACAGTTTTTCACATTTCACAAGACTGATTCTAGGAATGTGATCATCCTCCTGTACTCGGCACTGGTGTGGCTGCACCTTGGATACTGTGTTCAGTTTTGGGCCCCTCACTACAAGAAAGTCAATGAGGTGCTGGAGCGTCTCCAAAGAAAAGCAACGAAGCTGGTGAAGGTCTAGAGCACAAGTTTTATGGAGTGGCTGAGGGAACTGGGAGTGATTAATCTGGAGAAAGGAGTCTAAGGAGAGATCTTATCACTCTCTACAACTACCTGAAAGGAGGTTGTAGAAGGTGGATGTTTCTATTCTCCCGATTAGGAGATAGAATGAAACAGCCTCAAGTTGTTCCAGGGGAAGTTTAGATTGGATATTAGGAAAAATAGGTTGTCAAGCATTGGAAAAGGCTGCCCAAGGAAGTAGTTGAGTCACCATCTCTGGAGGTATTTAAAGGACATGTAGATGTGGTGTTTAGGGACAAGGTTTAGTGGTGGACTTAGCAGTGTTAGGTTTACAGTTGGGTTTGATGATCTAAAAGGTCTTTTCCAACCTAAATGATTCTATGATTCCATGAAAATTGATTTTCTTACCTTCTTTAATATTTTGCCTTATTTTGGGGGAATATTAATGTCTGAAATAAACCCGACAGCATACACACACAAGAAGTATGTTCCATATCAAATTCTGATACAATGTGATAAATGCTTGTGCTTTGGTCAGGAAAAAAATATCTAACTCCTTTTTCCAGACAAAGATCAGTGAAAACCTTTACCTCTTTCTAGCAGAAGGTCACACAGAGTAATAATCTGTGGAGTAATGAACTCCATCGTTTCAAACCATATCATCAGAAACAGTTGAGCAGCTGGATGGGTGATGATCCAATGTGAAGTGTTTGTCTCAGTTCCTCAGTTTCCCACAGACTTATTGAGTGGGTCATTTAAGCCATTGAAAACCAGAGCATCAAAAGATTTTTAGATATTTAACAATCGATAACCTTGAGCATTTTGTTTTTTTCCTTTCCTTAGCTCAATTTCCACATGTAAAAGTGTAATGGAGCTTTTCTGTGACTGCTGTTGAATAGCCATGATGTTTGAAGTTCAACTGTGGTCCTAAAGAATATGAAGGTTTGGGTTTTTTGGGGGGGGCAAGTCCTGAACAAGTATCACCTCCATTCAGTAGCAAATTGACTATGTCCATTCAGAGTGATAAAAACATGTTAGTATATGAGTTCTCAGTAAGATCTCTCCTAAAAGGAAAAAAAAAAAGACCAAAAATGATACAGAAGAGGGGGATGAGAGATATTTTCAGTACAGAGTGGATAGTCTAGCAGCTAAGCATCTAGATCATTTCCAGAGTGTTGAACTTTAGGCACTCATATTGAAAATATTTGCTTTAGCATTAATGGGAAATTATTAAAGCCTTGCAGTTAATGATTTGCTTTTATGATTGCTTTTAATCATGTAGAGGTGATATTTAGTAAAGAAATTGCACAAAAGTATGTATAAATGTTACAACAATATATATATATAAAGGAATTTCTTGTATATTTTTATCTGACATATGGATTCATCTTATTTTTTAAAAATTTTTACTATTATTATAAGAACGTAATATGCTAATACTTTATAGCAAATCAAGTAGGACTAATTAAATTTGTATTTATACAATTTTGTATTTATAAATTGAATTTATATTTTGGATGATATTTCTGTCTTTTACAACATACCTGATGTCACAATCTCCAATTCTGAAACCATTTTCTTAATTAAAACACAAATGTTACCGTGCACAGAACAACTGTATGTGATGTCAGAAAAAAACAAGGACAAGATCAGAATACTGGACTGTAAAGGACAGATGTTTCATCTCCAGAAGAAATGGGCAACCATATAATAGGTGTTTTGTTTAGCAGAAAGCCTGCACAGTGTCAGCTATGCACCTTATCATACACTGTTGGCCATAAGACACTTCTTCATACCTTATAGCAAACAGGAGGTATTCATTATACAGATTGCTGTGCGTTGTCAAAATTTTCAGCCATAGTAGGACAAAGCGAACAAGGAAGAGTAAGAATATTGCCAAAAGCCAATAATTCTACAACAGCAGGGAATGTGTTCAATAATATTATAATCCTAGGAAGTGTGTCATGCCCTGTACTAAATGAAGACACTTTCCTCCTGCCTGCAAATAATATCACATAGAATAAAATAAAATTTAAAATGAAAATTTTCCAGAGTGACCAACGGAAAAAAATTGTCTTAGCGTTCCAATTATAAGAATAAATTTTAACCTGAACCTCTAAATGTGAGACACAAACTAGGCACATGATAATAAAATGAAAAGAGGGAGTATCCTGCCTAATTCTTGTCTCCAGCACTGCAAAGGAATGCGAAAATACCCTAAGCTGACAAAAACTGGCATTTCTCAATTGTTGTCAAAGTAACAATTCTGTCATATAACAGCCCTCAGAAAGTGCAACCTCTCTTATTTTTAATAATTTTGGCTCCCAAAGTATTCCTGTTGATTTCTTTACACCTTGAGTAAGTATTTATGACCATAAATGCTCAGACTTTTTAATGGGCATTTGTACTAGATGCAGCGGAGTTACCCCAGAGATCTCCCATTATCTTTACCAGTATTTTTTCTTCCATGTTCATCCATTTCTGCTCTATATTTATCTCAGTAAAGCATCTTGAGTCCCAAAGAAGTGTTTGATAATAAGAATTCATAAGCAATGACTTATGCATAAGCAACGACCTATTTACATGCAATTGATTCTGTGGGGAGAAGGAAACTGAACCTAAGATGACAAACTGCACGACACATTGAAGACCCATTTAATTTACATACCTAATCTGAGGATGGATTCTGTACACTGAAATTCAGTTTGTCGCCTCTTTACTGTCTATTGTCTCCTTCTAAGAAACAACTATCGCTGAAAAGTCCTTAACTGAACACTCTTGATCTAGTAAATCAGAAAAATATTCATTCTTTTGACTCCTTCACCCTTTCCCTAGGCAGGGCATTTATTCGGAGGATTTTATTCATATTTATGTGTAAAGAAAAGTGTATATGAAAAAAATGTTTTCAAGTGAAAGCGAGAGTTGAAGGTTAGTCTGGATGTACTGCACTGTCTTTGGTTAGAAGTTCAGGTACGCCTGTAGCAACAACAAAATCAACAAACCCCATTTGTCTTCTGCCCCATATTCCGTAGTTTCTCATGAGTTGGTTACAAGAGTTGCTGCAGGTGAAGAAGAATAAAAGCCCCAAACTGCTGTGACAAATAAAATTAGCGTAGTGAAGGCTCAAAAAAACCCAAAACAAAACAAAACAAAAAGGTAGGTTTCCTTGATGCAGGGTTTTATAATTATAATTATTTTATTTTATTGTTTGCTGGGGAGAGTCAGTGTTTCGAACAGTACTGGCACGTAGCTATTTCCTCTTGTGAGAAAGATGGGAGATGACATGTCAGTGCAATTCTTTGTCAGAAATATACATCTGCATGAAGAGAGTAGAGTTAAAAATTTAATCTGCAAAGCTATTTAGAGAGTGGATAGGCCTTGACAGGCCTCCCAAATGTATTAAAAGAACAAGAACAGCAGAGTTATGGAAAAAAAAAGCTGTTGCAAGCAAACAGAATGAAACTAAGCTTTCTTGACAGAATCAGTTTGCCAAATGACTTTAAAATTGCACTATGTCTTGTAGTTTTTTCTTAAATAGATTTTAATTTAAATGTGTAAAGCAGAAGAAACTTGCTTAACTTCGGAGACCTGTGCAGCTTTTCCTTAAAAAAGAAAAGAAAAGGACCCTCACAGTGATGTTTAGTCAGGTCATGAGGCTGATGAAGGAAGGATGAATGGTGCTGAGGTTGAGCAGTGTCTCGGGACTCTGGAGAGCCGGCTTCAGTTCCTGCCTATACACAGACTTTGTGTGTGACTTTATGCAAGTTGTTTGATCTTACTGGACCCATTTTTGCAAGCATCTAAATATTCTGAAATTTGTGTTCCTATGTCACTGAAGTGCACATGGAAATGTTACCCTCTTTACCACGTGTTTCCCTGCCTGTGAAATTAAAACATGCTACTTTCCTTATTGGTCTTTTCTGCATATGTAACAAGCCTTTGAGTCAGGGCAGATAAATTTAGGAGGTATTCATCTTGCCTAAATAAAATTGTCTAAAAGTTAGACATTTATTCTATATCAGTCTTGACTTTTTCTGCAGTCAAGAGTCAGGCATCTCCAGAGACCAATTCATTCAATCTATTTTAGATATTCCTATTAGAATAGGATGAATCACACTCTAAAAAACCCTTTCTCCATTGCCTGTAGAAGAAATATTGATGACTGATGTAGATTTTTACGCGGCTAAAATTTGTTGCACGGTTAAAGACAATTCTATTGTCCGTAACAATGGACTACTCAGCACAAAGAGGTTTCTAAGAGCTATAGTAAAGTAACCAACACAGGGTAGTCAGGTCTTAGATAACTGACAACTGGTTCTGCTCCTCTGAAGCCGAACCTGTACCTCCCACATTTACGGCCTTGCACTGTGGAAACGTTTACACAGTTCTGGACATCACACACTTGATATGATCATAGGAAGTTGCTAGCTGGAAGGGAGCCTTCAGGGCTGTCCTACACAAGGGTGTTTGCTTCATGACATGGACAAAGTAGAGGGCAGTTGCAACAGATGTCAAATTACTTGGCCTCTCTTCCTCTGCCATATACCCGCTTGACAGCACTACTTGAAGCGTAAGATTCCAAGTACTGAGGAAAAAAGCACTTCACAGTTGTAATTAGAGCAACTCTGGCCACATGTAACTACTGACCATGAAAAATTAAGCCCGTGTGCTGCTGAATGACCTCAGAAGACCTTTCATAAAATATTTTGCTGACATGAAAGAATATCGCTTTCGAAGCAGCATGTAGACTGTAAAGAAAAAAAAAAAAAGTCCAAAGTTAAATTCTGGATGAAATGAAACACTCTTCTGCTCAAACAATTCTGTTAGGAGTCAGTGAGAGAGCAATCTGCATGTGGTAGGTTCTACTCTCCAGTTATTGCCACACCTTGGAAGCCTCTGAGAGAATTCTAGGATGAGGGGGGGTATAGAAACCCACAGAGAACAGAATTAAAGTTTGCATAAATTTGTGTGACGTTCCACACAGGCAAACCTGGAGGTATACAAGTGGACACAGTGAAGCTGATGAGATGTCATGATAAGTTTTAAATTATTTTATTTTTTCATATAATCAAAGAATGCTACTTTCAAGGCTTTATTTCAGTATAAAGCAGTCAGACATTAAGATTATTACAATATATTTGCTCTTTTCCCAGGTTTACCTGAATTACCAGTTGAAGCCATTGCTATGGATGGCTCATGTAATTCACACAATACTTATAGTTCCTGTTCTCCTGTAAGGTGGTTCTACTTGTGACAGGGAGGCAGTGTAGTAGCATCTAGATTTACAGATTCTAAAGCAAAACTATAATTTGACCTGATCCTCTCCATAATGGAAACCAGAGATCTAGAAATGTCCCAATAGGCTTTGAATTGGATATTAAATATTTCATACAGTAATACACTGGCGTTATTTAGATAATTTGGCTCAATGTTTGCTTAACTATGAAAAGCAAATTCTCTGTCCTTATTTACTACTTGTTGGTAGAACCCATTTTGAATCCTGTTCTCATTAGCAGTGGTTGTATTTTGAGTTCTTGCATGGAGCCAACTGGAAGAAGAAATTCTGGTCAACTCTCTCTGTAACAGAGGGCAGAGGCATGGGCAAGTATTTTGTTTTCTCTCCTAGTAAACATCCCATACATCAAGGAAATTAAAGGAAGTGTGCTTTTCTCAACATTCTGGAAGAGTAGAGGACTCCTGAGTGAAACAGGAGTTCCACATCCACTAGTGTAGCAGGTTAAGATCAGATGATTGGGAAATAACAAAAATTATTGAGAAGGTGATAGAATTCGTGTAGAGTTCTACTCATTAGCGCACAAGAAGACACAACTGAGTGACTTACACTTTGAGTAAGCCTCTAAGCTGTGATTTCTTTTTTGTGTGTCTTCTTTCTTTCTATCACCCTTTCTCATCTTCTCTTTTTAAAGAACAGTAAAGGGCTTTTTACCACCGTGGCTTCCATCGAGTGACAGTTCAGCCACAGTATTTACAGGTTTGTAACCAGTCAAGCTCAGCTACTCAGTGAAGTGTTTGAGGAAAACATTGTCTTTTAATGCTTTATTTCTGTGGCTTTTGATTCATGAATTAGGGGGTTATAAGCAGGTCTTGTTGACAGAAGGAATAGATCTACAAAGAAAGAAAAAATAAACCATCACTTTTTCATTCCCAAACTCATATTTTGCTAATATTGAAATCTTTGATACTATGAAAAGGATGAGGGAAGAACACCGAAGGAGTGTATCTATTTTCTTTCCCATTATCATTCTGATCTTATCTATTTTAAAAAATATTTACACTACATTCAAATACTGCATTTTAGTCATGCAGACCATTTTAGTGCAATGTGATAAATGCTTAATGTTTTAATATAGCACAGTAGCTCAAATGAAATGATTGGAAATGAAATTAATAAAAGCATTTCAATTCTTTAGCAACAGACTGTTTAATACTTTAAAGACTTGGATATTTCATTCAGATACAGCTTCAGCCTGTATTCTTAGAATATCTTTCTTTTCCAAATGCCCAAACTACCTAGAGGATATATTTAGTTTCCTGCACTACTGTGATACCATAGCAGAGTCAAAATTACAAGAATACATTGTACAAAAATAATACCAAGATTCCCTGAAGAGAAGGGCAGGGAAAAAACTAAATGGATTACATAAGTGAGGGAGGAATAGAGAAAGTGGAGTAACTGGGAAGAATATGCAGAGACCTGGACCTTAACTGTAAATGACAGGAATGCGGAGATTATCGTTTGTGGTTGTAGCAATGAAGTAGAGATTTAAAGGAAAAGCTGGAGGGATTGTGAATGTGATACATCTTGGAATCCCTGGATTTGGTATCTAAATATATTAATAAGAAGACAGAGACTTTATTCTTTACCTTCAACATGGTTCTGGGTAAATTTTTATTTTCTTGGAGATAAAGTTTTCTTAGGTAACTTCAGAAATAGACTCTCTCTTCTCGTAGCCTGTAATTTAACAGCAGAGGTTGCTAACAAGTCACTGTTGAGTGATTTTTTTTGTCTCTAGAGGGTGGTTCATCTTATCCTAAACCAAAAAAAAAATAAAAAATCCAAAGTTTATCAGATGATTCACAGTTGGAAGCACCTATTTGTTTCCTTTGAGCTTTCGGTGATGATACCTGACCTAGACATATGATTCAGTTGAATGGAATTGTGTCCTTTATTTCACACTGAGTCCTGTCCCAGATGTCTACTGCTAAGGCAACTGGCATCTAGTTACTGTGACCTTATATCTCTTTTCTTTAAGTTGGATCATAATATTTTCTAACCAGGAGAGTCTTTTAAGGAGCATCACTTAAACATGGCAACAGTGTGGCTGTTAGAAGCATGATGTCGTGTCAAGCAGTCTTATTCCCTTCTAGGTATATGTACGCACACATATAAAACAACAAGGTTTTAAGGTTTTAAGATAAACTTGTTTTAGAATAGATTACCTATTTAATTGTCAAGGACCTGTCCCTAAAGACACATAATAAGAAAATGTCATGGTGGGAGCCCAGAGGACAACTGGGAACCATGCAGCCACTCTGTCATTCCTTCCTCCTCAGGAATGGGAAGGGAGTTGAGATAAGGACAGAGAAGGTTTACTCACCCATTATGGTCCTGAACGACATACAGACTCATTAGTGAAAGAATAAAAACATCAATGTATTTCGAACACCAGCAGCACCACTTAACAAACAGAGCCGGACAGTGAGAAGCATTACTACGTCTTGAAAACCCCTTCCTTCCACTCTCAATTTCTCTACGCCCATCCCCTCAGCAGAGCAGGGGGCAGGGAATGGGGGAGTATGGTCAGTCCCACAGCTCCTTCCTCCTCATGTGTGTGTGAACTCCTGGCGTTCTTCCCCTGCTCCAGCGTGGGGTCCCTCTCACAGGAGACAGTCCTCCACCAACTTTCTCTGGTGTGACTCCTTCCCACAGGCCACAGCTCTTCCTGAGCTACACCAGTGTGGGTCCGCCCAACATATTGCAATCCTCCGAGGACCAAACTACAACAGTGTGGGCTGCTTCTTCCCCACAGAGTCCCGGCCTTCTTCAGGCACAGTCACCTGCTCCGGCATGGGGACCTCCACGGGCTGCAGGTGGACATCTGCTCCACCATGGACCTCCATGGGTGGCAGGGGCACAGCCTGTCCTTTCACCATGTGCTGCAGGGGAGTTTCAGCTCTGGCTCACCTCGTCCCCTTCCTTCTTTCTTCCACTGAACTCAGTGTGTTCAGTGGTGTCCTCATCGCAACTCCTCCTCACAACTCCAACTCACAGAATCATCTAGGCTGGAAAGGACCTTGAAGATCATCCAGTCCAACCATCAACATAACACTGACCATTCCCAACTACAACAGATCCGTCAGGGCTATGTCGACCCTATTCTTCAACCCCTCCAGGGATGGGGACTCCCCCCCTGCCCTGGGCAGCCCATTCCAACACCCAACAGCCCCTTCTAGTAAGAAATGCTTCCTAACAGCAAGTCTAAACCTTCCCTGGAGCAGCTTGAGGCCATTCCCTCTTGTCCTGTCGCTCACTATTAGGTTAAAGAGACTCAACCCCCTCTCTGCACCCTCCTGTCAGGGAGCTGTAGAGGGACAGGAGGTCTCCCCTCAGCCTCCTCTTCTCCAGACTGAACCCCCCCAGTTCCCCCAGCCGCTCCCCATCAGACCTGTGCTCCAGACCCTGCCCCAGCTCCGTTGCCCTTCTCTGGCCACGCTCGAGTCATTCGATGACCTTAAACTAACTCCTTCTTCCAGATTCTGCTTCTCAAATATATTACTGCAGAGGTGCAGCCACCATCGCTAATTGACTCAGCCTTGGCCAGAGGTGGGTCTGACTTCGATCTGGGGAAGGATTGAGAAACCACTGCTGTAGCCCCCTCCCCCACTACCAAAAACCCCTGCTACACACACAAACCCAACACAGAAAAAGGAAATAGCTGAAATATTAATTCACAGAGCATTAATACAAACAAGAACTTTGAGAAAAGGAGCCTGCCTTTGTTTTTAAATGTGTCCTAGGCATCAGTATGTCAGTCATTATTATTTTTTACATAGCTAGAACACTAGTTATGGTACTACAGCAGCAGAAGGCAGTTTTAGTTCTCATACTGAACTGCTTGGTAATCTACTGGATCTAGCTGTTGTGCATTCATCCTGTCTTTATTTGTCAAAATTTTTCTTTGTGTGGTTTTATTACAAAATCCAGAAGTGAAAATACAGCAGGATATGGGAACCAGACAGCATATTGGGAGTAAAATGTAGCAACTGAAAGCGAAATTTAGCCTGTCTATTTTAATAGAAGTTTTGCAGAAATCTGAAGTAGTGGAAGATGTTAGAAAGTCTTTAGATAATAAATTATTCTTCAGAAAGTAGCATAACACCTTGATGAGAGTTTGAATAAGTTAATCTTTGAAAGTATGTCACTAAAACCATGCAAAAATGATGATGACCAATTTTAAGCATCTACAAGTAAACTGCCTGCGTCCCATTCTATCTACCCAATCCGTTGACCAAGTTTATGCCTCTCTAAGAGATCTAAAGCTACTATAAATCATGTTTGTCTGGATGCAACATTTCATGGTTACAGAAACTCATACACTGAATGCTTTTGTGAGGCTTCAGGATGTAAAATATCCTCAGGCCTTAGTTCCTATTGAGGAGTAATAATGTATCCCTTGCATTTAGAAGCCTATGAAGGGCATAATTTTTATTCCCAGTCTCAGCCTTTAGATGTCAGATTAATAGGGTGTAGAAGATTTAAAAGTAGCATCCTGAGGCCCTGAAAGCAGGATTCATCTAACCTAATTTTAGCCATCTAAAATTTAGTGGCTCTATTTAATAGCCCACACATGCTGTGGTTCCTAGTGCAATCTGACAGAGTTGCAGCTGGAGTCCAGGTGGAATACTTCAGGGTATCCCAAATGGCACTAAATGCTCATGTTTAACCAGCTGACTACTCTGTGTCTACTTCATATTAATTACCCGGGATATGATTTGGTTCAAGATTAACCCACCTAAATTTAGGTGTTCGCAGTGTAGTTGCTTGCATAGGTATTGCATGTCTAAGCTCTCCTTAATGGGAATTCAGTCAATATAGCCCATTTGCCTAAAAATGTTCATCTAGTGCCATTCGAGATGACTGAGGTTATCCCCCACGATCTTTTTCGAGATCACGGCTCTCCTGTAGGTCCTGTACTACACCCACCATGTCCATGCAGATGTCTCAGATACCCTAGGGCAACTCTGCTGTGATTACACAAGTGAAGCAATGTTCGGGGGATCTTTGAGAGCTGTTCTGCTGGTTAAATGGAGATGGCTATTTACTGAAAGGAGAGCTTAGTCACATAGGGATGTGACTAACATCCCTTGATATAATCTAGGATTTATGGGACTTGTACTTTTCTAGAGCTAGATCTCAGTTTCTTCATATCTGATGATTTCCTGGCCTCTATTTATGGCTTGCTGGGTGTCCATGACCAGGATTATTTAAAAAGAATAAACTTGATTATTTTTTTTTTTTCAGACAAGTCCAAATGCTTGTTTTCACCAATGTTTGCAGACATGTGCTATTTTTTCTCAGACTGTGTCATCAATGATTGTGTTTTAAAAAGTGTTTATTAACATTCCTATATCTTGAGCCAGAAAACTTGGGAATCTATTTAGCTAAACCTGAAAATTAAACATGAAGATTTAATCTAGATATACCTTTTATTAATATTCCTTGTTAATAACAAGTAAACTCATCTACTGCAGATCGTCCTTCCATATCTAATCTAAAAATGTCTGAAAAAGAATCTGTAGGAATATATGTGGACTAGAAGCAAGCAAGCAAGAAAAAGTAAAATTGGAAACAGAGGTAGGATTATTGAAATAGGGATAGGAAGAAGCTCAGGTATTCGGGAGGGAAAATGACAGCATAGAAGAGCATAAAACAATAAAGGAAAAGGTAGAAAACCACCCAGGAACATGAAGAAGTCTGACCATTTTGCCCTCTGACTGATCAGTTTGGGTCTTATTGGTGATAGCATACCAACGCTTGGAATAGCAACTCATTAATCTCAGCTATCTTCTGTGTTTATTTAAGCAATCGATAACTGCTTTTTTACTTTTAAGCTGTGTATATTCTGTGTATTTACATTCTTCTTTGTGCACAGGTAAAGGTAGCAAAAGAAAGTGACCCAGAGAAGGAGGGTTACGACAGAGACATAACTGCTGCTTCACTGAGAAGTTGCATAGGTTCTTGCCTGCTCTCCCTTCCTCTCCCTGCTTTGATGTACAGCTCATGTCTAACCGTGTTGAAATTCTGGCATGGGTCCAAACAGGTACGACGCTTGGCGAACTGGCGCCCAAATAGTTACAGTTAATTGGACTGCTAAAGGAGGAAGAAGCAAACCAATAAATGGAGTCTTCTAACCCTCCGGCTTTCTGTGCATTTAAGGCAGATATTCAAAGAAAGGATTTCAGCTGTTGTCTGTGCTGCTACCTACATTTGTAATCAGATGTGCACTGCTCCTTCAGGAAGCTCGTTGGCAAGGTTTGGGATTTTCCCAGGGAAGTCAGCATGCAGAAGTTATTTTCTAGGGGTAGCAGACAAGAAATGCTAATGGGAAGGATATGTTACAATTCCAGCCCTCGCAGACAAATACTGAAACATTAACATATGTTTTGTTATTTTTATGAGATGTTTCTTTGGACTGTCCTCAATTCTGTCTCCTGAAGATTGGATCCAAGATATTTCTTTCATAACGTGTATTCAAAACACAGCTGAAAGAACTTACACCACTGCTTTCTCTACCTAGAAGACGAAATATTGTGTCCAAGGAGCAAGAGATCCATTTTCATTTCCTCCTCTGCCCATTTCTCTAACATTGTCTAACTCAGCAATGACTAATAGCTTCTTTTGGAGGTGATTCCTCAGATTTTCTAGCATATCCATTCTACCTGTCACAAAAGAATTAGCGAATAACTGAGACAAAGAGAGGCGTTAAGATGCTAGCTCTCTGTATTTGTTCAAGTACCTGGCTGGGATGGGGAGAGGAAAAAGTGTTTAAATTAACCCCTCTAATTTTGCCTGCAGCTCATTAGGGAGTTTTGAGATGATTGCACCAAAAGTTTGAACTCCTGTAAGTGGTTAGAGGCAGTAAGTTTACACACTTCACAGCTGGATTATGGGAAATAAAGGGAACTCAGCTGAAGTGTACCTTAAAAGTACACTTGCTTCTGTGTTTTACCAAAACCCTGATCTAATAAACATGTTGGATTTCCTCACTGGCTTAAGTTTCCTGATAGAAATGAACGAACACCGTTTTGTGATCCTGGAGGAACCTGCAGAAGAGCTGGGTGCCCAAGGAGGTGTGGTATGTTGAGACAGAAATCTTCCAGAACAGTCACAGATCCTAAGTGTCAAGCACCTGAGAAACTTCAATAAATGGAGAGAGAATCTGATAATGACAGATATAGATTTAGGTGCCCAAATTTTGCTGGTATCCCACCATAGCCATCTGTGTTTTACTCACAGAGCAGGTCACTGTCTGTGCTTATCTACTGTGAAAGTGAAGTAGAAAAAGAAAACAATCAGAGAAAAAAAAGGACCAGGTAAGCAATTCAGAGTAAAAAGTATATTCAGCACATTAATCTTCGTGTATGTGTATATGTGTGCAAGCTCATGGGTTATTCATAAACAGACAAATTTTCAGCAAATCTTTATGCTTTGTTGTTTGTGCTGTATGATGGATCAGCTAAGTCATGAGATCCTTACCGAGATGAAGTGATGTTTGTAGAATGTTTTGTCCAAGCATTTTGCTTTTTATGTGTCATGTTTAAACACCCCTGGGTTTAAAACATTTTAGCATTTTCTAAAGCCCAGACAATAATCTGTGTGGGGAGAACAGTTTGTTTCCACCGATGGACTATGCAGAAGATTTTTGAATATCTTATTGATCTGGATAACTGTGACCAAGTTTTCCAGACCAAAAAGTAAACATGAGGGGTTTTTTTTTTAACTAGGAAACTGCTAAATTCAGTTTTCACAGGTGATGCTAAGAGGGGAAAACTACAGATACTTAACCATAGATGACTCTTCCTAAAAGACAAAGAGTAAATAATAACAACACACTTTGAGGCAGCGGAGAAAAAAAAAAAAATAATAAAAAATTATTGACTAGTTGGTAACCATAGATGTTTTTCTTGCCTATTGGATCAGTTCTCCCACGAACGTGACGTTGGTCATCGAGTCCAGTTCCTTGCTATCACAGTTGATCATATTATTCATACTTGGCCAAGCTTCCACCTGAAAAGGAACAGTAATTTTGTTCTCATTTAATCTCATTTATTCTCTCTTTGCAAATGCTTTTCCTGAATATCCTTGGCCTAATAATTAGAATCCGCCAGTAAGTTCAGAACTTTGTCAGCTTCCACATTTGGGATTTAAATCTGATTCAGTCCTAGAAGGATCAATTCACTGAAGTGCAAAGGTACAAGTACTTCTTTATTATATCAGGTACTTACTGACCCCCTGATGTTCCGTACTACATTACCTCTGAGTGCAAGCTACAGGATTGTATTAAAAACTTTAATGCCCTAAAGTTAGATTCAGAATTTCCACTGATTCATATATGCAAAAATTGCTAATTACTTTAAGCCTAAAGCCAAGACCAGAGTTTTCTAAATCTTTCATAATGCACTTAACTATAACATAGCCACTCATACTCAGTCATGTGTTGATGTAAATTTATCCACTACCTTTTCTGCTTCTTTTTTTCCTTGGCTTGAGACAGACTATATCCCAAGCCTGTCCAAAATATTAAAGCTAACTTTATGCAACATTTTAATGTATTTAAACATTTAATAAAGGTAAGTGATGCTAATTTTTAAAATATCTATTAGTGTATGTCTGTAATTAAAATAATATTTTGCTTAGGGTTTATTTAGCTAGGGTTTGGTTTATGTTTTTTTTTGTTGGTTTTTTTTTTTGCCATGTTAGCTTTGAGAAAACAGGTCACCTCTGCAGACAGATTGCAGCAAATCTGATTTATGGTCAAATCCTACGGAAAAGGAATCCCTATGAAATATTCACTTTGATTCAACTGCAGTGGGAAAATGTAAAAATAGAGAAAGCTCATGACATGATATATGAAAATAATTCATTCTGCTGTATATAAAAAATGAGGGGATCCGGCAGCATCAATGATTCATCCTCTGCTAATATAAATTCAAAGTAGAGGAAATGCTGGATTTTGTAAAATAACAGTCTGACAAGAGTTAAACTGCCAACTGTTGTTTCAGATCATCATTTCCTGAAAAATGGGAAGAAGATTATTATATTTTCACCTGCTGCAGCTTTCTAACACACCATTAGCCTGCACAAAAGGGTTTCTATATAGTTAGCACCATCCACAGACGTACTAATATTGTGAAGAGCTGGTGAACGGTTTTGTTACTCTTTTCAGTGCATGTCACTTTATTTATTTTTTTTTTTTTTCCCCAAAGCATTCCCGTTCTATTATGCTGATGAAATTTTCTTCATCAACACATTGGGTCAGCTACTCAGCTGGTGTAAATCAGCATAGCTTCACTGAAGCCAACAGAATGATGTGGATTTACACCAGCTGGGAATCTGGCCCATAAATCCTAAAACAAGCAAATATTTCACAGTATTATAGGGTGAGTTTCACATGATTTTCTGTTTATGATTTATTCTGCAATCCATGCAAAATTTCTTCAGAATATTTCCTTTGGCAAAGAATCCTTTGGACTGCAGATGTCTCAGTTTGCAGGTGATGGCTACTTTGTTCATAATAAGATGATGTATGATTGGGTAAAGACACATGAGTTTCTCAGACTCTTGCAGACTACTTCCTCTTATACTTGCTCTTGGTAATACAACCAAATCTTAAATAATGTTAATATTGTTTAGTGTTTTATTTTGCTTTCTTGAATCTAAGATCTAGAACCATGGAGGAGGTTCTGTCACGCAGTCTGTTGGTAACAATGTTTCCTTGACTACAGTGAAAGATCCCTCGAAATTTTTTATTACGATGACATAGAATTATATATGTCCCCAGCGAGGTGGAAGAATGATACAGTGAACTGGACACGGGATACTTTGGAATTCCTTCCTGACTTGCTGAGGTCCTTCTCCTGCTCAAGCAAGTCACTAGCTTCTCTATACCACATTTTCCCTATCTGTAAAATTTAGGAGTAATTTTTTTGTTGACATTTGATATTTTGACATATTGGTAATTTGACACCGTTGCCCACAGCATTCTCATGGCAAAACTGGCTGCTCATGGCTTGGATGGGCTCACGCTTTGCTGGGTAAGAAATTGGCTGATGGCCGGGCCCAGAGAGTTGCGGTGAACGGAGTTAAATCCAGTTGGCGGCCGGTCACGAGTGGTGTCCCCCAGGGCTGGGTGTTGGGGCCACTCCTGTTTAACATCTTTATTGATGATCCAGACGAGGGGATCGAGTGCACCCTCAGTCAGTTTGCAGATGATACCCAGTTGGGTGGGAGTGTTGATCTGCTCGAGGGCAGGGAGGCTGCAGAGAGACATGGACAGGCTGGAGCCATGGGCTGAGCCCAACTGGGGGAGTTTCAATGAGGCCAAATGCTGGGGGCTGCCCTTGGGCCACAACAACCCCCAGCAGCGCTACAGGCCTGGGGAGGAGTGGCTGGAGAGCTGCCAGTCAGAGAGGGACATGGGGGGTGATTGACAGCCGGCTGGACAGGAGCCAGCAGTGTGCCCAGGGGGCCAAGAAGGCCAATGGCATCCTGGCTTGTGTCAGCACTGGCGTGGCCAGCAGGGACAGGGAAGGGATCTGAGCCCTGTACTCAGCACTGGTGAGGCTGCCCCTCGATTCCTGGGTTCAGTTTTGGGCCCCTCACCCCAAAAAGGCCATTGAATGACTCGAGCGTGTCCAGAGAAGGGCAACGGAGCTGGGGCAGGGTCTGGAGCACAGGTCTGCTGGGGAGAGGCTGAGGGAACTGGGGGGGTTCAGTCTGGAGAAGAGGAGGCTGAGGGGAGACCTCCTGGCCCTCTACAGCTCCCTGACAGGAGGGTGCAGAGAGGGGGGGTGAGTCTCTTAAACCAAGTAATAAGTGATGGAACAAGAGGGAATGGCCTCGAGTTGCGCCAGGGAAAGTTTAGACTGGATGTCAGGAAGCATTTCTTTCCAGAAGGGTTTGTAGGGCGTTGGAATGGGCTGCCCAGGGAGGTGGTGGAGTCCTCATCCCTGGAGGGGTTGAAGAATAGAGTCAACACAGCGCTGAGGGATCTGGTGTAGTTGGGAACTGTCAGTGTGAGGTTCATGGTTGGACTGGATGATCTTCAAGGTCATTTCCAACCTGGATGATTCTGTGATTCTGTGAATTCACATATTTTTAGGTTTCCAACACCTGGGCATTTTGTGTGATAAAAACAGGAGGATTTCTATATACTTCATGGGTGACTTATCCCACACAGTTTAGACATATTTTGGAATGGGATGGAGTTGACTAATTCTTTCCATGAGAATTACTCTTTCATCTACTCTGAAACATTCATACCCTTATGCTATTGGCGCTGGAAATATATCTTTTTTTTAACTGATTTTTTTTTAAAAATTGTTCATTATGAGAGTGCAATTAATTATCGTTTGTGTGCTTTTAATGTACCTCCATTTTTCTCTGAGGATCAAAGACACTGCCACTTTTTATCTTTAGCTTAAATTGCTGAATATTTCTACAGTTAGCCCATTGTTTTGAGATATAGTTTCTTCTGTCCCAGTGGCAATCCATCCCAGTTTAGTTGGGATGAAGCAATTTGGCAGTTAATTGTATTCTCAAGATCTTTTCCACAAAGCAACATTAGACAGACGGTTGGATTCAGTTCTCTGAGTGAGTTGTCTAGTGCCATTTCAGGTGCCCTAGAGCATCTAGTACAGGCCCGTGGGACTGGTAGATATTACACAGATTCCACAGAAGACTCTGGACAGTAGCTGAAAGGTCAGACACGCTACCTTAGGGTGCCTTAAATGGAAGTAGAAACCTGTCTCCAGGCAAATGAATCGAGATACTTTAGAGCAGCATTCAATCCTCTTAAAGACTAATGGAACTTTTGATTCTGTGAAGCGTTTTATTTGACCTCCTGCTGCTGTTGTAGAAAGATGTTAATCTCCTACATATCCTTCGGCTTCATGCAGACTTCTTGGATACTCTAGAGTATTTTATGCAGAACTAAGCATCAACATTTAAATGATGACCCTGTTTATGCATCAGCATTCAGCTCCAGATGAAGACAACGAAATTTAGGTATGTTCATACAGGTATCTAGATGTGTTCTAGGCACCTCAGCTCCTGTTATAGTCAGGAGATGACTGGTAAATTGGAGTCAGTTCCATTGTATACATAGCCACATCTAGCGTCATTTGAAATACCCACTGGTTTTCCAGCTGTTGCTCCAGAATAATGTGAGAATCACACAGTGGTGGCATCACATTTACCAGATCTGAGTAAATGTTTCAAATGTAATTTCAGATGATGGTAAATTATTTTATTTTAGCAAACTGACAGCTGAACTGTCATCCCTTGACTGTACTGACTAGGTTTCCATTAAATATAAGAGAAACTTAGACAGCTATCATACTTATAAATGTGCTTATGTAGACTCCCAAATTCAGTTACTTTAATCACAAACTGAATTCTACACTGTGGAGAAGTATACAGTGAGAAGGCAATCTGAAAGGGCACCAATACCATGTGCTTTATTTTAGGGAAAAGTGCATTGATCGAGGATTAGCATGATGATATCATCAATCTGCTCTCTTTGGACCAGACTGGGGAAGTTTGAGACATTTATGTGCCATTCTTTGTGCAGAATTATTTTCATCTAACCTGAGATGTGTACAGCACAACAGTCTACATCTGACACGGATGTCTGAATAAAGTTTATAATTGATGGAGAGAAACATACGCCTAACTTAAACTTCAACTTTCAACAGCAGATGAAACTTTTTTCACCATTTTTTCCTCATTTTAAATGACAAAGAGAAGCTGTTTCTTCATCTCATATATACAGGTTTATCACCAGTTACTCTATAATACTGTACTGATTCTAATATTCTTACATATGTGAATTTCTTTTGAGTTTCAGTGTGAAAAGTACCACTAATAAAGATAAAATTTTTAGGATTATTTCAGCAAAAGACATTTAGGATCATGCACAGCTCCATTTCCAAGATAAGATTCAGAAGTCACTTTGTTCTTCTTTGACCAGAAAGAGAATTTTGAGAAAAACATTTAAAAATGTCAGTGTAACATTACTATGTTTTCAGATGTTCTGTTGGAATCACACCTCCATGTCAAATACACACAACTCAAGATATTCATTAGTTCTCCCTGCACAAGGGATTTCTGAATCCAAAATCCATCCTCTGCTGTCCCTTATTCCACTGTAGGTGCATTGTTGCATATCATCAGTATAAAAAGGGATATAATTTTTATTTCAACCCAATGTGGTGTCTGTGAGCAGCTTTTATTGTGGGAAAGTGGGTTCAGAAGGTAGTAATTGTTGTATGCATGGCATGCCAATCTGATCAATAGACTGCTGAAGCATGTGTGGCCGGCTCTGCCTGGCCCCACCATTTGCAACCTAATTAGCAGCTGCTCAGAGATGGGAAACAGGTGCAGATCCGGGCCCAGGCCAGGGAAGTCTGCCTATAATTAACAAGGAAAAAAGGGTCAGATATTGGGAAGAATATCAAATCTTGGTCCATTGGGGCTATCATGCTGGCCTCAAAGGCATAGTCACCTGAGATCTTAGGCATGCTAATGTAAATTATGCAAGCTTTCAAACAACATGGCTGCATAATCAGTTGGCAGGGAAGAAATGAGTGGCTGTTTTTGTGTAGTTTAGTCTGAGCAGTTTAAAAAAAAAAAAAAAAAAAAAAGAAAGGATTTAAATGTTCTCACTGTGTTGCTTTTTTGTTTTGCAAATAACAGTGGTTTGCTGTTGAATAAACAGAGGAGAGAATGCCTGACTTGTCTACTGGTAGTAGTAAAATGCAGGCATATTATTTAGCTCTGAGACTGTATTTAATCATCAAACTGAGTGAACGCTTACATATGCAGAAAAATTGATTCTGAATTAATAAGGATAACCCTGGTTAGCACTTATATGGGCCCCTCGTAAGCTGGAAGTCCAAGCCTTCCTAATATAATTGCTATTTTCTAGTTACATTTGTATAATTTGTGAAGAACCAAATTACTTTTTATTTTTTTTTATATAAAAAAGAAAATGTCTGATGACTGGTTGATTCTGGCTGCGGTGATGATACCCAGGGCATCCACTGGGGTTCCAGATCTCATTGGGCTAAGCAGAATATTTGCACGAGAGAAAAATGAAGGCTTTTTACGTCAGAGGAAAAAGGTAGGAAACTACCCCAAGGTAGTTAAAATGTATTGATGACTTGAGAGAACTTTCTGGATGCCAACAGGTACTTCAAAGGAAGGACTGTTTCCCCATGAGGTAAGACATAATCCTTCCATTTGCCCTTTGAAGTTTATCTGATTAACTTCAGTTCTGCAGCAGGACAGAGGCCAATCACATACATTTATACTAATGAGCCCATTACAATATATATCTAATTGAGATGTTATTAATATGTCATTATGTACAGATACACATACATACAGACTTGGGACCTTCTTTAAAAAACGAGTGGGATACAGGGAAACCAAAGTAAAAAGAAAAAGGAGAAGTAAGGCAAAGGACTACTTAGTCTCTTCCATTGTAAGACTTTTGTACATGCCTTCTTTAAATGTATACTTTCAGCAAAATAGCAGCCAGAGAGAAATGTTTGTAACTGTTTTTCATAAACCTTTGCAGAATAGATCTTTTCCTGCCTCCTAACATCTTATTTCTTTACCTAAATGTATATTTATTTAATGTAATTTCTTAAAACCACCATGAGAACTGAATTGAAATGTCTAGTCAAGAGGGAGGACCCTTTTTTGACAAAATCTTTATTTAATTTTTTTTAAAGAATACCCCATTGAAAATGCAAGTATTTTGTAACTAGAAAGGCAGCAAAATCATTCTAGCTCTTTGGACTTTTTAGATTTCAGCTCTTTGGTTGTTCAGAGTACCAGTTCCCAAACTTTTGAAAAGTTCTGTTTTCTTGCTCTGCTTTAAAATAGTAAATATTTCTAACAACTATCATTATTCAGTATTATATGCATCATGGCAGGATATAACAGCAGAAATAATGCAAACATAATAAGATTTTCAAATAGGAAGGAGACTCCTGTGCTTATACAGCTTACTAGACTTGAATGTTTTCTAAAGCAAACCTATTTCCAGGTCACTGTGGGAAGTGTAGGAGACGACTATCTGACCTGCCAGTGCAATCGACAGTGAGAGGAGCCACAAAAGGAGCTGGAAGTCAAAGACCCTCTGAGGATAAGCAACATATTCCTGCAGAGACTGGAAACCTGCTCATGCTCATGCTATGCAAGGAAATCTGGAGCAAGAGCCCTAGAGGGACTTGGGAGTTTATTACTCTGAATTTTTATTTATGTGATTAACTGTAAAAGTGGCAACTCTAAAAAAATGGCTTATTCCAGAGATTTGGAGCATGTATGGCCAAGCAAACCTGCTTCACAAAAAGGGTTCCACTGGACATTAGGGTGCACATCCTGCCTTTCTGGTTTCTGTGTCCAAAACTTCATTGGTATTGAAATGTTTCTTCAGAATTTTTTAGTTCTGGTGAATGTGGTAAAAAAATATTTTACTTGGAAATTATTATCTGTATTTGGTCAAGACAAAAGAAACAGTGAAAGGACAGGGGAAAGGGAATGTTACTAGCTTTGAGCCACAGTTGATTTAAAACATGAGAAGTTGAGGCTGAGCTGGAAATGCATGCCAAGGCTCTATATAGTGTGTTTTCCCCTTCCACTCAAGACAAAATCCTTGTAATTCTAGCTTAAAAAAAAAAGTAGAAAAAAAAAAAAAGTTACCCTTTTCTTGACTCAATCACCTTGTGATCATAGAAGAGGCAAGCTTTCTGCATCCTTTAATAAGCTAAACCGCAGATATTGGAGTTTAGGAAAAAAATCCCACGACATTACAATATTTTGCTCACATTTTAATTGTTTATTTTTCTTATTCTGAAAATACATGTGGGAACAAATTTGCAGAACTGCCTCATTTTTGCATTTTATGATTACACACACAGGTCCAGAATACAGCTTGGAACAACTGACCAGATTTTCAGTGATCATTTGCCCAATCTTGTCTGGTACTACAGAGTATGGAAGGTTAGCAATGCTGTGTAAGAAGCCTGAATGTATCCATATTCACTTTTTCTTACAATAAAACTCTTCTTATTTATTTCTTACTTTTTGTTGCCCTCATAGGAGCAATGGCAGGAGCTATGTTGTATATCTCAGTGGCCCGGACTGCAGTATAATAGACAATGTCTGACAAAGCCCCACAAAGTAGAATACAAATAACTCCATATCATACTGGAAAAGGAAAGCAATGTGAAATTTCTTCAGTATCAATAACTTCAGCTTCTTGAGTCTTCTGAGGAAAATGATTTCAAGAAAAGAGAGAGAACTTTATATCTGGAGATAATTTGGAGATGGGAAGTATGACTGTCATTTGAATTTGACAGTCTGAATTCCCAAGACAGGGTTTTTTTGATTATTCTTGTTCAAAAATTTCAGTGCTGGTTCTAGAGTGACACCCTTTATACGTTACATACAAAGTAAAGGAAATATTTATATATATTCTGCATACATGAAGTTACACATGCACACCTTTTGGAATCCCAAATGACTTGAAGCGATTAATTAATCATCACAGTACCCCTGAGACAGGAATGTTATCTCCAATTTAGAAGCAGCGAAATAGATGAAAACAGTCCAAGTGACTTATTCAAAGAGTAAGAAGCCAGCAGAGTAAAGGAACTAATTACAAGTCTTTTCTAACTCCTTGCAATGATCTAAATATTCCTGTAAGTTATTGAACACAATATTGGAACCCTGCACATAAACACCCCTGAACTTTGTGATAAGTCACGTTGAATTCACCTCTAACTCTGTAAAGTCTTATATAAAAAAATCCTGGCTGTGCTGTCATGTTTTGTAGCACAAACTGAACTAGGGAATAAAATACTTCAGCTTTTACCGTTGGGTTATAACTATATATTTCAGTGTCCTGGTAGGTATGTAATACATAGATAATTATTTGCGGTCTAATGAAAGATATCACTGCCCCTTACTAGCTTTATTTAATTTCTATCCTTACCATACTCTTGTAGTGTAAAACAGAAAATAAAATTGGAGCCATTGGAGTTATGATGATCAAAACAGATAAGGGAAAACGACATTTTTAATGTGATTAAATTGAAGGTACCTTTCTAAAATAAACCTCTGTTGCTACAGAATATATCTCATGCTCAGAACAGAGATTTTCAGTAGTGTCTGGCTCATGGAAGAGCTACTCTCTTCTCTGAAAGTGTATCCCTACAGGTTTTTTTTAAATTTCTTACCCTGCTACCATCATTAACCCTGTCTAGTCACTGTTACAAGCACCAGACAAGGCAATCCAATGCTGATGCACTAAATTATTGCCAACCCATTTGTACCATCTGCTGCACAAGTGTCTGTTGATGGAAGGGGTGGTGGGGCACCTGGTGACCATGATGTCAAAACAACATTTGTAGGGGAGGCAGGGAACAGCAAAAGGACTGCATAAACAAAGTGTTGGAGCAGGCAGGAGGCTGAGATTAGCAGAGACTCCAAAGCAAGAAAAACTGTTACTCTTCTGCTTGACTATTTTGAGAATCCCAACCGCGTACATTGCGATGACCTCAGAAGTGGGAGCAAAGTTGAGTTTTGCTGCTTGTAGATTACAGAAGTGAGGCAGTAGCATTGCCGCTACAGGAAATCACAGAGAAAAAGAGAGGAAAAGAAAAATAAGAAAGGGAGCTGTGGGGAGTCAGGCTTGCTCAGCATCTGGCTGGAGGAATGGGGAAGGAAGGGAGAATTGACTGTTGCTGCTGGGAGGGATGTCTGCTCCCTCCTTCAGAGGCAGGTTGTGTTTCTAGGGCTTGTAGAAATAGCTGGCAATGGAGTTAACAATGTTTTCCATCATCTGTATGTAGCCTGTTTTCCTCTTTTGCTTATATAAAATAATGTGACACTACCTGTACATTTTTTTTTTCTTAAATACTCACCCTAAAATCTGCCCAGTTCTATCTTTACAGAATATCCTCTCCCTGTACTTCTGCCTGTGCAGTGGACTGTGATAAACTGCTAAGCTTAAACATCCTCCCATCTCAGTAAGTGCCAGGGTTCTTTTATTTAACAGGTATTGTGACTGAGTTAATAAGTATCTGTAACCATTCTCAGTGTACTCATTAGTTACCTGCCCAATTTTTTTCTTCAGAAAACTTCAGATCTCTCATATCATGTTTTTTTCAGCATTTCTGACTGACATCACTGTATGTAACTGATTTTTCAATGACTTTTAAACATATTTTAAAATAATTTGGTATAAACTCCATATGGGGTTCACTTTCTTTTTCTGTTTCTCTAGTACACTCTCTCTCGCTTAGTCTCTCTCTGAAGTGACATGGATTTGTAGCACAAAGTTTAAGTTGATTTGATTCGGTGAGGTTCATTGCTGGAGGCAATGTTATACAATAGCTAAAAATCTCACAAATTTCAGATGGTGAACATTCTTTAGTGGCCTTTAAGGCCTTTTTGTGTTTATTTGCATCCATGATTTCCAAGATGTAAGTTTTACATTCTCTAATTAGCTTCCTAAAAAGTCTTATTTTTCTTCTTCTTCTTGTTCCTTTCCAAGTAACATTCTGAACACAAACAACAAATACAGATATATATAAAAGTGTGATTATTTTTTCTTTTCAGGTCTGCTCTGCATGTTCAGTTGTAATAATAATTTGCATCTGTATGTCTAAAATACTGCGTGAGAATTGTGTAGCACAAATCCTCACACTCCAAGTTAGAAAACAAAAAAGCCTTATATGAAGTGTTTTACAAGGTATTCATCCATCCTGTAGGAAGGAAAGTTTCTCAGGACCACTAGTCCAGAGAGCTGGAGAATTCAAGATTTGCAATTTCCATGAGACAGGATATCAGGTTGCTTTTTCCCATAGTGGTAACTCTAAAGTCTCTGAAAATGTTTTCTCTGTTGTGAGCTTTTAAACTTTTTGAAGAGTTCTGTGAACCTGGACCAGCTTCAGAAATCTTTCAGGAACAGCTGCATCTCTTGCCTCCAATTTAATTGAATCTTTCTTATCTTTCCAATCTTTCACCATTATGACATTTTCTGTATCTTTAAGATCTCTTTTACTGTCTTCTAGACCCGCTTGCTATCTTTATTGACATACATTGTCCAGCTGAAGCCTCAGCACACAGGGAAATTATTTGACTTGTTTTAGAAATCTTTATACCTCCTAGCCTGACAGTTAACAGTTTGAAACAGAGCGACAGAAATTGAGTTCCTGTAGTATGTAGGTACTTGGGGGGAAGTGCTGACCACTCAAACATCTCCCATTCTGCACCAACACAATTCAGTATTTTTTACTGAAATTGTAGTGAATACTGTGTAACTTTGTACTGAATTGTACTGAATACTGTGTAACTGTAGAACTTTGCACTTGGGCTTATTGAAATAAATATGTTTGTGATGATAATTTTGGCTTCTTATTCTTTACTCTGGCACACTTGCAACCCTCTAAACTGGAGTCACTCTCAAAATTAATAACCCTGCTCTCCATTTTGTAATTGCAGTCCCCAATAACAGCGTTAAACCACACCTAATTCACTTCATATCCCTATCCTATCGTGCTCAAGATCTTATGCTAGTGGAACTAGTCCTTGTCCATCATGTACCTGTGCTGTTCCACTTATCACAGTACAGTCTGTCTCAGCTCTGATTATATTGGTGGGAAACTCAAATGAGAATGTAGCAGCGAGTCACACTCTTTCATGCAGTTAAAAAGGATGTACATGACCTGGAGGAGTCCTTTGGTCTCTACTATTTCTTCTAACTTCTCTACTATGTGTACACAACTGGCACTTACCATTACTTGGACCAGGAATCTCAGCATACTTCTGGGATATAGCATAAAAGATTTTACATTAGGGGAGTATTGTAAAATGATCCTCTATTACATTTTGCCCTGAGCTGACCTTAGCACATTTCAATGGTAGGATTATGAAATTGGAGAGAAATTATATCAACTGAGTATTTCCCAGAGGAAAATTCACTCTTTCTGGTTGAATTTTCTTCTGCTCACTTATTATAAGAATCCAGAATCTGCAAAAATAAAAGCTCATGAACCATTATTGAATGAATTTATCATTAGGGATGGAACCGTGCTACAATAAAAAAAGGACAAATGTTCATGTCAGAATTGAAAAGCTGTTATGAATCAGTGATAATTAAGTCAACAGACTGATAAGGATTGGAATTGAAATTGCAGTGTGGTTGAGAGTTTTAACTCATTCTTTGCCTTTGTCATGTTGGGTTTAGAGATTTAGGGTTACGGGTGTGGAATGGATAGTTCTTTGTTCCAAATGCATTCGCCACGCCTTGCAAAAATTGGTGTGTTTTCTAAAGCTTCTAGTTTCTGTGTTCTACAGAGTTACTTCTTCATTTTCTCAAATTCTTCTGTTGAGAAGTTAACACAAAACAAACAGAAGTTTTACTTGATCTCATAATAAAGTTTTTTTCTCATAATCAGAAGACATAATTTCACAATGTCTCCAAATACATCTAGATCCAGGCCTGGGGTAGAAGAAAATACCTGAGTAACAGTAATAGAATATTTTCAGAACTGATTTACTGCCTTGGGAGAGAGTCTGTAATGTTCCACAGCAGAAAAAAAAAATTGCCAGCCTTATTTTATGAAGCAAAACAAATATGAAATTCTCTGTAATAATGAAGAGCTGTTAAACCTTTTCCTATATCTTTTGGATAAGACCTAAGATTAAGATATCTGGCATCAGACATTCAATAGCACTTTTTATCTAGCTATGTACCTCTCTACCTGCCTCTCTAGTGATGTGGTTTTCAGTCCTTTAGTGCTGGAGTTCATTTAGCTATCCCAGCATCTGCACTCTGTTGAAATATGTGTGACTCTAATTTGCCTACACAATGACCTACTTTAGTTTATTCTGGAAAAACTAGTTTTTGTTTCTCAGGCTGAGCCATGGTGTGTTTCAGCTCTATTTGTCAAACAGAGGTTGTTTTCCATCCAAGAGGGAGCTGCAAATGTAATCCCAGATTTACATACACTGCACAGTAAGGTTGTCCTCCCATTTTTATGCCAAAGTACCAATTAGCCACTGACTAGGAAAAGCATATGAGCTCCAAATAATTTTCTGCAAAATTAGAAAACTTTATATTAGTGCCTGAAAATGTCTGAGAGGTAATTCAAATAATGGTTTATCCCTAGGTCATTCCTATAATGTCTAAGAGGGACAAAAGTAATTAATCTGAACATGAAATTCATAAAATAATAACTGTCTCTATATCTGTGACAAATCTTTGTTGATTTCAGAGCATCTGGGTGACTTTGTCATATAGGCAGCCGCTCATGTAATCTGGAATATTGTCTTATTTTCATAATAGCAAAGTTTGCCTTAGGGTTTACTGTTAATTAATCATGTCCAAATATTAACTGACATCCGTTCTTGGGTGTGAGCAAAACTCCCCCCCAGGGCACCTCCTCTGTGGAAAATTTAGCATTTCCATTTAGAAAGTGAAAAGGATGAAATGCTCTAAGAATTAGGGCAGTTGTATACAAGGGAAAAAGCAGCTCACATTAGCTGGGGGAAGACAGGGAAAGACCAGTTGGCTCCTGGGAGCCAGCTGAGGAAGAAGTGATCAATGTTGGTGGACTTTGAGAGAAAGAAGGAAGAAAGGAAGAACAAGTAAGGAATTGCCATCTTCTTCTGGGATCACATTGCTGTAAACCCAAATGGACTCTAATGTCTGTAGACGACCTGATCTTTGATCAATATTATATTAATTTTACATTCTTGGTGACCTGTGTAGCATTAATGGAGTTATTAGAGACTCGCAGCAGAGCAAGTGAAGATAGACCTAAACCTAGTGATAAAATTCCTTTTGTTAGGAGAATAATTTGGATTGAGCGTGTCCGTATGGAATTTCAACATAAAAAACCTAGACCCACTAAACTTTTTGGAAAACTTTAAAATGGCGTGAAAATGAACAATGAGTCTTTGAACAATTTTTCTTTTATTTGTGGGAACATTGAACTATTTAAAATGACAGTCTTGTGGAATGAGATTAATATAAAGCAGATGTATAAAGAATGCACGTTGAGACAGCCACACAGATGTAACTTGAAGTCTTTGCACAGAGAGATTTCACTCCTACTGTTTCTTCATCTCATTGTACACATATATTGAAATAAAATCACCTTGGAGGGCTCATTTCTTTCCATCAAGTATTAAAGTGTGGTACTCACCAATACATTTTACTAAAAGTATTTTTAGTAAATACTTTTTATATACTTAAATAAAAAATTAATACTTAAATAAATAATAAAATACTTTTTACTAAAGTATTTTAAAATACTTTTTAAAAGTCTCCTATGCAGATACCTATTCTTCCATGTAGATACCTGTTTCAAAGTCACATTCTCAGGGGACTATCTCTGTTCCCCTGGTCATAAGTATTTACCTGCTTAAATGCCAAAATGTTTCAACAGTGTGGGCTAATACACATTCTTAAAGGTTTTACAATCACCAAATTTGAGTAGTTCATTACCACAAGACTTGTTGCTGATGCAATAAGCAATCCCTCATCTAATTTAAAATCTTAACTGCTAACTAAATACAGGCCTTCTGAAGAATGCTTTAATTCTAAAAAATAAAAGGTCATTACTTTGTTTGTAAAAAGTTCAGTAATGAAATGGCTTGGAAGCTGTGGTAGTAATTAACTGAATTAGCTTTATATGTACAGCTGTTGTTTGGGTGGTTTTTTTTTTGTTAAAAGAGGTGCATGATTTAAAAAAAAAAAATAATCTGGGCTAATATAATGCATTTTAAAGAAGTTTAGTACAATACCAATTTTACAGCAGAAGTTGTACTTTCAAGCAACATCTATTAGACCATCCTGTTACAGTCTTTGCACTGAGTTCCCTGTGTCTGAAATGACTCTATTACTAATTTAAAAATGTCTAATAAAGGAGACTATTAAAGAGATTAAGGTCCCTACTGCAGCAGTATATGTATATAAAGACGTAGCCAGACAGAGTCAGTGCACACAGTCAGAGGTCACAGTTTAGCTTTCAGAACAAATCTGAATTTTTCAGAGATGCTGGTCACTAAATGTACAGGTAGGCAATGAGTTAAAAATGGTGTGGCTCATTGAAAGCTGTAGTAAAAAGTAGAATCCATTCACTCACATGGTGTAAGATGCTCTGGATAAACATATGTTACTCTATGTTTCTTGCTTGAAAACTTTACTGTTCAAGCCCATTTTACTTTGAGGCACAGATGGGTAGCAACTTGCTTACATTTCCATACTTGGCCATTGAATGAGCCAGGAATAGAATGAGCATCGCCATTTCCAGTTCTCACTTGAAATCTCCCCTCCTTATATTTCCCAATGGTAATTATAATAAGTTTGGGAGAGTCTTTTTTTCTCAAAGGTAAATTGACAGAGGTTTGAGATTGTCTTTTTTTTTTTTTTCTTTGCTGACTGCAATGTTCTTGTTCAAGTCATCCATTACTATGAGATCACATCTGGAATGCTGCAGTTCTGGTCCCTGCAATATAGGAAAGAACATTGATAAAATGCAGCAACTTCAATGGAGGGCCACCAAGACAATAAGCACTGGAGCACTTGGCCCATAAGGAGAGGCTGGGGGAGTGGGCTTGGGTAGCTGGCTGAAGAGATGGTTTTGGGTAACTGGAGGAATGAGGTGAGCTAACTGTAAGCATAGGAATTATGAGGAGGGTACCAAGGAGACAGAACCAGGCTCCTCATAGTGGTGCATGACAGGAGGGTGAGAGGCGAAGGACATAACCTGAAACAGAAGTTCAGGCAAGATGTAAGGAGAAACTCCCACCACGAGGGCAGTCAAACAACGGAAGAGATTGCTGAAAGTGGTCGTGCAGTCTCCCTCCTCAGAGGTGTGGAACAACCACCTGGATCAAGCCTTGAGCTACGAGAATTCCCGAGGCCCTTTCCAATCTGCATTAGTCTATGATCCCATACAGCTGTGCCTTTATTACATGATTCTGTGACCTCATTACAGATATATTTTGTCTCCTGATGGGTTGTTTGTACACTATTTTTTTTCTTCTTTCTCAGAGAAATCCTTGCCTTGCATTTATGCAAAGCTCCTTTTATCTCACATTAAAAATTGCTGATGTTTCTGATGTTTTCTTGTATTATATTGATAAGTTCTTCCATGACCCATGGCTAAGAAGTCATTCCTAGATGACACTTAACTTTAGTGTCTCTTGTAATCTTTGCTGAGTTGCTTTCTTGCTCTTGTAAAATGTATTCAACATCACAGATACACGACAGATAAGTGAACGTTCTGGCAGATTCCAACCTCAGGAAAATAAACCATTTTAAGTCTAAATTTGTATCAAGCTATCCCTCCCTGTATGTACATATTTTGACACCTTCGTCAACACAATTTCACTGTGCTTTTATGGAGTATCTATATATTTCTTGAAACCCCTTAAAGTAGATAAGCAAAATTCAGGCACTTCTCCCAGTTTATTGAGTTTTCACAGCTCCATTTATAGTTTAGTTACTTCAGAGGGTTCTGGAACAAAAGCTGAAGATAGGAACTGAGGTCTTTGAAAAAGTTGAAAGAGAAGCAAATGTACTTTTGTTTGCAGATATGAGTGTAAGTGTATGTGCATGCATGTTTCTGTTACACAGTCTCTCCTCTTACAGACCTTAGAATTTTTTATGTTGTCAAGTTTTGTGCTGTAAACCCAAGTTTGGCTTGAGTTACAGGAACTCATGTTGAGAGGTTGTCAGTTCTACTCCTTAGAGTTTGACTGAACAAACAAGCTATCACTTCTCTAAAATATGGTAGGGACTGAGATTATGATCTGAGTAGGATGCCTATGGAGTAGGCAGAAGGTGATGTCCCAATGCATAATTACTCAACTCATTTTACCAAGGTATACTGGAGATTGTACTGACTGATACTGATATCCTTTCAACAGAAAGCTCTGCATTTTTTGCAGCTTTCTTATGCCAATGAGGCATTCAGTACAGCGTTCATGGCTGAGATCCATTGCTGCCTAGGACACCAGAAGAATATAAAGAAATAGGGAATTTCACATAGGAATTCAGGAGGCAACACAACTACATCTTGGTAAACTAAACAGCCAGTTACAGTTTTCTAGCCCATAGATAGAAAGTGATATATCCATTAAATTCTTTTAGCCTTTAAAATATAATAACAACACTCAAAATCCCTGTTGGGAATGGTCCCTGGCCTGTGTTATACAGAACTGTGCTTAAAAATTGCATTGTGATAGTTTACCTGGGTAAAAAATTGTCTCAGGGATTATACCAATAACTCACTAAAGTTCCAGTGCTTTTATCCAGGATCTGATGCTGTTCAGATTACCAAAACTGACAAAATTCAGGTGCTTGAAATCTGAGTTAAATCTGGGAAAAGCTGCCTTTATGGTAGGACTAATGAGGAATATGCTACTGGAGAATTATTCTTCTTAAATTGTGTCTGGTTGCAAAAGCTCATAAATTTATTTTGTTAGTCCCTTGTTTGATCACTGGGGTGTATATCAGAAAATCGTGGCTGGAAGCAAATTGATATGAGATTAGAGAGGTTTCCACTACCACTGTAACATATTTCTGAAGATAATGAGGACTTAGGAGCCAAGTCCCTTAAGTGATTGCCATTTATGTGTGCTAATTCACTGTACATTTTGTAAATTTGAACAGAAGGAAAAAAAAAAAAAAAAAGGAATTTTTTAAAAATTAAACTTTTTGGAAACAAAAGAGCAGAAAGTTAGGAAAAGCTGGAAGAATAGATTTTTCAGATTCCATAGAAGTATATGGTCCCCTCAAACTATCTTTGAAAACCTCTAAATATATGTATCATTTTTTTCATTTAGTTTTGTTTTTTTTTTTTTGCTACAGCCAGCGACTTTGCAATATAAAATATTAAATTTTGTCACAGGGGTTAAGTCAATCATTTTGCTAGTTAGCTTGTTTGGAAGGAATAATAGCCTCTTGTTTAGAAACTATAGAGTTGTCCCTGAGTCACTTTGGGTCCCTGTCTTGTATTCCTTGTGTGTGGGCAGAGTCCTGTCTTAATGTTACACAGCAAGGATCTCCCCAGGCACAGAAAATTTCAGGAACCTATAGGGATTTCAGTCTTGGACGGTACAAAATAAATGAAACATTGCACAGCTTTTGAGAAGAGGGAATTTTTATTGGTCTCGTTTGGTTTACATGTCATCCTTCTCCGAAAATTTGTTGCAGGCTATCAGGAGCTTTATGATGTAGGAGTCACAGCGTAGGCTAGTTGTAATCATGTTTATTAAATGCCACAACAGGGGAATAAACCAGCTTCAACATGTCATATCATATGTGACTATTGATTGCTACACATGTCTAAATAAAAACTAGAGGATAATGAAGAATCCAACAGCAGAGCCACGATAAGCAATGATCCATGGGTAAGTCAGTCAATTATTTGCTAACCTGCGGTGCATTTCTTACACTTCATGTCTCTGCTGTTTTTTCCTGTTCTTCCACACATACAGGTTGGGACATGTATGAAAATCTGAGTGCCTACTGAGGCCTAAAACCAAACCTTTGCAAATAATGATAATTGGAGTCAGAAAACTTTGTTTAAGCATCTTTATACTGAAGGGGAGGATGATTTTGACACTGAAAGAAAGAATAGGTGGTGGGAACAACAGAAGTGTTTCTCTGGCAAAGTAACAAGCCACAATTCTTGTTAGCGTAGGACCAAAGACTGTTACCTTTATCAAAACAAATAGCAAAACAGTTGAGATGGAGTGCAACAGAAATTACTATGTGGATAAGGATGGCAGGTTGGAAAAATGGAGACTAAAGCAATAATGATAATAATCATAAGTCACAGTGAAAACTACAAGAAGAAAACAGCAAAGAACCATGTCTAGAGGTACTGTATGAATTAACACGGCTTCCAAAGTGCTGTGTGAATTTTAAAAAGGGGTCGAGATAAGAATAATTATCAGGAAAAGGGGAAAAGGGAAAAAAAAAATCACATTATGAATGTAATTTTACAAACCTGCAGCAGATATTTTCAAAGTGATGAAATTAATGTGATATTCCTAGCTGGTTTTGAACGTTTTCACATAGATGCTTACTATTGGGATGCTAGATCCATAATTAGGCCTGTAAATCAAAGAAAGCTATTTTTCAGAGAATTTGACCTCTTCTATAAAGTTATCCAGAGTTCAGTACTTTTGAAGATCAGGTTACTTTGATTTAGGTCTTGGGTGCATAACCTTGGGTATTTTGACCTTCAGGGCACCTTGAATAAGTGTCACAGAGTTACAACCTTTGAGTCCACTCAATATTGCAAAATTAAAAGAAGACACTGCAAAGACCTCGCTGTAGAAGAGGCTGCCTGGTACAATAGGAATATTGAGAGCCGAGTTATGGTTTTACTGGCTTGAAGTGAGATAGTTTCAGGAAGGACAATTGATTCTCTGCAGGCTGCGCTGTTCTGCTCAGATGTTTTTCTCCATGTCATTCCAGGTGGGAAGGTGAACACGAGTGGAATAAGAGCCAGTGATAAGGCTGAATTTGCAGTTAGGTGACTGGCCCACAATTAAAATTATTTAGTTAATTTCCTCATGCCAAGGTTCCTGGGTCAAAGCTGGCCTAGAGTATCTCCTTTCCTTCAAATCACAGCAAGGAGCACCGCTGAAAACTGATGGGCTATACTGCCACCCTGGGGAGAAATCCATGGTGTGACCCTACTTGAGGGTTCAATTTTTTGGTTGTGCAGAAAAAAAAAAAAAAAAAAAAAAAAAATTCTACTCCAAAAGGTTGTCGTCCTCAGAGGATTTTATTTACCTCTCTCAATTGCTGCAAGGCCGGAAAAATATTGGGTTTAGTTCCCATGACAGACAAGGAGCTCTTAGCCACCTCTTTAGTTCTAGCCTGGTCTAGCCTGGTCTCCTCCAGTGATGTTTACAACACAAAGTTCAAGGAGATCTATAAGAAGCTCAGCTCAATTACTGAGGTGATTAAGCATTGTAAATATCTATAGGTTGGTTCTGTGCTTATTTAACTGATGCGATTCAAAATTTCAAGACACGCATGTTACAAGCGTTGATAATTGTGTGATTTTTAGGTAATGACAATACACTGCCGGAACCGGGTAGAGGATTAACATCATCTTTAAGATCCCCCAAAGTCATTTTACCACAACTGCTGTTCCTAGTACAGCTGCGATGGGTTTGTGCGATGACCCCATGTATTAAACCTTCATTCCTCTTTCATTTTCACTGCCCCTCTTTCCTTCTTCTTTACACCCCTCTCTTTTGGCAAAAGCTGTTCTTTTTCCCCTTTCATCTTATCGTTTCCTTTTTCCTTGACTCTTACTTTTTTAGTCACCATCTTCCAGTGAACTCACAGAACTACCAATTTTGCAATGCAAGAGTTAGTCCATAGGAGGAACAACTGTTTTCCTTTGCAGCTTTGTCATTGCATCCTAAGATTAGGAGGTCTGAGCTGGAAAATAAATTGATTTTATTACATCATTGTTGGTTATCTGAACAGACTAATACTGCTGCTATTCCTAGCTAAGAGTGATTCTCCGGCTTAGACAAGTATAAAATACATGGTGTGGCTCAATTCCATAATGCATGAGAAAAGTGATGGAGTGAGAGCTGGGAACCTGCCTATCAGAAAACAATGGAAAGCAGCATTCAGTTTCAATAATTTTTGCTTTAATGGCTTCACACATAGACTGTTAAGGGCTGCAGGGAGCATTGTGACTGTCTCCTCTGACCCCTTGCATGACACAGGCCACTGAACTGAGCAAATTGATCTCTGCAGCAGGCCTATAACTTGGGTTGAGCTTGTATGAGATCCTAACAGCATCAGTACTGGGTCAGAGCATCAGTACTGTGTGCTCCAGCTTCTTCTCTGACAATGCTTCATAACGAAACATAAAAAACAATAGAGCAAGTTGATTCCACACCTTTTGGGAAGACATCTAGGACAGTGTTGATTTTAGCTCAAGAAAGGAAATCTCTTCAGTGTTTCTCCATAATCAGTGAAGAGAAACTCACTGGCTCTTCCAGCAGACTAGTCAGTGCACTTACAGTTTGGCCCTTGTTGCGAATCTTAACCCTAAGTGAACATTTTTTCTTTCTGTTACTGACTACTGAGGGAGTTTGTGGAGATAAGCATTTATAGAAAGAAGTCAGTGTGTTTGAATGACACACCTTAAAGAGAGAGAATTAATTTGCAAATTGATCCCTTTTTTATCATTTTTTAAGCAGCTGTTTTTTAAAGGAAGAGCTGAAACATTTTTGAGCGAGGGCATAATTTTTCAAATTAAAATATTACAGTGGTCCATAACAATGACATAACAGCAAGAAAAACTATTAAGAGAGTGAACATTATCTCTTGCAATTACTCATTAAACAGCAACATCCCCATGCGTGTTAATGGGGGCAAGCTAGTTGTTCCTAGTGAATAATCATTACAACAGACTTCAAGTAGATAAAGCAGCATCGTTGCATTCACATGCTTATAGCCAAGTGTTGTATAGAAATTTGAGGCTCGATATCATGGTTCTTGGAATTCTCTAAGGAAACAACAAGTGAATGATCTGTCCAGGCTATGAACAAGTTCATGAGTAGAAGACTATGATAGAAACACCTTTGAACACTCCTGTGCACCCAGTTGCTTGTATAGGCAATACATTACCCAAGACTTAAGCCCCAATTTGTTTAATGGCACAAAAATAAACTATACATACATCATTAATTTTCCAATATAAGAAAACCAAAGGAGTATTATTTTTCTACATTATCCATCCATCTCTTGTATTCACCTTCCTACAGAAACAGATCCTGACCCGTTCTGACCGCAATAAAATTGTCTGGACCCCTTATTATTAATAAGGGAGTTTAATTCTAGTATCATACTGAAATTCCAGTGCAAGTAATTGCATTTTTCATGTCTTAACGTCCCTCAGCTCCTTCAGCTGCCTTCAGTTCCTGTTGAAATTGTTGCAACGTGGTGTCAAATCTGTTTAATAGCTGACATGTTCCATGTCTGAAGTGGCTCCATTTTCTGTCCTGTGAGGAGGTGCGTTCACAGTTTGTATTGCTGACATACCGGACAAAGGGGAGGGGCTCTGCTGAGGGTTTGCGTTGAGACTTGGTTAGCTAATATTTATAAACATCATTTGAAATGTGCTAGGAGAAGATGGCAAATTATTATTGCTAATAGAACAACAGTGTCATCCACCTATTTTCATAAGCTCTTCCTTTCAATAATTAGCATAAAGTGCTCAGAAAACAAAACAAACGTCCTGACCAAAAGGAAAAAAAAAAAAAAAAAAGTATCTGAGGGTATTAGAAGAAAACCCTTCATACCTGATTTTTCATGTGTGTGCCTGTTTAGTTCTATTCATTTCTTGTTTGAATTGTAGAAAACTGTTGAAACAAAATAATTTATTAGCTCAGTTTTATTTGCAAGGAAGGTTCAGTTGCCCTTTGTATTATTGTTATATCTCAAGACAATGTTTCTTTACTTATGAGCAGATGTTTGAAATCCTCCAGGAGATTTTTATAAGACTATGGAAATGAACTTGGCATGGGTACCGGTCTCCCAGGTGGAGCGGGTGAACACAAGCCTTCTTAGAAGTCTCAGATCAAGGCTAGTCAGAAAGAGCAACAGAGCCCAGCCACCAAAAGCCTAGTGCTTTGGTGACTGACAGGTACAGGCTCTTTCTGAAGCATAAAAAGGAATGCTAAATGATCTCACTGACAGAATAAATCTTCTATTTGTTTGGTCTGGACCAGATGTGCTAAAGGCTGATGTGGAAATGTCTGCTGATGCCAATCTCAGTTTAAATCACAATTTGGCAGCAGGGTTTTTTCCCCCCCCTCTTTGCTCTCCCCCCACCCTCTTTTTTTTTTTTTTTTTTTAAAAAAAAAAAGTTACAAGCCCGTTCACTGCTCCTAAAAAAGTTTCAGTAATGATCACAATTAATTGGAAAGGGCCTCACTTGCCTTCACCACGACTGTGAGGAACATTCTTTCAGGCTTTACTGCCTGCATAGCAGAGAAGCCACTGTAAAGTCACGAGAAACTCCTCAAGGTGTCGTTCATTGAGGCCTCTGCCCCATCCTAATACCATCTGTCCGCTTCTCATTCTGCAGACTCGGATGTCTTTCTAAAACATCGTTCAACAGAAATGGCTGAAGTGATAATTTTAGGTCAGGTAGTTTGACAGATCCCCATGGGTTGGTATAGGTAACCTTGCTTTCCAGAGTATAAAAAAAAATAATCTGGTTTCATAATTTTAAAACAATGAAGCACTTAAAAACCTTTAATACCTTTTCACCTAATGAGAGCTCCCTGCTGTGACTGGTGTCATCTTCTTCTACAAAAGAAGACAAAAAATTTTTAAAAACTAACACTTACTTGTTTTCACACAGAACATGTGATCAAAATACTCCAATTTCCTCTATAAATGAAATTTTCCTAGAGGTATATTGGAGAGCACTAAAACTTCAGTGAAGGAAAAAAAATAAAATTAAAAAAAGAAAAGAGTAGAAGGAGTGGTACAATTAGATATTGTTATCTATTGTGTGATAAATAATCACACAAGAAACCTTCGGTTTCATTTAAAACCTTGACAAGATTAAACAAGCTTGACATACCTGAACAGAAAGTCTTTGGCTCAGAAAAATTGTTTCCTGTTAGAAGTGAAAACAGTGAGAAAACAATGAAAAGGCATTGAAAGAGAAGGACCTATGGGGTCAAGATCTGTAAGACCCAACAAAACACATTATTTCATCATCTAACACTTTTAGTTATTTCAGAAAGCCAGATACTTACTAATACAGAAGCGTTGCCTACCTAATGAATGATAGATAAGAACTATTAAAAACATCAATTTATCACATACTTGTGACCTCCCAAAAACCTTTTGCTCATGGATCCGTTTCCACAGAACTCAATCTAGAGTTTCAACCCTCTGGTGCCTTTGTTTTTCATTTTATTCAACCTTTTTTGGTTGAATAAAGCCTTCTCCTTTTTCCTGAAAGGTAAATCTTGCTCCAAAGGCAAGATTTAGTCCTTTGGCAAATGAAAGATTTTCTTCATCAGACATGTCACATCTTTCAAATGCATTGGGGTCACTGGAGGGCTAGAAATGGGAACTTTGCCTCACTCTGTGAGATAAATTTTCTGTTTCAGAGTGGTATCCAACATTGAAATCTGGATTTCAAATGATAGACTTATTTGTTATAATATGAAGATTTGAATTTTCCTGTGGTCTTTAAGTTGCTCTTTAGTAAGTGGGGTGAGAGAGCAAGCAGTGCATGACTCTATGTACTGAATAATAAATGAGCATGTCAAGGGGAGTTCCAAAGATATATGGAAGAACACTTGTCCCCATTTAAATAATCTCTGAAACGGAATCTAAAAGTGGCCTTCTGTGGTCCAGAACCCAAACAGAAAAATAAATTTCCTTAAGGCTTTTTGACATCTTTTCTTCAACCCTCAAATTAAAAAGGCAGTGAAGCTCAAAGAGAAAGGAAATATATTCCTATCTTAAGTTTGTTTCCTGAATAAAGCAAGAGCTGAAAGGCTGTCAGAGGTATTCTATAGTTGCTGCCTGCATCTCATTTCAGCTTCTGATCCTCTAGGTCAAGAAAAGAACTGAATTTGGAAAGCAAGGTATGACAGAGGTTTAAAAATAACAAAGGAATCATTACTAGTTTGGCAGACATTGACATGATCAAATCTGCTAGTACATCTGATTATGATGGATTCCATATATATGTAGCCATAGTTTAATTCTACATTCAAGCAAAAGGATATTTGCATTGCTTTAATTCCAAAGCAAATTTATTTCATATGATGAAGCTGAGTTGGTGGTGTTAAAAATTATCATCAGAGTTCGCAAACTTTGTCAACATATGTATGGAAGAATTTCTGAATTGTTCTTTTTTTTTTTGTCAGGAAAAAAAAAAAAAAAAAAGCCACTGCATTTCACGACAGAGCAGACATGTACACCAACTGTTCAAGAATCCAAGGAGTTTGCTGCTCCATACCAGAGCGTTACAGAAGGCTGCATAACCAACTCTTCAAATTATATTTCCATTGACAGAAAAAGGTGGGCAACCTTCCCAGGTGAATCAAGTTTTTCATTCTCAGTGCTCAAATCATTTGCATTAAGTCAAATGAAGCCAGTTCTTTGATCAAAATGTGATGCAAGAGGATTTTCTTGGGACACCTAACTAAAATAGTAAAGCCGAGGCCAGTGCACCAGGGATGGAGGTTACAACGCTAGCATGGACAGCAGCCACCTTTCTTACACTGTGGGTTACTCATACAAAGAGAGGATTTGAAAATTCTGTGGCGTGTATAGGGTGCCTCTAGGTGGTGAACATAATGCCAACAATAAGGATCTTGACTGAGCAGCTGCAGTCAACATCTCGTTCTGAGAAGCCCCTTCACGTATGTATTTTAGGAGCACTCAGTAACCTAAATATTTTTCAGTCTGCCAGGATGGAGGCACTCATAGTCCTAACAACAATTTCAGAATAAAATCAGGGTCCCTGGCAGTGAAGTATAAATTGAATTTTGGAACCCTAAGGGTGACCCCAGACAACGTTCCTGGGAGGATGAATGAGTCCTGAGCTGGACTTCCTAATCCTGCCACTGTGAGTTGAAAGTGGTGACAATTGTTTCTCAAGGTTTTACCTTCTGTATAAGCAGCCACCAACTCGATACAGAAGTGTTCTCCACAGCAGGAGCTGGAAGAACCACACTGTTTCTATGCCGAGGAGAAGCAAAAATCCCTGGGCTGTGCACCTCATACTTTTTAATCTGCTGGCGTCTGCCTGTTCCGGCAGAGGAAGAAGTGTCGGCAAATCCATACTTACTCCCCTCACCTCCATTTTTCTGCCCCTAGCAGACTTCTACCTCAGGCTGCAACATGAAGCTGGCTCTGGACCATCTTATTTTCAGTCCTCCCCTCTTTCTGTGCAGACTCCCCAGTGGTGGCCAGAGACCGTGGGCTTTTACATAGTCAGGTGAGCTATTTCTGTGGGCACTACCCTAGTAGTTATAGGCTGGGCAAACTCCAAAGCTCATCTTGTATGTTTGTTGGTGGGACTTCATCAGCTAAGGAGTAAACATGCATTAGGAATGTCTGCAAGCTCTTAGTATTCTTCTCAAAACAGACCTTGGAGAAAAAACTTACGCATGGCTTTCTTGTTCACATAGACCCTCAGATATGGAATCCAAAAATCATCAATTCTTTATTCTCTCCTTTTCTGCACCTACAGGAGACACCAGGCCAGGGCAGGAGGCACTGGCACGCTACCAGTAGTGATCTGTACATCTTCATACGTGTTATAACAGAGGGAAACAGAGGCCATCTTGTGAAAATACCTAGACCTTACCCATAGACTTTTCTTCAAAGGCATCTGCACTCTGACTGCCGAAGCAGTCTATTGTTTTGAGGTTCTGTTAGATGTGTCCTTGCTCCAGGAAAACCTGACAGCAACAATAGCAAAAAATACGAGTGAATATCAAGTATATACTGTAATGCATATTTCATCAGAGCTCAGCAGCTCTTTCTCTGACTCAAAATAAATATTCTTCTTTCACTGTGACTCCCAAAATATAAACACAACACAAAGCCTTTCCAAAACAGAATCATCAAAACTGTGAGCCCATCTTCTCAGGAGTATTGTAACTTCAGTGTATGTTTACTTCACTGGAAGTCCCAAATTATATCAACAGTTAATAAAGAAGCTGCTACTTTAAATATCTCGTTTCGTTCCTCTGAATACTGAGATCGACTTTTTTCCCCAATTAATGTGGTGAATACATGCTTTCTGTTCTTATTGAAGATGTCAAAGTGTCAGATTATTTCTTTACTGCTCAAACAGGAGACACGTGTTTACAAAAAATAGAATAGTTCAGTCGTAGCTGCAGTTAATCATTTCAGAAATAATACAACAAGATAGATTTACTATTTTATTACAGTATAACATGACATAATTATGACAGACCTTGACACGTGCTGGGCATGATTGTCTGTCATGCAACAGTGTTGCTGAATCTTCATAAAATCAGTCGTAATGCAAGCAATACAAAATACAATTTGAGCTGGACAAATTCAGGCTGAGCAAAAGACTGATATATTTTAATAGTGAGAGGAATTAATCTGTGCAGTGAGGAGTTTGATGGATATTCAATCTTGAGAAAAATTAGATGAAGGTTTTAATTTTTTTATTTTACTTTTCTAAAAAGAGGAGAGTAACTTTAAGCTCAGCGATATTTGATGCCATCCAAACTAAATGAACAGCAGTAACCTTTTCTAATTGACAGAAAATCTACTGTTAATGCTTCTACCACGAAACTGTCATGTATATTTCTTAAACGAAGATCGTTGTTATCAGTCCTCCTTTAGAATAATTAACCACTGTTTTACATCTTCTGTCTGCATGTGATTTAAAGAGGCCTGCTTTTCAGTGAGTGATGACAGTCATGACATCTCACCCAAGTTTAACTGTCTAATTATTAAATGTGTTGTCTTCTCTATCCATTTCTGTGGCTAACAAATTAATTTCTGAGATATAAACAGCATGGGAACTATGGAGGCTGATTTAACAAGCTATTTTTAAAACTACATGGCCCCCCAAAAATGGTTTTTAATTAGCTGACTGACTTTGCCTTGATAAGCCCTCAGACATTCCATAATTGTGTCTCATGAGCTTTCTCAACTAAAATTAATTAAAAATATCACTTTTACAAATTTTGTTCAAGCTTGGCAGGTGTATTTCCAGTGCTGTGGTATTACAGCCTGAACAATCCTACAGGTAGAGTCTTTTTCTCCTTCATAGTTAATCTAGAAACTTTCAGGCTATGTGCATTTTCCAATTCTGTGGTATTGGAGGAAAAAGTATAAGGCTTTATAGCCAAAGGGGCTATAAGTCAGAGTTATTTGAAGGATTAATATGCCAGAGGCCATCATCTTTCAATATTGAAAAATGAGTTAATGGCTTTCATTGCATAGAGTGTAAAACCACAAGGGATCCTAATAAATTTTGACCTTCTGTCTATCATTGGGCACTCAATGTTACCCAATATCATACCCTGAATTTGAGTTAGTCAAAGCATTTAAAATTCAGGGTTTGTTAGTTGTGTGTCATTGGCAGACAAAAGGAGAAGCCAAGGTGTGACTAAAACCTAAGGTTGCAAAGCATGGAAATCAATTGGATGTGCTTTTCCCACTTTACATTTGAAGGTAAATTGCACCGTAATTACACCCTAACAGTGAAAGGCAACCTACTACACCCACAAAATCCAGATCTTTGCCTGTTGAACCCAAGTGGAAAATTTTTCCCTGAATCCAGTGAGTTCTCTGACTGTGAATTGTCTGTGCCACCTTTGAATACTGAGCAACATCATCACTGATGTCTCTGAGGAAGGCTGAGAAAAAGAAACCAGCCAACCCCAAATATATCTGACTAATGGTGTACCCAGGAAAAAAAAACACTCCTTGAGCCCTTTAAGCAACTGAGGCATGACATAGAATTGTCATCTTAATGAAAACATTTTGAACATGTCAGAAGCTTTTTATCTGTTTAGCAGGAGATGAGTCTGGCTGGGAAAGAGAAGCCTGAGACTGCACGTGAATAGGGTATGAACTATCCTTTCCACCTGTCTCCAAGATCCTTCCAGGTCATCTGCTGAGTTTCAGTTTTCAAGGTACTGTAAGTAAAGACTGCGCTTACACCCACAGGGCCAAGTTTGTTTCCAGAGAAATAGGAGCTTTGCTTTTCAGAGGTTAGGAAAGAACAAAGGAGAAATGGTGAATGTGTTGGTCACAGGGCTTCTTTTCAGAAAGATCTCAGTGTCAGGGTCATGAGGGCACTGAGATGGCTTCTTAATGGCCCAGGCCAGCCTCACCTGGCACCCCCACTTCTTTTGCCCATGGACCTAGTATCGCTATTTAAGCTCAGACCTGTGGCTCAGTCCCTGTCTGACCTAAGTTGTAGGTATGTTGGCCTTCAGTCCTACCTCTGACCCTGCTTCCTGGATAGACTTTGGACCCAGATTGTAGCCTTCTCTTCAGCTCTGTCTCTTGCCTTGTCCCATTTGGTTCCTGACTGTGCTCCCTGAAGGGGCCATGGACATGGTTCATCCCCTCACTGTGTCTGGGGGGGTTCACAGATCCCATTTCCAGCACAGCCCATTACCTGGCATGTTCAGAATTACACCCTGTCAGTGGGGATACTCCCTGTGCTGGGGTCACCCTTAGCTCCTGGCTTGTCCTCGCTTGTGGAACAGCTGGTCCTTGCTAGTTGAGTGCACATGAGTATGTTCTTTCAGTGACTGGCATATATCAGCTCAAGTGAAGAGAGCAGGTTGAGAAAATTGAAAGTATTTCAGATGTGGAGTTATAGGGAAACAATATGCAACTCTGGGCTCCTCAGTACAAGGCAGGCATTGATATACCTTGATAAGTGCAAGAAATTCACAAGGATTATACAAGGACAACAAGGTTTGTTCAACAATAAGAAGAGAGGATTAGGGGCAGATTTTCTTGTTACCTCCAAAGGGCACGGGGAACATAATCTAGACTTTCTGGACATGAAAAGTCAATAGGGTGAGAGGCAACAGTCATGAGTTACAACAAGAGAAAGTGCAGCTAGGAGTTAGGGATTTTTTTCTACCACGCAGGTGGTCAAACTTTGAAACAAGTGCCCAGAGAGACTGTGAAATTTTCATCCTTGGAGACAGTCAGACCTCACTGACCAAGGACCTGAGCTATTTGATCAATCTGACTGCTCTCATGAGGGGACTGGACCAAGTGGGTTGCTGCAAAAGTTTTTTCTAACACATCTTATCCTATGGCTCTAGTAAAATCCTTTGCAGAATAATTTAGCCACAGAAACTGCACAAGCGCATCGCACAAATGAACAGCTGATGTCTGAAATTACAACAGAGTGACAATTCTCCCTGTCTCATTTCTTCTCTTTGCCTTCATTAACAGGGTCTGGTCTCTCAAAATGGAATTATTTCTCAGGAGCTCATCTGTTCCTTCTGTGCCAAGAACAAAGGAAAAAAAAATAAAAATTAAAATGAGTGTGATGTGAACAGGATCATTGCAAAGTAAGATGTTTTTCAAAGTTTCCCAGGAGGTATTACTATTTTTTTAGATCCATCTGGAATTCAATCATTGTTACTTGCCAGCTGCTGCTGGGACCTTCCAGTTGCTTCTCCTCTTCTGGACACAACATGTAGTGGGAGCAGTTATTGCTGCTGATATAACTCTGAAGGACAGGCACAGAAACTGGGAATACAGGCAGGTTTTCTTTTTTTTTTTTTTTTTTTCATTTTGAACTGGACCAAATTTATTTTGTATCGTCTTCTCTCCTTACAGCTGAGGTTATTGGAGGGTACAACTTCTGAAAGCCCATGCAGAATACAGCCTCTCTGCTACTGCCAACATGAGAATCTCTTCACTGCCCAATCCTGACAGGTTTATTAATGTTACAGGCATTACAAAGAGCTCAGTTTTAGAAGACATATATGATAGTATTTATATTTTGAATTTTATTCCCTGAAAGACGACCTGTAAAGGCTTGCACTTTTCTCTCCAGAACTAGCACATTTAATTTACAGAAGAATTAATAAGAACCTGTGTACTCTAGGTATTAGTCCTCACTATAGAGAAAATTGCTTAACCTGGATGTAAAACCAGCAAGAATCAAACAAAACTAGTTCTACACACTCGCTTAAACACCACAAAATATTTTGCTGCCTCTTACGGTGTCTCAATTTGGATTACTGACAGTCTCTGAATCTCTCACTGTCCACAGAGAAGAGCCGCATCTATAACCTACTGCAGATGCTGAACTTAAGCACTGCAACGACTCCCCGCTGACTACAATCAATTATATTCCTGAACAGTAGATAGTTTGACTAACACATCACACTCCAACAAAGGTGCCTTACTCTTTCTTAAGTTTCCTGGAAAGTGGTCTGAATAGCATTTCACAGATGTTTGAAGAGTTTTGTGAACACTATTCACCTTAGCTGCCTTCGACACCTGCAAGCTTCAGGTAAAAGAAAAAAAATATATCCAACTTAAAACAACTGCTTGGGAAACAACTGTTAAGATGCTTGTCCTTGACAGGACTGGAAAGTTAGTAGCTATAAATTTGTAGAAGAAAAATCAATGAACCCCTAAGGTGTATTTTCCAGGGTGTCTTAGGGCTAGTCCTGCTCTGCACCCCATATTGATGCCTTGGAGGTTTGGTCTTTTAGCATCACACAAATCTAAAAGAAATGTGATAATACTGAACATGACAACATGTTGCTAAAAACAAGCTGCCAAGCAGCTTTAAAAAGCTGTCAGACTACCTGTCAATAAATGTGAATTTTTTGGTGAAGTGGATCCCAGCTGCAAATTCTAGGAGATGAGAGGGCATTGAACATCCCGCAAAGTATCTCTTAGTCCTTGTATGGGCAGGATCTTAGGGCAGCAAGGATGCAAACTGACTGACGGCATCAAAAGAAATGTCTCAGTAACATTATTGACTTTTCCGGTTCATATTCAACTAGGCAGCATCTCAAAATTTCTACTCTGTCAAATAATGAATCAACATATTACTAATACGATGAAGCTTTTTGCCCCCAGGTGATTGTTCTAAACCTAGACATGTAACAAATTTTGAGATGGGGACCTATTACGTGGTCGTAATTTGGCTAAACCGATCAAAATTAAAGCATGTTCAGACCGAGGGTTAAATCTGTGGCATTCCTAAATCAAGTATTGACTTCAGGGAGCTAAGGCAGGGTTTGCCAAAGATGTACATCGCAGTGTGATTAAAAAACAAGTTCATATTCCCAAGGTAGTTTGCATATTGCTAGCAGTACCATTGAATCAAAGCAGTGAATCAAACCACCCAAATATTTAATTCTGGCTAGATTTTTGAGACTGTTCTTTCTCTTCTACTGCCAGGATTATAATATTCTTGCTCTCCATCCTAGCAGACATTGTTAGCTCAATTAGATCTACAGTAAATATTTACTGTAGTGTAGGCAAATACAATTAGTCTTTTTCCATACTCACATCACTCATAAACCCAATATAATTAATTGAAAAAAACATATCTGCTGTATTCACAGAGTAACATATTTATCAGGGTAAGTAATGGAATGGAACTGAGTAGAACCGAATAACCATACAAAGGCAATCCTACAAACATCAAAAATCTCCTAGTCAGGCAACAGTATATAAAACTGGAGGAAGTTTAAATAATATGGTTTTCATATCTTAAATAGGAACAAAGACAGACTGGCCACAAAGCGTTTGAAAATCTGAGTGGTTTCTACATATAAATAAATATGTTCAAAATATTTTCAGCGAGTTGACAGAATTTGCATCTGATTGATATCAAAAAGCTTCGTTTTTCTTTGCTTAACAGTACAAAGAAAAGAAACATCTAACCCAAAGCATATTGGTCCTGTAAGTTTTTGGTGAAGATGTGAGAATCTTGAAATATGTCTAAGTCATTTGGAATCAAATGGAAAAACATATCTTCCTGTGTAACAGACAGAGGCATACTTCAGAGGCTGCTCCAAGGGCAAGGTCTGGCTTGGGAATGTCTTGGTTTGTCCTCACTGAGAGGAAGACAAACAAGAAAACTGATAGCATAAACGACTCAAATGATAAATACTATGGATAAAAATCTGAATAAGAGAATATGTGCAGATCATAAGTATTTTGAGTTATTAAAAAAATGAATGAACTCAACAGAAACGTTCCGCATCCTGAAACTGCTTCTTTTAGTCATAAATTTTTGTTCCTTAATCCCTCTGTTACATTTTCTCCCATTGAAATGATTTGGCCGTTTGGGGAGAAAAAGCTAAGGGGAGGGATTGTTTCAGAAGCAATGTGAACTTGTTTCTCTATTTGTCATGGGATGAACAGAGACTTGAGGTGATGAGCCACATATCGCAGGGAGAGACCCGTGGATCCGCATCTCAGGACACAGGAGGGAGGAGATACCTCAGAGAGCACTTGAGCCAGTCATGGGTATTCCAGGTCATGGTCAAGTGCACAGCAAATATATAGAGCAAAACTCACTGCAGCTTGAACTTTAGCTTCTGGTCCTGTTGAGCTGAATCAGATTAACTCCACAATGTTTGAAAAAGAGGAAAAAGGGATACCCACAGCCCAGGTAAAGACAGGCACTACGAAAACTCAGTAATAACACTGTAGAGAACTGTAGAGAAAATAACAAAATCGAGACCAGAAAAAAGTCTGAAATTTAAATTTTTTTTTAAAAAAAAAAAAAAAGCAGATGTAAATATTTCTGAGTGTTTGGGACTGCATTTTGAATTATTTTGGATCAGTGGCCAGGATTTTTGGGGAGAATGTGATAGAGACAGAAAAAAAACAATGTCTCTGGGCCCTGTTTTTAACTTACGGAGATAGATGAGTTACAGAGTCCTAGCTGGTGGCAAAACTACGCCAGAAACTGTGCTATCAGTTAAGCAGTAGGAGTCATCAAGCAGTACAGGCACAGCCAGATTTTCTTAATCCTTGCCTTTGCTTGACACTGTTCTCTTCTTTGTAAGTATCAGCTACAGAAACGGTACAAATTGCCTTGCAGTGCTTGATCAGTGGCTAATTAAATTAAAGAGCAATCATTGCCAGATTTTTTTTTTCTGTAGTGAAACTGGCCTACTTAAGGATGGCTGCTGATATTGTTGTCCCAAGCTGTTCTCTCTACCCATACTGCCCAAATGCTGAGCTTTTGTGGGTTACAGCGTAATATTTCAGAAGAAATCATCACATTTTGTAGGAAAACGTAACAATTACAAGTAAATCGCTGTGTGGATCAGCATCAGGCAACTTGGGATGCCCAGCACCAGGATCTTGGCAGTCATCATGAAACAGGGCTTTTCCACCTACCCAGTATTCCCTCTCACCTCTTGCTGTGACAGCCACCGAGTGGTATCGTTTTCAATAACACACTTTCCACTGGAGTTTGAAGGAGTAGGAGGGAAAGAGTGAGTAGGAAAGGGAAATGAGGATTACAATGCATGGTGTTACCCAGTTGCAATGTCATACTGAAGAGTCATCCAGACATGGTGGGCTTTTTGATTTCCAAACACTCCACTGTGAGCTGATGAATGAACCTCTGTTTAAACACAACACGCACCAAATGGTGAAACAAAGAAGTGACAGCTCAATAAGAAGTCTCAGTGCTCAGATTTTTCATTTTCTATTCAAATCACTGTTTACGAGCTTCCTGAGCAAGAGTTCTGGGATGCAAAACTGCATTCAATGTCCTCCCTCTCATCTGGCTTGGCAGAATAAATGTCATGAGTGAGTCAGACTGAACTGCATGTATTTTGCTCTCTGTGACAAATAACTAATCTGATTCAGTATGGTCTGTCACCTCTATCAAATCTCATAGAATCATAGAATCTTAGAATCATAGAATTGTTTGTGTTGAAAGGGACATTAACAATCATCCAGTTCCAACCACTCTGCCACGAACAGGGACACCTTCCACTAGCCCAGGTTGCCCAAAGCCCCGTCCAACCTGGCCTTGAACCCTTCCAGGGAGGGGGCAGCCACAGCTTCTCTGGGCAACCTGTGCCAGGGCCTCACCCCCCTCACAGGGAAGAATTTCTTCTTTATGTTGAATCTAAATCTACCCTCTTAGAGTTTAAAACCATTACTCCTCATCCTATCACTACACTCCCGGATAAAACATCCCTCCTCATCTTTCCTGTAGCCCCTTTAAGTACTGGAAGGTCGCCTAAATGTCTCCCCAGAGCCTTCTCTTCTCCAGGTTGAACACCCCCAACTCAGCCTGTCCTCATGAGGGAGGTGCTCCAGCCCCCTGATCATCTTTGTGGCCTTCTCTGGACCTGCTTGAGCAGGTCCGTGTCCTTCTGATGTTGGTGCCCCCAGAGCTGCACCCAGCCCTGCAGGGGGGGTCTCATGAGAGAGGAATAGAGGGGGGAATCACCTCCCTCGACCTGCTGGTCATACTTCTCTTGATGCAGCCCAGGACAAGTCCTTCTCTGCAGGGCTGCTCTCAATCCACTCTTCACAGAATCACAGAATCAACTAGGTTGGAAAAGACCTTGAAGATCATCCAGTCCAACCATTAACCTCACACTGACAGTTTCCAACTACACCAGATCCCTCAGCCCTGGCTCAACCCGACTCTTCAACCACTCCAGGGATCCCGGGGACTCCACCACTGCCTTGGGCAGCCCATTCCAACACCCAACAGCCCCTTCTGGAAAGAAATGCTTCCTGACATCCAGTCTAAACTTTCCCTGGCGCAACTTGAGGACATTCCCTCTTGTTCTATCACGTGTTACTTGGTTTAAGAGACTCATCCCCCCTCTCTGCACCCTCCTGGCAGGGAGCTCTAGAGGGCCAGGAGGTCTCCCCTCAGCCTCCTCTTCTCCAGACTGAACCCCCCCAGTTCCCCCAGCCGCTCCCCAGCAGACCTGTGCTCCAGACCCTGCCCCAGCTCCGTTGCCCTTCTCTGGCCACGCTCGAGTCATTCAATGGCCTTTTTGGGGTGAGGGGCCCAAAACTGAACCCAGGAATCGAGGGGCAGCCTCACCAGTGCTGAGTACAGGGCTCAGATCCCTTCCCTGTCCCTGCTGGCCAAGCCAGTGCTGACACAAGCCAGGATGCCATTGGCCTTCTTGGCCACCTGGGCACACTGCTGGCTCCTGTTCAGCCAGCTGTCAATCACTCCCCAGGTCCCTCTCTGACTGGCAGCTCTCCAGCCACTCCTCCCCAGGCCTGTAGTGCTGCTGGGGGTTGTTGTGGCCCAAGGGCAGCCCCCGGCATTTGGCCTCATTGAAACTCCCCCAGTTGGGCTCAGCCCATGGCTCCAGCCTGTCCAGGTCTCTCTGCAGAGCCTCCCTGCCCTCGAGCAGATCAACACTCCCACCCAACTGGGTGTCATCTGCAAACTGACTGAGGGTGCACTCGATCCTCTCATCCTCTCGTCTAGATCATCAGTAAAGATGTTAAACAGGAGTGGTCCCAAAACCCAGCCCTGGGGGACACCACTCGTGACCGGCCGCCAGCTGGATTTAACTCCGTTCACCGCAACCCTCCGGGCCCGGCCATCAGCCAGTTTTTTACCCAGCAAAGCGTGAGCCCATCCAAGCCACGAGCAGCCAGTTTCACCAGGAGAATGATGTGGGAAATGGTGTCAAAGGCCTTACTAAAGTCAAGGTAGACAACATCCACAGCCTTTCCCTCATTGAATAAGCAGGTCGCCCTGTTGTAGAAGGAGATCAGGTTTTTTAAGCAGGACCCGCCTTTCATAAACCCGTGCTGACTGGGTCTCATCCCTACCTCATCGCCCCACCTGTATTTGAGCCTGGGATTGCCCTGACCTATGTGCAGGACCTTGCCCTTGGCCTTGTTGAACTTCATGAGGTTTGCACAGTCCCACCTCTCCAGCCTGTCCAGGTCCCTCTGGATGGCACAACCCTTCCCTCCAGCGTGTTGACCACATCTCACAGCTTAGAGTCATTGTCAGACTTGCTGAGGGTGCACTCAATCCCACTGTCCATGTTGCCAACAAAGATGTTAAACCGCATCTGTCCCAATATCAACCCCTGAGGAACACCACTCGTCACTGCTCTCCACTTGTACATCAAGCCATTGACCACAACTTTGTGTGTGACCATCCAGCCAATTTCTTATCCACTGAGTAGCCCATCTGTCAAATCCACGTCTCTCCAATTTAGAGACAAAGTCATGTGGGACCGTGTCAAATGTTCATTTTGTCTTGTGTTGGCAGTTTCAGGTGGTTGCTTTTCAAAAGGTTCTTTCCTGACTATATGAATTTGGGGCTTTACATCTTTTTCTCATGAGATACTGACACACTGCTTAGAGCATGGATTAATGATTGAATCTGGTGTTCAAGTATATCATGTTTTGCACCAGTCTGGTTTGGAGAGGGCTTTTCACGTATGCACTTGTTTAAACATACTCAGTTCAACATGAACAGTACAATCTAAAATGGGCTGCAGGGTTTTGGTTGTTGGTTTTTTGTTTTGTTTTTTTTTTTTTTTCCCCCCCTTTTTTTTCTTTGTAATGCAAAGAATGTGAAATTAAAAGAGTCAGCTTTAACTTTAGTGTTGCAACACAGTTCCTTTTAACTTGCCTCAGTCCCGCGAGTACCCTGTCACCTTAATTTCTGTTTAGAGTGAGACAGGTTTGTAGCACTCCTCTCAGTAATTCATCTCTGAAATAATGTTGACTTGGGGCCTCATGTCTATCTTGAAGTATAATAGTGTCATTTACTGTTAAAAGTGGCGTCAAGAGATCCTTTCTTTTTGTCACATTTGCAGTGTCTCCATAGAACTAGATATTTTTCTAAAGGTTATGAGACTGGGCCTTGATCCTGCTGGTGATTTCTGCACATAAAACATTTTGAACATGTGGTATTTTAGACTATGACTCTTATAGGAAAGGGGAAGTTGTTTCCAGCAGCCTGTGGCTTATGATACCTAATAAAACCAATGCTTACTTGGGAAATTGGAATTTTTCCCTTTCGTTTTATTTGGTTTTCCTGTCTCCAGATTTTTAGGGGTTTCTTAAATTTTTTTAAAAAAATATTTTATTCTATTTTATATGTTTTTTTAAGTTTAGTTTATTTAACATTTTTTAACCCAGGTATTTTTATTTCTGTGTGACTGATAGTTCCTTGATCAAGTTAACACCAGTGTCACCCTCCAAATCAGTGTTATCAGGCATATTTTTGTTGCAAATTTGATTACAACTCTGTTCTCTAAAACAGGATATTGTATAAGTCAAACGAAGACTGACATCTTTATGAAATCTCAATTTGGTAAACTATCTCAGCTTTTAGCTGCAACATTTTCCAGATTTAATCTGGGCTCTACCCCCCTCACTTCCCAACTAAATTCTTATGTTTTAATGTACAAGTGAATCCAAAATGACTCCTCTTGTTCAGAGGCTCCTTGACATTTTCACTGAAGAAAACCACCATGGGAAATAACACTAAAAATGTTGGATCTTCACTCTTACTCACATCACACACAGGCATTCCCAGTGTTAAAACACATCTTTCTCATTACTGGTACACAGCTGACAGTTCACAGTTGAGTTTGCTGCAGGAACATCATTTTATTTCTGTGCATCTTTGTCATAATTACCAACATTCAGAATCAAGAGTGTCAGACTTTACAAAACCAGGCATTTCCTGTCATTTAACTTCTCTCGGAATTAGTATAGAAACTGCATTTTTGCTGTCAAGGTTCCTGTCATACAACGAGGGCTGTTGTTTCAGGATTCCTAGTTGTTTGTTGCCTTGAACTAAAGAGGTAGATTTTTCTTCTAGGTCTCCCCACCCTTGATTTTAAGGATTTCCTGAGATGCACAAGGACAATTTTTTTCCTGCTTTACATTTGTTCTCCTGCTCTGAAGTAGTCCCTGAAAAACGGAATGAGATATCTACCTTGCTCTTATGGAAGGGGAAGGAGATAATGTATTCACTTTAGAAGCCTCAGTGTTATTTCTAAATGTAATAAAAGAGCTTCCCTTTAGTTTGTGTCTGTTTTTCCCTCTGGATAGATGGAACCCATCTCTTCTATCATCATACGCAGGTAGGAGGCAATGCCCTGCTTACTTCTCCTCTTTCTTCTTTGCTGGGTGCTTATCATGTCTTCCATCCTTTGCTAATTTTCCCCTGGTCTTTCTGCTTCTTTAGTCCTTTCCAGTTCACCCTATTCACCCTAAAATGAAACTAGATAAATTGGGTGGCTACCCTTAGTTTGCAGACAACCTTGTGCTTGTTTGCCTTTCCTTTCCTTCCCTTCCCACCGTTCAGGTTGTAATAATTTGAACCGCGACTGTCTCCTCCTATACTATAAAGTAAATCTGCACTTGAATGATCATTGTTGGTACTGTATGATAATGAGTACGTTTATGTGCGCAGATGCACAGACATACAGACCACAGGGATATAAGTTAGACTTTGTATAACCAGATACATCTCTATCATTAAAAAATTCTTGCACCTATACAGCTCTATATTTATTTCAGACTACTTTAATTCTCATTTACACTATGGATATTTCATATCACACTATCACTGTGATCATAAATTATTTTCATGTATCAATTGCTACACTGCAATTGCTGAACAATAATAGAAATTGCTCAACTATGCTTCCAGCATGGGATGAAGCGAGTATAGTGTAAATGGCAAGCGTGGCCATTTGTTTTTCTTTATAGCCAAGCTGGCTCACTCATCCTTAGTTTAAGTGATAGTTCAAGCTGTGAAAGAGTTGTTATCACACTCATCATTTTTATTACATAGGAAATGGTCCCTTTGGTTAATTGGATTTGGAAAATTTGCTGAGCATTCAGGTGAACCTCCATGAATCCTGGTAATATTGTGATACCACACAAATCTCTGTCAGCTGTCCACATTCTAACTAAGCCTTCCATTTTCTGGAGTTTTGAGCTCAGAATTGAAAAAAAAAAAAAAAACAAACCCTCCATGAAGTCCTCTTGGACTTGATTACTGTAATATATTGTACAGGAAAAATGCTGAGATACTGTGGGCCCTGTCATCAATACATGTTCATAAAATACATAATGAGATGGATTTACTTTTCAGATTAACACACTAGAAGTCCTCTCCTTAATACTCTGTTAATGAATGGAAGAAGAGAACACTTCTAGATGTACATCTGATATAATCTAATCTGTACATCTAATAATCATCTTTCAATGGTTTTATTCAGGACCTGCCACCCTCACTGTGGGACAGTGTTCCTGAATCTGTCATTTAGAAACCAAATCTCAGGATACCAAAAAAAAAAAAAAAAAAAGGAAAAAAAAAAAAAAAGAAAAGAAAAATAAAGGAAATAAGGAACCACTCAAGAACTCGATTTTCCAGTTTGTCTTTCTAAGGTTTGGTCTGAAACCCATCAAAATCGTTAGGATACTTTCAGTTTTCAGTGAGTTTTGGATGAAGACTTTAGGGAACAATGTTTAACAGAATTGCAGACAGAAGTCTTTCTTTCCCTCTCTCTCACAATAATGGAAAATAGTCCTAGCAATTATAAAAACCTTCTATGGCTTCCCAACTATTCTTACTTTGGGAAACTGGGGAAAAGAAGCTGTAGTCTCCTAATGAGGTAAATAAACCCAAAAGAAGCACAGGTAAGTGAAACTGATGTCTCCATTTAAACATACCTAATTATTATTGTATGGCTGAGAACCGTATCCTATAAAAATGACATCCCCCACAATACAACAAGGATAGTTTAAGCTACCTTAAATCACTCAACCTGCAATACATCTGAAATGTTAATTAAGCAAGTTTTTTATCCTCACCTCTGCTCTGCTGGCTTTAGTGAAAGCTTGTCTGCCAGGGAAAACTCTCTACAGGTACCGCCAATTCTGTTTGAAGTTGGTGATCTGGGTTTGGCTCATAACATTCACAGTAGATTTACCTGAAAGATCAATAAAAGTGTGTTCAAAGCAAGATTGGCTTCATAGAGCCTAGGATTTTATTAATTTATATAAACTTCCTAAAACTTTCACTGTAAAGAAAAGGGGAAAAGCTCAAAAATATTCACAATATTGTACAGAGGGTAATGAAAATGGTGTAGCAAAGTTCTGGAAATAGTTCCTCTTTTCTAAAAAAAAAAACCAACCCAACCTCAAAATAGTGCACATATCAGAATGACAGGATGCTACGGACACAGATGAAATTTTCAAATATAGCTGGAGCTTTCAGACGTTTCAAGTTGTGACATCTCAATAGGTGATCATTTTCAGTGGATTGTAAGCACCTCATCTTGGAAACACATCTTTGAAGTGTCTTATGCAAAGCACCCCAAAATAACCTTCACAGTATGCCTCCCTTGAAAAATTTTATTGTGGCAAGTCCTTGACTGAGAACTGTGTCTTCTGTCATTGATATCATGAGAGACAACTTTGCAACAGAAAAATCTACAGGCACTTCTTCTTCCCAACTGTTAAATGAAACAGTATCCCTCAGTGTGGCACATGCTTATTTCTTCTTTTTTCTTGTTCATGGTGTATAGTTTAGTAGAATATAAAATCAGAATTTAAAAACCAATCAAGCAGCCCGGAAGACTTTGATCTTTAAAATGCTGGAATTATCTTTAATCAGAGGAGATTTATAAGTAGTAGTTGAATTAAAGGTGGAATTACTGTCTGGCTTTGTTCGTTTAAGTTTCTCTGTTCTTCCCACTAACAAAAATTTTGTCTCGAATACCTCCTATATTCTTTGAGAGGGATTTGTAATAGGCAGTCTTCAACTTCAGAATTGGGTTAATCTTCCAGATCTTTAGCGGCAGCACTATAAGTAGATTTGTGAGCTTGGAGACCCTTATCAGTGAAAGAATATTTGAAGCTCTGGGAATGTGTGTTCCCAAGCCCACGGTGAACAGCCTCAAAGAGCAGAAGAAAATAGAGTAAATCTGGATGAAGATATCCTTGTTTTTCATGTATGATCCTAGGGAAAAGCAGGCTGTTTTCTTTTGATATCCTGCTTCTTTGTGTATACTTATTTGTTCTCACACACTTAATGATTCTCATGGAGGACAGGTTGGGGTTTTTTCATTAGAATAAATGGGAAAATATATTGAAATTTTCAAAATGGGTTAAAAGTTTAAAAGAAAATGATACTTCCTCTACAGGGCGGATGAACAATATGAAACTTGTGACAGAGAGGTCCCATCCAGGCAAGGAGAAAGGCTGTGCCAAAACCTGTGGACTCATGCATCACCAGACCCTTGAGCTATAGCTGAGCCCTTTGTTACCTTCTTTCTCTTGCTACCCTGTTCAAGTTTGTCACTTCAGAAAGGAGATACTCGATCAGAAAGGAGTTACTTCTATCAACAGAGCAAGAAACCCTTCTTTTTTTGTGTGTGGCTATCTTTGCTATTCAGCCATCCCCGCTCTAAAATCATGGTCGGAAATGTTTTGATCTCCCTTGTCAGATTTTGAAATAATAACATTTCCTACACCCCATCCAAGAAATGTAATATAATTTAACCAAAATGACCAAAAAATTCTCTAAAGGATGGAGTGACACACGTAAATAGAGCCTCCCTGCCCCTGCTCCTTCTCAAGGTTTTTCACAAAACAATACCAATAAACAGTGCCTTCTCCATTCCCCACAGCCTTATCAGTTTAATAGGTTTTATTGTATTTGATTTATTTAATATTAAATTTGCTGACATTGTTCACATACCACTGGAAAACTTTCTAGTCTCTGAGTTCAAACTTAACAGAGCAAAGGTTGGAAGTCATGTTTTCCTCATTTTTATCAATAACACCATAACATGAGAGGCCAATAAAGACAAAGTTGCCTGCATGGTTGAATAGCTGGAGGACTGTCTTCCATTCACTTCATTGCCTTTACAGATTATGCATCATGTCACCTTCCTCCCATTCCATCCTGGAAGAAGAACAACAACAACAACAAAAAAATAAGTGTCTGTGTGGAGTGAAACTCTACAAAGGGGAACTGCTTTAAGGGAGTTTTCAGGAAAAGCAATTAGTCTATGGAGGTGAAGATGTGATGTGGAGAAGGGAACATTTAGAGAGGAGGTTACTTATTCTTTTATTTTTTTTTCTTTTTCTTTTTTTTTGAGTTTCCAAAGAAAGTGCCAGGTGTTTGCTCATTTTCCAACCCCTGTGAACCAAGCATTGAACATAATCCACTGAGCCCTTTGCTAACTGAACCCTGCTGGATTTATCCTGCCTTACTTAGCACATCCTATCTGGATACTTTGACTGCTTTAGATGGTTATGGCTGTAATGCTTTGTGGGGCTTTACTGCACCATAGCAGGGCATAATAAAACAAATTTTAAAGTAAAAGAAAAAAAGAAGAAAAGAAGAAAAGAAGAAAAAAAAACCCCACAACCCTCATCTGTGAATAAAGGCTTTTAGAAGCAGCATAGCATTGCATTCTGCCTGAGTGTTCCTTCTGACAGTGTAACACTGGAAAAATAAGTATTCCCATTGCCCCTTTGCAAGGAAAGGTCTAGCTGAGGCACAGTGAACAGCAGTTTAACATTTCTTGTGTTTCCTTTTATTTATGGGTAACTGGGATTGCTGCTCTTGTAGCTGCAAAGTAGGGCAAAGTAACCCACAGATGCAATTTCCACAAAGAGACCCAGGAAGAACACTCTTACTAGACATCCAAAGAGAAAGGATAGCTAAAGCTCCCTCAAGAAAACACAGAGACACATTATGACGGAGTTCTGATAAAGGTGTAAGTCAGTCAAACTCGTACTTCTGTAGAAGAAAAGAAGCAAAATCATTATGAGGTTCCCATGCCTGCTCCTTGGGATGAGCAGGAATCTTTATAACTCATCTAAATACACTATTTGACTCTTAATGTACCTATTCATAGTACAGCATGCTGACAGATGGGGCCGAAAATACAAGGATGACAATATAGGAAAAGAAAGGTGAGAACTAAAGAATGGTATTTTTTTAGTTCACTGTTTTTTTGGGGGTCAGGAAAGGGGAACAGGCTGGAGGGAACATTTACCAGCCACCAGTCATGTTATGTGGCAGAAATCACTTGAGAGGATACCGCACTGCACTGAGGTTTATAGACTAGAATAAGGGTTGATGCCACGGTTCATCTCTAATTCTCCTGCCGTGATGTTGGCATGTATATGATGTATGTTTCTCTGCAAGCTGGCTTGAGAAAGCAGACAAGAAAATATTACATGTCCCATTTCTAAAATTTTGGACACAGCACGGATTGAAGAAGATGTCTGTGGGCTAGAATGTATTTCTAGTGCCCACTCTGGGATCTCTGGTGACATTATCTTCTCTCCCCTTTCTGCCCAGTGTTTAGCTGAGATTCATGTTTCTACAGCGACTTCCTCAGTTCCCTGTACATATAAACAGCTCTTTTTAAACTCATCCTTCCATCCAGTTCTTACTTCCCAAGCCCTATTTATCTACGAGTCCCTCCCACTCCCAGAGGAACAAGGAAAGAGGCTTGGGTACCATCCTGCAATCATCCTGACTTGTCTAAATGCTCCCAGCCATGGCTTTGGTCCTTGTTAGCCAGTACCCACGCAGGCGGTGTCTGAACACTGTTCAGGGGTTAACACAATATAGGGGCCATTTCCAAGTGGCAGGTGGGATGCAGCCACTCTATTTTCAGGGGAAAGAGTGTAAACATATGGATGCAAGCTGTCTCCTCCCAGCTGGTCTCAAGGACAGAGAAAGATCCCTGGCCTTTTTTTTGTTTAGTAATATACAGAAGGGGAGAATTCTAGCAGCAAACAATAACTTGGGGAGCAGATGTGGTTTCTTAATGTTTAACTCATTGTTACAGTTTCTAATTATGTGTTTACAATTACAATTATGTATGCTTATAGTTGACTGTATTCCTTTCTTAAAATGAAAATAAATGACTCATTTTACATAGAAAATATTCACGGGGCATTTTCAGATGCTTTGTTATCTGTGATTATGTGTCTGAGGCTGTGTATCACTGTCTTTTTAAATGTGTATCTTTCTCACAAGCATGCTAGCCCTGAATCTATTTGTACCTTTTTAATCATACCTATACGTATCACAATCTATTATCAAATGAATGTCTCATAGCCTTTTAACCTTTTCAAGCAAATTAATTTATTTTCCTAATTTTCACTTTCATGTGATTCTCCCATGCTTGTATAAATCCTCCTGTGCAACAGAATAGTTGACATAAGTAAAACTGCTATGCATAATTGATGTGTTCTCTGTTTAATAAATATGGTATTTGTCATATAGGGGGCAAGATTTCCAGTTGTTAAGCAAGCTGGATGAGTGGTAACAGTATTTTTAGCTTCTGCCCAGAAGAATAGAAAAGGTAAATCTTTTATTCTTGATAAGAAATTATTTCTTTGGAAAGTAAATTCTGGTTGATGATATATCTGAATGATCCCTTAAAAAATATAAATCTGCTATACGTCAGACTTTAAGAATTGTCATATTTGATCCACTGCTTGTTTCACAGCAGCAAAAGACGCCAATGGAAAAAAAAAAAAAAAAAGTAAAAAAGTGAAAGTTTTTCTGCCGTTGATGAGACAGAGGTGACTGTAAACAATAGATGCCTTATAGCTATTCTCAAACAGGAATCAAAGCTGTAATTAAATATAAAACACTGTCAGTGATAGGCTCTTTAATGTAACATATCTCAGTTGCTTTTCCTCTATCAAATATCTTCACTGAGACAAAAGCTGAGAGTGACTGAAAACAAGAGAAGACTTGTCCTGAAGACTAATTTCTTGTTGCTTATGACACAGCAGTCCTGTAGCTTCAGTAGCAAATATTCTTGACTAGAAGTCGGAACAGAGCTAATTAAATAATTTTGGTGGCATCTGTCCTACTGCATTGTGCCATGTGAAGACAGTTTGTTCATAGATGAACATAGGCTTCAGCTGAACCCCAAGAAAAGGCAGATTCAAGAAGCCTTTGCAACTGCTACCTGCTCTGTTCAGATCTTGGGCTGTCTTCTCCCCGAGCTCAGAGTAGGCAAGGAATAAGAGAGGAAATAACTTGGGGAAAACTGGTGAAGAGCTGAAGCTTCTTTATCTTTATATTTTCAAGTTGTTTTATAACACAAATGTGTGGGTGCTGGATGGATGGCAGCATTCTCCCAAAACCAAGGGTCCAAAGTATGTTGCTTCATGAATACACACAAATGAGAACAAAGTAAAGGGAGTACTGGAAGTCAGAGACAACTCTCATGCAACACCTGCCTGAGCTAATCAAAAGGATGCACAACCTCTGCACAGTCCTTGATCAGCTGTGCGATGCCTCAAGCCAGAATCCAGCCTATATATGTAAACAAAGAGGAAGCCCTGAGCAAGTACTAGGAAATAGGCCAGAGGATTTGGTATAAAGAACCACAGTTCTTACACAGTGCAGGTTAATTCCCATCTTGCATAATTTTCTACTTGCAAATCAAAAAAAGTAGTTCAGAATCTGAGCCACTACCTTGCTATAAGGTTATAAGATGAAGTCAAAATCTACACCACTGAAGTAAGAGCAGATATATAAACATGGTATAACTAATCCATCAGTTTTGGGGTAGTATAACAGTTAAACCCAAGGTATTTCATTATAAAATAGAAAGAATAATTATAAAAAGGAAATAGAATCAGAAGGAAAAAAAAAATCTATTCCCAGTTAATTTAGAGCAAATCTGCTACAGAATAAGTTCCTGGTGAAGCTCCTCTGCAAGGAAAGATACTCACCAACTGCTTCTACTTGCCTGACAGAGTTCAAGAAGTGTCTGAACTTAGTCATATGATTTAGTCCTGTAAAGAGCAGGGAGTTGGACTCGATGCGCCTTCATGGGTACCTTCCAACTTGAGATACTCTATAATGCTATGATTCTACTTTTGAGAACAGTGGAAATAATGAAACTTGGTTTATCACGGTTTGAAGTGACAAGTTTGGACTTCCTGATATCTAATAGGCTGCAGGCACTGAGATTTTCCCACCGCAGTGCCCCTTCTCTGCAGATTTGTTAATAATCCTGTGTTGAGCTCATACTGCAGCTGTCTCTGAACGGAATCACAAAAAAAGATTTTTCTCCTTTACCAAGCTAGCCAGTGACATTTCTATGAATTTGATGTTATTGAAAGAGTTGTCAAACTCTCAGATTATGCTGACAGTGACAAATACGTTAAAAAGTCATTAGGGAGAAACTGATAGACATGTGAAAGCATACACATATGCATATTCTCAGCTAAACTGCATAAACCACAGATCCTTATAAGAACGAGGCTTGGAGTATTGGTGACTTGAGGTCCAGAAACTGCTTCAGGGCAGAAGAAACAGCACACGGATCTCCTGTTTCATTACACCCAGGGGCAGAAATACCCCTGAGGGACAGCAGTCTATGAAGGACCCCATGTTGGAGCAGAAGAAAATGAATAAGAAGCGAAGAGCTAGACTCCACTACAAGCATGATCCCAGCCTCCTGCACCACCCAGTACATCACCAGCAGAATTGGGATGGGCTATCCAACACACATCAGAAAAAAGGGAGGTATGAAACTAGGAAGAGGGGAGAAGAGGTGTTGACTGACGTTCAGTCTGAGTAAAGAGGGGAAAAGACATTTCCCTGTTTTTCTCCTGTAATCAAATGTTTGTGTTAATTGGCAGTAAGTTAAATTAAGTAAAACTCCCCATGTTGAGACCATTTGGCCAGTGATGCCTTGCTTTGCTATCCACCTCCTTAATGGGAGTGTTGCAATTTCAGAAAGCTATTCCTCTCCTGCCCCAGTTAAAAACTGCTAGGTGTTTGCTAGCTGGCAAACTAGCAATGCCTGAGTGCATAATTCTTTTTGAAACAAATGGTCAGCTTTTCATCGTTACCACTGATGCTAAATAAAACAGGACAGGGAGCGATTCCACATACCTAGCTGCTTATCATCCCTCCTGCTTTACTGCTGGCATATTCTCTGTCATAGCTGCGGTCTGTTCCAATAAGAAATCTTCCAGACAGAGTCTAAGTATGGCTTGGGGATAGCACGTGGCATCCCATACCTCATGGGGCGTGTGGACCAAATGCTTCAGGTTTGACTTCCATCCTTACGTTGTACTCCAATGCATCACAGTAGGCTTTGCAATCTCAGAGACTGCTGCATGCCTTACTGTTGCACACACAAAGCGTTTCTTATTTTTGAGGCAAGAAAACATCATTCTGGTAGTGAACGCTTTTGACCGCAAAAAGAAAAATTCATACAGATGATAACTGTACATCTTGGAGCCATGATGTGCTCCACACAGATCCAGAGGCAAGTGCAAGTTAGCCTGAACAAGGAAAAGAGGGACTCTAGGTGGCAACAGCTTTGCTACTCCAGAGAATATTTTATTTCCTTTTTTTTTTTTTTTTTTCTCATGGTAGTTATGTAGTTGCTCTGATCACATCATGGGAGACAGCTCACAAGCATTTATGTATGTAATCTTAGAGCTTTGCTTCTGATAACAATTCAGGTAAGGAGCTGGCACTTAAAGCTTTCTCTTGAGCTCACATCAAGTCAGCTCTTACTTCTACTTGATCCTTTGTATGGCCAGAGATTACATTAATGTCTTATTTCTTGGCATGTTATTGTCTACAGAATTTATTATGTCTCAGTAATCTTGATTTGACAGGCTGCTCATACTCAGTCCACTGAGTTACAACCTCTTAACCAATATGTAGGGTGAGTGGCTATTCTAAAAATGAAATGCTTGGGGAATCTGAGTTCTAGAACACCACAGACAGTATCTCCAAGATTATACCGCACATGGTGTAGTGGGGAAGAAGCTGGATACTACGCTATCAATTAAATTCCTTTAGCACTGTCATTTGCAATTCTGTCGTGTCTTGCCTAACCTTTGGATGGTCCTCCAGAAGGGAGCAGTTTTTATGCATCTCCTGTGTCGTACCTGACATCTCTGAGCAGAAGTCTTCAATATTCTAATGTAATACAAAAGGTACAATTTTCTTTGTTTAGGCAAACAATATGAGCCAGAATTTACTACAATAATGAGAGTTTTGACTCTCAGTGCAATTTCAGATGGCTAAGTTTGGAACTGAGTCCCACTTAGTTTTCTTGAATTTTAGTTTAATTATCTACTGAGGCCATTTTTAAGTCTAGCAACTATTTTTAATAGTATAATGATAAAAATAATATTTGGTAAAAAATATTTTGGTAAAAATAATATTTGCTAAAAATTATTTTATCTACTAAATTGCCTCCACAAAGTTAATTATACTCTAACCTTTTTAGCTCTACATTTATTTCTTTTTTCTTCTCAAAGCTAAAGGACTGACTTGAACAACAGTCAAGGCCTTCAGATTCCTCAAGGACCCTTCAATCTCCGAGCTTCACAAAAGCAAATCAACTGCTCCATCTAACAAAAAAGCTGCCCCACAGCTGGAATCAACCTGGTAGTGTTTTGCCAATGCACAATGGCACCGGTCACCTTCTTCCTAATTAATTACCACCCCGGTAGACTTGTACCGGTGTGTTTTGAAAAGTTCTCAACAACAACAGCCTCTTCTGTGAAGTAGCTTAAAACGTGCACATTCCGCTCTGTTTTGATTGATTGATGAACCTCACTGCAGTGTATATAATAATGTGGTAAATGTTACATATGCCCTTAGTGAGTAATTTCAGGAAATTATTACAATGTGCTTCTTTTAAAAGGTTTGGTAATGTAAGTCAAAGAGACACTTAACAGACCCAGTGCTGATTAGTGTGGGTGACCACAGTGTACTAAAATCTTTGATATTTCTTGGCTTTTTCTTGGTTTCCCAGAGGCCCTTTGGACAAAGCAAGAAAGATGGCTGAGACACCCTTGGCCTTCAGGGAAACTCAGTGACATTTAAAGGCTGCTGGGGCCTATTCTGCTAATATCTAAACTAATTAAAATCAAATCATAATTGTAGAAGCTCGTTCACCAGAATTCTAATAAGACTCGGAGCAGTACATGCTGCATGCTGCTGTGCTAAAGGCTGTCTCAGCTATGTGAGAAGTGTTTTGCTATACAGTGAATTGTCCTCGGTGATTTCTCTCAGTCTTACCACCAGTTCCTAATATAAGAAACGTCACTTCAAATGTAGGATGAAGGCTTGTTTCAACATGTCTCCTTCCATATACACTGAATACATTTTGTGGTATCATGTAATGGGGTATTTGTGAAGATATGGCAGGCTTGTATAGACTAACCACGTTCTTTTTAGGACTGAATGTGATACCTTGCACTGAACTTCCACCTCACACAGCCCCAAAACTATGTCCAGAATTATATTTGACACTTGAGGAGGCAGAGCAGTTGATGAATAAGAACATTTGCCAAGCAGCCATGAGTTAGGTTCCCTTTTTCTTACTTCACTCCCTGCATGGTCATGGTCAGTTCCTTCATGAATGTAGGAATTTATAGGGAAATCAAACTTAAAGACAGCATGTGATTGGATAAATTTCTACTTTAAATAAAAGATGCGGTTAATTTTCCCTCAATAAATATCTGCCACCCCCAGAAATAGTACAAAGAAGGGTGCTCAAAGATGATCAGAGGTGGAGAAATTCTTGTTTTCCTTGATCAGGAGTCCTCAATGTGGAAAAAATAAGAGGGGATGCGATAAATAAATTGACAGCATGGAGAAGGTGAACAAAAGAAATGAAGGAAGGGACTCACAAGATTATCAGGCAGCAAGTTTAAAACAAATAAATAATACCTTTATCATGCAACACAGTTAAACAAAGGAACTCACTACCATAGGCTATTGTAAACATGTTCAAAGAGGAATGAGGAAAATGAGTGATATTTCAGTTGAAAAACTCAGTTAAAATTTCCTCTACACCAATAATGGCTGGAGGCTGCAAGAATGTATCATGGGATGGATCATTCTTGTATTTTCTTTCATATATCTTTTGGTAAACATTTCCGGCTGGACACTGCTGAAGAATTGTAGGTGGAAATTTTCTCTGCTCTGAGATACTCGGCTTATTTTCTTAAGAAATCAGTAACACATAGGGTGTGTAAGTCCTACTCATTTCAATGGAACAGCAAAATATACTGAATGTTTAATCAGCTAAATTCTTTGAGTACAAAACAAAGGAAATTACGAAAAGATAGAAAACTTTGACCACACCCCAAAGTATGGCAATATTGCAGAGCATATATTGATGAACACTGGGGATCTCACAAAGTAAAAATTCCATCACTGATTAGACGCTTCTTGAAGGCAATGAGGACTTCATTACAGACTTTACTGGAAGCAGAAGAAGGTCTGCAATAAAGCTTTGTTTAATATGTTTCTAGTTCCATTAAAATTATTGTCTCTGCCATCTGCATTCGTATCAGACCATGAGAAGGCTGGCAAGGGTAAGTGTCACAATTAAAGGTAATTAACCCAGCAGGAATTCTGCTCTCAGGTAACTATCGGCATGATGGGGGTTTGGGGATATAAAGGACAGGAGGGGATAGGTCTCATATACTTTATCAGAGCTATGAAACAAGTGCAGCAAGGGCCTAATTCTGCTCCCTTGAAATCCACAGGCAGGCAGTGGAGATCACTGACATTATGTTAGTGCATCTTAGTGCAACACTCTAAATGATAAGGTCATCAGGCTGAGGTGAATGCGAGCTGTGGCTGATGAAGTACATGCTGCTGATGAAGTATATGTCTGTCAACTTAGCTCTGAGTCTGGCAGGTCTTATTTTTAACATCTGTGTGTTCAGTGTCACTACGATCGTACAGCGAAATACCTGTGTCAGATCAATAAGACACTCTAACCGCTAAGGAAAACAGGGTGAGAATGAAACAAGTATTGAAGCGTATAGAAAAGGTTTATTAATATTTAGCAAAACTAATCTGTTTCTCACTAGCCAAAGCATGCACATCCAGGCCCTTTTGGGAAGACAGCTTTGAAGATTCACTAAGTTGAAATGAGGTTTTCTGCTCTGTATGTAACCATTCATATTCTCTGTGGGCTAAATCCTACTCCATAATTTTGAAGTCAACCTCTGAGTATTGGGAGATCATTAGAGGGTTTGTGTATGTTTTCTTCATTCTGTTTTTCCAGATAGGCTAAATGTAGTCACTTTATAGATGGGAATGTGATTTAAATAATATGACTTTGCTAACATTACATTTTGAATTTATCTTTATTAAGGCTGCATTTTAATTTCATTCCGTGTATCCTCATTAAGCAACTGTTTGCTCCCTCAGGCATTTTTTCAAGCTAACTTTTAATCTACCTATTGGTACTCAAAGCTGTAAAAGTTAAAGCCTATTTGAATTTTTATTTGGAAATCTGCTAGATTTTTTCCCCTTTATAGTACTGCAGGCATTCTGCTTTTGCTGGAGATAGTCTATTTTCCCTATATAATCTGATAAATATTAAATTAAATAGCACATATTCATATCAATGTTTTGTATGCAAACTCCTGATCTCCAGAAAATTATATATTAACTACAAAAGCATTTTATTTTACATTGCTATTGCAGAAGCTCTGTTTAATCAACTGTCTGAAATCCTGTCACTGTAGCATTCAGATGCTGGATAGCCATTGAAACTATCAGCGAGTGGGCCTAAAGGACATATATTTTCTTTGTTTTATTGATTCCAACTTCTGAATATTGCACACATAACTTTAAGATAATAGGTAATGGAAGAAAGTTCAGAGAAAGAGAAAGTCATTGATGGAAAGCTGTTTTACATAATGTCACATAATGTGATTTCTCTGGACATCCTACAGTGGAAGCATCTGCATCACATACAAAAAAATTCTTTTTTTATTACGGTACACTCACATAATAAGTTTCTCTTGTGCTCTATACAATACCTATAAACTTTAGACATCATTATTTGACGAGAAGAATGGGAAAGACACTTCTTGAGGAGATAATAAAAACACGCAGCATTGCCTAAGATTGCAAAGAAAGCTAATGGCGACTTGTGACATGGATTTGGTTTTCATGCTTTCTTGTCTAGTGCCCTCATCATCCACCCTTTGTCTTTGATTATCTGTGGTGGCTGTTATGGAAACTGAGTCCTGTGGCTGTGCTGGCATCACCCAAGTTGGGACACACATATATATGACAATTTGCTGTGAGAATGGGTGAGCTACTCTTCTCCCGTTCTCATTCTTTCCTTCCTCCTCCACTGCCTGAATTTCCCCCCATATAATCCAGTTCAAGTCACTGTATGTTTACCTAGAGAAACAAAACTCTTGGCCCTTGATTTGATATAAACCTTCATTCCCAGAACTTACATAGTCTACAGTTACTGACTGCTCTCAAACTAAGTTATTGTTTAGAAATATTCCTCTAGTTCAGCATTTCTTGTTTTGAAGAGCTGGGTGCTACCTTCAGCAAAAAAAAAATAAATAAAACCTCTAAAGTAGGTCAGGAATCAGAACCAAAAAGGCTGCTCAAGGCAGACTCGGATCTGTAGGTATTTGCAATTTTAACTCACTGGTTGTTCAAAACATAACTAAAGCTCATGAGCATACAGCACAAACAGTAACAATCAAAAAGTGTTTGTATTATAAGTGTCTGCACATTTCTTAATTGTTACCTGTTTGATGACACAGAAATAAAAATGTGTAGAACTATAATGAGATATAAACAGATATAAATTGCATGAACATAGCTAGATTTATTTTTCCTTTGTGGTACTTAAGTTTTAAGATTTTAATTTCATATACCCTTTCAGCTATGACTGGATTTCCTTGTATGTGACACTCAGAGTTCACTGCTGCAAATGATTCTTCTGAATAAAAATAATTCTGCTGAGAGCAGTGAGATAATCTGTGCATTTGTGGACTCCTGCACTGAGACACACTGCAGGCACTTAGCAAGAGGAACAGTAAAGGAGGAAAACTTTCAGAAAACAAAAATGCCCATGTTGGTGCTATTCCAAATGCTAGCTGCCTTTTTAATTTACTGCACCATCTTTAACATAAAATATTACTCCTCCACTGCTGGCTGCTTCTGAACTTGATTCCTCAGCCTTGTAATAAACAAGTCAACCTCAACAGTAAAAACATATAAACATAGAACAGTGTAAGTGTTACTGGTTGGAAGTCACTAGTGGAAGATGCAGTAAGATGCCAGCTTGCCTTTGTGTGAAAAGATCTCTCCTTGAGTTAGGTGGGGATGTGTTTCCTCAGAGGCCATCACAGATTCCATTTTGTAATAGTTTGTCAAGTCTACAGAATTTGCAGGTCTGGAGATGGGAAAAAAAAATCCAGCACAGCAAAGATAGCACTTTGAGTGTGATCCTTCCCAACCAAGGGTTTTTCTTCCCAGTTGGCTCAGTGACTCCTCATGTTTTGGGCCAAGTTGAGCTCTTTCAAGGAAGAAGACATTGCAACATCCCTACAAACATGCTCAAAAAGGTAACCGCTTTCTTAGACTGACTTCTCACCAGGCTCACTAAAGAGTGAAAAACACCAGAATGTGTGTGGCTGAGACAGCGAAAACATGAGCATGAAAAAACTACATGTACATTTACAACCATCCTCCCAGTATCACAAGATATTATTTGTATTAGCTATACACTGAGCTCAAGAATCACAGGTGTTCCAGAAAATGCACGGCTGATAAACCTAATAAATGCAATCAAGTAGCTGAAGCAGATTCAGACAAATGTCCCCATCTGACCTTGAAGTCACATGGTTCTAAACCTAAGGTAGCTAGCAAATTACTTCAGCTGACCTGTACTCTGCAGGAAGGCAAGCATTTGCTTCTGCTCCCTGTTGGGCCGGCAGTTTACATATCCAGCATAATTACTTCTATTAGAAGTAATTGACTTCTAATGGAAAATTTCTACTAAATTCTGCTGGACAAAGTCCCTGAGATTCTGTGCAGTGCTGCCAAAGTGCTGCCTGCGATACCCAGGCTGACGACAAGACCTTATGGGCTACCAGTGGGAAACTAATAGTGGACCTCTTCATTCATCCCTTTTTGGCTTCTTGACAGATCTCAACAAATGCATATAGCTGCTGGAACTAGAGTCAGAAACTTCTGCTATATTCAGGCATGAATGTTGAGCTGGAATTAATGTGATTTTTAATTTTAAAAACATATATTCTTGGTTTATAAGTACATGTAATTCATGTGTGCAATTAATGTTTTTACTCTGTATAATTCTGATCCTGTTTCTAAGCTGCTGAGGTGAAAAGTGAAAAGAAAACATGATCTCTGGTTTTAAGAGTTTAAGGTTATGGATCTGGACTCACCAAATGAAGACCAGATGCAGACACACTTCTGACCTCACGAATTATCCCAAAATGCTAATGAATACAAACTGAATTCTTTGTTGTCTGACTGAAAAGATCCTTTAGCTATAGGTAGTTACAAGTTTACACACCTCTTTGAATCAGCCAGCGGGTATGGACAGGTTACTCGTGGGTTTGTAAATCACACCTTGGGCCACCTTCAACCTTGTTCAGCCATATACGTTTCATACCGTGAAAAGGAGTGAAATAGAAGTTGGGTCAGACTACCCTTCAGTGTCTGCTCTTGATTAAAAATCCAAGTCATGCCATGAAAAATGATTTAATTTGAGGGTAAATTTCCAAAAAACACAGGGCTGCTTTTATAAGCAGAAAATAATTTTCACACAAAATGTTTCTCCTTTCTTTCCTTCCTTCCAGAAACACAAAATTAGTTATCCTGATTTGTACCATATGAGGGCTCAGTCCCCTTTCTTCATAACGTCTGTGTGGTTTCTGTACTGGATTTGTGTGTGTCTGGTGGGGTTTTTGGTAGCAGGGGAGGGTCTACAGCAGTGCCCCTGTGAGAAGCTTCTCAAAGATCCCTTGTCCCCAATTTGGACTCACCTCTGGCCAAGACTGAGCCAATTAACAATGGTGGCCATGCCTCTGCTATAATGTATTTCAGAAGGGGAATCTAGGAGGAGGAGTTGGAGTTGTGAGGAGGGGTCACGAGGAGGACACGTCTGCAAACACCACGGTCAGTGGAAGAAGGGAGAAGGAGGGGCAAGTGCTCCAGAGCACAAACTCCCCTGCAGCACATGGTGAGAGGGCAGGCTGTCCCCCTGCCACCCATTTTGGTCCACGTTGGAGAAGATTCCCACCTTCAGCTCGTGGAGGACCCCACACTGGAGCAGGTGGCTGTGAGCGAAGGGATATGAGGAAAGCCCCCGCTGTTGTAGATTGGTGCTGGGAGGATTGCAACACATGGGAAGGACCCACGCCGGAGCAGCTTGGGAAGAGCTGTAGCCCAGGGGAAGGACTCATGTCAAAGAAAGTTTATGGAGGACTCTCTCCCATGAGAGGGACCCCAGGCTGGAGCAGGGAAAGAGTGCAAGTAGTCCTCCCCCTGAGGAGGAAGGACCAGTGGGAGTGACTGTAACCTCACCCCCTGATCCCCCTGTGCCGCTGGCGGGGAGGACGTAGAGAAATCAGGAATGAAGCTGAGCCCAGGAAGAAGATAGGGGCGGGGGGATGTTGTTTTTAAGATGCGGTAATACTTCTCAAGGTCCTATTCTTTTTGTTAAGTGTTGTGGTTGTTCGTGTTTAAAATAAATGGATGTTTTTCTTCCCCTAATGAGTCTGGGTTTAGCCCATGATCATAATGGTTGAGTCATCCCTCCTTGTCCTTATCTCGATTCCTGAGCCTTTTGTTGTATTTAGCTCTTTCCCATTCCTGAGGGGAAAGGTGTGAGCAAGACGCTGTGTGGTACCCAGTTGCCCTCTGGGCTCAAACCACCGCAGTTTTACATGTAAATGGGTAAGGGATTTCAGTCTCTTTTGGTGTGTTTATGTTTTTAACATATTAAATATTTATTCTTATTTAGAACTTGTTCATAAGATTATCCAGTATTCAGAAGACTCCTCAGTATTCTTAGCACTGTACTGACTTGACTTCTGCTTTCAGAGGTCTTGATCATATTACCTTACTAAAAAATTGAGGAAAGTCACCTCCTTTCTGTGCTGTAAGTATTAGATGGTTTTTGCTGAAGGAGAAAATTCTGGTGTTGCATCGATGGCTTACATTCTACAGGTGTAACACACTGGTAAGTGAGCTAATGCTGAGGTGGGTGGGTTATTATTGTATAATAACTGATGACTGTTATTAACAGCAGGTTCATCAATTCCTGAAATAAGAGTGACTGCAATTCCACAGCTTGATGTTCCTTGACAGGTACCAGGTAAGTCTCTAAATGTGCTGCTGATAGCATAAAACACAAGAAGGATCAGGAGTATGTGATACTCATTGTATGAAGTCCAACATGAAGAGCTATAATTTGGTTGTTAATAGAAAGTTATATTAGGAACTCAGTAGTGAAGAACACTGGTGCAAAAATATAGACAAAAAATAAAACAGGAGAAAAATTGCTTCTAGCATGATATTTCCAATTCTACTCCATTGGAGAAAGCCTTAACCAGGACAAGCTTGTAACATTTAGCAGAATAATTATTCATACTCTAGCTCTGTGGTTTCTGCCATGTTGAATAATGTCATTCTTTTATGTGGCAAATTTGCTTGTATCCCACACAAATTTGGCAGTACTATCATTTTTTCCAATCATATACAATTAGTTAAATCAGAAGTGTTGAATCAGAGCATAGAAGTTCAAATTATCCCTTTGGAACACGCTTTCTGATATTTCAAGTTTCCTGCTGTAAATATTTTTGAGTATCTCATATTACAGTGCAATTGTGAGAACTGAAGTTAGTATTACCGAAAGGTCTTATGAATTCAGTACGATTTCACAGATTTATTTTGTGTAGAAAGAAAAAAAACAGTGTTGGGAAAAACAATGATACATTTCAAGTCATCATCTCTTTAAAGAAACAATGCTCAAACTTTACATTTTGATACGGCACATTTTTAAGGTATCAGGTAACCACAATATCTATCATTTTGTTGGAGGATAATACATTTAATTTCCCTTTGCTCCAATTATGGCTGAAAATATAATAAGAATAGACTTTTTTACAAAATTTCAAGACCTTCATGTATATAATCAGGCTAGAAACTTGCTTGCAACATTGAGACATTCCCCTTTGGGAGTGTTGTTGACATCAGATGTAGCAGGAAACCTTTTTCGCAGGACGAGGTTGTGAGTCAAGACACACACCAAAATGGTTAACAGTCAAGCTCCAAAGTTTATCAGAAAAACAAGTCCTTATATATTCTTGTACACTCTAAGAATAACAGCAAATCCGTGTGTTGCTCTTGTACATGCTCATTTCAGAAAGCAGTTCCTCTCAGCACTTTCGACAGATACTACTAACCACGGGCAGCCGGTAGATAAGTTTCTGCTTCGTTATTTTAAAGAATCCCTACTTATCTGTTTCTTCCCTAACAAGCACAGATTCTTTTGCTGTTAGCCGTCGTTAATCTAGACGACGTTAATCTTCTAACCCAAATGCATCGTTAATTTAGATGTCGTTAATCTTCTAACCCGAATGCTGATGATACTTTTACATTGTCAGTGTCCGCAGAAAGTTTGCAACCCGGCATACGCACCCACAATCAGAGAGTGTGAAATCACATCATAGTAAGCAAGAAAAATAAGTTTCCTGGTAATTACATATTTCTTCCTGGAATTGTAAAATAAATCTGGGCTAAGTGTCACAGTCCGATGTCAGGTTTTGCTTTACTTTAATGTTTCATTCATTCCACTTCAGATTGTTGCAATATCTTTGCTTTTGCCTTCCCAAAATCTGCTCACGTATCTTGCCCTTTCCTGTTAGGTTGCTTCCTACTGCAAACCCTTTAAAGGCTGATACCTGCAAACCTGCAAAGTCCTGAATACTTCCAGCTTGTTTTAAACTTTTGAATCTTAATTCTGAAATAATTTTAATCTTGAAAATGATTGAGACGTGTTGTGATAACATCTCTTAATGCCTGCCATAAGCAAGGCTCCAGCTGGCGTAATGCAAAACCACGACTACAGGTTGCTGACTCCTCTCCCCTACTGCCAAATTTGCTTTACCACAGTGAGAAGAACAATGTTAGTAAAGGAACCAGCAGGCTGGGCAAAGAAATGAGGTGTTGTTCGTACATCCCACTGATACTGAGTTTCACAGGTAATAAGCAGGACTTGCCTAAGGCCAAAAATAAACTTTTTATTTGGCTCTCTCAGCAAAGGAGACTACTCCTACAACACAGAACTTCAGCAAACTTTCCCTGAAGCTAATGAAATTTCATTCAACTCAGGACTGTTAAAACGATTCTAGAAGATGGTATAAATCGTGTCCCTCATACTGGTTTTCTTTCCAAAGCCCTATCAGAAGCTATAGAGTCATTTGGCCATATATCAGGAAATTTTTAAAAATGTCTAAGATGTATTTGATGTTCACTTTATGCACCATAAGGAAAAAAAAAAAAATCAGTTCTGTTTTTCCTTTGCAGATTTTTCTGTAACCACATGAATAAACCTGATTGTACACATGCCTGTGTACCTTCTTTAATCAAAGGATAGAACAGGAATAATCTTTAAAGAGTCCAATATCTGGACTGTACTGTGTAGTTAAAAAAAAAAAACAAACAACCTACAAAAAATTAGAGATGTCTTAAATTAAAAATATGAACCTCCAGAAATCTGAGGGCATTTTGTAACTGAATGAACAACAGTCAGCTTCAGGAGGTAATTATTTTCCCCTAGCAGAAAACTTTGTTTCCTCATGGAGCAAAAAAATAAAACAAAACACAAAATTCTTGGAAATGCAAAGCAAAATTGTCTTTTTATTTTTCATGTAGAAAATGTCATTTCCTCCCTACATTTATCTTTGGTTTCTCATCCTCAATACTACAGTTGTTCTTTTGCATTCTGTGACATTAAGTAAAGAAATGCTTGTGGAATCTTCTTTTCTAATTTCGCTTTCTTTCTTAAATATGACTGTCAATAAAAAAAAGCCCAAGCAAACTGATTAACTATTCTAAAACCATTTGATCATACTCCAAAGCCCAAGTGGTGCATGAAGAACAATTTATAAGTTTTATTTTTAAAAATTAACTGAATATTTCTAATCCTAGGTGTCTTGATCCCATGTGTTTGTTGCAAAACTAAGTAAATAACCTTCTTCTGTATTTGCATTGTAATTTTCTTTTAACATTTTGCTATATAGATTTTCATACAGAGAATGCTTCTCTTTTTTTTTGTTTTTATAAACAGATGCCACTCTAGCTGTCATTTCAAAGATGTGTGACAATCTCTGAAAGTCTAAGAGAAATGTTAAAAGTGACATGAAGTAAAGCAAATGATTTGACTATTGTTTCAAGTGTTCTTATTTAAAATTTAAATACAAATACCCCTGAAGATATTACTCAGTAACACTAATAGTGGTCTTTCTATAATGCTTTAAATTGCTAAAGTTCCTGTGTAAACACTAATTAGTTCAAATAATACCAACAACTTTTAGATGTTAATATTAACCTTTCACAAGTAAGTCAATCTGCGTGTGTGTGCGGGTGTGCATGAGGGCTCCATTCCTCCATGTATTCACATGCACAGACCATACAGTCATTTGTCAGTCTTGAATAAGAAACAGAAGTGACATCTGTCATGCATTCCAGTAAACACATTAAGCAAACACAATAGGACCCCAAAATGTTTACTCAAGTACTCTAATTAATTGTGACTTGCTGTAACAGAGTTTTCTATGAATTAAACAGATAGATCCATGCTCTCTCCTCCCCCTTCTGTAGCTTTTTGTGCAGTGGGAAAAGATTTAAACTAAAGACTTCCCTTCTGGCCCTGCCAAGGTGCATTTTTTCCTCGTAGACTTGACTTGCAGTAGAAGTTGATGTGAGAGTTTGTCATGGCTGTTTTGACAGTCCGGTCATCCTAATCCAGGGATCTGGTCCCTGTGGTTTGTCAATTATCCTACTAACCCTACAGCGAGAGGAACACTCAAGGCACTGAACTGTCATCCAATAACCAAGAAATAATGTCAGCAGCCAGTGAGTAGGGATTGTGAGAGATGGGGATGCTTTTGACAACAGAGAAGTGTGGATCATTTCAGCATTTATTTTATTTATAGGCATTCGTAACAAATTAATTATATCTCACTGCAAGGCTTCACTAAAACTTGCCGGATCCAGACCCGCATGCACACACAGGATGATGAGTGCAATTGAGTGTGGAGATTGCAGCACGGCAGATCCAGGCATGGAGGTTCGATTCCCAGTTTCTTTCACTCCCCTCTTGTGACCTTGAGCTTGTTACTTGACTGGAATATGTTTCGGTATCCCCCTGGATAAACTGAGGATAAAAGCATCCACTCTTAAGAGGAGACAGAGCCTTAATCAATTAATGCTTGTAAAGGACATTAAGATCATTTAGCAAAAGGTAGAGTTAAAGTGCAAATTATGCTAAGGTCCTACTGAAATGAAAGGCAAGTGTGTTTAAAAGGGGATTTAGATGCAGAAGGCTAGACAGCAAAGAAAATCTAGGTGGAGGATCACAGGAGGCTTCATTCTGATCCAGTGTGTATCAGGATAATTTGGTTTAACTCCTCTCTTAACACTAACAAAGCAGGCTCTGCCCTGGCTTCTCACTTGGTGTAAAGTTACACTGATCTACGATTGCACCAATTAAACCAACTGATTGTCCATATTTTTGGCTCTTGAAATCCTCATAATTAGAACTAGAATTTTGTTTTTTCATTTCCTAAGTCTGTTTTTCCTATAGTCGCCCAATCACAGGTTTACTCTAACCATGTTGAAGTGAAAAAATATGTCAGAATAAACGAAGTAATAGAGACAAACTAAATCTCTGGAGTCATTTTGTTTTCAAGTAAGTCACAACATGACCAGCAAGACTGGTTGATGGCATAGGTACCAATGAAAGTCTCTTAGACTTTTAGTTTCTTAGTTTAGATATGGTGCAGCCCCAGCACTAATTGCTTCAAATTTTCTACCACCTGATAACTCTTCAGAAAAGCACGGGGTGCAAGACGGGTGGATTCACTTGGCAGGCATTTGTTACCATTGACGTAACCTCTTTTAAACTGATAGACTCAGTTTTCACATTTCCAGTGAAATGGTGTGGGAATAGGCCAGCCAACATAGTATTGGGCTGAACTATCATAAAACACAGCTAATACAAAATTTAAAATTTTAAACTATTTTTTAAAGACTGTTTCTTGTAGACTGAACAATTCAGAGCTCCAGTTTGTGGTGATTGGGAAGGTTTAGTCTGGACTCTAACACAGAAATGGAAAGAAGAAATTCATGGTGATCCTTGGAAGGAAAAATTCTTCCAGTTGTAAGTGTTGTTTCAAAATCATGGGTGCTCCCATTAGACCAGCTGAATGTAGTGAATCATAGTAGATAATGCAGTTCATTAAATAATTTTGTCTCCTACATATCCCCTATGTGACTAAATATGCACAAATTTAGGGAAGTCTGGGAAAGCAGAGATGCCTCAAAGTGTCTGATTAGAATCACCATCTTCATTCTTAGCTATATTAGTGGGGAATTCAAATCCAGAGTCCAGGACTTTTCATGATCATGTCTGATATTAGACCCTAGCTCCTTCAACTGCAGTTGAATTTCCATCAAAACTGGAAAACAGCTGGAAGCCAGCCCAGGAAAATATTGTACATCAGCAGTGTGTTGCTATGTGAAAATCACTTCATTGGGCAAAATTTAAACCATCTTATCCCTGAAATCATTGAAAGTGTTTGCCCTACACAGAAAAAACCCCAAACCTTTGTAACAGCGCAAATGAGAAACAACTGATCCAGCTGAGACTGGCTGAAACAGCTGGTTCTTGTCATTCTCATAGAATCACAGAATGGTTTGGGTTGGAAGGGACCTGAAAGATCATCTAGTTCCAACCCCCCTGCCACGGACAAGGGACACCTTCCACTAGCCCAGGTTGCCCAAAGCCCCGTCCAACCTGGCCTTGAACCCTTCCAGGGAGGGGGCAGCCACAGCTTCTCTGGGCAACTTGTTCCAGTTCCTCACCACCATATGTTATGCTTCTCCATAGCGTTCAGGTAGTTTAGGGTAACTTCTTATATATAGAAACATTATCTTGCCATCAAACACTAAAAAGCTCTGTGCTGGGGATGAGTATTTGCAAAGCTTAAGACAGAAGGTACACTCTGGTGTGGAAACAGACGTTGCATAAGGAAATAACACTCAGCTCCCGAGAGCCAAAACCATGAATGAGTCAACATCTCTCCCCAAACGAAGGCCACTAAACTTATTTTTTCTCCATGTATCTCACGATTATATGGTATGAATATTATCCCTGCTGTTGTTGAAATGTTGGTCAAGAAAACCTTTTTTGGCTGCTTTAAGTACTTGCCTTCATTTAAATGTAGATTGTCGTAGCTGCTCACCAACCTGATGGGAATTGTTTCGATAATTCCCCTGTGTAAACAAACTGCAGCAGAATCACCACAGATCTCACACCCAAGTGCCGAGTCGACAGGAGAAAATTTTACACCAGTGGCTTGGGGAGCAGCAATACCTATTCCAGGCTTCAGGGCAGTCTCTTCATCCCACCCTCAGTGGGAAAGGACATACATTTTTCAGGTCAGTCTATTTTTGTTTGTTTTTTTAAGAGATGGGCATGCTGATAATACAAGCTTGTTGGAAGATATTCTGACATGTTAGGCCTTGTGTCTGGGAGGTGAATATTACAGTCAGACTGCTAGTGAGGTGGTCGAGGGAAGATGGTAAACAGCCCATCCCCTGACTCTCCCCACACCGATGAGTCTCACTCTGTAATACCTCAGAAGGCTTATTCCATAAACATTAGATCCTTTAAAACAATTTGCAGGAAAGTTAGATTATCAATGAGAAACTTTAAACCTCTAAGACTGCTACTTGACAATTTGTCACTCAACTTCAGCAAAACTATAGGGGAAAAGCACAATGAATTAATGAATAGCAACAAATCCCCATGACAACATGTTACTTCATTAAAATTTTATCAGCATTCTTCCTAAGGAAAGCATGCCTTCTGTTCTATGCTGAGTTTCTTCTACAGTGTTTTACAGACAATTCGCAGCATTCTGGCGCTTCAAAATTAGTTCCTGTGGAGAGTGAGCTACACACAGACTCTAGATTGTGTCACACAGTGGTCTCCTGGGGGCCATGATGAAGTTTTGCCTACATTTTTTGTGTGTGTCTTATGCCTTAAACATTAATCAAGCATTTCCCAATTGCTTTCTTTGAGAATAGGTTAATTAGCTGCAAATGTATCTCTGTGTTAATTTTCAGCAAATGCATTAAACTGCATTTCATAAATATTTTCCTAGCAACCAAATAAAAGCTTGGAAAGGAAAATGTTTTCATTGCTTTTGCTGGGGCTCTATCTTATGCTTTTTTTTTTTTTTTTTCCTGAGATCCATAAAACATACCCATCGGTGTTCAGTGTATTTCTCAGTTCTGGATGTATGTACAAAAAAAGAATAATAATAAAAATGGTTGCTAGATACTGTAAGCTTACCAATATAATCTTAGGATTTGATTAAAAAATAATAATAAATTCCCCTGCTCAGAAACACTGAAAGTATATGCTTGGAAATTCAAATTGTTTTCAAGAGGAAAAAAATATAATGAAATAAAGCCAAAATTACTCTTAAAAATAAATAATAGCTTATATGGATATCAGCAACATGTCCTGGTTATAATAATAACATTCCCCTCATAGTAATACAGTCCAATTTCTGCATGTATTTGGCTCTAAAAGCACCTAATGAGAGAATATCTGTTCCCCAAAACTTTATAAGCCAACAGCTTTGAGATGCAAAGTCTGCAGGGAAGGAAATTCATTCCTAGTTTTTCATCTGTGAACTAACGTGTTTGACACAGGGATTAGGGTATTGAAGTGAGATGCTGAAATCCTGTTTGGTTTGTTTTTTTGTTTTTTTTTTTTTAGTTAGGTAGGAGGAGGCAGAATTAAGTGTCCATACTTAAGATTTCTGAGCCAGATGGAAGGTATTAAAGAAATTATGTTTAGCAGTAGATAGCTATTTTCTACGAACCATAAACATTGCAAAAGGAAGAAACCAAAGCTTCCTACTTCCAGTCAAATGCCTGAGCTGCACATCTCTGTCTTCTCTCCTTATGGCCCCGTGAATCTTGCCAGTCTTAAGCAATAGTGCTGTAGAAAACATGTATATATTTATCTATAGAATATCACAATAATGAGAAAATTATGGTTGGATGGGGAAACTGTTGTCATAACCACCCTGCAACTTAAGGAAAGAATACAAACAAGGTCTACTGCCTTCCACATGCCTAATCTAACCACCGGTCTGTTATAGAATCACAGAATGGTTTGGGTTGGAAGGGACCTTAAAGACCATCTAGTTCCAACTCCCCTGCCATGGGCAGGGCCACCTTCCACTAGCCCAGGTTGCCCAAAGCCCCGTCCAACCTGGCCTTGAACCCTTCCAGGGAGGGGGCAGCCACAGCTTCTCTGGGCAACCTGTGCCAGGGCCTCACCACCCTCACAGGGAAGAATTTCTTCCTTATCTCTAATTTAAATCTACCCTCTTTCTGTTTAAAACCATTACTCCTTGTCCTATCCCTATACCCCCTGATAATGAGTCCTTCCCCATCTTTCCTGTCGCCCCTTCAAGTACTGAAAGGCTGCTATAGGGTCTCCCTGGACCCTTTTCTTCTCCAGGCTGAACAACCCCAACTCTCTCAGCCTGTCCTCCTAGGGGAGGTGCTCCAGCCTCCTATCATCTTCTGATCATGATCTGTTGTGCCAAATATATTTACCCTGATTTTTTTTTTTTTTTTTTTTTTTTTTAGATTTAATTCATTGCAGTCTTAGGAAGAGGCTTGATTCTGAGCAAGCTCAACAATGTGAGTCTCTCAGATGACTGAGTGGAATGGATATCTTAATCTTAAACCCGAGTCTTCTTTTGAAAATTAGTCTTGGTGATCATGGTCAGTTCAGCAAAGCCAAGACCTTACCAGGCATTTCCCACCGCACTGTTTGATTGCACAGTAAAGCTTATTACATGAAATGTGAGTGCCAATAGCACTTACCTTAGATTGCACCTCTGAATCAAGGCTTGAATGACATGCTCCAGAAAACATAAAAAACAGGTAATAGATGTCAAAATGGTTAGTGGACATTTACATCTCAATGGGGAACATCAGTCTTCACTGGGTAGAAGCAGGCTGTCCCCAGGTGCTGTAAGAGAAGGTGGTGGCAGAGGAGGCCACCCTGGCTGAACAGGGAGCTTTGGCTGCAACTCAGGCAGTTGTTTATAGCCTTTGGAAGAAGGGGCTAGTCCACTCACAATGATTACAAAGATGCTTTGAGGCTATGCAGGGTGGAAATCAGGAGGTCTAAAGCCCAGCTAGAAATTAATCTGGCTTCAGAAGTCAAAGATAACAAGAAACGTTTCTATAAGTACTTCAACAACGAAACAAAGACCACGGAGAGCCTCCATTCCCTGCTAGATGCAGGAGGAAACATGGCAACGAGTGATGAGGAAAAGGCTGAGGTGCTCAATGCCTTCTTTGCCTCAGTCTTTAATAACAAGACTAGTTGTAGTGAGAGAATCCAGCCTCTGCAGCCAGAAGACAGAGACTGGGAGAACAACCCCCCCACAATCTCAGAGGAGACAGTCAGTGACCTGCTGCATCACATAGACATACACCAGTCTATGGGACCGGATGGGATACACCCGAGGGTGCTGAAGGAGCTGGCTGGGTGCTCGCCAGGGTGATTTCCATCATTTACCAGCAGTCCTGGCTGACCGGGGAGGTCCCGACAGATTGGAAATTGGCCGACGTGACGCCCTTATATAAGAAGGGTAGGAAGGATGATCTGGGAAATTACAGACCTGTCAGCTTGACTTCAGTGCCCGGGAAGCTGATGGAGCAGCTCATCCTGAGTACCATCACACAACACATGCGGGACAGCCAGACGCTCAGGCCCAGTCAGCGTGGGGTTATGAAAGGCAGGTCCTGCTTGACAAACCTGATCTCCTTCTACGACAGGACAACCTGCTTATTGGATGATGGACAGGCTGTGGATGTAATTTACCTTGACTTTAGTAAGGCCTTTGACACCGTTTCCCACATCATTCTCCTGGCGAAACTGGCTGCTTGTGGCTTGGATGGGCACACGCTTTGCTGGGTAAAAAATTAGTTGGATGGTCGTGCCTGAAGAGTTGTGGTGAACATCTTCCTATGCAGAGTATTTAACAAAAGGAATATAGTGCAGTCCTGCTTCTTTCATTGGGAAGTTTCCACTGACATCAGTGAGCTCTGGGTCAGATTCTGTAGAAGTCTGTTGTGTAATCTTGATAGGATAAATATTGAATTGAATCAGTAAATTACGGAAACTGAGATATGTCTACTCTGAAATCTTATTTAAAAAAAAAAAAAAAAAAAGCTTTAATAGTATTATTTCCTCAGCGATACTTCTGTATAGCTTTTTGCTGCTACAATTGACGAGATGTCAGCTCATGATTCATTTTAAACTAACAAATCCAGGCCCAGCACACTACAAATCCTGTTCTAATTACAAATTCATTACAAATATCTGTACTAATCTTAACAAACCAAACACAGGACAATACCACACTCCCACGAAAAGGCATCTCCTTGTGCTTTTCCTGCAATTCTGACTTCTCAGCTTGTCTCATTTCGCTTTCCACTCAATAAAGGATGGGCATAGAACACTTTAGGACAGCTAGTAGCTGTATGCTCTTGTGACACCATCACAAGGAATTTCTAGAGTTCCAATGTCTATTTGTTACTTCCTGAACTTGTTCACTGGTATCCTCAAGTTTATTTTCTTACAGTTGGATAAAGACTCAAGTGTCTCCTTTTTTTGGCAGTCAGAAGACAGCATAATGGTCATCTATAGATGCATCTTTCCATATTTGTTGTCCAACAACTTGACCTTATGAGAACGTTTACCGAAACCTCTTTACTTCACAGTACCTTCTGTTCTCTTCGGTTTCAGCAATCCCAAAACAGATGCCCGACCCCTTTACTTCATTATTTGCATCAGGGCTAAGAATGTAAAAATAGCTACTCTTACTACATGGCAGCAGTTTTCAGAAATACAGATAATGCCAGGTTGCAGCTAGTTGGAAACTGAACATGATGTACTTGAGGCACTTACTGCCATACATAGATTTAATGATATTTCAGGGTTCAGCATGCTTTGGTATGAGTGTCAAAGATATGTTGTGAGCAGATTTCAAATGGTATGCAGGAGGGTCAGGAGCTGGAAGTTGTGGTACTCTGAGAAAGGCCTCAGTGAGAGGCAGCGATATGAAGATTCAAGTTACCTTGTTACCTTGCTCTCCTGTAGATGACAAAATACAGGACAAGGAAACTGGTAGCTGCTTTCCTGTTGAAAGGCAGAATCTACTGGTGTGTTTCTTCTGGCATAAACATCTTCAAGTTTGGGGAAAAAATCTAGTCAAGAACATGACCTCTGTAAGTCTGTCAGACCGCTAAATACAACATATTTTTCTAGACACAGCATTCTTCAACCCAAGGCCATGTTTGTGTGAAATTTCTAACAACGTTTGGCCAGACAATAGAACGAAATCATGATTGTGAAATTGCAGCTATCATTACCCATAACCAAAGCCAAATAGACAGTGTGTTATTCTTGGAGAAAGCAGAGGGAAAACTATTTCCTTTCTTCTCTTCCTTTCTTTTTCCACTTCTGAAGACATGAGTAACTTGTGAATTAAAAAGCAAGGGGAGGTGGCTTTGAGCAGGATTCAGATAAAGCTGTCGTGGGGAGCATGTGGTGCTATTTAAGTTCCTTCTGAACTCTGGCTGCCTGTCTCTGTCCTGTAGTCTTTTTGAGGCAGCTTTTGTTAAAGGCGAGTCATGCCAATCAATCCTGGCAGGTGGTCTTTTTAGTTCCAGGTGTTGACAACAGGTATTTACTTTGGTCTCCTATATCCTGTATCACAAAAGGGAGATGGTGAATTCAGCATTCGTTGGCAGAAAGATGATAGATGACATTTGCTGGCTCAACATTCTTCATGCAATCATCTCCAACAGTTGTTATTGCAGTTCGTGTGCCTCTCAGTAAGGAGTAACTGCAGATTCAGGACTTGAAAATTCATTGTCCTATGCAGTGATCTCCTCACAAACATACATACTTCAAAGAAACACTGCGCTCCCTGGTTCTTTGTATTTTGTTATAAGGGAGCTTTTCATTCAGGCTCTTTTAATTTATCCCTGAGTTTTAATGAGTTGCACTCTTTTAATCTTAGTCATTTTTATAGAAATCTGATGGTGAATTAGAAACAGATGCATCCCTTGCAGACATTTCCTAAAAACTACAAGATGCTTAGAAAGAATCTGCTTGCTAGTGTCTAGGAAAGGGCCATTGGGGATTGATATATATTTGTATACCTTTATTAAATTAAATTAATTATCTGAGAGCATGAAATTATTTCAGTGCCTGATCTTTCTATTTTTCTGTTTGCCTTTTGTATGCCACATCGTGTATGCCACATGTTTGTAGCCAGACCTCTGAATTAAGGCTTTAGCAATCAGAACAATGTTTAGAACATGCCTGTTCCAATAACTTAGTTTGAAAATAAGTTGCATTTATTTATTTATATCTTCTATTATTTATTTATTTATGCATACATTTATTTATTTATGCATTTATTTATTAATGTATTGTGGGTTGTTGTTTTTAGTGGTTTATTGCTATTGTGAAAACACCATTCACATGAGCAATGTGAACACACTTTTCTGCCTCATATATTCCAAAGTAATTTTTTTAAATAAGTGCTATGGACAACTTGGTGAACCACTGAAAGTAAAGCCCAAATTGCCTAAGCACTTGACTATTCACATCCTGTTTTGGGGAAGAAGCGTTCCCAAAGGAAAAGGGTAAGAGAGAAGGAAAAACGCTGCTAGGTGGTGAAACTAGAGAATTAGAGAAAAATGAATAAATGAAAGGACTGCTCACAGTTATCCCATCTATAATAAAAAGAAGAGAGGAAATATTAAAAAATAAAATAATCCTCTGGACTCTGAAGGTCTTTTCTGTGGTCAGCCTCAAAACTGCCAATACTGACCTTTGTTCACCTGAAGGAACAAAACAATTCTTTATTGCTTGAACAATGGGACAACAGCATCCTGAAAAAGCGCAGAGCAAGCATGTGACTCCAAGAAATGCGTCTCTAGACTCTGCTCAAGACCAGGTGTAGGCAGTTGATCCACATCTATACGTGTAACCAGCTGCTCCCCACAAGACATAGGTAATTCTCTGCCTCAGACGGAGGGTAGCACCCAAACTGGCTGATGGGTAGCATGGCTGGAGCAGACCCTCAGTCCATGATTGGGAGATGTGCTAAAACTGTGCCAGGGCCCATATTGCAGTTTTCGCAAAATACATGCCAGTACTTGACTCTGGGCCTTAAACGTGTTTATTTTATTAATATAGAGGTAGCCAAAGCCTCTGTGTTGTCTTACAAAGCTCTCAGAATAGGTGCTGGAGGACAGAGCTATGGGGTGTTTCCTCCTCCTCTTCTTCCCCTCCTTGATCTTATGATACTAAAATAGCATAGCATGGGAAGGGAAGGGAAAGGAAGGGAAGGGAAGGGAAGGGAAGGGAAGGGAAGGGAAGGGAAGGGAAGGGAAGGGAAGGGAAGGGAAGGGAAGGGAAGGGAAGGGAAGGGAAGGGAAGGGAAGGGAAGGGAAGGGAAGGGAAGGGAAGGGAAGGGAAGGGAAGGGAAGAGAAGGGAAGAGAAGAGAAGAGAAGAGAAGAGAAGAGAAGAGAAGAGAAGAGAAGAGAAGAGAAGAGAAGAGAAGAGAAGAGAAGAGAAGAGAAGAGAAGAGAAGAGAAGAGAAGAGAAGAGAAGAGAAGAGAAGAGAAGAGAAGAGAAGAGAAGAGAAGAGAAGAGAAGAGAAGAGAAGAGAAGAGAAGAGAAGAGAAGAGAAGAGAAGAGAAACAGTGAGAAGTGGCCTACAATGACCATCTAGTCCAACTAGACACAATGCTGGGGCACGGTGTGCCAACTCCTTGAATGTGTCCATGGACTTTCCCTAAGAAACCGGGCTGCTCCTCAGCTCAGGCTGTGTTTGTGCTCAGTGCCTGTTCTCTTGTTCATGCAGAGCTTGGAGATGAGATGAGCTTCAAAACAGGCTTAAACCTAACAAGGTAGACATGGATGGGTTCCCTCATAGTTTCATTAGCAAAATAACGCGTTCAGGCCCTTTCCCCTGCAGGTTGCATTACACTGCACCTGTTCAGCCTCACTGACCTATGAACTTGGAAGAAAAAAATCGCAAGCCAGGTTCACATCTTCCCACATTCACAATGTTCAGCTGGCATTGCTGTCTACAAGAGCTCTCCATCTTGCCTTTGGTTTCTTCCTCTCCAAGTATCTCCACGTCATCACCTCATAGACTTTATCTTAGTGACTTTTAGCCTAACTTTATCAAGAATTTTGCAGTCTTTATACAGTAGAGCAAATAACACTTTTTTTAAAAAATTATTTTTATATATTTTAAAAAATATGGTTAGAGTTCCTATTTGACTATCTAGAGAGGGGAAGAACTCATTGAAATGGTGACAAACACACAGAAAAGATTCCTCTAAATGGAAAATTGTTTTGTCTTTTTGCATTTTATTCTCAAAGAGAGGTCTTTTATCGATGCCAGCTCAGCACCTTGGAGAGAAAACTGGTATCCTGAAAAAGGCTTTTAAACCCTGAGGTTGGCTGTGGCTTTTTTTTTTTTTTTTTTTTTTCTTTTCCCTAGACTTTATAAACACTTTTCTCTGTAAAAGTAATGCACATAATTGTGGGATCTGCTATCTTTTTTATGAGCATTATGGTCTAAATATTACAATTCTCAAAAAAAGCTTTTTTTGGGTCTTTTCTTTTTTCCCTCCTGTTTTTGGATAGAAGTTACCCAGTTAGGGAAAAACATACAGAACACAAAGATGTCATTTTCTTAAACAAGGTCAGTATCCTGACAATAAGGGCACTTTAAAAGCTTTCTATTGTACATGTGTTCATGGGGGAGAGTAGCTGATCAATGTCCTTTCAGGTTTTCAGGTTACTTTTTAGGACTTTTCTTTTTTTTTTTTTTTTTTTTTTTTTTCCCTCCTGTTAAAAGTGAACTAAATATTTTATTCTGTGAGGAAATAAGCCATCACTTGCATTGCCATATTTTAGCAAGGAAAAATCAATTTTGTCTAGGTCTGAGTTGAGGTTTTATATTTTTTACTTGCAATAGCTAAGAACCATCTCAGCAATATAGTAAGAAAGAAATATCTGGTTACTTACTTTTCAGGCACAGATTGGTCCCCAATCCTGCAAACTATGAGGCAGGGCTACATTTTGATTAAAGTGCTACTTAGAGAAGCCATATCATGAGCATTTGTTGTTTTAAAACTTCTGTTGGTAGACAAGCAACAGAAAGCTAGTCCTGGCTTTGCCAACGGTGGCCTCATGAGGTGAAATTTATCTCTCAGCTTGGTCCCTAGCACAGATGCTTCCATGTTAGACAGCCATCCTCAAATCCCATAGGAGTCAATGAAAAGATGTTACTCCAGCTTCAGATTTTATTTCCTAGTTTTTCTGCCATACCTTGTGTCATGACCACATAATGGTTTTTATTTGTGCTATACTGTTAGTATCTGTTTATTACAGCAGGAGTCAGTACAAATAGACAGACTGATGGACAGTTATTGCTATATCACAATATTTACCTTGCCTAAGAAGTATTTTATGGTACTGACTGCATATATACTGACTATTCTTTCAAGGACCACCTTTGCTTAGGAGTGAGTATATTACAAATGTGAAGATATGTTGAACTGATTCAGACAATAAAGCTTTAGAAAATAATATGACCAATGCACAGAGAATAATGCCACAGATGTTAGAGTGATATATCTTTAATTAGGAAAGTGAAGTGTCTTGCACTTTTAAGGTATGCAGAACTGTGAAATACTTTATATGATTAAGAGTGAAATTTTTGGAAGTGCCACACTTAGAAGAAAAAAGTGCCGGTTGTTTCTAAATGAACTTTTTACTTGAAAATACCCTAGTCCAGCAAAGCAATAATGACAAGGTATCTCTGTCAGGTCTGGGTCTTATTCAGCAAAACATCCGTCTTCATGCCCAGATCCAAACCAGTTCAGCAAAGTGCTAAGGGCAGGCTGAAGTCCTCATGGAGCTGGGTGGAACTGCTTCTATGCTTAAAGTGAAGTGTGTTTCTCAGAGTTTGCTGAATCGATGTCAAAATCATCTAAAAAAAGCTTAAGACATCTTAGGCCTGTGGACCCGCAAATGTATACAGGTGCAATACCTGATCCCAGTGCAGTTGCACATGGGGCAATTCAAGGATGGAGCTATACTTTTCCTGCTCCCGTCTCTTTAAGGTAGATATAACATTACTTTAACATAATTTTGATGCTGATTTCATTACAGTGTTTAAAGGAAGATCAATGTAAATGTATGATATCAGCTACCTCATATAAAAGTCTTTTATATAAGCAGGTGGTTTTGGACCTTGCCTCCAGCTATACCTTTTGATCATTTAGAAGGCTAGTGATGTACCCCAGGCAACTTACGTAAAACAGTTATTTGTACTCATTTAATGCTATACCTTTAAACACCCCTTTAATCTATTTGCAGCTGTAAAAGGCTCACACTATGGAAATGTTTTAAAGGAGTAGGTTTAACTTCCACAATTAGGCTGGATATATTTTCTGGATAGAAAAGCTCTACTTCTTTCTTCAACTTGTACAATCATGTACATATCCGAACACACACAGTCCTCTGCTCTGAGAAAATCTCTAAGCAGAAGCTCCTCTATCAAAGGTAGGTACTGCTGAATGTCAAGGGACTGGGTGAGGGGTTGCAGGAATTTGTATGTCTATTCCAGAAAGTGCATTTCAGTGCTTCAGACAATTCAGGGTACCTGCCAATCTTCACTAAAAATCAAATAAGTTTGTACTTATCACAAAATAATAAGAATTTGTGCTTATTTCTCGTTACGGTGGATAAGTTCCATCTGCCAAACAATGTAGAAGAGTTAATAACAGCCAAAGATGAAAGCATGGGCCCCAGATTCCTTACTGTGGTTGCCTTTACTAAACCCCTATGTCAGGGGTAAGTTTAACCCAAGGTTTGCAAACCACTGATAAAAGAGAGTCTTGTGATTTTATTCTTTTTTCATTCTTTGTGATTGAACCACTTTTTCCATTTTGTTTTTGTTTTTGTTTCTCAGGCCAAAGCAACAAACAGTGAAGTCCAGGTAAAATGTAAGAGTGCTTCATTCAGCTTAATAATGTAATTTTCATGTGTACTGTGGGCTCATGTGCTCTGCGCTATGATCAGCAATAAATACGCACAGCAAATCCATTTTATTAATACCTTTAACTGCTTCCAGAAGGTTCTGGTGTTTTATTCTGTCAAACCAGCCATAGAAAGACAATTAGATATCAGTTAACACATTTACTGTTCTTATTGTTTTTTGATAGCAACAATCATAAAACAATAAAAGCATTCCTTCTCCATAATGATATTCTGGGGAGCCAGGTGTTCTGCATGTTAGAACAAAATTACTACCTTTTATAAATAAAAGCTTTGTATAACACTGATGTAGCAGAAGGTGGAAGGGATGTAACGAAGTAGTTACACCCTCATATATATTTATCCCCTTTGGATTCATTTGCAGAAGCTATACGCACGTATCTATGCACACAGATATGCCTATATATACACACATGCACACAGACATGCACATACTTTCTTTTTTAAACTGCAAAGTGGTGGCAGCTATCTTGTAATCCATAAGCAGACACATTTCTTTAGTTTATAGTGTGGTATCTTTGGATACTAAAACCAAATACAGACACTTACGTCTAAGCTAGCTGTAGAGCTTCCCTTCCTAAATTGTTAGTTGCTTCTAAAATAAGATTTCTGAGAGAGAGATGACATCAGACCCCAAGCTGGCCATTTGTTTCCCCATTGACTGTGATGGAAGTCTGGTATGGTTTTATCTGCAGGTGTTTCTTCTGTAGACATTTAACATGATGAGAGATGAATCTCATTCTTTCTGATCCTTTTTGCAAAATTCAGGACTGAATCACTACTTTTTTATTACTGTAAAGAGTGATATCATACAATAATTTTGATAAGCACAGGAAACTCCATCATGAGAGCTGAGAGTAATTTCTGCTCCTAACTCTCCTATTTGAAGACTACTCTTCACTCTTTCCGTTACTAAACCCCTTCTATTATCCTAAATGTCTAATGGACCCTTTCTATCCACTGACCCTTCCTTGACTAGAAAAGCAGTCAGATCTTACGTTTCACAGCATATTTCATTCAGCTCTCTCCCATTCCTGAGTATTCATTAGAATCGGAGACAGAATCAGAAATATAAATTGATTTAAAAGGCGTTGACCAATGTAAAAGGATGCTTCATAGAAAATAAAACCAGAATTGTAAAAAACAAACCAAGTGAGAACTAGAATTAAAATAATGTAAAAAGATTCATATGAAGTAAGGAAAAAAAGTGGAGTAAGTTGTGAAGATGGGATGAACACAAACGCAAGAAGGTGAACAGATTTTTTACGTCAATCACCAGCCAGGTTCAGTGAGTCCCCCTTGCTCAGATACACGCATCATTCCTAATGGATCTGCTTTCTATAGCATCCTCATTATTTCACAAAACCTAATCCAAACCTGATCTGTCACATGTTTGTTCATTGATTTTGTCAGAGAAAGGTACCAAATCTAAAAGGAATCGCTGAATATTATGGGTAAGTTTTTTTGTTCTTCAGTTTGCATCTGGGAGCTAGAACTTCTTCATAATGATTAGTCCATAATAACATTTTAATCTTGGAAATGTATAGATTGTATAATTTATAACTGTATTTTAATGTAAAAGAAATGTATTTATGTCTGTAAGTATATGCACATGTATGTTTATATAAAACACTACGTGGATGAAATCATCACAAAAATCTCTCTCTGTATTCACATAGCTCTTCTTGACAGCCTATAAGGGATTTCGAGAATTACTGCACTGATAACTCTTTCATCTTTCTTCCTCTGTGCAATTTTGACCCAGAGAGCTTCCCTTTCACCCAAGATATTCCTTCTTGTTTCTTTACTGTTGCATTAAATAAATCAGTATCCCATCACCTTTAACTATATTCTTTTTGATTTTGAACAGCTCACTCCTGTCAGTTTCCATCTTCCAGCCTTGACTACTGTTTCACCATGTTCCTGTCACCTTGCAATACTCAGATTCACAACCTGCACCAGTAATTCCTGCTCCTTCCCTGGAGATTAAAGTTGGTCTTTTGGCTTACCCATGAAGCTCAGAAATCTGTGCGTCTTTGTCAAGCTTTCCATGCATTTTCCAAATGATCATTCAGGGCTCAAGCTCTCTGCTTATGGGATTAAGGAGAAACAGGAGTGTTTGTGTGTCAACTATTAGTATTTCCAGCTTGTCCTCTTAAATTGTGTAAGCAAATCTTGACTGCGGTCTCTAAAAACTGTAGCAACACTTTCTGTCAGGGAAAGGACCATCTGACAGCAGTCTCTGATGATTGAGGCCAGAAAGTTCCAAGCATCTGAACCCTGATAAATAGCAATCAACATGATACAACTCCTCAAAAGCTATTTAAAATGTAGATCTTGTCAGCCATTGCACTATCAACCTAACAGGCTATGCCGAGAGCTCTCTTTACACCTCTGCCCAGCTTTTTCTCATAAGGAAAGCAAACATTTTATATTTTTGCTCTCATAAAAATCCCCTCTCTAATGTTATGACAATCATGTATGGGAACTATCTTTTACTCAGTACAAAGGGTATTGAACCAGACAGCTTTGGGGTTAAAAGCTTGACTGGTTTGGTTAAAAAGATCCAAATATTTACAGGTTGAGAGAAACAATTCATCTCATTTGTGGATCAGCTATGCTGGGGATGCAGAATGCTTACTCATCTTCTTCAGAATGAATTGAATCCCAAATACTAATTGCTCACTGGGGTCTGAAAACCACACAAATTAATGTCAGACACTTGAGAAACTGACCCAGAGGAGTCTACAAATTGCATTATTTTCTAAAATAGGTTATCTGGTTCAACTGATCTTGTAGCTGAAGGTCCATGACGGAGAGCAAGGAAATCTAAGTATTCTATGATTTGTCACAACTTTTCTTCTCCTTTGGATATTTTTTGCTTTCATATTCCCATCTGGAGAATGAGAATAATAATGTCAAGCTCCTGGATTGTGTTGCTGAACCTATCAATAAATGCACAGTGAGTTCAGGTCCTTAAAACAAAACAGTTCAATACAAGGTTAAATATTACTATCATAAGTGGAACTGGTTAACAATTATATATATATATTATTGTATATATATGTGTTTGACTGAAGAATATAGGCATCTGGGCATTTTTTTTTTTTTTTTTTTGTTTATGCCCATGTTGAAAGATATATAAAGAAAAGAAATCACTAAAGTTGGCCGATGCAGTGAAGATAGGAGACATGTAAATTTACAAGCCAGTAATCAGATGCCACCTTCTGGTTCACGGAGAGAAGGAGAAAATCAATAGTCCTATATAAATAAATCAGATAGACAGTATAATACCTGTCTGCAATATCCATACATGCAGAATGAGGCATGGACATTGTTACTTTCTCTTTACGATCACTCAGTCACAGAAACGCATCCTACTGGCAACTGGAAAAGAGTCTCTAAAAGGGAAAAAGAAAGGGGAATGAAGAAAGGCAGGGAAAGAAGGAGAAGGAATAGTGGAGAGGGGACATCTTTTTTCTGGAAAGGGAACAAAATTTATCCATAGCCCATAAGGGATCCCACAGTGCACCAAGTCTCACCCAACCCCTTTGCTGAAGCTATGCTCAGGGTTTCTCCTGAGCACTCCTTCCTCCCACTCCTGGCTGGGCATCTGGTCCAGCATCAGAAAAGAAGATATGTACTAAAATAATACAGCCTTTAAAAATCATCTGCAGTCCTAAAAGTAGCTAAACAATAAAAAAAAACCCACACCATAAAACAAAACCTAAAAGCAGTTTTTCTAATGTCTCCATTATGGGATCCCATTCTATGAAAGAAATTAGAAACACTTTGAACAAACATCTGTTTGTGCTGTGGTGTTTTAAAAATTTAAAAACTTGGAATGATAATTTTACTTTAAATACATTATTTATAAAAACTGATTTAAATCCTGTTTAAGATGATACTGTGATTAAGACAAAAATAAAGGAACCATTTGTCATTATGTAACGGTATAATTTCAATAAATACAAAAAATTATATGCAGAATCAAATTAATCCTCTCATAAATTGGAGCTAACAAGCCAAGCTTCTTACGTAGTCAGGAGCAGAATGGGGAACTGTTAAAACATTTTAAAAGTAAAGTTGCTTAAATTACACATTAGAAACTATAACTCCATAGATTATCTAACATATTCACATTACTAGTGACTCTGATAGAGAAAATAAGAACATACACCTTTGTCTTTAGTGTAAAAATTAACTAAGTCTGAACAAGAACATAAATATTTGTCTGGTCAGGGTTTAAATAAATTTCAGACTTTAAAATTACATGTGTAGAATTGCTTATTAATTTGCCAAAGGTAAATATTTTTTCCTTTCTGTGGTTTGGAAAGCTTTTTGCTTAGTTGCCTCTTCTTTCAGCTTATAAGAAGCATTTTTCACTTTAATTCTGCAGTTTGTTCATCAGAGTCAACTGGCATATTTCCAAGTGCAGTTTTCAGTGTTGATTTAAACAGCTGGAAGCAGGAGGAAGAGAAGGGCATATTTAACTAACGAGAACAATTCTATACTGTTGACATGTATTTTCATCTGAATTCCCATACCCATACAAACATACTTGATACAAATCGGGAGTAAAATATCAGTCACTATCTATCAAGGACAGACTTCATTCACCCTTTTCCAAGGTAAAGAAAAGGCTGAATAAATGTATGTGAAGTTATATATTCATTTAAATAGATGAACAGAATTTTAGTATATCCCCTGGGTTACCAGAAAGTACCAAGAACTAAATTGCCTTACATTCTGTGTTCTAGTAGCTAAGCCTAACCAGTAAATCCAGAATTCTTTTCTTTGGAAGATAAGAGTAATTTCAAGGGAAGAGCTTTCAAAATGACAGTTGAAGCCAAGGAGTTTTGCTTGCATTTTTCAGTCATGATAAAAAAAGAAATTTTAATACATAATGACATATTTCAAACCACTACAGTTCTGATTTACCAAAACATGCGGTTCATTATCATTTGGGTTCAACACAGTTGTCCATAGTATCAGACCAGAAATGCATTTTTCCTCCAAGAGGAAAATTCCTATGGACATTAAGAGCTGTCTTTGACTAAAGTCCTATTCAAAATGGTCGGTATTTGCCCAAGAATTGAGTTGCAGTCTATGACTTGTTTGCTTTTTTTCTCCTTCAGATTAAGAGTATTTTGTACTAGGTCAAAAACCTCAACTTGTTCACCAGAATGCTCATACCCATTATGTAGGAGTTTTCTTGAACTGAGTTTTCAGTGGACATACTATTTTATTTTACTGAAGTGAAGCAGTATCTATTTCAAATCTCAGAGTTCCTGATTCAAACCAATCTAGGGAAAATTCCTTAAAGGGGCTTATTTAATATTTGTAGACAGATCACTAATAGGTTGCAAAGGGAACGCATAAAGCCTGAAGACCTGTAAGATTATCAAGATGCACCTTAGTATTTATCCATCTGTATCCCTCCACTAACTGTTACATGTTCAAAAATGTGTTATTTTCAGACTCCGACAATATGTAGATGTTGGGTCTGTTTTCATATGTGTTCTCTGTTTGTCATAAGTACAAATCAGGAAAGTCTTTAAGGATTCTTTGATTTGTTCTTCCTAAGCGAAGATTAAATGTCTCACTGGTCGCTCTGAAATAAGTTGAAATTTGCTTGGTTGGGTGATTCTGAAACTCGCAAGAGCTAAAATAAGGACTGTTTCGCTCATATTTTAGTATCACAGTTCAGTGGTTCTTTCTAAATCTTGGGCTGATAACCATAGTACATCTTAGGAAACTTCACGGCCAAAATATTAAACACAGTAATTAAGCCTATCGAAGTGATGAGACTAAGTTCCTTATATAACTAAATACCTGTGAGTTTGTTGGGAAAGACTGGTTGAATCTAAAAGCCTACAGAGGTAGAAGTTGAGCAAAGCTAGCACACCAGACCTGGTTCCTGGTTTGGTACCTCACGCACTTTCATCCCCCTGAGAAATCTCCATGGTAGTCTGCCCGTTTTGGACACGTAAATGAAGTGCCAGAGGAGCTGAAACTGCTCATCTATTCTTAATAACTTGTCGGTCAGAGAAACCCATGGTCCCCTTCGAGTAGAAGACTCGTTTAAATGAATGGTTTAATCACTATCCTGTTAATCAAAAGATGATTGTCCAGGAAATCAGGGCTGTGTCAGGAGATGAACACGTGGAATTCCATCATCCATATTGTTGGAGTAATGCACTTTTTTTAGCCAACACCATGCCATGAAATTTCCATTCACAGAGCTAGTATGGACCATTCTCAATAGACAGATTGTCTATGGCCAACCTGTATGGGAAAGCAAGAGAGTTTCATGACAGGAATGGGGCCACAGTGTACCGAGGGATCTTAAAATCAGAGAGGGTCTTTCAGCTGTTCAGTTTTCTTTAAATAGGTGTAGCTGAAGTCATGGTCTCAGAAGCACATTATGAAAAAAAGTACCTGACAGTATAAGTGAATGGGAAAGACAACATATAGGGTTTTACTGTCAACTTTTTCTCCTGATTTGATTGAAATTTGCCATAAAATACATAAAAATCCTTTCTACTCTAGATGTTGAGCTCTTTAGATGAAATTTGATCAATCTGTGCTCTCACACATTGTGGTATAGTGTGGTTGCCCAAACCAGCAAAAAAAAGATGCTTGATGATTGAGATGGTCAATTCTGACAAGATGTTCCTAAGTGATGGCATTACATTTCTTCCCATAACATTTTCTGTCTCATTCCTAGTGCTTCCTGGCTTTTGCACATTGCAGGTTTGCATTAGTTTTTATCCTGCAGCGTGCAGGCGTGTTCCCTTCACAACTGACTTAGTAGCTAATGTATTAGATGAAGATTTCAAATAATTTCTTATAAGACTGTGTGTGTCAAAAACCAATGCCACCTGCCCATGTCATCAGCCTTTTTGAAGTTCATTATTATTGCTTACCTTAAATAATGAAAACAAAATTCATCCGACAGTTTTCTTTATTGCTTGTCAGTTTTCTTGTAGTGATAATGAGCTTCTATGCAACCGTACCAGTTTGAGGTATTTTCATATATATTCAATCTTATTCCTGGAACATATTCCTTGAATAAGAAGGTCCCACATGAAGGTCCCACCACATAGCTTATTCAGTATCGTATACAACAGTGATATGGGACCTCAAAAGCTATAATGCTCAAAGAAACAAGAGGACTGCAGCATCATCCATTCATTCTACTTACAAATTCCAGTTACTTATCCCCCATTTTGCTATCTTTCTCTCTCCTTTTATGCCCTGTTTGTGGGCAATATATTCAAATAAATATGTTTAGAAAATATGTTTGTGTAACTTATAAATTAATCAGTAAATCTCTGATGTTAGCAATTGTTGAAGGGAGGGAGATACTTATCAATAATATTATATGTTATAACACAATAATGGCACTAGCCTTAAATTAATAAGTTCTTGAGATACCTAAACCTCTGTAAGACAGTCCAGACACCAGCTGTTTCTGCAGCTATCTTAAAGCATTAAGTAGGAGTGAAACAAACAACAAAAATATCTACCTCTGGAAATGTTCCATCTAGGAATTTAATAGAAGTCACTCTGAAAACATATATCGGCAGAGAGAACAACCTCCTGTGGAAGAATTTATAAAATCCTATAGAGGAAAGAAAACTCATTGTTCAATTTCAAACTCTTAAAAATTTCTGAGAAAAGCTCTTTTTTTCCCCCCAATTAAGCTCTATGGGAGTTTTCCATATGGGGTTGATATACGAAGGATGAGTGATGAAACACGTGTAAATTTTTCAGCCAGCTCATGACATTTCCTATAGACCCCGAGACACCTAGAACTAGAAGGATGTGCAACGTGCTGTAATCCACCCCTGAATGGGACTAACCTCTTAATGACAGAAAGAATAGGATTTTACCTGATTTGAAATGTGCTTCCAGCAGTGGACATGCCCAATGTGCTGCCCTTGCTAAGAAAGAAACTACCAACAGAAGCTTGACAGCTCCCGTTATGCAGAGTGAGCTGAGATATTAAACAGTAGGCTTAAAAAGAAAAAAAAGAAAAAAAAAAAAGGGGGGGGGGGAAGAAAAAGCATCAATCCCATCTTTTCCCGCACTGTGATAAATGTCCCTGAAAAATGTGCTTTAAAGAAGCCAGCCAGCTTTTATCTGAACAGGTCAAGAGGGGAGAGAAACCTTTACAGCACACACAAAGAGGGTATAATGTTCAGTTTGGATAGCGCCTTACCTGATGAATTCTGATTGCATCCTCATTTGACTCGTTTAAACTGTTACTAAATGTTCTTTAACACCCAGTGAACTAAACACATTGAGGAGAACTTAGTTTGAAAGCTATTATCGTATTCATTTCTTTTACACTTCTGAGAACATTGCTTATGGCACCTTACGAATTCCTGTGAATTCCCTTTTTAGTACCTTAGATAGAGGGTGTGAAAGAGAATATGATCAAAATTAATGCTGAAACATCTCCATAGGCAAAAAACTGCCTGGAAAATCAGGCCTTAAGGAGAATTCACTGTTCAGCTTTGGCTTTACATTCTCAGCTGAGTGTACTCTAAGTGTTTTATATGGAAAGTAACATAGATATGAGCACTTGGTTTACCGGTGAATTAGGAAATCCTGCTGTTCTACCACTTTGTGCAAAGTATTGGAAAAGGAGAGATGATACACAACGTGTAAACAGAAAAGGTTCTCTTTTTCAAATATATTGTTCTCCCATTAACAACAGCCCTCAAGACCTGCAGATGAAACCCTAATGATCACGTTAATGACCAGATAGTGTTTTATAAATAACTCAAATTATATCAATTTAAGTCATTTTTTTACCAAGAATAACACTAAATGGTTGATACCTGGATCAAAGGTGTCTGGAGTTTAGGTATTTATAGTGATGTTTATGTATTATTCCTGTGTTATAACTTCTTAGCGAACAATAGAACAAGAATCTTGATGATGTAAGAGAGAAAACTGCACTCTCCATCCTTTGCAGAAGGAAAGGGCCAAGGTACAAAATTGCAAACTGACTGATTTTGCATAACTAGATTATTGTGGAAGTGACTAACAAGATTAAATAACACGTAATATTTTTGCTAAATTCGTATCCCCACTGATGTTCTGAGAGCAAATCTTCCTCTTTAATGAATCATTTTAGACAGCCAGTAGGAGGTGGTAATGTGCAAAGTGGATAGTATTTCAATCTCTTTGCACTCAGATGCGGTTTGGGGCTTGCTGGTTGTAATTTTCTTGCAATTAGCTTAGAGGTCTCTTTGTATTATGAGATCTTCTCTGATGAGTGGAGAGTCCAACCAAAAGAGTATCATGTTGTCATCTGACACAAGATGATTCTGAGGACAATCGGTTGTGTGAAAGGTTCTGAGACTTCAAGAGTAGCATTTGTAGAAATGCAACCAAATTTATGCAATTTACGTTTCATCATATACAGTGCAGACACCTATAACCACGTGCTCTAAACTCCCTGCAGAAAGAAAGGAGAAAGAGAAAAATGGAGAAAGGAAAAGCACAATTTTAGGAATCAGTGCAGCTCATTCCAAATAAATATCTCAGAGAGGTCAGATGAATTACTCACTAAAAGTGCCCATTCCTCTGTGTTGGCTTTGCTGGGTACTGTAGGAGACCAGCTCTGCAGACAAATTGTAAGTTGGACGACATGTGTCGCATGTATGTGCCTATGTCAGATGGGACCTGATGGATATAACCACCTACCATCTCTCCTGGGGTTATAGCCTGACATTGGACATAGAAACTTGAATATCCTCTCTCTTTAAGAGCAACCCTGACAATCTGGGGGTTAATAACAGAAAGGAGAAGAAGCATCACGTACTTTTACTGTCTACACAATACCCAGATGGCATCAATCTGATATCTCCAAGGAACTCCATGATAAAATGCAACATACAAGCAGATTGAAACAGTGGGCTTGCATAAAATCTTATGTGCATTTAGAAAGAGAAGAATATTTTGGTTTCCTGCAAATAAGCAGTATTTTCAAACAGTTCATCACATAGTATTCATCATATGCACTTCGTTTGCATGTGTATGTGTGTTTCTCTCTCCAAATCCTGTTGATTCCACTATATTTTAAAGTCAGATGAAAAGAAGAGCAAGCAAACAGAGTTTTTTCCTTTGCTTTGATGTCACTAATGTTCTGTCAACTGGCTTATTAAACCATACACTCTTAGTACTCTAAGCAAAAGCTTGAGTGCTTTACAAGGTGTCTAAAAATATACTGTGATCCTTAAAAGTATGATCATACTTATCGGACAAGACACTAAATAAAAGATGATGCTCAAGACCTCTTTTATATTTTATTCACCCCTACATATAAGTTTAATCAGAGCGGCAGAATTTTCTGTTCAGTCACAGTCAGTTAAGGAAGTCTTGCGGAGTCTGGAGGTGAGGTTTTTTACGCTATGTATTTTAAAAACAGTTTAAACAACACCATCCAGCTAATTTCCAGTGTGGAGCAAACTTGAATGAAAATGACACTGAGAGAAGAAATTGCTTGCAGCATTATTTTGTTGCAGCGGAATACAACAATCCCACAAAGGAACAAGGGGATCAGTGGTAAGTGTTGAACTCACAAGTCTTGTACGTGCAAAGAAGCTAAAAATCTGCATTGAATTACAAGTCCAACCTGACCTGTTGCTGTGCTGACAGTGACTCCATCCTTGCTCTGCAAAGAAAGTTCTCTGCTTCTCCCTTTACCTGAGTTTCTACACTTGTGCAATCCCTGGAGAACTAATGAACTTATTCCACGACATTTCAACTGAATTGAGTGAAAGATGTGACCAGGTGGGCAGATTTTTAGCTGGTGCAACCTGCCATCACTTAAACAGTGGGACACACAAAAACTTGTCTCCAAACCCTCTTTTGAAAGAAATGTAATTGTCTGGAGCCCTAAGAAACATTTCCAAACTACTTAGTCTTTCCTGGGACCCAAAGAAAGATAATGCAGTACTATTCCCCAAAATTTGACTTAAAGTCTCTTTTAAAATAATCAGTCCAAATTTTAAAAAGGTTTTGTATTGTGGTGAACCTGTGGCTCTGTTGACATTAGCAATGGCTCTTTTTGGCTTCAGTGAGACTTGGTTTCTTTCCCAACTAAACAGAAAATGTTTCCTTAGTATTTGCTCTATTACATTATCTCAGATATATTTTTTTTTTCGTTGCTGAGTAGCATTCTCAATAAAACTGGGTCACAGGAGTAACAAGAGGTAGCTTCAGAAGACGAGTAGCTCTTGCTCTTTCTCCGCTTTCTGTTTGGTACTTTAAGCCTCTGTAGAGCTTTTAATCCCAGATCTCTGGATGGGATTCAACAGGCTTAGCAACAAAACATAAAAGCTTACCAAAAGCACCCCAGAAAGGACTGCAGTCTGTCTGCCTTTTTCCTAGCTGATCACTTATTCATCCTACTTTCATATCTATCATTTTTAATTACTTTTCCTCAGTTTTGGAAGCCACATACTGTTGCTTTGCATTTGAAAAAATCATCTGGCTTGATAAACCCATGCAGTCATGCTGAATGGGGAATCTGCATTTCTACTTCCAAAAGCAGCCTCCAGGTCAGCACATGAAAACTCTGAGGTCAAAATGTTGTCAGTAATGAGATCTCAGGCATTTCAAAAGTTCACATAGCTCTTTGTACAATGCAGGAGAATCCCTCTGTTTCCTCTGGTGCTGTTTCATGCTAATTTGGAAGCTGCAAACCAGCATGAAACATTTCAAATGAAACATCAGATCATCTTGGATCCTAATTTACAGCTTTTGCAGAGTGCTGGGGTTGAAGCTGTTGAATTCTTAAGAATGAGAAAAAGATGGTATATGCAGCTAGATAGCACACGAGTGAAATGAAGAATGAGTTAATTGAAAATATTCCAAATATATCTTTTATACGAAATCAGGGGTCTGTTATTTCCTGATTTATATTTTTGATAAACACTCCCATTATAGAAGGTGCAATAAATAATCATTTATTTGACCAATGACTTTCCTCCCTCTCTTCCATTTTTCAGAGGATACTTTACACTGCTGGGAAAAAATTGAAAGCCATGAGATTTAGTCACCTTCTTCTGATAGCCTTGGGAGCAACTCAGCTGTTCAGGATCCAGTTTTGTGTTGCCGTGGAAGGATGGGAACTGAATGGGCTTATCACTGTAAACAGAGAAAGCTTCATACCCTGCTGTCCAGAAGTTCCCAGCTAAGTCCTCAAGCAGTCTGACAGACCTGTAGATCAAGACTCTATGAAATAGTAAGTCTTAATCATTTGGAACTCTAGACAATTTTATAAAAGAACAGTTAATTTGAGATTCTAAACCACACATTTGCAACTTTCCTTCCCCACTTATACTTCAAAGCTCTGGTCAGAACAAGGAGTAGAGAGTAAACAGATCATGAACAATTTTCTTACGTTTCTTAAGTGAAAGAAAATGTGGACATCAATGATGTAATACAGATTTAAGAAATAGCATTTTACTCCAGACATTGAGGTCTACAGTTTGCAAAGGAAAAATGCTAGGTAAAGGTTAATAAACATTAGTGAAAACATGGGAACTGAGTAACAACTTTTCAACTTCAAAGACGTTTTCTTGTAAGCCAAATAATTAGAGGCTGGCCTATGTTCTAGAGTATGAGAACCATTTTTGTTTCAAAACTCTTCTTAATTTTTTCATCACATATGTTGTGACACTACATATTTACCTTTATCATATGATCACAAAACCTGTTTATGCAGCACCTGTAGTCCAAGGCCCAAGAGATTAAGAGAAGCTTGGATCCTTTCTGAGATGCACTCAAAATCTGAACCTTTTGAGTTTTGTCTGTCATCGATGTTTGTATCCTGCTGGAAATGCAGACAAACTGGACTTCCAGTCCTTCAGAAAGAACCCAGAGATGCCAGAAATGTTATTTTCCCTGATTTGCACTCCTTTAAACAGAGCCAGCAGGGTATATCAGATGTAGATTGAGGATTAAGTTATAATTACAATCAATATCTTTACCATGCCTGCTTCACCAAATAATATATATTTCAGTCAGTGCACTTTGGGGATTTATCTCTGCAAGGCCTGTTTCTGCCCAAATCAGTGTGTCTTTCCCTTTGATATTCCCACAGTGTTCACATATACCCTCAAACATACACAGCCCTGGGTAATATGTCTCCAATGTGATGAAATCAATGGGAACACAGCCTTTTTTGCCTGACAGTATTGTCAGGGTGTATTATCTGGTTTAGGCTGTGGCTTCAGTTCATAGCAGTCGTCAGTTAAATTTCCCTTTCTGAAGCTGAGCAAAGTGTGGTAATGTCACAGCCACAGGCGACTGCTGCTCACAGGACGGTTTACCGGTGGAGCTTAGCCTCCTGGCTTGTCACAGTGTATATATCTCAGGGTCTTCTTTTCCTTCCTACTCAGAGGTTTCCAAGAATGTTGCCTGGAGCAGTCATGGGATGCAAAAAAAGAGAGATTTTTGTTCTGCACTTAGCAACATTACCACACTTCACACTCAGTTTCTGATAAGAGGAAATTTAACTGACTGCTCTGAACTAGATATACCAGATAATACACTCTGACAGTGCTGTGGATAAAGGCTGGCAAACCTACTAATTTATATTTCATTATCTCTGCACTTGGCTTAATCTGTTATCTCTTACTAAACATTAGAAAGCTCACAAAGAGAGCTGCACTGAACAGCAGAAAGTGGAACCACAAACACCTCTTGAACACAGGGTGGCTTTCGTGCCAGAGGGTAGATGGGGCATTTTGGCTACCCAACCTTCCCCAAAGTTAATGCACAGCACTGAGGCACTGCCTGTTGTTTTAAATGAAGGTTTGTATCCCCATACAACCACCCCTCTGTCAATGCAGAGTGCTTTTTTTCTTCCCTGGGTCTCTGAAGGGGCGTTCGTTCCATCTGTGGGTGTTCAAGATAGAGGTTCATCAGGATAGCTGTGGTTGTCAACACAGCCCACAACTCCAGCTATTTCAGAAGTGGGTGATATACACAGATCAAAACGTGCCCTTATTTTCCAGTCTCCAAGGAATGGCAATATGAGTCGTCGTAGGTGAGGATCAAGTTTTAATCTACTCAAGGCTGGAATGCAAAGTTCAGCAACTTGCACAGGCTGTTCTTTGTCTCAAGTGTCCATCTTTTACTTTAGTCTTGTTAGTACAATGAGCAAGAAAACCCCAAGAGCCATCTCCAAATTAATACCCACAGTAGAATATTTGGTATTTGTTATAGCTTATTATCTGTAGGCAAAAACTTTTTCCATCTGTGATTGAAGACAGGGCAAGGAACGAAAACCGAAGAAAATATCATTACGAGATGAGGCTTACTTTATTACTAGAAAGACAACTGCACCTTCAGAGGGAGGTTCAACAACTGCTGTATAGCTTCAGGGACTTTGTTGTCCCTGATCTGCAGTGAAACTCTGGTCATGATACTGAGCTAAAAATCAGGAGACCTGAATTGTCACTGTAACTGCCATAAAGCAAGTCTTTCAACCAGGCACAAAGAGAGATCATAAAATCAAGATGCTTTTTTCTCCCTTGGGAGAAGTGTGCTTGATTGCTCCACAGTCAAGAATTCCCACTTCTCTCTTACCCACTGATAAATGCTTTGTTGAGATCAAGTCCTATTCATGATCTAGATCCATATCTTTAGGTAGAGAAATGATTTGAACAAGTTTCCGATATGCTGGTGTGTGACCTCACCAATGAGATACTGGCTGAATGACAATAACTCACAGTTTTAGGTAATTTTTTTTTTTTTTTCTCATGTCTATCAATGTTACCCTAAAAAAGACATTTCCTCAAGCTGGTTGTTGTTTAGGAAAAGTCACTGTGAGTTTAGAGGTAGTGGGATTAAGTCCTGAGGTCCTTCTCAACAAGCCATGAGAAAGACAGGGATATCGAGGATCATTTCAGGACCCTAGATATCATACCGTAGCTCAAATGTTATAAGATACTTGGGAGGTTTGAAAAGACATTTTCTTCTCGTTAAAATTTTTAAATACCTGTAGGGTATCAAATTAATATTGATTTATAATAAAGGGGTGATTTTGGTTAATTTCCTGTTCCTAAATTTTGAGAGACATTTCTGAAACGTCAGAATGGTCCTTTCTAAGATGTACAAAAAGAAGATATTTTTGTTTGTTTGAAGTAGGTCTTTGCTTTGAAATGCAGGAAAAAAAAAAAAAAAAAAAAAGCTGAACTCAAAATGAGAGCTCAAAAATATTAAAATGAAGCAGTTTGCTTAATGTTTTGGTCAGATCTCTCAGTTTGTAGTGCAAAAAATTAGGCTTTCTCATGGTCTGGGATGGAAAGAACTCAATGACTCAAAAGTTCTTCTGAGACTGGACATATGTTTCCTTTATTTGTAATAATAGAAGCTATGAAATCAGACAGATAAATGGATGGAAATTCATATAAACCATAATCTGCCTTTCTGCCATATAGTTACGTACACTATGATATATTTCAACCCGTTACTTGTCTGTATAAGAATATTTGTGTCTGTTTATTTCTTCAGTTCACCTTCCTTTTTTTTTTTTTTTTTCATAACAAAAGAATAGCATCTATGCTCTTATTTGTACAATACAAACTTGTTTTACAGTAGGCTCAGTATTTATTTTATCTCTTTACTTGCAGGGCCAGCCTTTGTGCCATTTCATGATATTTTCACATCACTTGGGACTTTTATAATTTTTTCTGCATTTTTCTATCAGAGACAGTTTGTTGTCTGTACCTATTTCATCAGATACAATATCACTCTGATCTCCTTTATAGACTGCCAAATATTTTTACCTGCATTTGAAGTAGCTTTTTAACCTCAAGGAAACCCAGAATGCCCAGAATGAACTTTCAGATCTTAATTATTCTTTTGACTTGCGTGCTTTGATTTCTAACACTGATGGTCTTCACCACTCAGCTTTTAAAATCCATCCAAATACTTAAACTGATTTGGCTTTACATCATCTTAAACTGTAGAAGCGTGTTTGTTTTGATTTTTCATGACTTATTACTGCCAAATTTGAGAGAATGTTTTTAGGTTAGGATTTTGCTTTCTTTCACTTTTAATATACACAAACGCAGATTTTCTCATACTAAGCTGTCCTTTTTGGCTGGATCAGCATTCAATAAGCACATTGTGAGTTACTGACTGTAAAAGACTAGATGAGATTTGGCTTTTTCTTTCAGATAAAAATCTCTCTGAGGTACAGTAGTGTGTATTTAAAAGCAAACTATGAAAAACACCATGCAACAAAGAATATTTTAAAATTTATTTTTAATTTTGTCTTTTCCAGTGGTGTAGATCCTGTTTAAAGGGGAAATGAGTGATGTGTATCCTACACATTGTCTAGATATGACTCTTTTTCAAGGTGGTAAGAGTCTTTTTCCTCTTCCTAACTAGCATTTTTAACTTTATTATTTTTGTTGATCACTCCATCTGAAATCTGGGACATCTCTAGAAAGAAGACAACTTAGTCTGAATATGAAATCAGTAATTTCTGTTTAAGAAACAGAACCCACTAATGTTAAGCAAGAAAGAGAGAAAAGAGGGTAGATTTTGCATGTCTATGTTTAGGATGCAAGATGAATTCTTTTTATGTTCAGAGATGATCATCAAAGCATTTATTTAAGTAGGCTCAATGTGAATGTGAAGACTCCAGGATTACTTTTTGATTTTTTTTTTACCATTCCATTAGTCTGTTGCTAACCCATGTAATATTAATTTACTTAACATTTCTAAAACATATCTAATATATGGAGAATATGGTCTTTTGTGTAAACATGTCAGTAAAAAATAGGTGATCTGGATTCAGTTGCTGGCTTGGATATAGATGTCCTTTATGGCATAAGTCAAATGGTTCGCTATTTCTAAACCTGCTCTTAACATGGGGCAGCCAGTCCCTTCCTCGCAGGGGTATATCAAGAGAGATAAATTTTATAATGATGCTGAACACCACTGGACAGGGAGTAAAGGTAGCTTTGAGCTCAACACTGTCAATTAGGATAGCCCCAGGGCTTGTCTAAATAACGTATTGCTTCCCATAGTCACTGTGACATTAATGAGCTCTGACGGTGCCCCATTTCTGGCCTTGGCCTAACTCTCTCCCTCCCTTCAACACTCCTGGCCTAGCTCCTCTCCTGTCAGCTGAGCATGGACACAGCGATGGAGCCAGGCTCTTTGTTATTTGTCATGGTCTTTGCTCCATGTTTGGCATGATGAGGAGTTTAGGAGGGTCGTCTTTAAACTCAGCCAGCTGCAAACTGTTCCTTACATGATTGTAAGAACATAGACTCAGAAAAGGCCTGCAAATCCATCTCCCAAAACTCCACAGAACATCCTCTCCTTAAGTAGAAACACATCACAAATCACAAAACATGTTCTGATACCTTATAGTGAACTTAAAAGGCGCCATAAAATACCCAGAGCAATAACAGGTTCCTGGAAAATAGAAGTCCAAGGCTTTGTCCCATACCTCTTTATCAATGACGAATTCTTTTTAGACAATGGTCCTCAAAATGAAGACAATTTATGAGAGCACAGAAAAAGGTTAACAAAAGAAAATTCCTCTTTCATCCTAAATCTAGAGGTGAGTTTAATTCCGAGTGTATAAAATGGGAAAAAAGAAATCACAGCAACAGTTGATCTTTCAGTCTTACAGTACTTAGAAAATCTAAGTATTCATAAGACAATGGTGATATCTGGGATATGCCCGGACTATTATTATTTTGACTTAAATACTTAAAACTAAGTACTTAAATATTAAAATACTTTTAAAAAGTGGAAGAATTTTACCCGTTCCAAAACTGCCAAGAACAGTTTTGGCTAAAAAGAATGTCAGATTCAAAACAGCAGCAGGGCTTTGCAATTTTTTTTTAATGTAGTACAGCAATAGTTAGAACCCAGTTCATTTGTTGACAGTACCTGAGAGGATATGAACCTACACTCATCACAATATTCTATAATATTCTGGGGTAACCACACCTTACACTCTCTTACTGGAGTGACTGCACTTTGTTTAAAATATTTAAATATTCAGGCCTCTCTGTCCTGGTGTTTGGAAGATCACTTGGGAGGTGGGACAGCTGTGTTTCAGTCTATGCTCCAGTGCATGTTTCATCACTTATGCAAAGAGAAATAGCACCACCAGGAATGACTGAAAGCATTCCACCCCAGGGTATGTTCCACACTGATGGTGAAGGCACTCTCTTACCAAGTGAAGGATGAGGGTTCAGACCCCTGTGTGTGAAAGAGAGGAATTGAAATTATTTTTCACATCTAAAGTGAATGGCCTACCTTCAGTAAAAAAAGATGGCCTACTTCTATGACAATGTTGTGAATCAAACTTACTACATATTTTTTTTTATACACATACCTAAAATTGCATTTTGAATCAGACGGAATAGTTCATGTAATTGTATACATTTTTACTTAAAATAAAATGAGATCTTCAGTGAAATTGAATGTCTTCTTCTCTTTCCTGGTTCTGTTATTAAACGCCAAATAAATTATAATTACAGCCAAACCTGAAGCAGTAATTAGCCACCTCTTCCCAAATGAAAGAATGCAAATAGACAAAAAAAACAAAACCCCAAACCCACAATGTGTAAAAGAAGAGAGAGAGTCAGTAAAAGAATATGAAAGCTGACACGGCAGAATCCAAGGGAAAGCTGGGAAAATGAACTTTGCAGGCTGCTGCTGGTTAGATTTTGGCAGTTCAATATTTGTGAGGAGGAGACAAAGATCCTGCAACAATTGAGAAATACAATGATGGGTTTCCAGCGGAGACTTTGAGCTGTGTAGGTGGATGGGACAGACCGTGTCTTTCACATACTATATAGAAAGATATCTGCCCTTTAGACATGTCCTTGTCAAGGATGACACCTAAGTCCTGAGCTCAGTGACAACAAGACAGTAATACTTGGCATGCTGTATACAAGATGGAGATCCTGCATGCAAAGACGAAGAGTTCTCTTTAAGCAGTCTCATCGACATACCTGCCCAGCCAAATCTGACATTGTAATTCATAGACTCAGTTTCTGCATACAAGCCCAAGATCCACACAGTATTGAGTTCCTAAGACTTAAGTTGTCCAAGGGCTTTTTTCGGACCCTATCCCACTCCGTAATCATGCTGACTAGGATTCATTCACCTAACTTGAAACTCAGTAGCGAAACAGGCACTTGGTGGTGGTGGTGGATGATCATCTGACCTATTTGAAATGTCCACGAGATCAATTGCCTTATGGAAATGCTTGTTTCCTCCCATTGACTACAAAGACAGACTAGGACTACTAGCTCACCTCTAAGCAGTTATAATTAAAGAATTCCATTCATAAATGTTTTTCTGTGTATGCTGCTATCCCAGAACACAAAATTCCCTATTACTAAAGCTACTCAGAGTTTGCTGTTGGCTTCCACAGGCACCAAAATATCATGGTAACCTTTGAGTCACAGATAAGATCGCTGCAGAGCAACAAAATTTTAAGCACAGCTTTTGGATTTCTTTTATTGTGAGCCTGTTCTCCCCTCTAATTTCTGATAGATGGTCACTCAGCTTCAGCTTGCAGTATCTAAGGCTCCTCGGGGCATTATTCAGGGCCCATTACCTTTTTAGCTCTAATGATATCCTGCCAACAGCAATCCTCTATGCATGCCATTTATTCCATTACACTAAACAGGGGTAATTTGGTAAATTGAGTGTTTAAGTAGCCTTAAGGTAAATATTTTTTTTTTCTTTTGCAAAATGATGATGTTCCCTTTGGCCTCAGTAGATTCTTCTATTTTTGGAAGGGATTATTTTCATTTGCCTTTAATTGTTCATAAAAGTGAAAGGTTAAATAATGTCAGATAGGGAAAGGTTAAACCAAGCCCTCAAACAAATGTTAAATAAAACTAAAATCAAACAGTCATTAAATTAATAATTTTATTTTTTTTTTCCAGATGTAACTTTGGGTAACTTCATACTCCCTGTTTTTACCCAGCAACTAATCTGTCAGTGCTAAAGCATCAGTGGTAGTTATAACATATCTTAATTACTAATTAAAACCAATAGAACATGATTTTTCCAGAATAAAAACTAGAAGACATTATTTTGATTAATGTCTCTAAAGAAAAAGTTAACTTGATTGTTTAAGTCAATTACCTTTCTAATTTAGAATACTGTAAATTAGCTAAAAGCTGACCATACTAATGAACTGCAAATGTTTTGAATGTGTTGAAGACAAGGTTGAGCTTCTTGTGTTCTCTACATCTCATAATGTGAGAGAATTAAGAGGAAAACTTTAATGACATAAACAACATCATGGAGTGTCCAAAAAATGCTACCATGACTGTCCCATCTTCAGTTGACGTTAACAATGAAATTTACCCTGGAATCTGAATTAATTTTTAAACTTTTCAGGATTTATTTTTTTTTTTTAAATTGAGGGAAAAAATCTGATTTAATTTTAAAAAGGAAATCAAATAAATCCCCGGAATTTGTCCTGATATTCTACTCTTCCTGCTCTTAGAAAACTGCATCCGGTTTAGGGGCTGAATTTGTTCCAAAATCTAAACATTGACAGTTTTCAAATAGGATTCTGTAAACTGCAGAATTAAGAGGAAGATTGGGGTGGAATAGTTAACCCTTCGGAAATTTCTCTAGACAAACAGAAACTAGTTGCCAGGCTTAGGTCAGAGACCTAACTTTCAGAAGGCTAAAATTCAGTAATGTCACACCAAGCCTCCAATGCAGACACAAACAAGATGTGGGACATGAAGCAGTATCAGGACATTTCTCTTTGTCTTTTCATCCACCCAACGACAAAAAAGGCCTTATAATACCTAAAGGAAAAATTGCCTTTTCCTCACATCCCTTCCTCAGAGTATTAGTTTTATCCAATTACTAAATGCCACAGAGTTCCTATCTCATTTATTTTCATACAGCCTCTCCTTTCCCACCAATAAGTTATTTGTTTGGGAAAGCCTTAGAGCCACAGAGCATAATTCGTTGTTGGATCAGGCCCATAGGAAAGCTGTGACCCACAAACAAACCACATCAAGAAACATTTTAAATTTCTCCATCTCTGGGGAGGCAGAGGTTTTATTTTTCATATACTCTACTGTGACATGTTTGTTGATCCCACAAAGGACAGTGGTTTTTGATTTTATATCATGAGAATAGATAACCAAGAACCCAGAAGTGACCAGAGCTTCAGGCTATCAAGAATTTGCTCCAGCATAAACACTGGCTGATAGGGCTTACTGCCCTTAGTAAGGGTCATTGAGCCTCAGGGTAAAGGAAAACACAAAGGTCAGATTCATCCTATTTAATAGCAACTATACAGAAATTAACATTCAGACAAATGTCTGGTTGAGGTCTTAGTCAATTGAGAGATAAAAATACATCCAGAAGATCGCTCATTCCAGTTTAGGACAAAATCTATCACCCTTTGGTGAGCCTTCTCCGATTCCAGTTTCTATCCTGGGAGCCTACAACACTTATATAGACTAGATGGCATCTTTATGTTGGCTAAGCTCAAGCAAAAATTGCCCCAACCTTTATCTAAGTGGCCCAAAGCAGTCCAGCTTGATGTTCAGCCATTTCAGAATGTAGTGGTGTCTGTAAGCACAGGACAAACTGGCCCAAAAGGATGTGGGCAGGAGCACCCAAGATACATGTACACTCTCAGGGCCACATGGGTGTTCTCCTCTATCCCAGGCTGCAGAAAACACATGCCCGACTTGTGCTACAACAGCTAGTGCCTTATTTTCTTGTATACTAAATTAACTTATTTTTAAACGCAGACACTCAGATTTAAAGAGCTTGCTATGATTAATATTTTAATTCAGGGTAGTGAGGGAAGCAAGGGTTGAGCTACTGGAAAAGCATCTGTTAAACATGTCTTCTCTTAGCCATTTTGAACTTTTTGTCCTTTCAGCAGCTGAAATGTATGACGTGAGTACATTTATGTACAAAGAGGTCAAGGTAGGGGAAAGATGTAATCAGTCGTATAACATGTAGTGCGCTCTCTACATTAAAAGTGTGTTTTCCTCTTTGCACAAAAAAAAAAAAAAAAAACCCGAACAAATCATTCACATGGAAATGGAATAGATCCCTGTGGTGATTAAAAACTCCAGTAGAAAGATACATATTTAATGAATAGATAACACAGATAAAGAGGAAGAATGCATTTACAGTAGAAAGCAGCTAGAAGTGTTTGAATGTATAGCCTTTATTGCAGTGCAGAATCAACTGAAAACATGGGCTTATTAAGTTGTTTAAGCACAAGGGCAAAGCATTTAGGAAGGAGAACAGAAAAGCTGGGCACATGTGAGTATGAGAAACGTGATATTACGGATGCAACTACAGTTTGTCTGGAAAATGGTACTGGGTGAATTCACATTCAACTATTGCTCTAGGAGAAAAACGTGATATAAAAGGGGGTTCATTATGGCCTCTGATGCTTGAAATATAGTTTGTCTGTCCTATATTATCAAGTAATTGGATTGTTGTTTCTACACTAACAAAAATAGTGTGTTGCTTTCCGGTTCTTTTTTAATAAATTAGGTATAACCCAGGGATCAGATAAAATAATCTCAGTTTTTAAAGGCTCGTATGGATACACACATAAATCCAGTAGCATAGTCTTAAATTTGTTATGAAGGGTACATAATCATCTTTTCTATAGCAAGTCTTAACTAGTGTTGAGATAACAAAACCTCCTGGCCCAAAACATAACTCCTTGAACAGTTAGTAAGAAAATTTACCTCTGGAAAAGGTTGTTCTGTAATCTGTGCTCTGGAAGAGTATGATACAGGCTTCTGAACCACTCAGTCATCCAGCAGTATGTGATGCAGGAGTTCTGGCAGATCAGAAAGCTTCCTGTGCCAGCCTGACCACCTTGAAGGCAAGAATGTTTTGCCTCTACCGTGAAACAACGATATGTCTCATGGATGATCTTGATAGATGCTGCACTGGTGATGTGTAACCTCTCTTTTCAAGTGCCCAATATTCTAGAAGGAGCAGTTGAAAACGAGGTCCTAAACCCTCTCACGTCATCCTTTAGCATATAGAGAATTTGGGAACAAGCCAGCACCTACGTTTAGTCATCTAAATGGACCTATAGATGTGAGTTAGCTACTTTCACCTCCCTTCATTATCAGTAGAGAAGCTGACTTCCATTGCACAATTGTACATTTGGTCTGGTTTAGACTTTAAGACTGATAAATTGGAAATGCTTATTTCTCTGTTGTCTTTAAAGGGAAACAGGCACCAGAGGACTCTTGGCGAAATGAGTCCCACCCCATATCTCTCTCCAGCCTAGATCCTGTTGGGCACCTTCAGTGTCAGGCAGATAGCAACACACCCTGGGAGGTATGGTTGAGAAATAAAAACGGGCAGAGAACGAGGAAATGTAGAGCGGAAATTTAGTTGATGAAGAAAAGAGAAGCACAAGGTAGCACAAGAGTAGAAGGGCCTTTTTCTTGTTTTCTACAGGAATAAAGACAGGTCTTCCATAAAGAGCAACTCCCTTTTTCTCCTAAATCGTTGCTCAGAAAAAACTCAAACTCAGCACTCTGAATTAATAAAATCAGAAGTTTAGGATATTTTATTAAAAAAAATAATAATAATCAAAGTCAAAAAAAGAGAAACATTTTTGTCCAAAAATTTAAAAATGAGAACTAGTAGGATTTTTTTCAGTCTGCCCTAGAGCCAGTGGGACTTTTCTTCTAGGATGTTTCTCCCGTCTTCTTACAATCCTACCCCTTACTTTTGCAGATATTTTACAGTGAGTACGAGAATTAAAATTATAATCTGAGGAAGAGTTCCTAAATAATAAATGTGCTTACATTTGGGGATTGTTTCAGGTGTGCTATAAACCTTTGTGAAACACTGTGGGTAAATAGAAAGTTGGTATTAGTTGGTTATAATTAATCCCGATAGCTTTAAGGCAGAATCTTCCTGCTCCAGGGGTTCAGAGAAGGAGATAGCTAGAAAAGCAGGGAGGGATTCTATGGGTAGGAAACTGAATGGCTGTAGCAAATAAGTTTATTCAAACCTTAGCAACATCTGATGATTTGAAGAGCTCTTGCTTCTCTCTGACTGAGACCTCTGAGCTGCACTCTGCCGAGGAAATTAGCATTTGTCAGGCTTTGCTATCACCCTGGAAATGCAAAAAATACAAGTCCTAAGCATGTTAAATTAAAGACTGCTCAGTAAAAATAGATTTTTTTTAATGTGATATTTTGTATTACTTTTCCTGCATTTATTGAAATTATTAGAGTAGAATAGTCAGAACCCATGCTTCCCAGACCAAAAGTAACTACTGAAATTCATTAACCTGATCTAATTTTTGCACGCCATGGAAGTGAAACAGCTGATTCTTGCTTAAAGTCCGATAATCTGCTGTTTAAAAACCTTATAGGTGATCTGAGGACCTGGTTGGTCAGTCTGTCCATCTGCCTTTCCAATGGTCTCTCTAGCCAGTTTTCAACGAGGTGCAAGGGGCAATTAAGGGAATGTTTGAAAGACAAATTTAAAAGATGCCCTGCATTATTCAAGTTAAGCTAACTCAAATTTGAAGTCACATTTTCAAAACCTTATCAGTGGTTTGGGGAGTTACTTTGAGCCATTTTAACAATACCTGACTTGCTGTATATAGGCATTCCAGCCTTTCCGAAAGTGGCTTTTGTTAGGTTTTGCAAGGAGTATGTTTATTATTCCCCTTGCCTGATATGAATATGGCTGCCAAGAACAGTCATGATGCGGTGGAGGATTGGCCTGGTCACAATGAAGTAATTCAGAATAATAATTTAAAAAATGCTTGATCAGTAAACAAAGTCTTCTTTGCATCAGACAGGTTAAAGAGATACAATTAATTGAGAATAAACAGTGAGTGACACTTAAAACAAGCTAAATCAATACATGAAAAGAAATCAAAATTCCTTTGTATTTGAAGTCCATTTCAGAAATGCTACAAAGGTGCCGTTCCCAGGGGCATTCATGTCCTTCTTTTCCAATCATTCTTACAGCCCATTGCCTGCAGAGCATCTAAAAAGAGTAAATGCAGATGAGATTCACCTCACCTAAACCAGCTAGAACCTAGAATTCTCTTGGTTCAATCTACAGTCCATGGAAAAAGAAACTTCCAGAGGCAAGTCATACTATCTTAAAGTGGATGTGCAAGGTCATGTTTCTGCAGTGGAGGTGTCCCTGTAAGGGGTTAGCTTTCCTCCCAGGTGAGATGGAAGTTAGATGTAGGTAAAATGCAAGGTTGGTTCTAGACAAGGACAAGAAGAAGGGAAAAAAAATAATATCTTATCCTAGCATAATCTTCACCATCACTAGATTTTCCTGAAAGAATTCCAACGCCCAGGAAAAAAAAAAAAAACAAAACCACAACCCACAAAAAAAACCCCAAAAGCAAGCAAAAACCCTAGAGAAAATTACTATTGGATTGACATCGTCTAAGAACTGGTCTTTGTGAGGAAAGAGGGACATGAAGGCATTAAGAATAATGTAAAAAATGAACGGACAGCTGAGTGAATTTGAAATGTAACAGTAAATATTTAGTAAGATGTGGATCCATGAAAAAACTTGGGAGAGTGATGGAGAGAATGCTTCAGAATCATGATCAGCTGCATGCATAAATCTGTGAAAGAATGGATTTTATTTTTTTTCTGTAAACAGGAGGGAGAAACACTAGGTCAAAATAAAAAAACAAGTTTATGTAATGAAACTCAAACTGCATGAGTTTGAAAAAGCAGAGTAATATTAACTTATTTCTTTAAAATCTCAAATGAAACAGAACAAAACAAAACAATTGCAATACAATCAAAGACCATGGGAAAAAAAACCTGGTATGAAACAGCATTTAAAAACAATTATTATTTCTTCTGGATCTCTTTTATCCATCTGAAGGACCTTTTTGGTCATCCATATAGGATATGTTGTGTCACCTTCTAAAAATATGTAACTTTTCTGTTTGATTATGGAGGTGACCTTAATAATGAACTTGGAACCTTTATTGACATTTCAGTACTTTAAAGTTAGAATAGCAGATTCACACTCCCATGGTGTGTCTCCATTGCAGTCCAGAGGACTGAGTAGAGAGATGTCCACCCGTGAGCTGTAGAGCACCAGGTATGAGTACCAGTACAGATCTGGACACACTGGCACAAACCTGTGTCCTGTAAGCCATAGCTGGTGCCTCATCTACAGAGCTGTAGAGTGAGAACTGGTTTTACTTTTTTGCCCACAAATTCCCTTTCAGATTCCAGAGGAGGCATATTCTTGATCTTACCATTCCTTGTCTCACAGTTTGAAAAAAACTGGCTATTTAGGTGGAAAATCCCACAGCGAAGTAAGATTTCTTCTCACACATTTCCTCAAAGCACCACTACAACAGACTGTACCACAGGACAGATGAAGGAAGACATTTATAATTAGATCATGGCAAAGGTTTTAATATTTTTGAAAGAATTATTATGGGTCATTTAACAACAACTTGTCTGTGTAGCTGCAGATTAAAGTGTGAGATGGATAGCTGGGAAATATTTAAGAAAATTTAAAAGTTGGTCCTTCCAATACAGCTACAAGCTAAATGAGATATGTCAGCTCCGAATATGTGCAGGTCTACATGTGTCAATGCCCATCTGTCGTACGTGAAAAAACTGCTACACTACACACCATCTTGTTAAACATGAGACTTGTTCGGAAGAACTATGGCATTAAAGAGAGACTACCGTGAAACCTACTGTCAAAAACCCCTGTCTTCCTTTCCTAGGTCATTTTGCCAGCGGCTTATTGGTAGCTCCCAACCTAGGACCTATCTTTCCAATTTATTAGAGAGGATATTGAATCTGTCGGTGCATATGCAGTTATTTTAGGGTAACTAATTGCAGACAGATCATCCAGCTGGACAGCCAAAGCAATAATATTAAAGATTAATGCCCCAGTTCAGCAAATAACCTGGCCATGTGCATAATCCCCGTGGCTTCACTGAGACACACTTACAGGCAGGCTTGTTGAACTAAATATATTGCTGAAACAGGGCCTTAACAATGATGAATTCACATCACAGATGTCATGCAAACAATTCTAAGAAATTTGAAAAGATTACTGGCTTTGACAACTCCAAGTCTGAAGCTCTAAATATTGGTAGAGAATATCATAATGTTAAAATATAAACAGAAGAATCCATAGATCCTATTAGCTGGAGCTCTTTTTCTCTGAAACAATTGATACTGGTGGTAAACTGATTTGGCTGATGATAAACTAGGTTAACTTGGACCTGATCAGTATGGGAGTCCTTCCATTTTTCCACTGGGATTCTTCTCACATGATTTCAGCTTTATGAAAATGGTGTTACTGATCTCAGTTAGTGATCAAAGATCTCTCCGTAGTCAAAGGACATCAGTAGATACCTCAAGGGGGCAACCCATTCCATTTACTTCAGGATGTATTATTGAATTGCCCTCTGGAGTTACCTGATTCTTTAAATCATCTGCAAGAGACAAGACTAATTGCTCACTTTTGGACTTCAAATATTAGGCGGATTGAATACTTCTTTACATGTTCACTCCCTTCTATTGGAATTTTTTTCTAGCACTTTAATATTTGATGTATGTGTGCAGCAGAAAAACATAGAAATAGAAATAAGTACGCTAAATAAGTCTCTCCATCAACACCATTCCACTCCACTCATGCCAAGATGGGTGGAAATATAAATGACAGCAATGTTTGGCCTGCCACTGACACCTATCCACACATAAACAGTCACAGTTAGATGAGAAGCTTCACAGTTTCTCTGAATATTTAATTAGTACAAGCTTGGTTTCTTTGAACTCCGTGAAAAATAAAACAAAAAAGCCCAGCTTCATTTACCTCGTGTTGACTATAAGGAACATTAGAACTTCCCCCACCGCTGCAGGTTTAGCTCTGTGGCTAACGCTGAGATGTTGGCAATCAGAAAAGACTTGGGGCAAATCACACTTCTTTATCACCACAGGGATAAACTTCAGTGACAGACATGCACGGGCTAATTACATTTAATAGTTTCCCATTGCTCTGGCTGATGACACAGTGTTAAAAAACCATGCCCCCCAATAAACCAGAATTTCACTTACATGGCACTACGTCTTTATTACGGCTTCGTTACTTCAGGGGAGCCGTGTTCTCTAAAATGCCTTTCCCTGTGGCTTAAAGTAAAGATTTTTTAAATAAATAAATACAGTTTATGTTGGGCATCTACCACTTGAAGGGCTAATGATTATTGACTACCCTCCAGCAGACATCAGGGAGTCTAGCCTCAGGCCCTTCCCGCTCGCCCCCAAACATGCCGAATGTTAACACATGTTTCTAGATCCTGGCTGGGATTGGACACAAACAAGGCAGTCAGAATGGACCATTTAGTGTACAAGTCAAGATGACAGATCTCTGCTTAATACAAGGAAGACAAAAATTCGTATCTTATTGAAAAAGGTAGAAGAGCCCCGGGTGCTTTCGCTTTGTGATTCTGCAGCAAAAAGTGGGTTGTGTCAATATAAGTCTATGTCACCCGCTCGCAGCTGCCACACTGAATTGACCCTGCTAGCTGCAGACAGAAAGGCCTTCCATTTCCAAATTCATTCTAATGCTCATCTGCGAGAGCAAGCACAAGGTGGAAAAAAGCCAACAAGTTACTCCTAAATATGGGAGGGAAAAAAAAAACCAAACCAAAACAAAACAGAAATGCCTTAATGCCGTGAGACTCTCTCCACCGCCTGTTTCTAATGAAACGCTAGAAAAACTTTCTTATTTGAAAGCATTTTAGAGGATGCTTTGACAACGTGAGCTTTATGTTTTGTAAATCATGTTCTTGTAATTCCTTGTAAATCTCCAGATCCTCTTCAGATAGAGCAGCAGAGCATTAAATATTCTTGCAACGCTCACCAGAGCTTAATTACTAAAAGTTGAAACATCTTTTAAACTCTGCTATTTTTTTTTTTTCCCTGGGTATTTTCAAAGAAAAGATATAAAAATGTTGAAGAGTGCACACAATAACTATTAGTTAAGACCACGTTTCCAAAGGGGGGAAAAGAAGATAAGCAATTTTGAAACTAAAATTAGTGTATTTATTGATACCCTTACAGTTTAACATGATAGCAGTCACTGATGAGTCTGTTTCTCATGTGTAATATTTTACTAAGCTCAGATGTTCACACTGGTGAAAAGATTTAACTGAAAACAAACAAAAAATATTCAAGTTAAAAAGAGAAAATCTTCCAAGTTCCCTAAAATGGAAAAAATAAAGAGATAGATCTTCAGCTAGTTGAAATACAGAATTTTATTGATTTCTGGAGGAGTATGATAATTTAAGGAAGCTAAAGTTATGGCCAAAATTATAGATGTATTTAAAATACATCTTTGAGCATTCTTTTTATGGACCCACTCAAAGTCCATGAAAATGTAAAAAAAAAAAAAAAAAAAAAAATTCTTTACTTCAGATCAACCAATATTAGGGTGAGTGGTTAATACAGCTAAAGAGAGGCAGTAAGAAGTGAATATATTTTATTAGCAGAAGATAGATATATTTTTTGTGTTTCAGTGGGGGTCTAGTGAAGCTTTCACTAGCTCTTTATCTAAATTTAGTATAAATCACTGGATGTTCCAACCCAGTAACACGACTTGTAACTATACCTCACCTGACTGTGAAACCTTCGGAGGTGGCTGGGTGCTCTGTGGGTATCACAGAGAGGAAAAATTCATCTCACCTAAATGTAACCTGCATGTAGCAGACTAACCTAACCAGTTGTCTGTGGTTTTTCTATACACAAGGGAAAGAGAGAAGAATTGCAAGGAGGCCAGTTGTCACACTGGTCTCTCAATGGCTTTCCACAGTTGCATGGAAACACTTTCTCCTGAACACTGAAAATCAACATTTACATGGTTAGCTCAGACTAAATTCCTATCTTCTGTACAGCTGTTATTGGGTAAGATGAATGCTGGTGTACTGATGACTCAGGTTTCAATTGCATCTAACAGTGGCAGGGATTTAAGGGTTTTCTCTAAATTAGGATGATAGAAAAGCATAAGGGGTAGGCTAAGACATGTCAGTATTTCTCCACTGTCTATAAAAGGCAACGTAGATGATTAGCTCACATAGAGATGTCTATGATGTAGCTAGGCGTATCTGACCCCTTCAATCCACCTGTGAATATATTCTTCATTTACACCGTTACCATGTCCATTCTCTTCCTCTGCAGCCTGACGGCAAGGACTGGACACATCCGTACTGTGAAACTTACCTACACTCCTCCTTATCCCCAACGTAAATCAGAGTTTCTGTGGGTGCGTATGCCGGGTCGCCAACTTTCTGTGTACCCTGACAATGTAAAAGTATCATCAGCATTCGGGTTAGAAGATTAACGACATCTAAATTAATGATGCATTTGGGTTAGAGGATTAACGGCGTCTAGATTAATGATGGCTAACAGCAAGAGAATTTGTGCTTCTTAAGGAAGATACAGATAAGTAGGGATTCTTTAAAATAACGGAACAGAAACTTATGTACCGGCTGCCCACGGTTAGTAGTATCTGTCGAAAGTGCTGAGAGGAACTGCTTTTTGAAATGAGCATGTACAAGAGCAACACACGGATTTGCTGTTATTTTTAGAGTGTACAAGAATATATAAGGACTTGTTCTTCAGTAACCTTCGGAGCTTGACTGTTAACCATATTGGTGCGTGTCTTGACTCAAAATCTCGTCCTGCAAAAAGGGTTTCGGGCAACAAGTTTCTAAGTAAAAATTATGTTTTGGGATTCTTTCTTCTTTATAATCTGCGAATAGTTTGGAAGGGTATTGGTTGACTAGATGCAAAATTCAAGTTTTCAGATGTATGGTAATTTAGGCAATATCAAATGAATAAAGGGTCCCATTACTTCTCTTCAGCTCCAAACAGATCCTTTAGGAAAAAGTTTTGATTCAATTTCAGTTATACATACAGAGCTTTAGCCAAGCCTACTTTCAAAAAAGTGTGCTAGTTATAATTAATGTAATTTATTAACAGCAATATAGAAAACTTTCAATCTGTTCTCATATGATGGATTTCATAAAACATTAACCTTTTGTATATTATGGAACAGTTTGAAGAATTGCATAAAAAATGTTTAATAGCTGCAGACTAATAAAAGGTCATAACTGAGTCTAAAGAAAGATAATGATGTTATTTCATTATCTGGACTGGGACCACACTCACAGTTTCCACCTACTCCAACATTGTTGGAAAAGGAGTCTGATTTAAAAGGACAGGCTGGGTTTAGTTTCTTGTAACACTGAGGGGAGAGGAATGTGGAAAAGATGTCTATGACTTTCTTTTGATTTCATAATGTTGAGATGTTCTTTAAAAGTGAATGATTTAACTGGAAGTTACCAAAAGCTATACTGTGTAACTGGGTATACCATGTGTCACTGCAGTGATTGCCAGAGAGCTACCCCAGATGTCTCCTAAACACCGATGAAATCTGCTGTTTAAGGTTGACTCTTTGCTCATAAATATATGTATGAGCCTTAAAAACACTGAAGACAACGTTCTGATATGTTTTATGAGGCCTTACTTCATAGTTGTGCCTTTTGACATACAGAAGAATTGAATAATGAATCAGACTTTGTAAACTGAAAGTCAAAGGCATATTCTGGAGTCACAGACAATACACAGACAAGTGTATTAAGTGTTTTCTGAAATCCCTAATAAGCTATGTAAAAGGCTCTTTCCTCTTCACTTTTTTTGCAAAGACAGTTATATTTGACTGAAGATTGCAAGCTTTTGCTTGAGCACCAGTTGAAAGTGTTTAATGTTGCCCATTTTCTTTGAGGAACACTGACAGCAGCTCTCCACTGAGATCAGATCAAGTCAACAACAGGGAAATGACTGTGTATAAAAGTTAACGTTGCTCAGTCGTGTCTCAATAGAATGGGCTGACAATGCAGAGAATTAACAGCCTGAAGCCAGCAAATGTTGCTTTACAACATTGTGCAGTCTTGAAAGCATGGTCAGCTGAAAGATTATCACTCACGAGATGTTGGCTCTTACTTACGTGTGTTTCTAATTTGCCAAGCAATGTGAGGGCAAACAGCTTATTTCTTTGCATCTTGTCCCCATCCATCTATAAAAGTGGGATGATCATCATCCTGGAGTTTGTTACTTAAGATAAATGGATGGAAAGAGGCTAAGTCACATAATTAATTTCATTCTTTCTACAGTTTTTATTAAGTTCTTGGGGATTTTAGCTCTTGCTTGAGCTGTTGTCAACCTGGACATCCTCTTCATTTCACTGCTGAAGGTTTCTGTTCCCATAGCAAGCAAGGGAAAATGTGCCCACTCTCCAGGCTCTGCAGATTCCAGAGACTGGTATTAGCCTCAGCCACTGAGGAGCAGTGAGGTTAGGAGATATCACAGCTGAAAGGCTGGGCTTTTGCTGCTGCACTTATTGGTGAAGAGCACGGTGATGGGCCAGCAGTTTGCTGTGCCCACCAGACATGATGAATTCAAGTCCTGAAACATGTGACTGTCCACAGCCAGTGATGCACGAGGGGATGGAGTGGTTGAGGATGGAATGTCCCCAAATTACTATATCCTGATTTTAGTATACCTTAGAGAATCTGGAGATAAATTCCCACAGATTATAAATGCTTTATCCAAGCATTTCCCCAGTGGCAGTGTCTGTCATTAAAGACTTGAATCTATCCTAATTTCTTTAAGAACACAGTTTGTTTGTTTTGTAAGAACAAAATTTGGAGATCTTCAGGACACAGACTTAATCTTCCATTACATCTAAAAGGAAATAATCTTATATTATGCTGACTTAAGTTTCTCTCAAGATTTCTGGCCTATACATCAGTGAAAAAAAAAGTCACAGCCAAGCATACAAGAGCAAAGCTGGGCAATTTTTTTTTTTTTTTTTTTCCCAGTCTTTCAGCTTCTTGACAAGTTCACTCTTCCTTTGTGGGCTCGCTCAGCATGCTTTGAGAGGACTGGCCTTTCTTCCACTGGTTTACTCCAGCCTCAGAACAGACCTGCAAGGCATGTCCACACCATGCAGTGCCGAGAGCTCACTGCAGACGTGCTGACTACAGAATAACAAGCCAGGCAACTCTCCCGCTAAGCTACTTGCTTCAGAGCCAGATGCTTTTGTGCGAGACTGCAACCTACAGATGCAACAGTTCGTCTGGAGCTCAGTCAGGTATCCAGAGAAAGATGCCAGATTGTATGGTTTCAGATCTGTAAGAAGAATTTAGTTCCCTGAACACAGTGATCTAATGTCATTGGAGATGCTCTTGGATATCAAAGGATTTACAGGAGCCCTGAACCCTTCTGGATTGGCAGGACAGACCATAGTGCCTACAATGGCACTAGACACCTGTGTTTGAGGAGCTGAATCCTGCTCATTGTGTCCTTTGTTAACGCTGAAATTTAAGGTGGGATTGCGTTCCCCAAGTATAGATGTCTAGTATAATTTTAAATACTGATTAGGTGCCTTGGATACCCTAGGATGTCTCAGGTAACACTATACTACCATGTTTAGGATCTAAATCCCATTCTCTCAATGCAGACCCAGCTGATGAAGTAATTATACTCTTATATAATAACTTTCTTCATATCTGCCAACATTATAAGTAAAGTCTGTCTGCTTTAGTTGCAAAATCATACATGTCCTTGTACTGAGATGCTCTTCTAGGTCTCAGCACGATGCAACATGTACTTATGGGAGAAAGAAAGACTGCAAGTGCTTGCAATAGTTAAATGCCAACAAGATCTGGTCCAACAAAGCTTCACACTGACTCAGTGTGACTCTTAAATTGGAAAGTGACTCTGAATTACGCAAATATGATACAAGCAGAAGAAAAAAAATCTAGATATTTTCCTCCATGTCCTGGAATATATTGATAAACGTATGTTAGCATTTAACTATTCATTCTTTTGGAGAAAACTGGTTAACCCCTTAAGTGTTTTGCCCTGAAGGCAGACATTAAAAGTTAATTATAACCACATGGGACAAGCCCCTGGAGGACCGTGACAGCATTAAGCTGCTACCAACCAAGCATGCAGGATGCACAGCACTCTCAGAGAACACCATGTACAAAAATGATGCTGTCTCCTTGAATGAGTTTTCAGAAGTTAAAAACATGCTACTTTTTGCATGCACGGTAAAAAGGCAGATTGAAAATGTTCTACCCAGAAGAAAAAAAAAAGCATCCAACTGAAGAAGAATTAGAGCAAATGAAAGCCTTGAGTAATGTGATTAAGCAATGTGGCACAGTGAGAGAACTACCACAAGTACTGTTAGTGCTGCAAGGAGGATATGGTAAAACCTCTTCTAAACGCCCTGGATTGTTACCTCACGATAAACCTTTCTGGGACCGTATATGACCTATGAGGATTTTGATTTTACCACTATAAAAAGGGAGAGGAGATGACACTTGTCCTTGGAGAGGACCATTTAGATCATATGGAAAAAAAAAATAAAATAAAAAGCTTCGTTCTAAGGGAGAGACACTGAGTATGTCTGTGCAAGTAAATTAAGTGTGACTGAAAGGCATTGAGGTTAAGTAACATGAAATGGCCTGCACCTACACAATTAAACTTTCTTCCTCTTAAATTAAAATACCTGTATCTAAGTTAACTATTGGGAATGGTCCCTCTGCTATTTCCCAAACCATACTGGGGACTCTTTAGGGGAAACCCTATTGTTGCCGATCCAAAAACATGTGGGGGCTTTTCTAATAACAATAGCAGAGAAAGATGAGTTTCAGCAATGGGGAATATCTCTGTTGCTTTTTAATACAGAAGTGGTCATTGTGTCCTGAAGGTAAGTCAGGAGACATACAGGAGATCTAATTCTGGTTTTTTTCTTGCTTTGAGCAACTGGATTTATATTACAAAAACCACAACAAGTGTGGCCCAGAATGGGTGGGCCCAGCTCCTGCTAATATTTAGGAGCAGCATACCTCTCACCTAAATTAGCCCTCAAAAAGCTGGGCTACATCTATATTTAAAAGTTAATCCGCTCTAAGTAGGGGGCTTTACCAGATGACTCCCAACATTTGCTTCCAATCTAAATTACTAATTGATAAATAAAACAGGGATAGAGAGATATCTATGGCCTCTAAGCCAAGTGTTACACACAAGCCATGTTCACTTTGCATGGTACCTGGGTTTTAATTTTTTCCTGGTCTGCTGCGGTGCCCTGTGGTTGTAAGACAGGTTTAGTAGTGTGTGAGTCTGTGTGTGTGTGTGTTCAACATAAAATGTTCCTAAACGATGAGAGAATTCTGTTGCAGCCCCCCAAGGGGTGCCTTCACAACATGAAACTGAAGATGTGATATGTGGTGTGTGTTTTAGCAAAAGGACACGTCAAGACATGTGAATCCTTAAAACCTGCTGGGATAGTGTTGGTGAGCTATATAAACTGAAAGATGCCAACCTGATCCATTTTTGTCCACATTAGAAATACTATATGAGGTTTACCACCCTCCAAGCAAAGGTCGAGAGAATTCCAGTGGGGACAGGCCAAAAACATATCAGGGAATATGCTAATAACTAAGCAGTAGGTTGAACTAAGACTTGACCTTGCATGCTGGCTCTAAGCCAAGTCCCAAAGAACCTAGTTTAGCCTAAACTAATCACCTAAACTCTAATCTAATCCCTAAAGAAATTGGACTACTCCAGAGGGTGTTTTATCCCTCTGTCCTAGAAAACCAAGTTGAGTAAGTGTAACTCTTGCTGTCTGAAGTTATCCCTCCATCTTGACTTTCTTCCAGAGGAAGTCCAAACAGTGCTATGAGATGCCTGACTCTTAAATGGCAACATCTGGGTAAAATGGCATGCGCTTGTGAGGATCAGCATTTGGATTATCCAAGAGAGCCTCTCTCTCCTATAATCCCATTAGTCCTGGTTTAGTTTTGAACTCTGGGTAAGCTGTACCGGCAACAACAAGAAAGTAGTATTACTAAAATGAGGTTTAAATCTCCTCCTCCATCTTTATGATTGTTTCATAGAGAGGAAAACCAAATTTTCTGATTTCCTTTATCCAAAGTCTTCCATAGAGGGCATGACATACAGCATAAGGCAGGGAATCTCAAAGTGGGATGGAACTGCCTGAGGGGGTCTACACTCCACTGGGCCAGGACAACAGCTTTTAAAAGCTTCATATCTGCCTTGGCAAACTATGGCACCTAACTAAGGGATATTGGCTATTATATGCTTCCAGTTTGGTGCCGACACAAAAATCTCTTCAATGTGCCACATTCCACAATGCAGCCTGTTGTGTTTCCATCCTTAAGGTTAAAATATAAGATCATACTTTCAGAGAAAAATAATGACTGGAAGGAGGAAAAGGACCTGTGAATGAGATTTATTTACAGGATATCCAGGATCCGTAACATAATGCAACTCAGAACGAAGGACAGATGTAATACCCAGGTACTACAGGAGAAAGGCTTCCAGTAGAGACTGAGAAATATTGGTGATATTGTAAATGCAGATGAGATCTAACCATAAATATTTCTAAAATTTCATAGCTTAGCTTTGAACAAAGATTATTTAAATGGTAATTAATCAAGGGAGGGTAGATCCCAAAGACAAGAGAATGAGGAGTCTTTAATATAAAAAAGAGTGGGAAAGACTTGTTCAGCCTTCTGGAACAGAGGGCTTGTTTCTATCAGCACTTTGGAAGACAAGGGAAAACACTACATAGTGGATGGACAAAAGCATCCCAGTGTTTTCAAGCTGAACCTCAAAAAGTTTGAGAAAATTGTTGATGAAACTGAACAGTGACAACTGATTGCACACAATGATGTAACGGAATAAAGATAGGCTGATGCCTGGGATAAAATCAGGCACCCTGAAGAGGGAGAAAGCCAGGACTGAGGAATGGGATTAACCCCACCTAGACCTACCCATCTAACAGTTTAGCTTCTCACTGTGCTAACTGTCCAGGTTCAATCTCTAACCTCCACTGAGAAAATGCTTGATCAATTCCATTACTTAGATATTAGTCTTAATACTGCACCACTGGCTGCCTGACTCCTGAAAAGAGTTAAGCAGTGTGACTTCTTAAATTTCTTACAGCAAAAATCTAGTCTTAAACCCTAAAGAGGAGAATGATTTTAAAAAAGCACCACATTTCTCAGCTCTTGAAGTATCTTGGTTCCATTCTTTAAACTCTACAAAGCACACATTTTTTGGTTGTTCCCTCTGCAGGTATCCCTCTCTCTTCCTCTTTTTAATTTTTGTTTAAATTTTTCACTCTTTAGTTTATTTTTTCTTTTAACACACTCACACTGATTCTTTGCCTTTATTTCTTTTAACTTTTTTCTTCACAAGCAATAAAGTGTCAATTCAGCTACCATGCAGGGGATAAAATATCCTGATGCTCCTGAAGGGGCTACTTGCACTTAGAATCCAGTCAGGTAAGAGAAGTAAAGTGATTTGTTTGCTTACACTGTGCCTCTAGCAAAGGGACAAGAGTCAAGGGAACAAGAGGAATGGGAGATGGATAGAAACTTGACTCCCCACTTCCCTTAATTTCTGGACAGAGGAGTAGAATATTAAATAGGGAAAAACAAAGGAAACATTATGGACATGTGCAAGGACTATGAACTAATAGATACTCTTGTAGCTCAAGAAAAATAAGCAAAAAACCCATGGCAGCTGTTCAAGACCCAAATCTGCTACTATGCTGTTTCGAGGGCAAAGACCCTCCTGTGACAAAGTGGCATGTGGACTTTGAAGGCCTGAGTCGGCACAAACTCTAGCTTCTCTGCTCTTTGGGTCATTGCATGGAGAAGATGCCCTCAGAGGAGCATTACAAAGGCTAAATGCCTCCTTCAGCTATTGCTATGCAGCGTACCCACGCACCTACTACCAACTGTGACCATTTTTCTCACTTTATGAAGTAAAACTACTTCTGTACCACTCCTGCGCATGGGCCGCGTTGTACCAGATCAGCTCTGCTGTTCACAGACCCTGTTTTGATTCTCACCTGCTATAGGTGCTGTAGTGTCAACTGAGTCCAACATTAAAGACTGTGCTGTTACCCACACTGACACACTGAGGGTCATGGGGACTTTGCAGTCGTGTAAACATCATCTATTATACATCTGAAAAACTGCTGAAGCCCAGTGTCAGAAGTCCCAGCAACATGTGAGCCTGTGAAGTGGCAAACCCATCAGCTGTATGACAGCTTCATGCCCAAGGCTAGCAGGGCTGGACATAGCAGGAAGGGAAGACCCCTGCGATGTCTGGGGAATTGCCTAAATGGACCTAATAGGTCTTTTCCACTGCTGGTGTCTGTGGGCTACATTGTGCCCTCAGGCTGAGTCCTAAGTAAGGGGTGGCATGTAATTATGCTTCTCTGAGTGCAGCCCAAGGAAGGGACTGTGCTGGAGAGTGTTATGATCCTTTCCCTGAATCCCGTTAGCTACAGGCAGTAAGTCATGGTGACCTGGAACAAGATTTTACTGCTCTGACAGTCCTCACCAAGCTTTACCCATTTCTGTACTCTGTCCTTCTTCCCACCCATTTCTCTGCTCCCTCCTTCGTCCTATCACACCTTACAAGAAAATGTGGCCATTGGATGGTGCTCATACTCAACGCTGAACCTAAATCTCATCTGCCTAAAATGTCTTTGCTTGAAGCCTGTAGGGTACCAAATGTCATGTCCGACACATGAGATTGTGTAGCAGAATATAATGGTTCTGCTGCCAGTTGGCTGCTGGACAGTGTCTTGGAAGCTAGGGAATGTCCCTTCTCATCACCACATGGGGGACTGTGACAGGGACTTTGTACATGCAGGAGGTCTACTCTTACCCATAGATGAATACTCATGAGCTCCAAAGCAATTGCACTCTCAGACTCAAACCAAACACATCTGCCAATTTATGGTCTTCACAAGTCCAGCAGTGAGTTGGACAAGTTTTATTTTTATTATCTTCCTGTCAGAGATGGAATTGCAATCTCACACTGTTATTTGGAGGCAAATTCTTCCATCATTCCCCACAAAGAGTCATACCTTTCCAGAGGTAAAGTGTGGTTTGGAGTGGCATAGCTGCATTCAGCCTGTACGAACAGTGAAGCACATGCAGTCCATGGAGACACGTTTCTTCACTGTAGGTACATCAATTGCAGGTCAGTGGTTTTAAGAGCTGGAGGAAATAAACACTAATACTACCGAAATCACAGTCTATCACCTCTTTCTATCTATCACTGTGTATCATTCCTTGAGACAAAAGAGATTAAGAAAGATACTATGTGGGAGAGCTGAGCACGCACACGACCAGTGTGATCAAGCAATGCCCGTTTATTACAACTCAGAAAGCCCTTTTATAATGTTCTCCCGCACACGTGGGTAACATGCAGTACAACTCCTCAAGATTGGACAGTTAACTTAGCCCGCGCTTTAAACCTTCTTATGATTGGATAAAAAGTGCCACATCAGCCTTGACAGGCTTCCTGCCTTGTGGAACTTCCGTCCCAACCCCTTCCAGGGGTTGTTTGTCTCGTTGAGTTTCTCCTCCCTCATTCAGGGTCACGTCCTTATCGCATTCTTGCTCGGATGAGGCTCTTATCAGTCTTATTCTGACGCAGGATTGCTCACATGGCCGTTCTCTCACAGAAAGCCCTCTAGAATCCCAACAATACTATCCATTTATATTTTCTCTTAAGAAGTAAGCTACCTATAGACTCTGTGGAAATATATGTATATATTGATATCAAATAAATGTATCTATTTTAATGTAAAAGTCATAGTATTGACTATGTGAGCAGAAAGTTTAAAGCAATTACCAGCAAGCGTTTTGCAAATAAGCAAATTGTAGCTGAGACACAGCAGCTGCAAGCAGGTATTCTTCAAGAAGACTGACAAAGTTAATAAAAAGAAGGAAGGTAAACATACATACAGGTAAAGATAAACAAAAATATAAATAAATAAATAAATAAATGTAAATGGATTCAGTCTGATGGGATTGACAGACTTGGGAAAGGACATCAGGTGATGCTTCTTGATGCTTGGATTTCCATTCTCTGGTGATTATTTCCCTCTCCTGTCTTTACTCTCTGAGGTAGTGAACAAGTTGTTAAGATAGCACAGAGCCCTTTAAAATCAAACACTGCCTCCAACAGCCCCCTCAGTGGTAATAATAATCCGTGGTTTTACAAAAGGAGACACTAAAGCGAAAGGTGTTAAGTAGTTATAGGAAAAATAACCCAACTGGTGCAATTCTGGGTACATTCTCACATGCTGCTTTGAAAATAAGTGTTCTTAACTCAATTGATTAAAATTTGCTGTGTTTTATAGTGTGGCACAGGGGGCTGATAGTACACAGCTGTAGAAGAGGGACAGGATCATTTTGATGTTAATGCCTGATTTTTGGCCTTTATTCCTCAAAAAGGTGAAAATTTCCCCTACCAGTGTGTTGGTGTTGAAAAGTTTTCACCCTGAATTTAACCCCGGTAATGTAAGTCAGAATCACCACAATTAAGTGTTTAATCTTGCTCGTGACCTCTTACATGCAGGGTTTATCCATTTTATTCCCATATGGATTAAACGGAGTATAACAACCAATTACTTTATTTTCTTCCTTGCATAGATCTTCTCTATTGTACTAATCTTTTCCCTCTTTCTTACTGACTGAAAACTTTAAAAAGAAACCTACAATAGAACTCAATTACCTAATAAAGATCTATTGTTTCATTTGTGTGAATGAACTACATAAATCATTAAGGTGGAATGAGGAAAAAAAAAAAAAGAAAAACAAAAGAAGGGTGAAAACATTACTTAGGACAAGAGGAAATGGCCTCAAGTTGCACCAGGGGAGGTTTAGGTTGGATATTAGGAAAATTTTCTTCACTGAAAGGGTTGTCAAACATTGACACAGGCTGCCCAGTCACCATCCCTGGAGGTATTTGTGTAGATGTGGTGTTTAGGGACATGGTTTAGTGATGAACTTGGCAGTGTTAGGTTAAGGATTGAACTTGATGATCTTAAAGGTCTTTTCCAGTCTAAATGATTCTATGATTCTACAGAAAAAAGCCTGATGAATGAGAGCTCAATAGAAGCAAATCCAAACAAAGCATTAAGACAGCTTTTTATTTTCTCTATGTGGACCATGCTGAAAGTGGGATTCATACAACTTCAACTGAGCTGCCTAAAGATTATGCTTAAATTAAGCTATCTGTGATCATTCTCCTTCATATTATTAGAAGATTTCTCTGTCTCACAGACCTACCTTAAAAAGGAATAAACTATTTCAGGAAATTCTTGTTTCTTTCATGAAGTATAGACGGATCTTGGACAACTGGTTTACATCACACATCTGAAGTTCACATTTGAGCTACATTATGGATGTGGTCAGCTTGTCCTTTGCCAATGAATCTCACTCTTAAATTATTACCTTAGAAAGTCAGAGGGAGGGTCTGATGGGAAAGGTGATGCTAACATAGCTAAATAACTGGGTAGATGTTATTAGGTTCATGGTGTCTTTCATAGTGGTTTCGAAATTATCACGTGTGTGTAAGACCAGGTGAGCTTCTCCCTGAAAATGTTTTACTCGGTACAAAGTAAGCAGCCTCAATCTATTTTTTCAGCTTAGACTGAATTTAAGGTATGATTTCAACACGGGAAAGATATTTCCAAAAGTCAGAAAATATTTTTTAAAAAATTACAGTTTTAAAACTGAATACTGTAGGGTTTTTTATCATTTAAAGTTAATTTATTACAGAACAATAAATAAAGTTCATATAAAGTTGAAGGTTCCATCTGAAAACCTTAAATTTTATTATCAACTGAAGTTTTTCTTGAAGCAATCCTTATTTTTTTTTTTTTTTTTTTTTTTAGATTTGAACACTAAATAAGAGATCAAATATTAATTAAGTTTATTTATGAATAGACCTGGCTGACGAAAGTTTTTCTGTCCAAGAAATCAACTTTTCTTAAAAATTAAACTTTTCTTCAAAAATTGGTATTTTTAAAGACATTTTCTGTAATCCAATAAAACCTTTTCACATTCTTCAACATTTCTTATCACGGATTGCGTTGACCGTAGTACTGTCAGTAGGTTTTTTATAAGATGTGTTGATGTTTAAAAGATAGGAAATATGACAGAAATTTTCAAGAAAATCAGAACATGGTTCTATTTTCTCTTTAAAAATAATAAAACGTCTCAGCATTTCTCAAATGGTGTATGAAGCAAATTCATGAATTTTTATTGTGCCTGTGTCTTTAGGAAGATTATTTCTTTTGTATGTTAAGATTTTTATTTTTTTTTTTCTTTTTATTGTGTCAGGGCACCTCAGATTCTAGTTAGCGCAAGGAAGACATCATGACGGAGGTCGTTTTCCTCAGTGCTGCGTATGTAAATGTTAATCTGTACAATCTCTCTAAGCAAGCTCCATAGTCAGTGAAGAGACACAGACTTTTTCAGGGTAATTCACGCCACCATTTGTGAACACATACTTTACAACGGGAAAAATCACCATGAAGTGACCTCCTTCTGGTCTCTGAAGAATAGATACCCCATTTAATGTAACTTTTATCTTTAGAGGGCTTAAAAGAAGTGAAATAGATACAACTTCAGATAAGAAATAACATTGTAAGTGACCATAAATCAGGCGTCAGCTGCATCACCCAGCTCATCTAGCGCAGTCTGAAAGAGCTGAGCCCTGCTACAGCTTGATCTAATCCAAGAGGCAAGATGAATTAATGGCAGAACAACACTAAACAGCTAATTGAAAGATACCTATGGGCTAACACAGAGCTTTTTATTCTGATTTTGTCTTTACTTCCTTCCCATACATAGAAACTCAGCAGAAGTAAGTCAGGCCATAACCTGGTTTACCTGGGGTTTGTAACATGAAATCACTGGACTTCAGACATCCATCCTTCATTTTTCCCCAGCCTACTACAGGTTCTTAAATCCCTTCACTTGTCCTGAGCACAGGCAGTAAAAATATGTCAAATTTTAAGACAATCAGAACAGCACAGGATAACACTTTTCCTCAGGCTTGTTATCTCAGTAACAAACTGAAAAACATTCCTTTATCCAACTCTTGTTCCTACTAGAAAGATTGAGTTATGGCCAAAGAAGCATCAAAAGGCAATGTTTTCAGTGCTGAGCATTGGAGCTGGAGCTTGGCAGAGATGACAGACAACTCTTGCTGTTCTAATCAGGAAGAAATGTGCTCCATCAGTGTGCCAAAAATACAGAAGCAGCTGAATATTCCATTGGTTTTATTTACTTATTTTCCAGGTAGTTCAGGTATCTCTAACTATCCTTAAAAATGAGGAGGAAACAGACATTACATTATTTGTATTGCCACTAGCTAGAAAATGATGGATTCTCACAGCATGTCTGGAGGGGTTTTATGGGATTTGCTTTTATTTTTTTAATCTTTCCTTCATTAATATTTAAGTCTAAACTTAGGGAAGTGAAAATGAATACATAACAAACAACAACCCAAGTTACTTTTTTCAGATCTAGTTTGAAATTCAGAGCTGATGAAAATATCAAATGGTAAATATCTATTTGGTGGGGCATGTGTTTACTGCACCTTACAAAGAACTGCATAATATTTCTTAGCGCAATGCTGTGCTGTATCATTCACTAATTACTATAAATTGGGACATCTTCATACTGGTAATAGACTACTGCCAGCTTACACAAATGGATAACCTAGATCACTATTCAGTAATTTATTTTGCAGAACCTCATAACTAAACACTGTTTCTCTCTTGGAGAGAAAAATAAAACTCTGTAAGATGACTTTGGCTTTGCTTGCTTTGTGCCTCATTTCTGGAGAGTTTACCATAAAATTATTCTATTGGCTTGGTGTATACTAACATCAGGAAAAAAAGAAAAAAATAAAAAGAGATAAAAACTTTTTCATGTAATTAAAAACCACCCAAAACCTCCAACCCTGAAATGCTTAATTAAACAGTTCTAGAGAGAAGTGGCTAGAGGCTGAATCTGGCATGGAAAATACATTGAAGAAACCTTTCTAAAGGACCAAATGAAAATGTGTTTTGATTTGATTAAGTTATAAGTTCTCTGGGAAAAAAGCAACCAACAAACATCCTTCAAAGCAGTCAACTCAGTAAGTTCCTGCAGGACTATTAATGCTAGGAAAAAAAAAAAAAAAAAAGTAATCTTTCCAACAGGAGCATAATTTGGCCTGAAAAAGAAGGGCCAGCTTTGAATTTTATAAGCACCGGTTTCCCAGGAAAGATTCTACCCAGTCCTCTTCCCGTATGTCCTAATCAACACATTTTTTCAGTGGTTAGCGTTTCGCTTTTAGAATAGTTTGTAGGGCTACTCCAAGTACCAGGTGTTGATCCAACAGTGTAAAAAATAAGCAGTCTGCAATCAGTATTTTTCTGTATAACTCCTGCTTAGCTTTTGACTTGGATTGGTGTTTTGAGCCAAGGCAATAAATTTCCATAGTATTATGATTAATTTATAATACTGATATTTTTCCTTAAAGACTCAGGTCTTGAAATCAAGTGATTGCTTAAGAATCTCAATTTCCTGCAAACAAATTTTAAAAAAAAGGTTCTTCCCAGAAACAAAGAATCAGAAACTGATTTGTAGATATAAATAGATTTAAAAATAATCCATTTTTAAAGCACTAAATGTGACAGGGACTGATTCAAATTGTTAATGATTTACAGATGGAAGAATTGAATAAGCAAAAAAAAAGATAAATTCTTATGATACACTTGCATATAATTGAGGGTCTATGAGCTCCTATTACAGCTTGATGAAAAAGTAGTGAAATGAGCAGGCTGAAGCAAGCATGACATTTTATGCAAATAACTAAAGGAAAGCAAGGCAAGTTCACAATCTGACCCTCTCTGCTTATTTTAAAGCTGATAACTCAGTCAAATCTAAAGCCTGCTTTCATTCTAAGACCAAAAGTCTTTTCAGTGGGGACAATTTCCAGATGGGCTTCACCCCTTTAGCCCCCAGCCATCTCCACTGGAGAGCTACTCAATTAACTGTTACAGATTTGACTGTTAATACTGACCTAATAATTTTTTTTTTTTCACAGCCCCTTTGTTTAAAACTGTTTTAATGCTTTAGAACGAACTTTTACATGCTATTGCTCTAGAAATATACTCAGTAACTTAAGGTAGAAACTTCTGATCATTGTTAGTAAGAAAGCCTTTTAACTGACAACCCCCTTTCTCTTCAGAAAATACCTCGATAATGAAAAGAAATATTGCTCAAATGTGCATAACACCACTATGTTGATGAAGTAAACCAGAGTATTTCTCTTGTACCCATCTCACAGTATAGGATAAGTACCTACTGCATCCCTTCATGCAAACGCCGATCTACAACTTCTGCAGTGTGCCCCTAGCTTTTCTCGTCTGATCAAGCTAGACACTATTCTCATTTATAAGGTGCCCGTGCAACTTATTACCGGTGATTTTTAAAGAGTGGTGCAGGGTCTTCAGTGTTAACTAAAAACCATGAATGTCTGCAGCAGGTCTGTTGTCCTCACCGGGCTCTACAGTAGGTCTTTAACCCACCAAAGCTGCATCAGGGGATCAGAGTGAGGCAAAGGGGCTAGCTGTGGTCCCTACTCAGGCTATAGCTGGAGGGGATGAAGAGAAAGATTTTTTTCCAAGTTTTAAGTGTTTCATCCAAAACCTGTTTCCAAATGGAAGTATTTGTAGTAGTAGTCCTAAGGGAAGCTACCCACAATGTGTTCCAGCTTTGAAAAATATCAGACTGATTCACCACATGAGCAGTACAGGAATTCTGGTTTTGAGGGCTGATATGGCTTGAAGAGAAGGTGCCGTTTGTGATAGTAGCATTTTGGGATTCCCTGTCTGTTACGGGCATTCGTGGAGAAAAGCTGCAATCCAAAACCAAGCTACAAATGTCACATTGGGGTTGATTCTCTCTCCTAGTACATTCAGCTACGTCCATTATCTCCAGCTGCCCTTCCTGCCATTATATTTGATGAAAAAATGGCTTGGAACAGCTCAGGGCTGTGGAGAGAAGGCAGTGTAGGATGCCAAAGCAGAGAGAAGGGTAATTTCTTATCTGCCTTGAAGGCCCAGTGTCCCAGAGGAATTATCTGTGGTAGCTTTGCTCTTTTATTTTGTGATGCCACTTGAGGAATTAATACAGCAGCCTTGTGGAGGCTATTATTATTATGCCAATGATACTCAGATCTGTATCATCCTCTCTCACAATGGCAATTCATCCCTGAGCAGTGATGGAGCTGGAACTTGGCTCATCACAGACAACTGCAAATGCAGGAAGGACCTAAAGGCTGCCTGTGCCGTTGCACCACACCAAAAACTTTTTAGAAGATGAGTTTGGAACATCTTCCTTCTTTCCAGGCTTAGAATGAAGTAGCAACGGTCTCCTCCTGTCTCCTTTTGGTGCTAAAACCCTGAAGAAAGTGTAAAATTTAAACCTGATGATAGTCTGCAAAATTGATAGCTCGAACATGCTACCCACTGAAGTCACAGAGGGAGGAAACAGATGAACAATCTGAAGAACAATCCATATGAAACAACTTCTCCAAAACAAGGAGAAACCCAGGAATGGGGCCCTGATTCATAGAGGCTGAGCTCGTGTGGTTCAGCAATTCAAGCAGGGGGTCATCACAATGTTTAGGCAATACAAAGCAACTCTCTCTTCCTTGTTTGGTATCTAGGCCTCAAGAAGCATCTCTAGGTCACGCAAGAAATCTGAGGTAAAACAAAGTCTTGAACATACTCTGTTTTGTCACTACTCAGAGATAGCTCTATTTCCTCTCCTGGAAAAAATTAATGTGCTAAAACACAGTAACGATGTATTTCAAGGAGATTTACCATTCTGCAAATTCTGTTAATTCTGTTTTAACAAGGATAGAAAAATATGTTCTCTGTGTTTCATTAAAACATAGAAAAAAATTGGTGTTTCTTGCAGAAGTTCCTCATGACCCAGCTTTGAACCCAGTGCAGACTTATGGGACTGGGAAAGAAGAACTGCTTTGAATATACAGGTATCAGTTATTATTCCACTGCATCACAATTACCTTTAAACTAAAATAAATTGGGCAGCTGAAGTAGAAGGGACAACTGGGAAGTGGTTGAATCACCTTCCCTGGAAGTACCAAAAAGATGTGCAGATGTGACTCTTAATGACATGGTTTAGTGGTGAACTTGGCAGTGTCAGGTTAATGGTTAGAGACAATGATCTTAAAGGTGTTTTCCAACCAAAATGATTCTGTGATTCTATGACATCCCACAGACCATGGTGCATTGCTCATGTTCACCATGGCTGCTAATTTCAGCCCTGGCCATTCGCTGGTACCAGTTGCTAATTTGAACGGAATTACCATCATCATTTTGTTGACAAATGTCAATGTCCCTTGTTTAAATGTCTGTTAGGAGTCTGTCTACCTTCTGAAATCTTATAGTAGGGCGTCTGTGAGCTGGTAGTTTTACATGTAAATAATCAGGTGAGTGTTTCTGAGGTTTTATTTTTCTTCTAATTTTCTCTCCTCTTTTCCTTCTGTATCACTCCCCGGAGCTGCACCAGTAAAACTGGTGGCAAATTGGGCCTTTCAGAGCACGCCTGGTACACAGATGATGAGATTCTCATTGATTTTGGATGGAGTAAGTCAGAGAACCAGGTACGCAGGGAGGATGCGTAAGAAAAGGAGAGCGAGCTGTCGGAAAACTGAGCACAGGACTCACAGGACAAGATACATGTCGTCAGGACTCTGCAGTGTGCAGGAGCACTGAACCCCCGGATGCCCTTGTGGTTACAAACAGAGATGCTTTTCTCCCAAAACGTGCTCTACTTTGTTCTGCCTGGCTACCCGACAGCTAGATGAGCTGTCTTAAAACTTGAGAGCTTTGCAATTTCTCCCCTTTCCCCAGTCCCACCCATCTTGCTCTTGTTCTCTTTATCTCTCTACCCTGAAAACACTAAAGATAACTAAACTTTTTAATTTTTTTCTATACCTGAATAACCTCTTGTGTGCAGGATATTTTCTGCTTTAGGGCACAATCTGTTGCAGCGCAGTTATAACTGTTACTGAGGCACCTATTGTCATTATATATGCCTCGGCAACAAGGCATTCTGTCGTGTTTCTCATCTGTGAACCCAGTGATTTATTGATAATGCTAATCTTGTTTGAAAGTTATAGAGCTTGTAAGTCATATGTATTTAAAGGGAGAGATGGAGATTCCTACTCCCCAACTTTTTATTGTTTGCATGTCAGAATAATCAAGTTTTTCAGCCATCGTTAGAGGAGCTCAAGGTGTTTTGCAAGCATGAATGAAGCCTCACAATGGTACCAAAAGGAGGTTTTTTTACATACTCATTAAATGCAACAGAGAAACTGAGTAGCAGAAATGACAATACATAACTTAACCTATCTCACATCAAGTAACCATAGAACTGAGCCTCAAGGGGATGTCGGGCAAGTTTTACATTATCTTTTCTACAATATATAGTAATTGATTTGTACGCCCATATCCCCTGTTCAAAACACAATTTTCTATTAAAAACAATTTGGATGGATACTTTTTTATTACCTTTCCTATATGACACTCTTCTATAGTAAAAGATGGTCCCTGCCCTGAAGTGCTTTCCGTCTGATCAGCTCAGCCAGACAAAATAAGTTTTACAATCTCGATTTTACAAATGGGGAAATAGGATACGGAGACATTAAGGAGGCAGCTCTTATAAGATCCCAGCAGACAGGGGATTCTCAGATACCATAAAGGAAACTGAAAATTCTGACCACTTATGGAAATACAGCTATTAGATAAATAGACATAAAAGCTTTCCATTTCTTCCTCTCCCACTCTCCCTTACAGAAGGATTTGGATTTTACTGTCATTGTGGTATTCAGCTTTCCTTCAACATAGAAAGATACTGGTTAGCTCCATCTTTCAGAAGGTGAACTCTGGTGCAGAAAGGCTAAAGGTTCACTCCAAAAAGGGATTTGAACACCCAAATGCCTCTCTAGTCTCTTGAATTCAATATTCTGATGTTATTGGCATTTACATGAGCCCTGTTCAATTTGTCCTTGCTCTAGAGATGCCTGAAGTCCCTTAAATATGTGTGTTGGCACAACATTCCCTAGGGTCTGATGCCACCAAGCAATTAGAAACCCTAATTATATCTAAACCCAGTGCCTTCCCAGTGTGTTCCCTTGCCTAGCATACCTGAAAGGCCCCTTACAGGCAATTAAGTTTTTATTTTTTATTTTTTTTCCTCCCATAAGATGAAGTGGAATTTTCATCTTATCAGCAGTTCAGTGTATAATCACTTAGGATACATATACAAGTCTCACTCTAAAAATAAGTTTTACTGTCTACTCGTAATACAACAAAAAATCCTGGAGGCAGGCAATAATGCCTTTTTCTTAGTAACTTCCACTGTCCTTGTGACTTTCTGTTGGTGGCAAGTGCCCAGATCACACTTGATTTCAGGGTCTCAACTGAAATGCTCAGTTTGGGGTTCAACTCATTTATTTTAGTCTCCCAGAAGTTAACCATCCTTGCTAAACAGTTAGGTTGCCTTGGAGCTGTTGAGGGCCATCTGAGAGCCAAATCACCTCTTCTGAAGGTGCTGGTGTTCACCACAAAAAGAGGGAATTTTGATGACTAAGCTCCTAAATCAGATCATTCAGAATTTTCATGTTGTAGGTAAGACAGTTAGATCAATAGTGCCAACCGTATCTTCTACCTTCCTTATCTCCTGTCCCCGGCTAAACACTTCTCTTGCATTGTGTGTGTCACTTGACTGATCCCCTCCCTGCCATCCACAAACCGCCTCTAGAAGCTAAAGCTTAGAAAATTAAGCATAACAAAAATAAAAGAACCCCTCACAAAACTCCAGAACCTAAACTTTGTATTTGCACTGAGTGAGGGCTCAGATAAATGACAGAAATGACACAAAGGGATGGTACAATTATGCGGCTGACAGCAAGGGGGAATGAAGGGAATGAGGGCAGAACTTCCTCTTTAGCCGGGTTAGTCATTAGACGAGATCAGCTACAGCATGAAACCCTTTGGTTAGTCAGGTGCATCAGGACAGAGAGGATGTATCTGAGACAAAGACCAGTTGTAGACCAAAGCGTGACTGGTCCTAAGTGAGTTGACCAGTATCAGAAATTATTCACCAGAGAAGGAAATAAAACCCAGATCCAGCTGACTGTGATGTCCTTACCCCGAAAAACTCTCTAATGACAGTATATGTACTTCCGTGCAGTCTGCTCTGTGGGCCATTTGCATGGCATTCCTAAACCATTAAAATGGTAGGTACTAAGAGTAATATTCAAAATGAGATCAGAAGTCACCAACAAATCTAGGAACCAACGTCAGTTTCTCTGACACAGTTAACTCCAAAACCACTATTCCTGCTTTGTTCACTTACTGTCGGTCTATGTGGATCTGTGATACCTTGTACAGCTTCACTAAAACAACCTCATATATATGAGAAAAGCAAAGCAGTGAAATAAAGAATCACCTTTATGCTTTAAAACTATTGAGATATATATATCTGTCAAACCAGTTCCAGCACTCTAAATAACACTGAAGCTGCTCTCCAGCCTTCTGGCTTTTGTCTTCATTGAGTGATGGGAGGCAGCCGGCCGGCATGAATCAAACATTCACGACTGCAAAATTCTCTCCCATCTGTTGTAAAACCAGTGCAAGCATGAACAACTGAGAGGTGAAACAATTTTTCAACCTCTTCAGCAATCTCATAAATTATCTGCAGCTAAATAACCTAGAAAGCAGAGCAGAATCTCCCAGCCTTAGGTAACAATTACACTATGTGAACTTTGAGAAACCTCTTGCTAGCACTCAAAATTAGGAGCTTAATACACAAATGAATAGTGAAAGCATGGTGACAGCAGTGTTTAGAAAATGCTTTTGCAACCCACCCAGGTGTTGTGCCGATTTGTTTCTGAAAGAGGAAGTGGTGTAATTGGTTTCACTGGAGAAAAAGAAATGTAGACTGGTATTGCATGTCTCTGAAATGCTGAACAGCATGCATCGGCTTGCTTGTCCATGAAAGGCAAGGGAATGCTCAGGTCACCTGCGTAACATCAGGGGCTTTATTTAGACACCAATACAAGAGTACAGCTGTTTGACTGCTGAGATCTTGTGGAAGTCAGAGTGAGATGCTAGATCCTAGTACCACTAAAAATACAAGGAGTCCCTGACAGTATGTTTTCAAAAGTCTTTTCCCCCCAATTCAAAATGCATCAATTTTCTATTAGTTCAAGCACTTTTGATCAAATGACCTCAAATTGCGCCAGGGAAGGTTTAGACTGGCTATTAGGAAGCATTTCTTTCCAGAAGGGGTTGTTGGGCGTTGGAATGGACTGCCCAGGGAGGTGGTGGAGTCCCCATCCCTGGAGGGGTTGAAGAGTCGGGTTGACCCAGCATTTGAGGGAGCTGGTGTAGTTGGGAACTGTCAATGTTAGGTTAATGGTTGAACTGGATGATCTTCAAGGTCTTTTCCAACCTAGACGATTCTGTGATTCTGTGAAATGTCTCACTTGTTTTTAAGTTTGCTTTTGTTTCCTAGTCATCTGTTTTCCCTCTCCCTCCTAAATACTCTTTCTTCTGATGGCCCTCAAATATTATATATAGCTATTTTATTCATTAATTTATTTCCATCTACCTCAGCCATTCCTCAGCATTTTGCACCTATGAGCCTTCCATTAGCACTTTTGCACAGCTCAGAGCCAGGAGGTCTCAATAAGATAGAAGGAGAGAGCTCACAAGCAGATGATAATGATTTCCCAAGAGTCCCATAGCTCTATTGCAGAACAGGGCTGAGCTGAGCGCCTTGTGACCCAACAAGGCTTTCAATAGTTTTGGTTTGATCAGCTTCTTCGTGGAAAAGAATATGTGGGCTGGCTGCCTTTGTGCCATGGTGAGTCCAGGAGTGGTCAGCTGCCAGAGGGGCAGTGAAGTCAGACCTGAGCAACAAGTTGGCCTCCCTGATGCATTTCACAGGTCCAGTTGATATATTGAGCTCACAGCTCCCAGGACACCGTACAAAGACAACTACGGCTATGCCCATTTTACATAGAGGAAAAATACAACAGAGAGAAGCTCAAAGATTTTGGAATAGAATCACAACCTCTTTGCATAGACACAGTGCCATGCTATTTTTTTTCCTTTTCTCTAAGGGCTCATTTTCCCATGGAGGCAACTGAGGCAGCCCATGTGCACCCAACTGTAGACAATACTGATAAACTCAAGAGGTTTGGACCCCCCACAACCATAAGCACATACACCAAGAAATAATTTTATTCAAGAAAATCACACCTTTCTCTTTAAAAATGTCCCTGTCTTCTGAATTATTCCATAATTACATGATCTCCTAATAACTGTTTTTTCTCCAGTGCCTAATAATCCCTTCTACTCTCATTTTTCTTGGCATTTCTCGTTTTTTATTTCCAAGAAGTGCAGGCCTCAAGCAGGTATCTCAGGTGTGTTCTCATGAGTACTTAATAGCAGCATACTAATCTCCTCTGACTCTTTGATTTAATGCCTCCCAAAATCACATTGATCCATGTTATTTATTTATTTTTCTGCTATAGCACATGGCAAGCATGTAACATCTTTGCTGCTTACTCTCATCCCAAATTTCTTTTAGCATTCACTTTTTCCCAAGTCACCGCCTTTGCCTGCCAGCAAATAGCTCTATTCCTGATTATTACACTCAGGTAAAGCAAAGGGTAATTTGGCCCTTGTTTCTTAAAAATACATCTCTTCTGGTAACCATGGCAAATTGTTTTGGATTTTTCTCTATGAATTATTCATGAGATTCAATTTAGCATGATTATTAATTCTAACCTCTGCAGTGTATGAATAAGCAATCTCATTGCTTAATATTAGTGCCTGACCATTCTTCTCTACAACTAATGACCTGTCATAGATATCTGGGTCTAACAGTCATCAGGAAGCTGGAAAATACTTAATTACTATTAATTTTATAAAACAATGATTGAACTAATAGTGAAAAGCTGTCAGTGCTTTGCCCCCAATTAATAGGAAAATAAATTAGTAATACATCTGCAGTGACACATCAGCAATCACAATAGTTTTTGATACAGGGGCAATTTTCAGTCTGCATTTCCCTGTGCCTAAGTCTTACACTGTCACATGTCATCTTGAGAAAAAGCACGGCTCTGCCATCCCCACTTTTGTGCAGTTTGCAGGGAGAAATCTCTCATGCATTTGTTAGTCCTTTTCACTTTTCTGTATGGAATATCTGATAGAAAGGCAGTTTGTCCTATTGCCCAAATCCGTCTGAAGGACACAGATATATCGAGAAATATTATTTTAGCCCTTCGATACTCAAGAGTTTTTTAAACCATGTCCAGCAACTAATTCTTCCACTTCGTCTGCCCTAACCTTTACATTAGTTCAAGCTGATATCTCAATTTTATCAGATGGATATTGGTAAGTTCACTGGGCAGTCTCACAAGCATCTGGATAAGAACAACTGTATGAGTGATTACTGTACTACGCAGGTGTGCATTGGGAGAACAGGAGATCCACCATCTGGCTTTGCTGCTGAAGCCAATGTATTATCCAACCACTGCCTTTGGGGTCATTGTAACCTGAAAATCTTCCAACTAATTCAAGGAATGAAACTGGCTGCAGGAAATGGCACAATTCAGAAATGAGACAGTGCTGATAATCAGGGAATTCTTAATGACAGTGATTTTAGCTTTATTGTTTTCCAGGTCTTGGAAGTTGTTTGTAGTTTTCTGGTTTTTGTTTTGTTTTTTTTTATTGTTATAAATTTATGTAACAGTCATAAATGTTCATGGTCTACCACAACAAAGGCAAAAAAAAAAAAATCAGTCTTTTGATAGCAGTAATATCAACACTGGATGAAGCCACCAACAGTCAGGCTCTACAGCCGCAGATAGACAGGTATACTCAAGTGATAACCTTATTCTGAAGAACTGGCGTACTGAGAAAGTTTGTGCCCTCAGTTACAAAGAAGGAGAAACTGGCAACCAGCTGATAAAGATCCCAGAACTCCTAGTTTCCTAGTCCAGTCCCAATCTCAAAAATCTTGCAGATATTTGAATGAAATTCAGGCTGAACTTCCAGGGCCTTGAGTAGCAGATTGCAAAGCTACGAAATGACTCATCACTATGAAAGTGAGAAGAGTAAGACAAGTGACAAGTGAAGAAGACGAATTTTCAACAACTGATATTATAGACTTACAGATCTGTAATTACTTATGTATGTGTACACACACACACACACACACTTATCTTTCATGTAGCGTAACACCAAATGTAGGTTAGTGTTTGTGTCCTGATGTCTTTTTCTGATTTTTAACCACATAGCCATAAATTATACACTTCTGTGTATAATATAAATATATATGTGTATATAATATAAATTGCATAAATACAGATGAACTGCTGCAGTTGTCATATCATTAGACAGTTTAGGCTTTGAAGTCATTCTTTATTACTCGGTTACTGTGATTTTCTGACTTTGATTGCTATAATAACATCAAAACACAGTGCAGCTTTTAAATATATTCACTTCAGCCTTTGTTCTTAAAAGAAACCAGTTATTTATTTCTGTCTTCTGAAGAATCTCATAATCCAAGTAAGGAGTCAAGTGTCAGGAACGCTCTGAAATGACTGAAGATTCATGTCCATGCAGGTTTCTACATAATAAACATGTCTGTGATTTATATATATATGTGTTTTTATACATGTTTGTGTCTGTGTTGGAGAAAAACAAGCGTTAAGAAAGTGTATGTTTCTGTACATGTACATAATAAGCATATACAAAAAATACAGCTGCTGAGTGAACACTTAAAAATCTGAAAGTCTTGCCAGCATAAAAAAAGACATGAAAATGCCAACTATTATGTATTGTATTCTTTCTGGATTTTATGGTAAATCTAGACATTTTTACTCAAGTAAATATTTACATCGGGTGAAATTTGCCCATTTAGTGACGAAAGGTCTACTAGCAGAGGATTTTAAGACATTCATTTGGATCTAAATGGGCTGTGTAGGGTTGAAATATTCAAATACACATTGTTTGTATTACCATAAAGCAATTTTGTTAAGCAGTATCCTAACTTTCCAATTATTATGATTCTCGTAATATCTTGGGATTTTATGTGTTTATTTATAAAGGGATGAGTTTTATAGGATCACACTCTCCATTCGTCTGCCTATCCAAACCTCTCCCTCTCCCACTTGCACCCCTCTCCCTGCCCAACAGCTTGTGAATTTGTCAGACAATTTTGACCAAAATGACAGACAACATAACTATCTTGAAAATTAATGTCAACTACAAATGTCATGAAAACTGACTGCTGGCTGAGGGACAGACACTCAAATTAATGCCCTAATTACAGACAACGTCGCTATGTGGGTTCAGCAGCTATTTATTGTGCTTAGCCTTATTGCTGGCCAACTAGCACGCTTTTAACTGGAACTGGAAAATACTATTGCACGTGCTGCCTTTCACCTACCCCAGTAATCTCCAGCCAGAGGAGGGTAGTGAGGATTTTGTGGGGAGAGAGCAAGAGAAGAAGACGGGCAGAACTGAAAAATAGTGGAGAGAAGTAGTCTAAAGAGAATTGTAATTTTTACCGTGTGTACATTTTTACGGTTTACAGTGTGCCGAGACGTAGTTTAAAATATGTACAAATGCAGTTTTACTTGATCCTGTGTTAATGGAACAATTTGTTTGAGCTGTCTGTTGGTAGCATGTTATTTTCTTGAAATCTTTTTCATTGAAAATATTTTTTGCTTACGCTGATATAGATATAACCTGATAACACCTAAAGGCTCCAAACTTCCTCCTTTCCAAGTGCAAAGCACCAAGATTATAATGCTATATGCGTTGGGGAGACATTAAAAAAGTTTCTCCAGCAGTTCTCGTTTGCAATTCTGCACATCCTTAGGAGACCTACGCAAAAACAACGTCTCTTCTGTTTCTCTGGCTGAGGTCCTCCCCTTTTCTGAATTTCGCCTTGAATGACTTGTCTCCTCCCCATTACAACGTCATAAATCCAGACTAGGTTCATTTCAGGCCCTGTAGATTGATAATGATGTAACTGGGATTGAAATCCTGATGAGCAAAATGCCACAAGGAATGGAAAACTCCCAGGAGAAAGCATTTAAAATAGTGAAAAATTTTTTGTTATCACAATCTTATTTGCAAACGGACTTAAGAAAAATGGTGACAGATATAAAATAAATCATGAAGTCTTCTATTATTTAAATTACAGTTGAAAGTGAATTAAAATGTCCTGTTTAAAATCACAATGATCGGTCACTATCAGTGCCTCAGAGTGTAGTTTTGTATACAGCTCAACAGCAGATACAGTTTTTCCTCAGATCTCATAGGCAATTAACCCTTTTTTCTTTTCAGTTGGCGTTGCAGTCATGTAATATAGGCTAACCATATCTCAGAGCATCAAGAGAAAAATGTTTTTGTGGCTAAAATACTTGCTTTTTGCTCAAAATGTCAAAATGCTAGTGCAGCATAGGCTTCTATAATTGATTTAAAAAAAAAAAAAAAAAAAAGAAAGAAAAAGTGCTGGTTCTCTGCAAATAAGTAGTGAAACTCTTATTGACATTAACAACAGGATTCCATATCTATATAATCCATGCTTCCGTTTTTCCCCTGTTTTAAAAAAAGAAGATAATACTACTTCTTTGTCCTATAGAAGTTTTCAAGGGATAAACGAGAAAATATGTAGAAGATGTTCATTTGACATAGCCATCGGGATATATAAATACAGAGAATTATTATTACACATCTAAGCGACTTCCTTTTCTTTATCCAGAAGCCTCAATGTTTGTGTCAAATAGTGGTTTAACCTCAGGGTCCTCAATTTGTGACAGGCAGATTTTAAATATGAAGGCAGTTTAATAAATGTCACAATAATATCTTAAATGGATGTAATTTATAATAATTTTAGAGCACTGAATTTTGACATTTCAGTTGTGGTTTTTTTTTTTTTTTCCCTCGGAATATGGATATTTTTTCATTATTATGCAAACATTAGAAATAGTTTTACTAATTATTTGACTAAGCATCCCAAGAAAGTATAAGGATGGAACTCATATTCCCAGTGATGATAATTGTGCTCATTTTGGATCCAAGATGAATACTAATTTGATAACTTTTTCTAAATTCCATCCTTGTCTATAATAACCACCTTAGCTTAGGTCAGTGGTCTTGAAGCAGAAGTCCTAACTGATTTCAACATTTTTTATCTTCCTCAGAATTATGCATAAAATCCATTTCTCTCCTGTGAGACCATCTCGAATAAATTGCATTAATTCTTCTGTTTGCTGAAACTGTCTTTCTCTTGCTAAGCCACGTGCATCCAATTATGTGAAATGGGAAATGCTTTAAAATATCACATTCTGGCATGAAGTGTTTGAAAATCTTTGGGGGATGTTAGTTTGTCTTTAATAACAAGTCCCAAATTGTGCCTGGTGGGCCTCCTCTCTGAAAACAAAGATTCCAAACTGCTATTAAAAAAAACCCAAAACATAACCCAAAATTATCTCATGGCTACTATCTGTCAAATGAAGAATAATTCTGTAACTGGGAAGAAAGGTTGAAGTGTAAGAAAGCAAAATTAATTTCAAAGGAAAAGATATTTTTTTTTATATTTCAAGAAATACAAGGGAAAAAGGTATTTTATTTTTAGCTCCTCCTTTCCCTACCTTTACAATTAATAGCTTCTCAGTATTTGCATTTGATCTTTTTTTTTTTTTTTTTAAATTAGAGCTATGATAGTCCAGGAAAAAAAAAAAAAAAAAAAAGAAAAAAAAAGACTTAAGAATTCTGCTAGGCATATAAAATGCTTCTTTGTTCTGTATTGTGCTACATTTTGCCTCTGTCAGACACACTGTGGAGGATGTCAGTGGGCACTGGTAGGTTGTTTGGTGAGTACATTTTATTTTCAAAAATTATTTTCTTCCTAAAGAACCAAACAGCACTTGAAGCATCTTGTTTTATTTTGTGTCAGACAGGCATTTGCTTCTGGGTGTATGAAAAGTGCAAATTAGCAACCAAACATCAGAGCGAGAATGAGGGAGGTCCCCATTGGGTAGAGATAGGGGTTTTTTCTTCTTTTTTTTTTTTTTTTTCTTCCTTCTTTTTTATTTTTTTTTTTTTTTTTTTTCCCTGGGATCTGAAAATGCAGACATATCCATGGGGAAAAACAGGAGAAGAAAAAATATTGCAAATAACATTCACACAATTGGTCCAATCCTTTTCCTAATGTGAGTCACACTGCCTCCCTTGGAAATGACAGAGGTGTTACCTTTCTCTCCAAAGACAGATCGGTACAAACCTAAGAATACTGGACTGGAAGACATACTCTGGATTTGCAAGCTTCTTCTCCAGTTATTGCAGCAGCATATTATGATCCCTATAATACATGTACCAAGTTCCATCTGAAAAATAATTAGGCTTTGGGGGTGTTTTTCTGCTCCCGGTACTTGTACTGAGGGGTTGTTCCAAAACCTTCCTCCTCTGATGTTTTATTAGCCTGCTTCAACGTTCCATGATAAATATACTCATGGGTATTTTACACCCGATTGTTCTTGGGCCAAAACTGTTCTTTGATGTGAATAGTCATTCTCTGGTGCACACATCTTGTTGTATTTACAGTTGAGTGGGAAAAGCACACAGAGTAGCTCATGTGGGGTACAGTGTGACTCTAAATGTGTCATCTAGATGCCCCTCCTGATTTATCCAAAAGCTGAAGCCAAACCTATGAGGATTCTTGATTCCAGTGCAATTGCTCGAGCTCAGCAACTACTGGAGCCTCTGGACTTCATAAATGGCAGCTCTAGACCAAAGTGAAAAGACAAATCTACTAGCTCTGAGCAAATATGATGGTAAGATTCTTGATACTTTGCCCATGTTTCCAACACTTCAAAAGCTTAATATAAATAATACGAGTAGGTCCACTTTCTAACTTTAGGCATCTTCAACATCAGTGTCCTCCTTTGGGCTAACTCAAAGCCACTTTACAGCCGCTGGAAAAGGATATGGTTGCCTGACCTGTATAAGACCTAATCTAGCATGAAATGAATCACAACCAAGGAGTCTTTTTGGCCTCATTTCTGTAAAAGAAATCAATATTGGTATTTCAAATGTAGGTGTCTATGCTATCTGTGAAAGTGGCCAGATGAAGCCACCCACCATCTCATATAAACATAATTTTAACTCTGTAACTATCATTTTGTTCTGGCTTTCGCTGATATTTCCCTGCTCTTTCAGTTTCCAGATTCTGTCCTCATGCCATCATCTTCCTTTCCACATCTTCCTTTTCTTCCTTTTTTTTTTTTTTTTTTTTTCCTGTCCTTCCTTGCTCCATCCTCACTGTCTTTTAATTTTCTCTGTATTCACCAGGTCCGTCTCTCCCTCTTTCCACAGTTCACAAAAAAAAACCCCAAAGAGATACCATTGTTTACTCCCAATCTTATCACTTTAATTTTTGCATGCTCACTGACATCCGCTTACTTTTGTTTTACAAGTTTTGATCTGAAACACATTGGTGTTACTGGAGTGTTGACTTAACTGGTTTCAGGTCAAGACCACCAGCAAGGCCAATGTTAAAACCTCTGTGCAAAAGAAGCTCTTCAGGTCGCTTACCTGACTACCATGCTTTGGAAAATTATCAAAAAGTTTAACTGTGAAAGATTTAGGAATACACTTAGAAGAGGGTTTTATGGAAACAAATCTGTTTTCCTTGTGCCTAGAAGATGGCAGGTATTAGGCTGCTAAGAGGAATGCTTGTGGGAGATGTTAACAGAAAGAAAGCTTTTCAGAACTGCAGAAAATATTTGCAGAAGGAAATGGGAGAGTCTTTGTCTGGTGCATGATCTGAAGATCTCTTAAGCCAGCAAAAGTCGTTCCATCATCTTATAACTTTTGGATATGCCCCAGATGTTGGAGCTGAAACTTGATCAACAGCATCACTGGCTTTCTAACTCATTGGGTTTATGACGTTAACCTTGGTGTTGACTCACTCCTTCCAAGAGCTTAGTACTGATTTCTTTTGAAAAAGTAACTTGGATCATTAAAGAACTACGAAACTAAATTATAATAATTAGTTTAAATCTCCAAACTCAGAGAATATCAAAACTACTATCCATTACCTGGACAAACAGGCTAGGCTTGGCTTTTTATACGTCATTACTCATTGATCAAAGATATTTGAGCCATCCGTGTTTGATGAAAGAAAACCATTCTTTCAAAGACAGTGAGCCATTAGTACCCATATCCTTAAAATAATTCAAATGAATATTTAAGAGATGAATTGTACAATTTAACATTCTTCCTATTGTATCATGAATCACCTTCACACTTCAGTATTGCAGATATCTAATAGATATCTCACCATCTGCTGTATGTCTGTGAGTACATAAAGAATAGCAGGTAAGGAAACTAAGAAACGGTTCACTCTCTGAAGCTGCTGTATCTAGGTGTAAAGGCCATCCCAGCAATTCAGCCATTAACCCTGGATTTGGGAAATGAGGAGGACAGTCTGAGCTGCCAAAGACTTGTTGCTTGTCATTGGGGAAATTGCTTTGGTCCAGACCGAACTCTCTAACTCTTCCTAAGTATCAATTAGAGTAGATTTTATGCTGCTGGGCATCAGAAAAGGATTTAGAGTGCATGCTCTTGGGCTCTCAATCTCAGGAACACTTAAAATCAACTAGTGTGTCTATGTTGTGGCAGGTAATTCCCTTGGTGCTTAAATATCAGAGAGCAACAAAGGAGGCATTGCTTCTTAAAGGGAGAGGAGCCAGGAGCCAGAGTGACAGCAAGATTGACAGAGGCAGTGGCCTCATCAACAAAAGTGACAGCCACACAGCACTTGAGCAAGGTGGGAAGAGCAGGGGTAGTGGTGGTAACTAGGTTCCGTCAAGAGCCCACATCAGTCTTAGGTCCAAGATCAAGACAGGAAGCCAAACCTATGGGTCAGGTCAGTATCTGGAGCAACAGCGTGCATGCTTAGGCATGGCCTGCTGGGGATAGTCACCTGTTTTGTCAATACAGCTTACCATAGCCAGCTGGATGTTTTGAGCAGATATTCTGCACATATCCCTCAGATCCTCAATTCAGAACAGGAATTGGCAGTGTTTAAATAGCGTCTAAAGCACCTTGCCTTAGAGACATGTTTTGAGGAAAACTACAAAAAAAAAATTGTGAGGTGTCTGTCAGGTACTATGGCACATTAGTGAAGGCAGACATAGGACTAGCAAATTCATCAAATCTCATTTGCTGCTAATTAACTCAAGCATGTCATATAAAGTCACCAATCTTAATCTTATAATGGTTTTAGTACTGCACCTGCTCCTTCCCTCCAGTACTTCTGGAAATTGTAGTGAGCGTTCTATTAGGGACATCATATCTTATTACCGTTCATGAAAAGTTACAGTCACAAAAGTCATCCTGAGCCTTTCCGTTTTCAGGGGTGAATATACAGAGCTAGGGCACTGAAGTAAATACCATTTCTGTGCTAAAGTTGATATGAGTGAGAAAAGTCTCTGGTTCTCAATGCAAGGAAGGTTTTAAATGATTGGTGACAAGAATGATTGTCATGCTGGTAGAATTTTCACAACAAGAAATAATGGATGTATAAGATAAAGTATAAAGTTATGAAATCTCCCAGTAGAAAAAAAGAAGAATCTGTTAAAGGGAAAATTGCATTATTTATTTTTGGAACTTGGGATCAGAGGGCATCATGCAAAACATTTTTTAATAGACTGAACTGTTACATAAATAAATATGCCATGACACGTTTATAATTATGGCAGTAAAGATTTTGCTTAGAAATAGAAGCCTGGGAAGTACATAAAGCAAAGGACATGATACAGGCATATGACCATCACAGTTAATGAGATTAGGAAACAAATTACTTTGGGGAAAACTATTCTGATCGGCAACAGCCATCTTCGTAGCACAGATTTTCATACAGCTTTATTTGTCTGTACTCGGCGACAGGCAGATGAACACTTGGGTTCATTGGTTGCACCATTAAGGAAAATCCTAATGAAATAGATTGTGCATTGTATTGGTCAAACCTGAATTATGAGATGCACACTGATGACACAAGTATCATCAAAGAACTTCTCATGAATGTCAAAGAGACCAGAAAAAAAAAAAGAAAAGATGACATTTGTATGGTTTCCAAACCTAATTCTCTCGAGGATGGAGAAGGAGTAACTGTTAGTCCTTCCTACCTCCACACACACTTCAGAGAAAAAGGGGTGATCTAATATGAAGCAAAACTGCTTCATCCTCTCCAACTGGAAAATAGACATGAATGAACATTTTCCCCTGTTAAGTAGCATCAAAGACATTGACTTCCAGGAGAAGGTAGGGCTTTGAGGTGCTGCTCTTCCATAGAGGGGCAGAAACTGTTGACCTCATTAAGCTCTGCCCTCATAAGCAAGGAACTTCTGAGAGGTTCAGCAGACAGACCAATAAGCAGAGGTCAGTGTAAAAGCAGAAAAAAAAAAAAAAAAAAAAAAGCAGGAGCTGTATATTAGGCAGCAAAATCTTTTATAATGAAGGCATAGATACAGCTTAACATCTGAGGGGAATATATCTCCATGGAGAACTCCTATTCTCTGCATTCCCTTTTTCATTATCATTTTATCCATTAGTGTAATTTCTCTGTTATAGAAAATGAATGTCAGAAACCAGAATGCTTTGCTTTATTTGTACCCAAGCCAGTGCCAATCAATACTAGAGTATTCCCAGTGCCCTGTCAATGCACTTCAACCCTACCTTGTTGAGAGTCCTTCTTAATTGACTCCAGTGAAGCAAATCAAATTTCCACATTCGCAGTCCTTGTACACATATGCTAAGATAGCTAAATTTAAACTATTTCTGCTCAGTTTTGTGGTGTCTACTCTGACACACACGACAGAATGAGATCACCTGAATTTGCCTTATATCTTATTTTTAAGACCATTTAATTGGAATGATTTTCTGCCATTGTTTCTGGGTGATATTAAAGTGATATCCTAGAGGAAAAAAACAAATACATTATTCTACCCCATCACCGACTCTCTCTGAAACCACCTTCTTTACTTTTACTGCCTGATCTGATTTATATACGAGACATAAGTGTCAATAACTTGTTTTTGATGGGCGAAATACTGCCAGAAAAAATGGATATAGTTGAACATTAGGCTATAAAGTGGGGTATGAAGTATAATTCAGATGGGCTTCATGACACTTGTCCCTCATATGACACACATTCTTTTCATTTCCAATTTCATTGGAACAAGGGGAAAAAACTGTTTCCAATCTGTCCCACCTCATAAAAATAGACCTGTGTTTAATTCTTCAGGACCTAAAATTATCCTTTAGATATTGTCAACCAATCATCCAAGGAAAACGTTCATGGACAAAGTAATAGAGAAATCTTCTAGGTACAGAGATGGCTAAAATATTGCTGTAGCTTCAGTTTTAATGACAGCACTCAAAGTATTAGGGGAAAGCTAAATGCACTGATAATAGTGGGATCATCTGGCAGATGTTTTTATTTTTTTAGTAAATGGTGTAGTTTGGTCAATGTATTGCTGCACTTTATACATATAAATGATTTCACAAAAAGAAATAGCTAATAATAATATTCCTTCTTTATATCCAGTGGAGGAGCTGCATGCTTTGAAGGAGAGCATCCAAATACTACTTGGCTAAACATGATTATATAGTTAAAAAACCTCCAGCTTTGTTATACATGGATGCTTTGGCTTGTCTTTGTGTTTGCTTGGTGAGCACCAGCAGCAAAGCCTTCATGTAGCCTGGCTGGGCTTTAATTGCTATTTCCACACCAAGTATAGAAAATCAGAATGAAGACAGCAGCAGCCCACGGGCCAGCTGCGGTTCAGGCCATCTTCTAGGTGAGTTCTGGACATTTAACTAGTCAGGATGTCAGTAAAATTGAAGTAGAGTTGCTAACTTGATGAGGCAAAGTATTTTGGGGCCAAAGGCTGTCAGTCTCATCATGTTGGGGAGCACTTGAGCCAGAACCTCCAATGTTTCTGCTAGGTTTGCCTCTTGAATATCAGGGCCATATTATGGTGATCAATCAGGTCTTAGAACCAGACAAAGGATCTCATTCATGGATGCTCAGCTACTCACAGAAATAGTTGCATTAGTTTCGAAGAAAACTACTTTGCAAGGAAGCATTCAAAACTGAGATTGAAAAAGCAAGTCAGGTAGAAGTTTATTCTCCATGGAAATAAAGTTGAAGAAAGGAATGATGGGACTCAGGCACACATCACTGACTCTCTTCTCAGGATCGAAATCCATTAATGGCCTTTAAGGTTACAATTTTGACATTGCAAGCCTCTCAGATGCTTTCATTCTGGTCCCAGTGCAATAACTATGGTGGCATTAACTTTAGCAGGAATTGAGATAGATCGTCTTGGAGCATTTCTGAAAGTCTCAAAAATTGCACTTGATGCAACTCAGGGTACAGCTATACTCAGCAGTACCTATTTTCAGTGTCTCTATCTGATGCTAAGGAATGATAATTATTATTTTTAACAATCCATACCTATTGCATTGGCTGTTTTAAGAAACTATTAGCAGAACACTTAAAATCAGATTATAAAGGCAGATGACAGAACTGCAGAAGAAATGTGACTTTTTCTCAATTTCTTTTCAGTACTTCAAATTTCAAACCTTACTATGCCATTTTCAGCACTAGAAATATGTGGATTCCTAGTTAATTCTGACTTCTCAGGCTTTATTTTTGTAGTAGACGGCAGAATTCTTTCCCTACCTCATCTGTTATGATGTTAAATTTGGCATTGGGCCTTATTTCAGCTATGAAGCAGATGTTTAATTGGAGTAGAAGCACCTAACTCTGGAAGACTTCAGAAGAGCTGTGTTACTCACTTAAAGTATTCTGGAAATACTCAACAGCTCTATAGTGGCTAAAAAAAAAAAAAAGTTGTGTAAATCTGTAGAATCACTAAAGACAGAGAAGTCATTCCATAGAAGCTGAGAATACGGTCCCTTGAGCCAATTGTATGCCTGATATAGCTCCACAGGAATGAATGGAGGCACACCAGAGATTAATTTAGACACATTTCCACAGCTGAATGGAAAAACCCCTATGCATTGCCTGCTATAGCAGAGCTGAAAGACATTATTCTTTTGAGTATTGGCTTGCAGGGTAAAGAAAAGGCTGCTGATTTGACCCTGAAGGATTTAGACCCAAGATTTTTCTCTGATTTTCAAACCCTGCAGCATCACAGGATATAAATCAGTGCAAGAAACTGGTCTTTTATATTTTACATTTTCAGAACCAAATTAAAACTGTAGGATATAATGTAAAGAAATCTATGTATTTTGAAAGATAGTTCACTTTATGATTCTGCGATTAAGCAAGACTATTCGTCCTCTAAAGATGCTCTTTTCTCCCCTTTTTGACTGTCGAAGCAGTTCAGAAAATTGTCTTTGTGTAACTTCAGTGAAATAATGATTCCATGACTTTATCATCAGGAGATAAGGGAGTTCCACTGCTCTTGGTCTCCTGAAGAAAGTCATGTCATAGAATCATAGAATGGTTCAGGTTGGAAGGGTTCTTTAAAGGTCATCTAGTCCAACCCCCTGCAATGAGCAGGGACATCCCTTGCTCAGAGTCCTGTCCAACCTGACCTTGAATGTTTCCAGGGATGGGGCATCTACCACCTCTCTGGGCAACCTGTGCCAGTGTTCCACCATCCTCACAATAAAGAACTTCTTCCTTATATCTAGTCTGAATCTACCCTCTTTTAGTTTAAAACCATTACCCCTTGTCCAGTTGTTACATGCCCTACTAAAAACTCTGTCCCTATCTTTCTTATAAGCCCCCTTTAAGTACTGGAAGGACACTATAAGGTCTCTACAGAGCCTTCTCTTCTACAAGCTGAATAACATCAACTCTGCCATCATTTTGTCACAGGAGAGGTGCTCCAGCCCCCTGATCATCTTTATGGCATCCTCTGGGCCCACTCGAGCAGGTCCGTGTCCTTCTTACGTTGGAGGCCCCAGAGCTGGACACAGCACTGCAGGGGGGGGACGGGTCTCATGAGAGCAGAGTAGAGAGGGAGAATCACCTCCCTCAACCTGCTGGCCATGCTGCTTTTGATGTAGCCCAGGATATGGTCAGATTTCTGGGCTGAAAGCGCACAGTGCTGGATTGTAGTCCACGAACTTTCGACGAGCGGAGGAAGCAAGCAGTCGATTCAATGTGAATGATAGAGCAAGCTTCACCTTTATTCTGTTTGCTTACATCCTTATATCTACTAAGTATTGCATATACATAGAATGCCTATACATATTTATGTTCTATCTCCGCCTATCTTCGCTTCTTATTGTAATTAGGTCTCTGCCCTTTTACTCCTGCGCAATGAGCTCTCAATGTCCTGGGCAGGGGGCGTAAAGGGCTGGTCGGTGGTCGTGAAGAGGAAGTTTCTCCTCTTCCTCACTGCTGACCTTTTCACCCTGAAGTCCTGCGCAGCCTCCGTTGTGCCCTGGGTCCGGGCCAAACCGCTGAGCTGTTTGGGTAGGTTCTTGGAGTAATCTTTTGCTGACATACGCATTCTCTCAGGTAGGGGGGCAGCTTCAGTTCCAGGCAGGAGATAGTAGCTAAGCAACTCAAGCAATATCTATCTTGTGCAGACATAACAAATCACCCTGCTTTTCATCTCTAAGCAGTTTTTCCATACTGCCATGTCCTTGTTCTTGAAGCCATTCCTCAACAATGGATCATGTTCAGCTTTTCATCAGCTAATATCCTCAAGTCCTCTCTTCAGGGCTGCTCTCAATCCACTCTTTGCCCCACTTGTATTTGTGCATGGGATTGACCCCACTCATGTGCAGGAACTTGCTCGTGGCCTTGTTGAACTTCATGACGTTCACACAGGCCCACTGCTTGAGCTTGTCCAGGTCCCTCTGGATGGCATCCTGTCTGTCAGGCATATCAGCTGCACCACTCAGCTTGGTGTCATCTGCAGACTTGCTGAAGGTGCACTTGATCCCACTGTCTATGTCACTGATGAAGATATTTAACAGTGCTGGTCCCAATACAGACCCCTGAGGGACACCACTTGTCTCCTTTTGCCATACAAAATAACCCTTTATCATCTGATGTTTTCTTCTCCTGTGATCATACTGTTTCTTCATATAAATGGTCTGAACCATTAACAACCTACACTTTAAAACATTATTCAATACTTCATATAATTTTCATGGTTCTTAACTATATCCTCTTCAACTTTTAAATTTCTTTTTTCAAATATGGACACCAGAACTGGTAATGATATTCCTCTGTGGATAACCACAATACCATGTTGTTACGGAGGCTCTCACATAAACAAACAACCACCAAAAATTAAAAATTTCATATTAACACAATCAACTAACTCTCTGTAAATTACAGGTTCAAATGTCTGTGAGAGGAGAACAGAACAACTTCCTAGGATTTAACGACAACCCAAAATGCATAACAAAGCACCACTCCTTGGGGTTTAAGGACAACCCAAAACACTCCATCACTCACCTAACAAGTAAAGGCTCTCATCCTCGAGGACCTGCTCAGGGCAGCGTCTCGACCCAAGTCACCTCAAGGAGTTTCCTTGGGCAGCCTCTCAACCCAAAGTGAAAGTCCTCAACTGCAGCTGCAGTGTGCTGCTCCAGGGAACAAAATGGCTCCCCGGAGTACTCCATTTATACCCAGGCTGAATCTGACCTGTAGTCAGTAGTGGCTCCCATTGGCCAAAGGCCCCAATTACTGTGAAGCTCTAAGAACAAAGGCAATCAGGAGCTGCTACACCTCAGCAGCCAAGCAGTCCTATCTTCATTGGGCAGGTGCACCTGCCACACAATCCACCCCGTGACTACAGTCATGATTCAGCTGGTTTCCTTGAAGTGCTGGTGCAGTCACCTCTTGCCTCCAAGGTTAAAAGGGATTGAGGTCCTGGTGAGTTTCTATACTCAGTGTGGATTGTCATTCTTAGATAAGTATACAGTCAAATCTGAAAAAAAAAACCTCCAACTATACAACATATTACAATCAAAGTTGAAGGAAGCTGATGAACCATTCTAACAAGGAAGACACAAACATATCCAATTAATGCTTAATATAGCAACAATTGCCTCAAGTCTCTTGCCACTTTCTTCATTTATTGACCTAAAGTGGCATTAATACAATAGCACCAAGTTCAATCACATTCTTCTGAATGCTGCCAATTTCACAAGATTCATTCGCCACCACGTTGTTGTCCAAGTCTTGATTGTCCATATGGATCACCATTGCCAATCAGGTTGTCAAAGTCATCTGTTCCTCCAAGATCCTAACAAGACATCAAGTTAAAAATTAGTAATTATCCATTGAGCACTAATATGGTGAGTTTTTCTACCTTTCCCTAAGGCTTCCCAAGGATGTCGACAATGCCCATTAGCCTGAGGATAGTATGGGGTCTGCAAACCCCCTGTACTCCTTGTGTGCCAACTCCTGGACCACCCTGGTAGTAAAGTGGCTCCTGTTACATGATTAAATTAACTTGGGTGTTTCCTTCTCCATCTGCCGTGTGTGGCAATAATGATCTAACTGCACCCAGGGCTTCCTCACAGTTTCTCACTGCCAGACTCCCACAGGATAGGGTGGGGGGAGCACGTTTCCAGAGATCTTCATCCCTTCTCCGAGCGTGGTTTTAGTGAGCTTTTGAGCCAGTGCATAGCAAGAACATGTCTGCGAGTGCCGCCTTCCCATGGAGGAGCAAAGCCATCTCTGTTTGCTTCTGACAAGGGAACCACAAAGACCCCCGTCCCAGACCCAGCGGATGCGCTCCTGCAAGGCTGGGCCCAGCCCAGCCAGGCCTTGCAGCTGACAAAAGGCCTGGATGGGTATTCAGTCACCCATAAAAGGTGTTAATTGCCACCTTTTGTTTGGTTTGCAGGTTTGCCACACTGCAGGATTTATAATCTTTTTTCAGTATCATTAATCACCTCAAAAATACCCTGTTTGGCAGCAGTTGGCAATGGATATTGAGAGATACGGGTAACTTCTGTCCCCCTAACCCCAAAACTCCACACTGCCATCTGGTAAACACCACTGTTTACCTGCCAAAACATCAAACCCTAATATTTTTCCCTTGTTCTTGAGTTCTCCCCTTCAGCAATTGCACCAACTTCAAGATGTTACCAGTAGATTGCCCATGTAATGTTGCCCGGTGCCAACGCCTTCCGCCAAAGAGGATTCCTTCCTGAATCATTAAATTGACCTGATTTATCCCGGGATGGTTTAAACTCTCTACGAGGAGTAGCTGGGTGGGTTCACCTGCCACACATGTGTGGAGGGCAGATTCCTTATCAGTTCACAACTGGTCTGTTTATTCCCCTAAGGCGTCCATTCATGTTTTTAGCCCCAACACTGTATCATGGTTTTGTTCCTACTTTACGGCACTTTTTTTAGGACATCTGATTCTCAGGCCACATTCTGCTACCTTTAGGCATCATCTATATTTCATCAATAGATATACAGCCTTTACTACATCAGAAGCTGTGTGTTTTAATAAATTATTTTAGCAACAAATTTAGATTGTTCTACATGACATATTCCCTGTTATTTGGTTCACTTTTAGGTAAAGAGTAAAATTCGTAGTGTGATCCTCTGTTTCCTTTACAAACATAACTCAGTTCAATCAAGTTGAGGATGGTGTCCTTCAGAACACAGCTTGCCACATTATCATCCAAATATGACAGTTTCAACTGAACATTAAAATTAGTGTTTCTCAGTTAATATAGTCATAAATTATATGATATGAGGATTCAAACTTTCGATCCTATTTGTAGTTAACTAAGCGTTTTGGTGACTATCTGACATTTTTAAAAATCCGAAAAGTTTATCTTCCTTCACAATAACAGAAACATTTAAAGAATAAAATTCTGTTGGACTTTACACTTAACCCTTACACTGTGAACTCTCTTGGGCTTGAAAGGGATCCTGCCTCTGTAGGCCTTCCATCCAGACAGTGAGTTTAGGCATCTAACTTAAAAATGCACACACCTTATCTTTATGCCACTGTTGTCATCAGCCAGTAAGAAGAGGTAGGATCCGTCGAGTACAGTCAAAACATCTAGTTTATATTTACAGGAGTAATCCTACAGAGAAATTAGATTTTTTTCCATTGATCACATTGGCTAAATATATACTGGTAAGCCAGTTCTCCCTGGATTGTGTTAAACCGTGTACTGCTCACCATGCAAGTTGCCCCAAAGCAAAATCATGTCAGGGATGAGATTATCAATCGTTATCACTGTGGTCGTTCCCTGGTTGTCTTACTTTGCTGGTGTGGATGTAGCTATAGACACTACAGAGGGACAGCTTCCTAATTTAGTCACTTAAATTAGATGGTTAATATCAGGTAGGGGGAATAGTTCCCCAGAAAAGCTTGACTTGTTTTCAGTGAAGATAATGCAGGGATGACTTCTGCCTGAATATATGTCAGGGAGAAAAACTAGTTAAGTTAATGGACATTGCTTATTGTGATGACTATAAACGAAACACAGGCTTGGAAACGAAACAAGTTGTCTTAAGTACCAGAGCAGCAAGAATTAGTAGTAGAGAATTCTCCTGCACCCCAATTTTCAGACATTGATTTTTATCCTTTTATGTCGTTTTCTGCAAACGTTTCATATTGTAATGGTACTTTCTTCCTCCAATTCATCTCCAGCGCATCACATCTCAGTTTTCATTCAAGTTGTCCCTCCAGCTGGCTTGTTGCCTTGTGATTTTACTCCTTTGGACAAATTTAAGAAAATAGTTTCCAGGACATATTCAAGAGTAGCAAAAGCAAGAAAGTTTGTTTTTATTTTTTCTCCCAGGCTAAAACATGCTTCTTGACTGTGGGTGCTGCTGGGTTTGGGTTGAGCTTGTTCCCAGTTTTCTGGAAGCTCTGGGCATGGTCTCCTGAAAAACAAATGCTTCATCACTTATCCAAGGTGATATCATGAAGGGTCCTCTTCAGTACAAATTAAAATTTCACAAATATTTTAGACATATCTTCTTTCTGTTGCCAATCTACTATAGCTCAGAGCTGTGAGCAGATCTTTATAACCTTTCCATCATATAGTCCTCAGAACCATTGGCCTAAAGATATCATTCCCTGTCCTATCTTTCAACAGGCTGTATATGGTAACTCCTAAAAATTTTGTGCATTTTGTTCCTATTCAGAATAGTTTACAATCCAGTCTTTTAAGTCTTCATTAGTATGGGGCTGAAAAGTAGAATTTAGCTGAATCTGGCTTCTTATTTTAGATGTCTTTGTGTTCCTTTATTTATAAATTTTATTTCCTTTTGTGGGTTGCTCATGGAAAATGTTTTTCATAACTTTTTTAAAAAAATATTTCTGGCTAAACAGAAAATAATTTTATTTGTGTGATTCAGATGTTTCTGCAAATGGGTATGAGCCAAAAAGCTACAGTTGATAAAATAACTCCAGAATTTCTCTGTTCTGTCTTTGTAAATGCTAGAAGGAAAAGGATGACTGGTATGTGTGACTTTAGCTTGGCTGTATTGATTATTTTTTTATGTGTTAATGTGGAAGCATACATGAATGAATAATTCCATTAAGCATGCTTCTTAGGAGAGTGTGAACAGAGTAGTTCTGAAGCTACAGGACTCATTACAGATAAGATAGTGTAAATTTTGTATGCTGAAAGAAATAGGAATGTAATCAAGTGCATCGTGTGTCATATTAGTAATTATATATATATATATATATATATGAAAATGGTTTTGTGGCTCAAAATCTGTATGGCATCTTGCCTGAGATGGTCACTGAGTATGAAGATCATTGATCTTACTGTTTTTAGTAAGTGAATAAAAAATGGAAATTGCTCTTATGAAGATGATATTATTCATATTTATGCGAGTCAGATGTTATACTAAATGGCTCTAATCATGCAGATGTCAGGCTGAAATTTTTAATTGAATTTTAAAACAATCTTTCTCACTGACTTGGGGAGAAGAATAATGATTAGTCATTACATCTATTATTACAAAAATTCCATCTCCCACGGTTTCTGTCAGTCTCAAAAATATCAGAGGTAACTGGAGTCTGACCTGCACACTGTGAGTGGCAGATAGAAAAATTATAATTATATACAGAACTGTAACAGTTCCATGAGAGACATATGGCCCTGGTATTTCTTTCTGTTAGCTGGGAGCAGCAGCACTTTATGGTTCAGTGATCTGTTGGATAATCACAAAATAAAATAAAAGATATCATTTGTTACAGAGAATAAGCCTCAATAATGCTGTTGAACTACAAAATGACTCCTCTGTAATCACTGGTTGTAACAAGATATGAATGATCCCTGTGCCATACACTGACTGCTGTCATGCTATCATTTATACTACTAAATGAATAAGCATTCGCTTTCATATGAAGACACATTACTTGCTTCTCAAAAACAGCCCTGTCATAAGTTTCACTTGTTATTTTATTCATATTTTTATTTTTCCCCTTAGGAAAAGAAGTTATCCAGTAGAAGGCCTCATGATTTTGGAAAAGGAAAAAAAAAAAAAGAGAATTGCCAGTGGCTTACTTTGATCTTCAGTGGTGTGCAGTGCAAATAATATTAGCAACGGTAAGAGTTTGGCCTTTATAGAAACTTAAGATGTTTCAGTGGTATCACTGTAACTAAGAATGGATGCGGTCTTAAACATCTCTTTAAATGTGCTGAACCACCTTTGCTTTCACTAAAATAAGGTATTACTTTGAAAAAAAAAAAACAACTTGTCAACCTTATCCTTGATCTTAGAAATCTACACTCTGGTCTGCCTCTTCCTGTCTGAATTTGGTCATCAGGATAGTAAGTCCCACTCATATAGAAAAAACATTTTCTGTCTGGTTTAAAGCAACACCCAGATAAATTGTTTCAGCGGTATGATTGGCATCTAGATTGTGAAAGAAATGTCTACCATTAATCCACATCATTGGGAAAAAAAATTTAAAACACTTCACGTTCATTCAGGAAGAAGTTCCTAATGTGCAAACAGTCTAAGACTCTGGCTAAAGAGCCTGGGTCTGTTCTCTGGCCCTGAGATGAGCTGTTATCATCTACCCATACTCAAACTCTTAATGAATTTTGCATCACAAAGGAAGGTCACAACATCCAAACTAGAACTAATTCCTGGACCCTATTAATTCCTAAACCATTTCAGGAAACAGAAGAGTGCTTGCCAAGTTGCCACGGACCATGCTGGCAGCTGATCACTGGTATCCAGTGCCTCTGCCAACGGCCCTGGGATTATTTAATGTACTAGAGAGATGTAGTATGTGTGTCCTGATTATACTTCTGAAGTCTTATGTAGATTCAAGATGCACACTGCTGTGCTGTCTTACATCTGTGAATGAATTTTGCCCTTATTAAATAAAAACGCTGAACAGAATTCTCAAATGCACTTGCCCAAACTTTGGTTTCACTTTTATGCATTAAAAAAGAAAAACACAAACACTTTGATTTTCAAAAGAAGAGTTTTCTTAAGGATCAAGAGTATATTTTCTCAGATAACAGAGACCTTGAGTTTGGAATCTGTAAACTAAAACTGATATTTTTAAAGATAATTAAATACTTCAAGAAGTTTATCTAGCCTGTTTTTGCTGAAAATTTACAATATCGGCATAACTAAGTTTTTGTTCTGGAAGGTTAATTTATACATTTATCAAAAGTTATCTATATTTGGTTTGGGGGGCTTTGGGCTTTTTTTCCTACTACCTTTTCGAAGTATTTGCACCATAAACTGCTGAATTTTAAATCAAGAACCCTCCAGACTTTTAGGTAGACTTTTGTTTTGCAGAAATGGTTAATATGTGTATTATTTGCGTAGAATTCTTGAGACTGCAAAAATTACAGAAAAAAAAGAATAAGGCATTTTGTTTGCTTTTTTTTCTGGTAGCTATTTATTTCAGTGCAATAACATGATTTGATTTATAGTGATATTTCAAAATAATAAAGATTTTAAATCACATAAAACTTAGGTGAAACTGCAGATGTGTTAATATTTGTAAATATGAAATATTTGTTGCCATCATTCTTTTCTGAGGTTTCCTTCATCAAAAGTCTTCATCTGAATTTTTCTGAAATGTTAGTTTTATATATTTTGGATTGTTAAACTTACATACACATATATGAGAATATTCCTAACCTATCGTGGATGTATGACTCTGTGTTTGGTGAACTGCAACAACACCTCTGATTATTGGAAGTAATAACTCCGCTCCACCTCTGTGCCACAGCAACCGGAATACTTAACCAAAAAAAGAGGAAGATAGGTCCAAGAGTTTGAAATGTTGTAAAGACATAAGAATATAAAAATACCAGAGAATTTACAGATATGTTGGGAAAACTGTTCGGTCATTAGTCATCTCAGAACTGTTCCACTCAATAAATTTGCTAGAGCTCCATCCAAACGGAGTTGCCAATTACCACCTAGTAGAGGTTTCATAGATATTCCTTTTCTACATTTCTGACTCTTTATTAAGCAAGACTATGATGACCCTGTTTGTTGTTTGTTTGTTTTTTGTTTTTTTTTACCTTCTCATCTAGTCATTCACACTGTTTCCTATCTTTTCTGTAACGTTTGTAGGGCAAATCTGCCCAAGAAAAAGCAGACAGGCTTTGTCTTCAGTGCGGTGTTTGGGTCGTGTATGATTCCCTGCAATCCACCCGAGCTTCCCTCTGTAACCAATTTAATCTCTTATGCTCACTACCTATGCAATCAAGGTTTCAGTGGTAACAGTTTGGAGTTACCAGGTTACATTCTAGACCTTTAGCAGATATTTCAAAAAAGTTGCAGTGACATTTTAACATCTGGGGTGCCCCAGCCTCAACACCAAGTTCCCTAAATTCTCTCATGTTTACCCACATTTATCAACTCTTTGGTAGTAAGAGTGGTGGGTTTTCTACATCCCCGTGTTAGTGCTGGGTATGATGGTACAATCCCCTTACCAACATCTGTTGCAAATACAGATTAAATATTGAGAACTTTTATGTATATCTGCATATATATATATATAATTTTTTCACACTTACACAGGTATAGATATAGATGATATAGTCGTGTACAAATATTTGAACATAAACACGTGCACGTCTACATCTTTTAAAACAACAACTAGATTTGTCATTTCAGCAGCCCAAAGTTTCCATAAGATGGATCCTAAGTCTACAGAAGCACTGAAATGTTCTTAAGTTGTTTAGAATTTCTTTCTTGCTTCTAAATTTAAAACTAGGCTTTTGGGGCACAGGCTGTACTTTCTCTGGGGGTGTAATTGTCATGTACATATTAATATATGCAAATAAAATTGGAGTTTCAACAGGCACTATTCCTCCAAAGGTTACATTCTCTAATTAGAGCCAAGCAATTAGTTCTAAAAAGTTTCCTTTTTTTTTTTTTTCTAGAAGCCTTGCGTTTCCTTAACAGTGAAATTACATCTCAGCCATTCTTTTTTGTTTCAAGATATGAAATAATTACAGCTGTACCTTCATTTCATCTTGCCCACTAATTGCCCCCTTTTAACAAAGATCATTTCAAATGGTGCCTCTTTGAGATTTTATAGCTGTCTAATATGTACATGAGTATAGGTGCAATGTTAGAACAAATTGAACTGTTCTTTGTCATTCTGACACCTTAAATCCCATGTTGCTGACTGATGTGACTAGGGAACCAGCAATAACTAAGTCTCCAGGCTTAATCTTTTTTTTTTCCCCTTTTAAAAAAAAAAAAAAAATCAGTTTGATGTAGGAATAGTGTGACCCACTGAGTGCACTCAAAGACGGATGAATAGTTGAACTTTTTTCTTCTTTTAGTATGGGATCTTAAATTTTAAAATAAACTGTATTTGACCTTAACATGACTTTTTGATTCCTTCTTGTAAATGGAAGAATCAACAATGATCAAATGAAAAAGGTCAGACAGTGAGAACAGCAAAGCGATTCATGTAACTCTGAATGCTTCACAGTACATGATCATATTTATAATAAAAAAGAGTAAACAAATCAGTGTAACATGCCTGTCAGTTTGTTGTATGAAACAAGTACCCACATCCACAATATATAACTGGAGGCAAAAAGAGTCTGCTCTCCCAGCATCTCCCTACAGGGAGACTCAGGCAACTCCAGAGGATAAGTCATCACCCCCAAGATACATACTTCCCTCCAGTGTGCTCGTCTCTCTTTCTCCACTGATTATTTGGGGAGCTCAGAGTCAGCAGTTTTGCAGCCTCGATCTCTCAGTCAAGTGCCTAAAATTACCAAATACCCTAGCAAAGGAAGAGAAGTGAAGTGATTTACCTGTGTGATATTTGGGCAGCCAAAAATAATTTAAACTCTTAATTTGCAGAAACTGGTGGGCAAAAGGTGGGGGCTTTAATCCACTTCCTCAGCTCACAGATGTCCCATGCACAACCTGACTGAGCCAGTAGAGTTCACCCCGCAGCCTGTCCCCTATTTCATGGTAGTATAGAGGTATAAATGTCTATGCAAACAAAGTAGAGAAAAAAAAAAAATGAGGTGGGGAGGCCCAAAGGGAGCTGCAACAAGGTTGAGGTAATGAAGATGTGACATATATAGACAAATATGCCAAGGACTTGTCAGGTGGCACTTGCCCAGAAAGAGAACCCAGATGTCTACAGGAATCTAAAGTAACAGCAGAAGGAAGTGACCTGAGGGAACCAGAAAGAGCTGAGGGGGCTGGAAGCCCTTGGGGACTCGAAAGGATGAGTGCCTAGGGAGAAAGAGTCCAGCGTTGCCAAAATGTTTCATTACTTCTGTTCTGAGATATTATGACACTCAGAAACGGCTGGAAGAGAATTTTGCAATTAGGCTTTTTTTTTTTTTTTTTTTTTTTTTTTTTTTTTTTTTTCCCCCTGTTTTTCCTTAGGCAGAGGAGGAGAAGAGGAAGAAATGAAAGGAAGGAAATAAAATCCAACCTGTTCTTTTTAGTTTATGCACCAGCCCTTGCTTAGGGCTGTGCCTTAAGGCACAGTATAGCCCATACCGATTATTATAACAATTTTAAGCTTATTCCCACTTCCAGAGAATTGGTACACTTATACATGTGCATACGTATTAGACATGATAGCAACTGTAGGGTTTTTTAACACAGAGAAACAGATACTGCAAGCACTATCAGGCCCTCACCATCCCATAAACCAAGAAAGGTGGCAGTATCAGCCTCAGTGAGGACCATGGATAGACTTGCTTGCCCACCTGTACAGAGACATAGGCTCTGCCTTTAGGTGGTGGTTGGCGTTCACAGTCTAAAGCCTCATCTCCTTGAAAACTACAGCAATCATTCAGCAAGCAGGCAGAGAAAAGAAAAGATAAATATATCTTTAGAGGACCCTTAAATATTAGATACATAGCATTTTTTTTTTAATAGAGAAAATAGATATCAGGTTTATTGGTTGATTAAATTTTTTGTGGATTATAATTTTTTTCATATATTTTCTCATGCGTAGTAGCATTCTTTTGCTTGGTACTGTAGACAAAACATCAAGAAAACAGGCCTTCAACATTTTTTTTTCCTGACATTTCCAGATGCACCAAGAGGAAAATACTCTGGTTTTAAATACTGAATCGTTTGCCAACAACTTGTACATTCACTGGTAAAAGAAGGGTGCAGTGGACTGATTTAATCTTAAATTTGCACTGTCATCTTTTGGCATAAACAGAGGTCCAGGTACAAATAGGAGAATAAATATATCTCTCTAGCAAAATGTCTCTTCATCAAGGCTTTAAATTCTTTCCCCCAAAGAAGTTGTCTTCATGGGAGAGGCTAATGCTACAGTCATTGCTCTCCAGAAGGCAGTAATGTATTTGGAAGACGCTCAGTAGCCAACAAAACATAGAGAAGCAGCCTTATCTGCAGACACAGTATTGATTTGGGAACTACAGTGTATTGGGCATCTCCCTGTCCTGTGAGAATAAATGCTTTTCTGCACACCAAAGAGGGCACACAAGTAGAAACTATCTGCAAGTCATGTCATACACTTGCAGATGCACTTCTAAGAGCCAGGAGCTGAAGCATCTTCATGAAGCAATGGGTCCTACCTCTTCTCTGGATCAACAGCCATGAGGAGCTCCTCTCCTATGTCGTGGCACTGCTTGGTCACTTGACAATTTCTTGTCTTTTGTAAGGTTCAGCATTGCCCAAACTCTAATATTTTCTACCAGAATGCTTAGTCTCCAATCTGGGAAAGAGAGCTATAAACACCCCACATTCTTGCAAAGATTCTCAATCCTTCATCCCCAGCTCACTGCACATGAAACCCCACTCAGCTGACATGTCCCCCAAAACTCTATTACGTCAACCACGAACCCACTGATGCCAGCTGAGGGCAGAGAATAGATTACATGGCCTCTTGAGATCTCTCTCAGACTTGTTTTCTACACCTTTATGAAAGGAGCAGCAGGAGATGGGTTCATTCAGTTCAACCACATGGGACCTTCCATCATCAGGTTTCTGTGGAGCCAAGGTGCGGTGTAAAGCTGTCATCCCTTTGGGTAATACACAGGGGGCAGGGACAAGGCAAACACCATCTGCTCTTTCTCCTTGACACTGCATCTTCACAGGCTCTGGGAGGTGCATTCGTACCTCCATGTGGAGTTAAATCAAGATCTCACTCATCAAAGATATTGTAATAGTCGGCCAGAAATCTAATATAAATGTCAAGCAGTTGTTCTCTGAAATATCATAGGCGTTGTTTGCCATATTGCTGCCTTTACCTTTCTCATGTGAATTTAGTTAGAACTGGTAAAAAAGTGTTCCAAAAGAACATGGGAGAATGCTGACTGGACAAAATGAAACTTTTTTCAGGAACGTAACAATTTTGTCAAAATTTTCAGGGGAAAGTATTCAAATGTTTGGTATCATGAAAAAAAAAAAAAATCAGGGTCCTTCACTTCCACTTTGTCATGTATTATAGATTATAACATGCAAGCATACATAGAGAAAATGCAATATAAATGCTAAAACAGCAGGAACGGCATGAAAAGCTCTAAACAAAATATATAAAAATCTATTTTGTTTTTAAAAGCAACAAATTTCAGAACCTCATAATTTCTCACACAATAAAACCCATCAAATTTTGTCCAGAAAGCGTTGAACCTCTATATATCAGACTGAAATTCTGCAGAGGTAAACTGTGGCTGTGAAGGTCATCTGCATTTTTCTCAGTGTTAAGCTAGAGAAATCCTTCTAAAATGTTCTAAAGTTCTTCACATCTAGACTCTGGGTGCATAAAATAGGACTTCAGACCCAAACCCTATATTTGTCTATTCAGCTGAATAGCTGAAGCCTTGGAAGAGGCTATGCTATTATGACATTTCTCAGGTTATTTAAACATTACTGAAGCTCCTTGAATTCCACTTTTGTACATGCTCGGAGATGTTCCTGTCTGATTGCTTTGATACCACCCTCACAGCAACATCCCCTGAGGCGGCTGAACTGGCAGATGTTTTCAGATTACCAGTTTACCAGTTCAGACACACACTTCATTAAGTGGAGATACAGACACGTTCTATTGAGAAGAGTGACAATGTCTGTCTTTCATATTATAATCCAATGGTTAGAGCACAGACGTATATGGGAAAGAGGACCATGTTCCTTCTCAAGGACATAAATTCATTTGCTTTTCAGTCAGAAGAGAAGCCGTAGCATCTGGTGGGTTCAAGCTGCTGCTGCCTGAACTAATTTTTTATTTTGGATGCTGACTTTTATAACGATGTTTGATGTAAAGACAGAAACACCAAGATCTCTTAGTGAGCTCTCATTGGAGAGCAGTAACCTGCATGAGTAACCTTAAGCCAAGAAGGGAAGAAAACCCGTTTCTTACTTTGAAAGGAAGACTCCATCCAGCAGGTTATGATGTAAAAAGTGTATAAAAGCATCTCTACACATGTTAAAAGCAAAGAGACCGCTGTCTTTTCAAATGCTGATAAAAGGAAACTCTCTGGAGGCTGTGGACTGGAAAAGAACAAGCTTGACTCCGGCTCTGTCCAGTTGCCAAGCTCTGGAGACCAGCAGGATGCAGATACCGCTGCACAGCCAATCAGCTCCTCACCAAGAGATAACACTTATGTTTAGATTTCGATGCCTGAGGTGCATCATGTTCCCTAGACAATTTATAGGAAAATTCAGCATATAGGACAGGGTTACGGAGTGTGCTGCACACTCAGTACCAAAAGGCAGGTGTCCACGCTATGCTGGACCTAGCTGTTCTCCAGGTACCTTCAGGTGCTGCCTCTTCTGCTCACGCTACCTTTAGTGATACAGGAGATCTACCAGCTCAGTTCCATGACTCAGATGCAATTTAACCTTGATGCTGGTTCAGAGTGCATCACTTTTCATGGTGGGAACCTTTAGGGCAGTGGAGCTATTTCTCCAGCCATGCTGCTCATATTCTGTGGTACTGGAAACTTCAGTAGAGTTCCTCTCCTCATTTACATTGTATTGTAGGAGTTTAAAGCCTCTTTGAAGAAGTGAGGCTAGAGAAAGGATTTGGAAGATGAGAGAATGGACAAGAGAGTATATCATCTCTTTCATTCTTTAGATTTGAAGGGCATGTGAGATCAGTATTCAGCAGAGCCAAAATACAGCCACAGTTTTTGGATGCATCCACTTATGAATTACGAATCATACAGAGAATTTTTCCTCACCAGTGACCAGGGGACAAACGTCAGGTGTCTGATATTAAACTGGGGTAAATTATCTTAGTTTCTCTGACACCAATGAAGCCTTGACAGTTTACACAAGCTGCTCACAGATGTCTGACGCTTGCAAACGCTGCCATTGTAAGCCAAATTTTAACGGGTGACCTATTGATTAAAGGCTTATGTGTTTCTACTGTCCTGTTCCTAATCCTTCTATTAAAACTGTTTTGAAGAGAGTACTTTTTGAAGAATGCAATGTTAGTTCCCAGCAAAAAGAAGGCCAGTCTTTAAAAAGGAGCTCGTAGTGATCTGGTAAAGATTTCTATTCCAGCAATTTTGCTTGATTAAACTTCTTTGGGTCTTACCAAAACGTAAGTTACAGTAGATCATGACAGCAATGCTGAGAACTGGCTTGGAAATTGTGTCAGATCTTTGACCAGAAAGTTCCTGAATTGGTTTCACTCCTATTAAACTAACGGATATGGCTTTGTGTCTACAGGAGATGTTTTGTTCCTCTTGACGTTGCATGTTGTGGGATCCCTGCTGAGGCATTCTGTCCCATTTTATTGTTTACAGTTTACATGTTGCTACTGGGCTGTCAGTTGGAAGCATGGGGTGGGTTAGACTTCATTGTCATGCAAATGACATCCAGATTTACATATTACCCCAGACTAATATTCATTATGATGTCTCAATAAGGTTGTCTTTGATGGATAATAATTTTTCCAAGACTACAGTTTTCTTTGAAGGCGCAAATTAAACAGAAGCCCCATTAACAGGATTTCAATAGTCTTTAAATGCTGTCAACTGTTCAACTGCACTGTGGTGTTTCGGGGTCAGAATCTGCCATCCGGGCTTATGTTGGTGATTAGTGACTGCTCTGCAAATAACCTACTTACAGATAAAAAACTACTATTCACAGCAAGCCCAGGTGCTAGAACCTGATCTTACTACAAACAAACACTGGAGAAGTACAGACAATTTTGGTGTATTTTTCAGTTTGTATAAGTATTTAATCCAAGAAATAACAACCAAGACCTGTAGTACCCCACAAAATGTTCCATCAATCCATTACCTTCAGTGCAATATCCTGCAAAGTACAGAATATTTGAGCTTTGTAAAGGAAGACTGCTGAAGAGATGATATTCAATGTTCTCCACATCAGTGAAATGCCAACATTCATCCTTTCAGTGAGCTTTGGAGATGTAGATGTGCCCTACCTTAACTATCCCTGTATGCCTGTGAGACAGGCTCTTACATATCACCCTATTTCAGGAACTTAATTTAGTAGCAAGAAGCACAAGGAAGGCTTTAGGAGAAGCGCAATCCATTTAATGCCTCCTGTTTCATAAGGGACTCTGCCCTTCATCAACACCCCACTCCTGAGGAATGTTCTCAGTTTTATATTCTTCTTTTATCCAGAGTTTCTGCAGTCACCATGCAGTTCTTCATGACTGGGCTTCCACATCTACTAAAAGGATTAGCTAAGCTTCCAAGCAAGGAGTTATTTTAGTTTTGTTTGTGCTGCTAGGAAAAGTGTGTTCCTGGCTGATGTGTCTGAAATAAACCTGTCATATTTTACTCTAGAATTTCCAGAAAAATGACTGCTTTTACTCTCTTATACTGAGTCAGTCCAGTACACAGAAAAGGAAAGAAAATATCTTATACACGTACTGACTTCTGTGGAGTATATGGACAGGAAATCCAGTGCACTGTTAAAGCTAGAGACCCATTTCACCTGAGTTCCATACGAAAGAGACATATAGAATCCTCTAATAAATGTCCTCAGTTCTGAAATTCAACCCAAAGAAGGTTAGCATATATGAAGAGAGGACATCATGTCCTCAAGAGAGGACAACTTGCAGGGTACATGGTAACATTTGTCTTACTTGATTAAATGTCTACAATTTACACATTTATATCTGACCTAATGATTCTAAAATCTAAGCAGAAGAGAAAAAAATAACTCAGAATAAACAATCCCTAGGAGATTTCTCTTATTCTATCCTTGCTTGCTTTCTGTCTGTCTGTCTGTCTGTCTGTCTCTCTCTCTCTCTAATCTATAATCTATCTATCTATCTATCTATCTATCTATCTATCTATTCTAATCTATCATCTATCTATCTCTATCTCTCTCATCTATCTATCTATCTATCTATCTATCTATCTATCTATCTATCTACCTACCTACCTATCTTCTATCTACCTATCAAGGGATCCTAAGGTAATGTGCTCAGATGTAGTTGTGTACACTGAAGGTGCACTTAAGAGGGGTGGACCTCTCCTATGACACCCTTACAGACCTTCAACATGTCAACCTTTGTTCTACTTAAATCAGCAAATTCTAAATTCCTTCACTGGAGCCAGTGCCTTTGCAGAACTCTTCTGCAAATGTAGATCTTTCCCAGATACCATGCAAGAGTTTGCAGCCTGTGTCTTTCAATCATCCAGGATCTTCAGCTCTAGCAGTTTGTTGGACACTTAAAGGAGCCCTATGTAGAAACAACTCTATCCAGCTGAGTTACTAGCCATTTACCAAGATTCAATGATTATTAGCTTTTTAATACCTTAATTCTAATTTATATGTATGTGGGAGAGTATGGATTCTTTCCCATTTAGAAGGTAAACATCTAACCTAACACCCAACCTAAAGATTTAGTCTCACTCCTAGGCCAGTCAAAGGTGTGAGGCAGGCAGTTCATCTTACTTACATCAAGGTGGGACAAATTCTTTTCTGATAATGCTCATCCCTTTTCTCTGACAAGATAACATGTGATTAACTAAAGTATATCAACGTATGTTCTAATATTAATAGGTAGAATTATTTTCCCACTTAAACGCTTATCCTGGGCAAGAGGTAATCCCTATTTCTTTGCCCTTTCCTCCTGAGAAACCCTAGAAATTAGCTGAGAGAATCATGTTATAGTTCCTGAGAGCTAAATGAGATGCATTGCAGTACCTCTACCATAGCAGAAAAATACAGATTTCTCTGAGAGGATTAAGGGTATGCTCTTTCTCCCCATGCAGCAACAATGACTGCCTGCATGATGAAATCCTGCCCTTGTGGAAGAGACAGGTGAAGTTATTCTTGATTTGCAGAGCATGAAGGTTTCAACTATTAATTGCTCGATGGTGAACCGGGAAAGCAGGAGAAGAGAATTCTGGGTACACATAACTTGAAAAACACAAGCAAAACATACAGTCTTTGATATAGCTTTATCAATTACAACGCTAACTTATTATTTTCCTTGGCTTCATTAATCTATAACTAATTTGAGTGGATTCCAAGCTTGCTCTCTCTCATTCCCAATTAACCCAGTGGCAATTATCACTGGCTTTAGTCTTTAATATCTAAGAACTCTCTTTTACCTCTTGAAAGAAGCTTTTGAAATCTGAAAATGCCAAACCAGCTAATGTTTTATTTAAGCATAGAAAATGAACTTTAGGTTATTCCCCTTGCCATAGGTTAACTAATTATTTATGAAAAAAGGAATGAGAGAAAGGAGAGAAAAAAAAAAAAAGAAAAGGAAGATTAACATCCCAAACCATCTCAGTTGTGCACTCTAACTTGTATGTTAAAAAGTTTGTTTCTATTGTCTACTCATTTAAAGTACTCTCAACAATTGTCACTGTTAATTTTTGTCAATATAGCTTCATCTATATCAACAAATCTACATCTGTTCTAATAAAAGTAACAATCTCTGACCCTATCTGTGGCTGATAGGGTCTGACTATGTCCCTGCTACTGAAATAAAACAAAGTGGCTGGCTTAAACTGCTTACTGGGAACATTTCTTCATCTATTATAATCCCCAGCACTCTTGGGAATTTTCCAGGTCAGTGCCACTTGGTCCAGCCCAAAAGGGTGCCAGGGTCTGTGCTAACAGACTGTGTGCCAATGATCAAGTTTCAGTGCTTGTTCCCGAGTGGTAGCAGCATTTAGTTACTTATAAAGTCATAACTGATGTATCTGATGCTGACATAACAATAAACTTAGAATTTGGCCTGATTTCTCTTAGGACATCAGTGAGATTCCTATTGTCTCGATAAATTGGAGTCAGCCCTTCAATTTCTTACTGAGACGTAATACTCTTTCGCAGCATAAACAATTTGATGAAAGAAATGGTATATTTGTGGTCTAAATCTGCACCTGAACATACCCCAGGTGTCCAGGCAGGAGTAGGGAGGGGTGAGGAGGGGGCAGGTCAGTGTTTTCCATGCAGTACATCCAAAACGTCACTTACACGCTATGGAATTTCCTGAAGTTCTCGCAAGGGAACACATATTTATTTGGGCTTGAGTAAAGATAGAAAAACTCGGTTTCATATATTTTTAGATCTAACTTAAACAGGTAAACTGCCTCACTTTGCCTCTCTTTTGACACTTCTCACATGAATACACTAGTGTAAGGGCAATCAGACTGTTTATTATTGTTTTGGGGATACTGTGAGCAAATAGTAATAAAAAGAGCTAAAGGGAAGACTGTTACTGTGACAGAAAAAGAGACAAAACATCACAGGCAAACAGTAGCCAGAGACTAATTTAGTTTGTATTCTTCCATGACAAGAAAAATTAAACATAGTCAATTTGGTGCAATGATATTGTGATATAAAAGCAAAAATTATATAAGAAGAGGGATTGAGCTCAGAAAAAATGTGGAAAAGTGAAGACTGGGGAAACTTTGAGGAAGACAGAGGAATCCTGTTCGTCTTCTGGCTCACACCCTGGTCAGAAAAATTGAGAACAAAATGTTATTAATCTCATTGAAACTGGATAACATTTTGTCATTCGATTTTATTTAATAAGGCAATAAAATTGTGCAGTCTGGATGACTGGAATGATCTCTCACCACCTCTTACTATTACCTCACCAACTCTACTTGCTGGTATAGCAATCTAACCTATACCTGTCAAAGACATGAGTGTCTTCAGTTGTTTATTGCCATCAACTGGAGATTAATGCCCCCACAGCCCTGCTGCCAGGAGGCAGTATGTCAATATATCCTAACCCATGTCACGGCAAAGTCAGTCAAATTAGGTAAAAAGCATTATTGTAATTATTTATATGGAGGACAACTTATGTTGCACTGAAGCAGGTGAGGAGCCGTCACTCAGTCCTTTCTGCTGTCTGTAAGAGAATTAACCTCCAGGTAGGATCACTGGCAGAGAAGCCTATAGGTGCAGGGCTTAAAATTGCATTTATTATACAGAAAGTGAACACAAGTCCAGGGTCTGAATGTGAGAGCCTATGTGGTTTATGAGGGTTTAGTTTTCATCTTCTAGGATCACAGCCATTTCCGTGTATAAGTAGGAAGAGATTTGAAAATATGAATAATTTGATGCCAGAAAAAAAAAAAAAATATAGAAGTGTATTACAGGAGAGTATCAATATTTAATCACCACTTTAAAGGAAGAAATAAGCACACATTTTTCTGACTTAACCTTTTCAACATTTCCACTGCAGTGAACGATACACAATGTGTTATAGAAATCAACAGAATAAAATTTAAAGAAACGGAAATGTCTCAAGCATACCAGGTGTTGCAATAGAAAGGAAGATCCATGGAAACAACCCGTTTTACTCAAGTCACGCAGTGGGAATGCAGTGAGATTATAAGGAAAAGACTGTGAACATTTCTTTCAGCGACAAGCTGCCATTCATCTCTGCTGAAGGGGATGTGACTGACATATCTAGATGTCATGGGCTAGCTTCCTTCCATAAGAAAGAGGAATCAGGAAAGGAATCCATGGTCTATTTGGGGTGGTAGAGGAACAGTATTTGGGCAGAGGAGCAGTATGTTCTCCTTATACTGTTTTCCTAACAATTACTTGTTTCGATGAGCTAAATTCTAGCCACTTCTGTCAGTTTTAGTGCTGCTTGGCTGTGGGACATCAGTAAGTCCTTAAATATTAGGAAGTAGTAAGTCCATGAGCTAAAATGGATTTTAAGCACCATATAAGCATCATCTATTTTCTCAGTTCCTTCATCCTCTAGGTGATGTTAGGTAGGAATATCTGGTGTACCAAGATATATTAGGTTGAGTCCAGTCCCCACTCAATTTAACTATATGTGGGCCCTTAAAAGGAACAGCGATCCATAGCGCTGGGAAAAAGCCAACACACTTTTCTAGAATAAGTTTAGATAACAATTTCAAAACTTACACTGAATTTTTGCTTAGAAAAGCAGCTCTTTCTTTGAGAACAGAATTATCAGGGAAAATTGTTCAAAACAGAAGAACTTTTTTCTTCTTTTTAAGTATGAAATGTATTTTGGGAAACAGCTCTGTTAACTATCAATGTCATAAGGACAGAGGGGCAAGCAGGGAGTCAAGCAAAGCCTCTTCAGAGAGAGTTTCAAAGTGATGTGTTCCCTCCCTAGTGTAGCTCCCTGAATCAGAGTCCCCTTCTTGTGCTGCTCCCACTAACTAGGTCTAAACTGTATTTCAGGCTCAGAGAACTAGCAGAATGATGTGGACACCTGTAGACATGCTACAGGCATCCTGCAGGCAGCAATCCACAACATTAGAGCTGGGTCAGACAGCATGCTCTGTCTGACGTGGCTTCCTGCCTTACACCCTCAGGCAAACCTCTGAAATTTCTTCTCTCTCAGGGTTTGAGGCACCTGAACCAGGTAAAGTGTGGGGAGAGGAAAGCAAGAGATCATCTGACTGGGGAGAAGCCGCAGAGCTAAGTTGCAAACAGGGAGGTGTGCATGAGAGGAGGTACCTGGAGGACAAGGTCCCACCAGATTCCAACTCCTCTCACCTTGTGACACATAGTGGTGGCCTCTGCCTTCCATCCCTGACCTCATAAACCAGACGCTTCTTCTCAGATAACCAGTCAAGCTACCCGCCGACTAACACACTAGCCATGAAACAGGAGAGACACGATAGTGCCGTCATGCAAATAAGCAGTAAAGAGAACATAAATCAGGAAATAATTGTCTAAAAGTGAGATACCGGAAGTTTGAGTAAGGCCAGAAGATATAAATATCAAAAGCATATCAACGTTTTCAGCTGAATCACTTTTCCCTCCGTAACAAATGATCCTGACAAATGAAAACACAGTATGAGACTCTGTCAAATTCATTCTCAACCTCTTTCAGTAGAAAACACCCTTTAGAAGTTATTTTTGCTTTCTTATTTTGATCATGAGGAGATTCTGCATTAAAAATATTTTTTCAGTTAAATTAATTCTCAATATATACATCTAAATATATTTTCATAGTAAAAGTGTAAAATAAATACATTTTTAAATGTTGTCTTCTTCTGCATCCTAAAAGATAAACAGATCCTTTTTGATGTCTACATTTTAGCACTGTATATATACATAGTTGTATACATTCTACTTTAATATTGATATTATCAAACGGAAAATTCCAATTACTCAGAAAATCTGTATAATTCAATTTTGTTCACTATTTTTTGCAATTTTTAATTCAAAATGTCTCAGTAATACAATCCTAGCTGTTGAGCACCATGAGCGAAGACAGAATTAATTCACATTTCTCATTTTCTCATTTTGAAATGTTCCTTTTTTTTTTTTTTTTTTTTTTTTTTTAAATATCCCATTATGAAAGAAATGGCCACCGTTACCTATACCCATCTATATCCATGTTATACTGTAGTTTCATGACAGAGAAACACTGGCAGTCATGCAGATACAACGAATACCCTTTTCCCTCTCCCTATGGCCACTGATTTCCACCTCTATACTACATCCCACCTTCTCTTCAGATACGTTGGTGGTCTCACATGGTTCATGGTCTCACATTTCAAGGAGCAAGAGCTCTTTGCATGCTTCTTCTTGGGCTGTATTTTTTCTGGCTTAAGAAGTAAATCCTTTCAGTGAGGACTGAGACTGGTGGAAGGAAGAGGACGTGCAGGACCATGAAGCCAGGAGAAAAGGGTAGAGAGTGTCCGGATTAGGAGCATCTCTTTCAGAAAGCAGCAAGTTATAATATCATCATTTTTGCTTTATAATCTAAATTTCCACACAAACATGCAGCAAGTGGAGGGCGGGGGAAACTTCCTGGCTGGGTCTTTAAAACAGAGATTGTCTAAAAATCTTAAAATCAAAGCCTTGGACTGAACTTTACTCTCAAAATGGCCCCTTGGCTTACAGGGCTATGTTAGTCCTGGGAATGAAGCAGTGTCAGAACCCATGCTCTCTCCCTAAGTCAAATGACCTAGTCTGGCTATATTTCAGTAGGGTTTTTTTTTTTTTTTTTTAAATGCTCACAGACTCACTCCATTTTTATTTGCTGTTTGTGATTTTTTTTTTTTCCAGCATGATTATTAAGTGTTAGTAGAATGATTTTGATGAATAATTTTCAGGCATTTGGTTGCTCATGAGCTGTTTGCTGTAACTATTTGATGTTTGTTATTCAAGTTGTATGATTAGCTGTGCGAGTCATGCATAATTCCTTCTGATTCTTCCTTCCAAGATTTCTTTTTTTTTTTTTTTTAAAGTAGATGGTGAATAATGATGTCTCTTACAAATGTTTGGAAGAATATTCTGTTGTACTAACATTTGTGAGAACATCAGAATTTATGAAAGATTACACAAATGCTCCCTCTGCGTCCATCTGAGCACTCAATGACTTTTCCTTGGTGTTTCTGCAGCGTCTAGTACATTCAGGGTGTTTTTCTTGATATCTCATGATGGCGTATTCTAGGCTCTGCCACAGCCAAAATGGTAAAAAAGAACAAGGAAAAAAATACAATGAGCAATTTTTTAAAATGAATCATAAAACTTTACTACTTATATAAATACACACAAATCAGAATTTTTAATATTTTTACCACTTTTTTTTTTTTTTTTTTTTTTGTAGTGAGTTTGCTTGCTTAGTTTTATGAATAGTTTCTTCTCTTAATTGGAACAGCTGGATGCTGTGCCAACCACAAAGCTTTCCTAATTAACTGTATTTTCCTGCACTATTTACTATCCTTTGATTTTTCTCCCACTAAGACTTCTGTAAAGGGAAAAAAAGAAAATATTAGAAATATGTTTCAACCAAGTTTCTTTTTATTCTTTATGTTGTGGTTTGTTTTTTTTTTATTTCATGCTCTCATAACTCTCAGAGGAAAAAGCACTTTTTGATACTACCAGAATTAACCCCTGAAATAAAAAATAATATGTAAAGGAGCTAACAGTCTCCTTTTAAATTCAGAGCCTTTGAATTCTCCCACCTGATATATTAATGTTACTTCAGTGGCAAATTCAGTGGACAGTTGCAAGGAATTTGCCAGAGTTGAATGTGCAATCCCCAGGAAACAAGGATGTGAACCTTTATTACTATTTCATAAATAAGGGTAAAAGGAAGGTAAAGGGAGACCTTGTCAGTCAGTAAGATGGGTGATTCTTCCTTCCAACTAGGAGTACCCTACCTCAAAATAGGCCTTTTCTTGGAACCTAGCGTAATCATCACACCGTAAACTACGATGGTGCAAGAGGAGGATTTCCAGAAGGATTGTAAGAAGATGCTGGAGCAATAAAAATTGGCACATCCAAATTTAAGGCTCAGTTTAACAATCCCTAGCAAGACCTAAACTGAAACCAAAGGACTTTAAATTAATATTCCAGGAGCATAGATCCATTCTGCTGTCTCTGGTAAAAGAACAGCAAGCTGCAGCCTATGACTACGGCTGACAGCTAAGCTGGCAAATTCCTCAGTCACAGCAAATAAATTTGACAGGGATCATCAGTCAGAGTCTTTAACAAGTCCACTTTCCCCCTTCTCCTGAGAGGAACACATACTATCCCCCTGCTTGCTACAGTTTGAGCCTCTGTCACATCATCTTCACCACCTGAACTACTGGAGACTTCGAGGCAATTCTTTTCCTTCCCTTGCTTCTCACTTCTGTTAAACCACCACCACTTCGATTTTACATTTGCAAGGACTTTAAAAAAAGTAAATAGTCCTACAGGGAAGCAAGAAAAGTTCTTTCTTTTTTTCTTTTCCCTTGACGAAGACATTGTCACAAAGATAGCAGAGACCAATAGATTAAAAAAAAAAAAAAATTATTAAAGCTTCCCACTGTTGGCTTAATTTTTAAGTGATTAACTGTCCTGACTCTCACTAATTCTATCCTGTTGATTTGCACAAAAACATAAGTAAAACCCATCTAAATCTGTACTCCCACCTTTGATTTGTGACAGAACAAACCTCTGGATGTTCCATGAATATATATCTCGTGGAAGCAGCTCCAAAAGTAACAGGGATTTTGAAGTCCAATGGATTATTGCTTGGGTTTATGTTTCCAGGTTTTCCTCCCTCTCATTTTCTGGTTGCTAACTTGTGCAGACCTGAGGCAGTGTGTTTTCTCCTCCGTGATACCCTGTTCCACTTAAAGATTTGAGAAGATCCTTCCTTTGCCTTGTCCAAATTAAGTATTTAAAATACTAGGAGGCCTCCTCTAAAAGGGAAATTACTCAAAATCAAGGCCTGCTGGTTTTTTGGGTTTGGTTGTTTTTTGGTTGTGGGTTTTTGGGGTTTTTTTTGTTTGTTTGTTTCAGCTGGGAGCATCACATTGTTAATTTAAATGACCTTCCAATCACAAAGCAGTTTGTACCTAAGTTTGCAACAGGATTGCAAATAAGAATAATTTAGCTCAAGCGCTGACTTAATCTTCCTTCCCATTTTTTACATCACCTTTTCTATTACATATTCTGATAGTTTCTAAAAACTGGCTTTGTGGATAGCACTTGCAAACACCAAAACTATGAGCCACCAAACTACCCCAACCATTGAAAAGCCCTGTACGAATAACAGTGTAACTTGGGGAATATCAGGGAGATCTCCTTAGTAAGCTTTGAATCAAGACCGTAACTTCCAGCTTTAACAGACTAATAAAGTGCATTTTTATTGCTCTTTGCCGGTGGATCCTCACCTACTTCTAATGAGCTGATCTTAGACACTTCGAGCTCGGCAATGTTTATCCCAAGCAGCCAGCATGGATTTGTGCTGGACTTGCATACCCAATGTGTAACACTCTGCTGCATGTGCTACAGAAAACTCAACTAGTGAGCGGAACATAAACTGGAAGCATCATGTTCTCTTCCTCAGTTAGAGTAAGGATAATGTATTAGTGACAAGTTGCACACACAGTACATCTCAGCGTACTTTTTTGCAGCACACAGAGGCTAAGGTGAGCACGTTGACACATAACACACACCAAAGACGAACAGCTTTAAAAGTCTAGAGCAAAGGCAGTGCTAGAGAGGGAAAAGAAAACTCTCTGAAAATCAAGATCTGACTGGGAGTGAAACTTAAAACAGATGAAGAACACTTGAGCGTGAAGTGCGGCTTTGACAGCAAGTCTGCTGCGCAGGGAAGAAAACCAGAAAACTGTTTCCCTGTGTTGAGCAGAGTAGGAGTTAAAATGATGAAAAATCCTAATGAATAAGCCCTGGAGGGGGGTTGTACAATAGTAAACCAGATTTGTGTAATCGGTTCTCATTTAAGTTCTGCTGCTAGTTTAAAGAAATTGAATGAATTACTGAGATTCCTAATGAGACAAGCTTGTTTTTCTTGAGATAATTGATGTAGTAGCTCACAGTAAATAATAGTGACTTTAAATATTGCCAGTGCTAAATGTTATAAAGTTTAAAGTGTTTTCATCAGTCAGGAAAGAAGGGAGCTGGGGAGGGCAGACCTCTTCTTCTGTGTATAAACAAACATAAGAATAGATTGAATTCAGAACATTTGTTTTTTATGAAAAAAAAAAAAAAAACCAACACAAACCACTAGCTAAAAATATTCTCCCCTGAAAGTTCTGTAGATCCTACAGAATAAATGTTGTAAACAAACTTTGTTCCATGACTTTGAAGTCTTCCTAACCAGTTTCCCCCAACTTATAAAAATTAGACTATTTATAAAAGTGCATAAATTGTAATTTAAGTAAAAAGCCTTGAAATTTTTATCAAAAGCATTCAAATTAGTCTCTCCCCAGGTCAGCTAATGAGTTGTCATGAGCTGGCCTCTTACTGTAGTGCACCTCCTGCAGACTAAGACAGTGAACCATGTTTTCATCAAAGGAAATGCTCATTAGTAGAGCTTTCAGAAACTGATTTGATTATAGTTTCACTTGTTAAAGTGAAATATTTTCAGCTCATTAGGATGATTACGATTCAAGGTCATCTTTTGAAGCTAGTCCTGTCAATATAAGATAAATGGGCCCTCATCTTTTTCCCTTCTTTACGTCTGTGCTTTTTAAACTCTTCTGTGCAAAAGTTCCATAGCCATAATTAATTTTTAGTTCTTCTTTTACAAAGCTGCTTTAAAAAAAAAAAAAAAAAAAAAAAAAAGAACAAAGATTTTGGCTACCAAAAAGGCATTGAAGAACTATTAAGAGGAGGAGGAGGCTATCTTGTTTTAGAGAAATCAGAGAAAATCCTTGAAAAGTTGAGCTTTTGAAATCCAGCTATTTTCTCCTTGACCTCTTCCAAAGTTTCTAAAAGGTACTTTGTACATATTTTTGCATGGATCTTTTAATCTCAAAAGTGTAAAACGAAACTGAAAAACCACCCAAGAAGTACTGGTGGCTTATTAGATATCCTTTCTTTTATGGCACATGATAAATTTAACACCTTTTAAAGTTTTTTTTTTTGGTCTTCCCCTTTATATTCACCACTTAATCTCTAAGTAGTTAAAGAGCCATTTAAACATAAAGGGAAATACTACTTACTTCTATCCACATACTGAGAAATAATACATTTACATAGGGCTTGCAACTTAAACCTAATTGGTCAGATATTGCCTCATACATGAGCTTGAAAGGTGAGGTCAGGAGGCCAGTTTTTGTGCCGAATATATCAGACTTGAAAGCTGTGTATTAAAATGGAAAATCAGGCAAGGAAAAAAAAAAAAAAAAAAAAAAAAAGAGACAGATTTGGTCTCTCCATCACTAGGCAAGTGAGTTTAAAAGCAGCATAGATTTCAATTCCCCATGGTGACTCTGAAAGGGGCCCACTAGTCTGGATTATTGGTGCAGAGGGGGGTATGTATATGTGAGTGCTGTGGATAGAGGCTGGGGAGGAGTAAGAAGTGAATTAATAGACTTCCAGATTACCCGTCAAATGATAAATGATTAATCATTTTGTCAACAAATTATCCACAATGAAGTCTTTCCTTTACACCAAAGCAGTACCAATTATACCAACGTAATTGCATCAGGGCAACCTCCCTAGCCAGAGCACAGTAATAGAACTATTTATCCAATATGGTTTACTCCCAAAAGGGGAATACTCTTGTGCAGCATCTATATACTAGTATATAGCTTATTCATTCTTAGACTTATCATCCTTCCTATAGAGAGAAATAAATAAACTTCCCGATTATATGAGTTATATATGTGAACACAAGTTATTCTTTCTACTGACTCTCTTAAGATACCTTTTAGGAAGGGCAGTTATAAAAGCTGGTTGAAAAATCTAAAAATTCCTTACACTTCTCATTGGATACATGCCTTTCTCACTGCAGGTCCAGCTTTGAGGAGCTGCTTCTATGTTGCGGTTCAGTAACAAGTAGTTATAGTTACTGAACTAAAGAATCACAGCATCCTAAAGAGGTATGTCTTCAGGTTGAGCCGATATCACAGACTTGACTAATCTAACAGATCAATAGATATTTTTTGTTTATTTGTTTGTTTGTTTGGTGGTTTTTTTTTTATTTTTGGGGGGTGTATGGTTTTGTTGTTGTTGGTTTTTTTGGTTTTTTTTTGTTTAAACGGGGACATTGACAAGTAGGTAGAGCTGCAGTGTAGTACCAGCTCCCTAGTAAGACGGCTCATTCTACCTGGAGGCTTAACTGAACTATAACTCTAGCTATTTTCAGAATTGATTAAGTTGATCTGGGTTCTGTTGTTGTCATTTGCTTGTCCTATGACTTCTGATAGATCACTTTATGCATCTGGGCTTCAGGGAGTCTTTATCATCACTATTATTTAAAACAAAAGAACCCAACCCAACCCAACCCAAACCAAAAAATCAAAAACAAAACCAAAAACCCCACAGAAAAGGAATCAACACTTAGGCTGAGTTTTATATTGCAATTAGCCATGTAAGCTGAGGTATCAAAGCAAATCTACTTTTCTGGATTCCATTTGTAGTCAGTGGAGAAAGGTAATCACTTTCAGAAATAATTATCAGTTCTTAAGAGAAAGAGGTATAGCAGGAGTTACCTTTGGGATATGTCTGCCTGAAACTTTCTAAATCAGTTTATTTAGTAAACCTGGTCTTAAATCTGCTACTTTGTGTGCAATCAATGCACTTTTCCAGGAAAATCTGATTTTAACCTGAGTTCTCCAAGAAAGTGAAGAATTTATCATTTCCTTTGGTAATTTATCCCAGTGTTGAGCAAGTGACATTATTTCAGATCTATGCCTTTATTTGCTTGACTAACTTTCAGCTGCTGCTTTATGTTTTGCTTTTCTCTTCTGAGTTACATGAACTTGAAATGATTGACAGCACAGTACCCCAAGATACTTCGTTTCCAGACTTTTTCTAACTTTGATATCCAGAGAGTCATTTAAGACATTTAAACTTTCAGAGTTTTAAAATGGTTTAGACTGTTTAAGCACTTCACCAAAGCTTATTCCAAGAAGAAGCCACCAGAGAAGAAAGTACCAATTGCTCTACTGATTGCTCTTGCCTCTTCCATATGTTCCTAAAAGAGAAGGGAGGAACATGGACTGATTTGAGGGAAATGGGATCAAAATTTTCTTTTCAACATCCAAACTCTACCTTAGTAACAGCAGACAGTGTAACAAAGGCAACAGCCTCAAATTGCAGCTTGAGAGATTCAGACTGGACATTGTCTTCCTCGGGACAGTGTGACACCAAAATGGGTACTCAGAAAACTGTGAAATCTTGCAACTTCACAAGTCTTAGTTAAAGAAAACCCTATCTGACCTGGTCTAGTATTGGTAACAGTCCTACTTCAGGTGGCACCTTGGCCTAGATGACCTCCAAAGGATCCCTTTCAACCAACATTTCTGTAAGTTTGAATGTCCCCACTACAACTGAGGGGATGTTATTGGTGAAGGGTGTATGGAAACAGAAATAAACTACTTTCAAGCTGATTATCTGAGTGCCAAAGGGAATAGCTCAGCAGCTAGCTGTACGGACTCTGGTACGGATCAGCTGCCCATAGAAGTGCCAAGGGCTCTGGGCAGTCATAGCAATTTTGCAGTGAAGGCTGTTAAGCTGCAATTTCTTTGTTATTGGACTTTCAATTTTCAAGGTCTCAACACAAGTGGAAGCTTCAGCTCCAGCTGAGATACTCATCCTCTCCAGGAGTAGCAGAATAGTGACAGAAAGATATCAGAGATACCCTGACCTGCTGTTACTTACCTCATACTCCATCCGAGAGTCTGTATGTATGCATCAGTTAACTTGGAAAATAGTCATTAAGTCCTGCTGGGAAGATTCATTTTTTTCTTTTAAATAAAAAATTAAAAAATAGATTGGGAAGAGGACAGGGATTCAAGATAGATAAACCTACTCCCAAGTTCTTTTGGAGTGGGAAGAAGATGAATTAAATTAAGACATTGCAGCAAGAAAGTATTTTGTTCAAAGTTTAAAAATATTTCAAAACAATGAAGGAATTCCGACTTTCAGCAGATAGGTAAAGGTGTATAGAGACTAATGAAACATTTTCAGTTATTCTACGGGGTGTGTCAGAGCCATGAACAGAAAGAGAACAGAAAGAGAATTAGGCAAACTACTTTGCCTAATTTGTCACACAGTGGGCTTTAATCTTTAATCAAAGGGGCAATAGGGATTTCTTATTTTTATTATGACAACAAAAATCCCTTATATGGAATTATGAAATCATCAGGAACGAAGTTGTTCTGATTTCTTTAACCAGACAGGTTGAAAGTTGCCAGCCTCTATAAAGTTATTCCCTTATTTTAAGAGTCTGTGTGAAAGTCGTTTGTGTGGAACCCTGCAGGCTAACTCCAGGGGAATTTGGTTCATACCTGTCAAAGACCAAACAATGAGGATGCTGAGGTGTATTTTTACCCTTTCCTGTGCTAATATGGTGACACTGGTTTCCAAACATAACATTCAGAGGAAAGCAAAGCTGGAATAAATATTTCTATAATGTATTAAGCAGCCCTGATGTGATCTCAGTACTCTATCAAGAAACACTTTTACTTACAGCAAAACTAGGAAAAATATATTTGTACATACGGAAACAATTAATTGACCGCTTAGTTTTGTCAACAATAGATGAGGAACAGCTCAAGAAAATGAAGGAGAGGAAACAAATTGTAATACTGCAGATGCAAGGTAGTGATTAAAAGTCAAATCTAATGGAAAATAAAACAAGCAAGCAAACAAACAAAACCATCAGACAAAGCACAAACCAGACACTTTATAATCATCAGAGACCAGTAGAACTTACTGTTCTTATAGCCTTGCTATTCTTATAGTCTTATTTCTGGCTAAACCATACGGTCTTGTTTTCACTTATTTACTGCCTAAAAGGTTTCTTAAAAAAGATCAGTAGACAAGCTATTTAAACAGTAATTCACATTACAAGATATGTCTAAATGTGTTTAACATTAACTCAAGGCGGTGCCTGAGTTTTTTTATATATGCAGAAGAAAACCACGCTGAAGAGAAAGTTTTCCAAATGTTCTCTTTAACGTGGGAATGCCCATTTCTGCCAGGACTTAGGCTGTCTAGTTTTCAACATGTGTATCATAATTTCTTGAGTACAATTAATGTTCTATTTCTCCCTTTTTCTAAGTCTTTGAGATATTTCAGAGAGAGAGAGAGAGTACCTTAAAAGATATTTGCCAAGTGCCTAAGCCCTGCTTTCAAAAGTATCAGCTACCAACGAGTCACTCGTGTGGAGTTCTTCATGACCTTCCAGAATAAGCCCCTTCTTTATTTATCCAGAGACACTGTGGGATTCATCTTGCCTAACTGTAACCATCTAAGAGGTCACCTCTGATCTGAACCTGCTATCAAGTCTTGCCCTCTGGTCAATGGAGAAAGATTCAGCTCATCTCACCTTAAAAATTTGTTTCAGGGAAGTGCTGTAAAGACCTTTCTGGAGACGTTTGCTTCATGGATAACCGAGGGAGACTGACAGCTCTTTCAGAGTAAACTTTAACCACAAAAGTCAAGTGGGATGAATCCCTCGACAAATACGGCTGAAGCAAAATCAGTCTGAAAACCCCACCATGGAGAAGTAGGAGAAAGACAACAACTGTTATTTTACCTGCGTAGAAAGGAGGAGCTGTGGAGGGTTCATTTATTTTGATTAAAGGCAGATCATTTTCCTACTTTCTCAGTCACAGTGAGGGAATTCAGAGCCTCCTGAGCTCACCAAAATTTGCCTGGAAACAGTTTTAACCATGAGGAATTTGGCATAAATTACATGATCCTTCCAGTTATGGGGATCTGCCCCAACCCAAGAGTGTACTTCAAATAACATAAACAGCTTTAACAATCTGGGACTTTTCCCAGAATGCCCTATTTTCCTCAGACAGGCATTGCAGCCTAGGCATCATCAATGGAGGGTGCTGAATTTGGACTTTGCTTCCCCGCCTTGGACCAAATCAGCTTTTAATCTATCAGCTTTCAGGGCACCACATGAAGCTCATCTATGTTCTCAGGTTTTTGCCTGAGGGGCTGGTGATAAGGAACATGTCTAGCTTATCCTAAGAGAGTCTGTTTAAGGCAGACATTAGTCAGCATGTTTGCATTTTGTATTTAAATTATGTAAATGTGTTCAGAGACCGATGGGGGCCTATCTGACAAACCTAAAAATGAGTAATAGAAATAAGTGAAGCATAGTGGCATGAAAATGGAAAACCCAAATGAAATTAACTTTTCAGGGGCTTTATACACACACAAAAAGACAAAGCCACAAACTCAACAAGTTGGGGCAGAACAAAGGGCACAAATGGGTCCTAGGCAGGATGAGGAGAGAGATTTCTTTCCTCATCTGTATCCTGGTTTACTCATCGTGAAGCCTAAGGCACCCAGGAGTACAACAACCACAGGGAACATCCTCCCTCAAGGAAGCAGCAAGAGGAGTAAATGTTTTAAATGGTACCAAGGGCTTTTATATGCGTTGCCTGTCAGCACAGATTTTCAGACATTGTTTTGTCTCCAGATTAGGAAACCATGAGGACTCGTGTCATGGATCACAACGTGGAAGATGCAGTGGTAGCAAGGCAGTGTGGATGAGTTCAGGTTTCAGGAAAGCTTGGGATGCCTCTCCCAGAGTTGGATTTTGGTCTTATTTCACCTGCCTGTGACCATATACTGACTAATGTGTAAATCCTGATATACATGAAGAAAAAAGTGACGATTGGAACGACCCTGATTTCCAAGAGGAGTCATTTGCCTCAAGCTCCTAACATCAGATAATAATTTTTGAATTCGAGATGATCCAAGAATACTTGAAAGTGATACTTGGGGCTAAAATAAAGGGGTTTGATTATTTCTTCCTCTCTCAAGTGTTAAATAACTTTTTTGACAGAACTAAAGCTACATCTGAAGATTCTCATTTGATCAAAATTTCCACAGAGAAATTCTAAATTAGAAAATAGTTGGGTTTTGGCAAATAAAAATTGATTTTTTTTTTAAAGAAAATAAAATAAAAGAGAAATAAAAGAAAATAAAACCAAAATTCATTGTTTAGGGGTTTTTTGTTTGTTTGTTTGGGTTTTTTTTAAGACAATTAGAGTGAAAAATCCTATTGAAAAAATTATCCCAGGAAAAGTGAAATGAATCCTAACTAGCTAGTAGATTTATTCTGCAATGACTATTTCTCCAGAATTTTGTCAAAAGTTTTCAGATGTCTAACTCCTAGGTATATTTTTGAAGCTCTTTGATGATATGAATTATTATCTACTTTTATGTATTAGTTTCAGTCAAAAATTTTTAAAAAAAAAACCCCACACAACAAACAAAAATGTTCTAGTGTCTCATGTCTTACACCAAGAACACTGGAGAATCCAAAGGGTTCATGAAGAAGCTAAATTTTGTTTTCTAAATTCATGACAGTTGTTCTAAATGTGTTTGATCAATCTGAAAACATGACAGCATGCAAAAATAAATTAACTTATTTAGTGAGAAAAAATGGAAAATAAATTCAATTCCCAATTTGTATCTTACTGTTTTGCAATCTATAAAACACACATTAGAGAGCAGATTGAGACAACGTGGTGTCTTTTAATTTTGAGGATCGTGGTTCATAAATTTGAAAAGCTAGACTCCATTGAGTGGGATTTTTTTCCCTTTTAATATTGCTTTGTCAGTAAAATTATTTGCATATATTTGCATAAGCACATCCCAGGACCTTCTTGCATTTGCTCATTAATTATATACACTATATACCTAGCAGAAGCATTCAACAACAGAATTACTCCCATGAGTAATCTTGCACCTAACTTCTCCCTCTCCAAGCAACTCCTGTGAACCACAGACAGTGAACAATACTTGTTAAAATAAAAATAATCTGGTAATAAAGACTATTACTGACCTTACCATTTTATAGTGTTCATCATATTTACTACCAGAATATAAGGATAAGACAAGTACAAAACTGTCTATATTTTATGACCTGGGTGTCAACAATCATCAGATGAAATGGGACTGAAGCTGAGAAATAATATTTGTGCTAGTTCACATTACAGTTCAATACAGGGCAAGGAATCTTTGTTTTTGCTCTTGTAAAAGGTGAACAAGAGAAAAGAAACGAAGTATTGGGTCCTGAAGGTCAGTGAAGCAGAGTGAGCATCAATAGAAAGATCACAGGTAATTTGCAGGGGTATTACCTCAAACCGCATTATGTTTGCGCTGGAATGTGGGTATGCTCTGATAACTGAGAAAGTTCAACGGTTGTGGTTAGATTTTCAATGTAACTGTCCCATCAGATTAATTATTAACTTTGACAAAAGACAACAGTTATGCAGTTGGAATTATTTAAATCTCAAATATTACATTATCAGGCTGCCATAAAGTTATTACGTTACAGAGCGGATCTCTGGGTTTTGGTGTCAATGAGAAGGGGAAGTTGGGTTTTTTTCTATATATTGACCCTACACATCCTTTTTTAAAAGGACTGGCAGAAAATGCTTTTGTATTTTGGGTTGGTTTTGGTTTTGGTTTTTTTTCTTGTGTTGAAGTGGAATAACCCCCCCAAATCTCACAAGTGGTCATCAACAAAACCATCTAACTAAAACTAAATTTAGGTCTTTTGAAATATTTAAGTAATTTGAAAGTAAACAGAAAAATTATTATTAAACATTCCTGAAGTAGTGTTTTCAAGTGAAAAGTCAATTTTCCAACTGAGATAAAAAGTATGATAATATAAAAATATGTTTCCACTATTTTAAATCTTCTTTTTAAAATTTTATTAAAATGGAAAAGTCATTAAATCTGATTTTCCTAACAATATTGGCTTTCATGACATTAATTAGGATTTCCACAGAAAATATCATAAAATTTGTTATCAGTGTTGTTTCTCGTGTAATGGAAGAATTATGTGTAGTTACTATCTAAAAGATGACAGCTGAGATTTTTGCTTTTGTTGCCAGCAGCCAGGGCTTTAGAAGAAGAGTCTTACCAATGTGGGAGTCTGCTCCTTCGAAAAGAGGAGGTTTACTTCCAATATCTAACTAAAAGTCAAAATAAGTATTAGAAGTTGTCCAGAGTGAAGCAAAGTATATTTACTTAATATTTTATCAATATTGTGTAACCAACTCTAAAACATTTTTTCCTGGTTTCAGCAATCTCTCTGGAAACTCCTCACCTTAATTTGACACAATTAGTCTGAAATAATTTAGAATCATGCTTTGGGGTGGGTAGGGTGGAAGGGTCAGCAGTAGTTCTTGCAGCATGAAATTATTAAATATCAAAAACTAGGGTAGATATATTGTAATTAGAGTGTGTCTGATTAAAATTATAACACTTTTTTCCTCTTACTAGAATCTCAGATATCACAATGTTTGGTTTTCATATTCTCTATGTAAATTTTTCAGCATATTTGCCTTGAGTCCCAGCTAATATTAAAAAAGTGAGAGAGTAGAAAATAGAAAAACAACTTAAGAAATATTTCTTTAAAATCTAACACTTTCAGAGGGAAAAAGGAGAAAAAATGCTCCATTTCTTACTTTGCTATCATTCCGCTTTAATATTTTTTTGAATCTGAAAATGCTTAGACACTTTTATCACAACAGAATATATTTATTGACTCCTCTTTTTGTTGTGTTGCTTTCCTATTTCACCCCAAATAAAGTAGTTGCTGCTGCCGTCTTTCTGGAAGAATCCAAGAACAGGAAGAATGTGTGGGAACAGGAATGCCAGACAAGGGGTTTTGACTGGGGGAGGAAAAAAAAAAAGAGAAAAGAAGGAAGAAAAAGCAGAAAACACTTGAAGAAAAATATGAAAAATAAGACATTTCTAAAACTCTTGAGTGGCAAGGAGAAAATGAAGGAATGATTGCTCCTTGTCTCTCCCAACACAAGGGGGCATCAAATGTAATTGTCAGGTAACATGGTCAAAACAAAGAAATGTATTTATTACACAATGCATAGTTAGGCTGTACAGCTCTTTGCCACAGGATACTGCAGATGTTAAGTGTATATGGGTTCCAAACCAACTAGGTTGAAAAAAATTAGGAAAAACCCTCGAGGATAAGAATACAAAGACCCCATCAGTTTGTTGTAACTGATTCAGAGCAGGGATTTGAACCTTGATTGTTTGTGGGTGGTTTTCGTCTTTCCCTGATAGTAAAGGGAAAAAAAAGGATGATCCTTTTCCACCCATGATTTTAGAAATCTGACAGTGGCTCTTGAAATTCTTTTTGCTTTTATCTTTAATGTTCAGCAGGAGCTTTGATCTACACTTTTTACCTTTTTGATGTCAATGGTGTAAGGAGAAAAAAAAAAAAAAAAGGCTAGATATTCAATATGTACAAATGGGCGTATCTCCTAACAGGAGTTACAGATTGGTTTGTACAACTAAGAATCTAGGTCAACACAGAAATTTAGTTGAAAAGGGTGGAATTCAACTCCCTTAATTTTATCTTTTTATGAGAAATTAGATGTCTGCAACAAACGTTTTCAGTTGAACTAGTTACTGATTTATATTAGATGTCTACTTCAGAAGAAGATGAATCGCAGTCTTATCAGGGTGTATATTTGGCAGAATTAATTCTCTTTAAGAAGACACCAAGTAGGATTTGTAACCTTGAACTTTTATCAGATATGTACCTAATAGCTGTTTAGTCTGTTTCCAGTTTCTCTTTAAGTGTTCATTCTTCTTTAATAAAGATTGCAAAGAACATCCTCTGTCTACAAAAATGAGTAGAGATAATTTGTTATCACAGTTCTAGAGCATTCATCATTAAAAAAAAATAAAAAAAATCCCTCAACCTATATCAAAAAACCAGTGGAAAATAAGTGTTCTATAGAACAACTTAGAATTTCAATTTTGCCACTGAGAATGAAGGAAAAAGCAAACTGGACTGTTAATTTTGTTGCAGGCTTGTAATTCAGCTGAGCTGAGTCAACACATCATATATGATTATTGCCTCTTGCAGTAAACTGGAGCTGCAAAGGAGCTTTTTTATGATGTGTTTTCACCAGAGCCGCGTGGAAGGTACTTTTTCACTGAAAGCTGTCACAACTTGAGACTAACAGGAAGAAAACAGACTTCCCCCCCCCCCCCCCCCCCCCAAATTATCTTAAACATATAGACGATGCTAAAAAATTCATCTGTGTTATATCCTTGGGTGGTAACAATTCAACCTGTGCTCTTATTTACTCCATAGACTTCCAAGAATCCTCATATCATTTGTGAAAAGCAGCTAAAAGAAATGGGCCTTTTGTCAACAGGCAGAACCTCACTGTTCAAAAGCTCATACTCCAGTGTAAAAAATGTAGGTGTCTGCAAGTACCAAGATAGATCGTCACACCTACAACATCATTCCAATATTAGGTCCTGTCTGTGAGTTTTTGCTAAAACCTCTGCTAGGTTTTAGAGGAAGTCAAATGTCACACTTGGTGACATGCCTTGATTGTACCTTCTATTTGAGTTGAACCAAAAAGTTGGCAAACACAGATTAATTTGATTCCAGATGGCTCCACTACTGTAATAAAGACTACAAAGGGTTTGGGATTGTACTAGATGTTACTTATGAAAAATCAGGCCATGTTTATACCGGCATGCTGAGTGGTCTTGTGGCTTCTTCCCTGAGGCCAATTGCAATATTCTGGCTACATTCACACTATTGAACTCTCTTACTCTCCAAAACAGGTGGGCACATCCTAAAAGCTTGTTGGAAATTATCACTGCCCAATCTAATTCCTGAGCAGTGCCTACAAAGTTGTTGGGAGAGAAGTAGTTCGGTTGAGCCAAAAATTCACCAGAGACTTTGTGGTAGTGCAAGGGTGCAATAACATTTCAGTGCTGATGCTATCTGACACAACTTAGCTTATGCAATAAGAGGGATGTTTGTATGCTGAAGTCATTCAATGATCGGATTTTACGGTATGCTTTCAGCATGATTACACTGAGTCTTCAAGAGGACACTCCGCATAGGAGTGTGTGGGATCATAAAATATCGCTGAATTATATGTATTGGACTGAAATTTACTGTATGGAGGTGTCAGGGCTCTTCCTGCATGTTTTATATGCAGCTGATAAAAATGATCATATTAAATTACCTGTCAAACATCAGGAAAAAAAAATAAAGGAATAAAGAAACCACCACCACAAGCCTTAACACTGCTATGATTTTTTGAAGATACTCCTGAGTGAAAAAAAGGTTCTTTGCTTTTTTGGACAACTGTTTATAATGCCAACTTGGAGACATATTACACATCCAGACATTCAGGGGGCTTTTCTAATCCTCAGTTGCAGTTTGTCAGTGCTTCAGGAATATTCCCTTGCTCCAATTGTTCATCCTCAGCAGGAGCTGGATTAGTAACATCAGAGTCTGCAGATGCGTATTGTTTCCCATTAGTCTCAGCTTGAGCCTCGTGTTATGTCCTTTTCATCAGGAACCTCCAACTCTAAGTCAGTGAACCAGGACTAATGATCCCAGCCTTCCTGGGAGACATCAGAGTCTGTGTACGTAATGTCCACAGCTTTCTCTTCTGCTGCCGTTAGCCATTTAATGTGCTTCTTAAGCCTCAAACCACTTACTCCCATTGCGTAAGATACAGCATCCTCATAAGGTTTCCAAGAAAATACACACTTGAATAACATTTTCGCTCTGTCCCTTTGAATTTCTTTTATAGTTACATCTGGCAGGAAACAAAATTTTAAAAAATCAATTTGCAAACAATTAAATGTTGATTGCTAGCATTTGCAATATTACTGGCAGACTACCTCCAAATCAGAATTATTTACAAATCATTATTTAGCAGAAATGGGGGAGAAAAATACCAGCACCCACATAGATGAATAATATCTGGGGAAGATTATTCAGCCAAGTGTACTCAACAGTATCAGATGGAGAAGTGCTTTGTAAAGGTTACTTCTGTCCTTTTTCTCTCTGTTTTCTTGCTAACCCTGTTGGCCTTTCATAGATATCAAATTCATGTTTCCATCTCAACACAGCGAATAAAGATCTCCCTTTAGAAACAGATTTTTTTGATAGAGCTGGGGATATTTCTGTAACGGAACCAGCAACCTGAACCTTCTGCTCTGGACTTTAATATGAACATAGAAGACTTCCCCTGGCTGCCCTCCTTTTATAACCAGCTGCCTAAAAAATATTTTTCATGTTTTGTGATACTAGGTGTATTTTTTAATGAAGGTTTAAAGAATTTCCTCCAAAGTTCCTCTGAAACCTGCACACAGTAATATTTCAGTGAAGTCTGTTTCTTGATTTGCCAGTCTATTTACAAGGCTTGTAAGACAGTGTTAGAGCAGGAAAATTTCACTTTAATTGGCATTGCTCCTAGCTATTTAAGCAATGTGCTGAACTGTCTATCATCAAACCTGGGCAGCCAGAACCGTTTCTTACCATCAACTTGATATTATCTGGAGTCAAATACTCTACTTACAGCCTAGATAGTGATGTTTGTACTGTACTGGGGACTTTAGAAATCATTGTCTGGAAGTGCCCCAGGTATGTTTCTTCTAAATGTTTTGTCTCCATACAGACCATCAACATGACAAAAAAAAATCCTTTGGATAGTTAAGATTGGTATCCTTAATCAAGAAAATACAATTAAACTCAGACACCAGAGTGAAAAGAGTAGGTGTATTTTACTAGTGATAACCAAATAATGTAACAGAGTAAAACATGTAGTAAGAAAAGGCAGAATAATGCAACTAAAGCACCAAATAGGAAAATACAGGGTAATGCATCAAATCATTTCTACATGAGAGAGAGAATAGTGATTAAGAAGATACGTCCTCACTTGCATATGTTACCATTACCCAGACCCGCAGTCGCTGGGGAGCCCCAGTTACAGCGAGGATTTGGAGAGCCTGTCCCAGCAAGTAGGAAGTCCTACATGATGCATCCAAAGTTGCTGCAAGCAGGTCCAGCCTTATATACTAGAGATCAGCAAGCCAGAATAGCTGGCACCTTTGTTTTGTGGAAAATTGAGCAGTTTCATTCTCCTGTTGGATTCCACCCAAAGCCTGGCCAAGGCTCAGGGTGGGGGAGACCAAAGAAGTTTCTAACAAGGCCAAATACGTGGGTTCTCAGCCTTGAACAAAGCTAAACAACAGAAGTTGAATACATTCTCTCAGCATTTCATCCTCACTATGGATTTTATTCTAGGCTGCATCTTTCACCAGTGAATTTACAGACTTTGTTAATGATTACATACTAAGTTCACAGCTTTGGCTTGGGCCCTGTTATTCAGGCTTCAGTATTTCCATGCTTTAGCACTTTTTACATCAGTGCATTGTTATAACTTAGTACAATACCTACTAGCACAATACTTACTAGCACAATAGTTGTCAGTTATAAAATATACAGAATTCATCTATAGGTCAACTCCAGCTTGGGCCTGTTGTCCAAGGCTTAGCACTTCAGATTGGCACTTCTGGCAGTGTTTTGCCAATTATCAGGTCTAGCATAAAGGACACAGCCAGCATAAAGATGAACCAATGACCAAATCGTATTTGATACAAAAGGGTCAGTACATGGGTGAGCGCTGGGGGTACAAACAAGTCAGTCAGATTATACATAATTGACATCAATCCCACTGACCCCAACAACGACACCGCACGACCAACAGTGGGTGGGATAACCGGTGAAATGCAGTCTCCCATAGAAGGGACGGGAGACAACCAGGTCAACAAGCCAAACACATGAGACCGAGGAAGCCACACACTGAATCTCTACACAGCCCACGTTTACAAAAGCCAGACCTGAGTGGAGCCCAGTCCCAAGGAGGCGGGAGGTCCTTCCCCAACAGGTAACTGCACAGGGCACCCACCTCACACACAGACACTGCCCCTCCTGCCAGGGGTCCCAGCTGTTATCCCTCAGTGGACACCTGACCTTGGGTTACTCACTGTGGGACCCCTGGGGCTCACTGACCCAATGGCTCTGTCTGCCAGGCCGGCCCACCCTGGGGGGGAGCCTAAAGGGAACCTCACCCCCCTTTGCGAAGGGCTGTGGGAATCACCTATATGTCAGCCTTAACTTGGGGCTTGGGGTTGAAACCCCAGCATTTCAGGAAGTTATTACTATTGTTAGCTGTATTCTAATAAGAACCAGAGGTCTAAGTAGGGATCAAGAATTTCTTTTTAATTGAGTGTTATCAAATTCCCAAAAAGGAGGCTGACTTCCTGCTCTGGAAAGACTGAGATGAAAGAAGTTAAATATGAACAACTGAATGGGAAGAAAATTGTGGGAATAGTTGGACTCAGAGAGTAGTGGTTAATGGGCCATACTCAATCTGGAGACCAGTGACAACTGGGAAACTCAGGATCTCTCCTGGGACTTGTCCTGTTTAATTTCTTTATTGATGACCTGAAGGAGACAGACTGCACTTTCAGCAAGTTGTCAGATGACACCAGACTGGTGGCACCAATTGATACAGTCTGAAGCTGTGTTACCACCAAAGGGCTTCAGATAGGGTGAAGGAATGGGCTGACAGGCACCTGATGAAATTCAACAAGTATAAACGCCCTGCACGTAGGAAGGAAGGGTCATTTGCAGTGATATAGGCTGGAAACTGACTGCTTAGGTAGCAGCTCTGTGGCCAACATCCTTGGTCACCAGTCAGCAGTCAGCTCTGGCAGCAAGAGCCAGCAACATCCTGGGCTGTATGAACAGGAGCAGAGCCAGCAGACTGAGGGAAGGGATTATCCCTCTTTATTCAGCACTCAGTTTACATCTAGACGATTGCATCCAGTTTCAGGGCCCTACTACATAAAAGACTGATAAATTCAGTGGAGGGTCACCAAGGTGTTCAGGAGCTGGATTATTTTCCTGGTCCAGGGAAGTGGTGGGATTCTTCAACCCAGAGAAGTGGCTGTTTGGGAAACCCAAGATCAACCTCTAGTACCTACAAGAAGGTTATCAAGAAGATTTAGCCAGGCTTCCTGAATCTGTCCTTCACGACCTGCTTCTTGGTCAGCTTTGCCTTGGACAGGACCTCAACAGCAAGCCGGAGAAAACTTTGTTGCTGGGACACATCTCTGCTAGTAAACAAAAAAATGCCAGGAATTATTCTTTCCAATAAGCCAACTTGCATGTTCTGTATCATGTCATGCTTTCAAACCCTCTTACTCTCAAAAATACTTCCCTGTTATTTCAATGCTGACATCTATGTCTGAGCTACTTTTTGGGGAGTGCACTTTGACATATCCCAAGTCTCTACACAGGGCCTGGGAATAGTTTCAGGGTATGATAGGTCTCCAGGATAAGAGCTGTGCTGGCATGCATGCTGGCAGTGCAACAGGGTGGATAGTCAAGCTTCAGTTTGTTAGTACAGACATAGCTTTGTGCTCAGTCTTTATTGCTTTTCACTGGATCCTTGGCTGCTGGCTATGGGACTGAATTTCTTGCAAGTTCTAAGGACCTGGGCTTTTAATTCTGGATGGCTGAATCCACTGTTGATGGTTCAGTGTGGCAAATTCACGTATATATAAAATCTGGGGGTGACAGCGTGGTTTTATACCAGGACATTTTAGACCTTAACACATAGCGATTCTTCAGTACTTCCTATCTAAATTAATTTTATTATTTTTGTCCCCCCAAAAAAGCAGCTTGAAATGCCGACAATTAAAGTCAATGTTGCTAGTATCTACTTATCGAGCCTCAAAAACATTTCTGTCAAGTGGGCCATGTTTTTTGCTGAGCTTTTACTACAGTGGAAAGACTGCAAAGTTTAATGCCTCTGCATGCAGTCTCTGTGAGTTCCTCCTCACTGCCTCCTTTCACCTCATCTGTGTGTAGTCCTTTTCCTTTTCAGGAAGCATTTTTGATGCAAATGCTACAGGCTTTTCTGGGCTATTTGGCTTTATGTGAGAAATCACCACTCCTGACCTCATACAGTGAAGCATCAGTAGTTTAACAGATTGGCAGGGATGGGACAAAGTGCACTAAAACCCTGGAGTATATAAGTGTCTGTTTAGCCAACTTGAAAGTATCTTGACATTCTTTTGACCAATGCCACTATTTATTTTTCTGTAATAGCTCTGTCGCAGGACTAACTATAGTAGACAGATTTGCTGTGAATTTCCCTTGGTAGTTTATCATAGCCAGAGAGAAAGTTAATTTCCATACCTTTCTCTTTGTACATGAGCTTGTGTAATATAGAGTATCCAGCTGCTTTTCTGAAAGAAGAGTAAAATACCTCTGCAATCTGAAACTTGACTGCATCTGTAGATTTTCGTAACCTCAGCCCTTATTTTGCTCGAGCCTCAGTGACACCTCCAACAACTTAAAACCTTTCTGATCTCTCCCTTCAGGAGATAAATGGCTTGCAATCCCCACCTTACAAAACTCAAACATTGATGAAAGGAGTGGATAATGGGAACACAGTGGGGAGTTATTTGTTATAGCAATTATTCCCAATAGTTAAAGAGCACTTAGAGTTTCCATGAGTGAGCCTCTGCTTTCCTACTTGAATGTGTTAGTTCAGTACATTGCCTTACAATGTAATGATATTCTTGTTTACTGATGATCCTCAAGAGATTTCAAAGTGTTTTACAAGGAGATCACTATCATTCCCTTAATTTTATAGATAATTTAATTTCCAGAAATAATTCTGTCTGTGTCATCTGGATAGGCCAGGAACAGAATCTAGAAATCATAAGTCTTCATTCATTGCTTTTTTTTTTCCCTCTACAAATCACTTGAATGCTTATACTAACATCCAGAGGTCCCAAACGAGGGAGAAATACAGTCTGCTTAATTACAACAGCCTTAGCCCAAGCATAACTGTGTTTATGCTTAAAATCAAACATTTTCTTTAGGATTTAAGCACAGATTTTCCATTAAGAACACAGAAATAATATTTTGGTCAAAAGACAATACTCATGTCACATGACACTCATAAGAGTGATAGATCTAGCAGATGAAAAAGTAACACAGGTGTACACCAACCCTCAATCTTATTTTCAGTGATCATCTTTTTTGTTAGAATTGGGAGAGGGTTTTAAGGCACAAATATCCATTAGATTTCCAATTCACATTAAAGCTATGAAAGTGAGCAAACTAAGTCCCTCTCGAGCTTTTCAAAACCTACCCATTACTTTTAGCATTTTTATTGATCTCTTCTGATTTAACACAGATGGCTAAGATGACCCTGTCACAACATACTGATGTCTTCCACACATTTTAAAAATAGAAACTATAAAAACCCTAAGTTCAATGGTTACTTGTTCTCATACTAAAAAAAAAAATAAAATAATAATAATCGGTCGTCCCACACAAAAAAAGAAAAGGATTAAAAATGCCCCATTCTGCCTAAGAATACTTACTCCAGTTTTATTTATAGCTGATTATTGATAAAGAGTAGGTGAAAACTAGGTCCTTGGAGGTCACTTCTGCTGTTTACCTCTCCAAAGGACTGGGATAGTTTTGGTATTTCCCAAGTGCTCTCAATGCAATTAATAAAACATACATAAACCTTAGTTTCCAAAGAAAGGCAATAACAAACAGTATTAGCCTCTCCAATAATGTAGTATAAGGCAGCATTGGGTTGTTTTGGTTTTTTTTGTTTTGTTTTCCAAAGGACTTGCATGGTCTCTCTGCCATCCTCTGGAGATTCACCATAGGTTACTTCACAAGCGACTCCTAAAAAACCTGCTGTCCTCTTCCCCTGCAGCCTTTTTTAACTAACAGGTTTGGTGCAAGATATGGCCCCAAAGGCTCTTGCACTGCTCACAATCTCCAAGGTGCTGCAGTCTTACCCCTGGCTTTCCTCCTCTAATTATCCTCGGCAGCAGGCTATCATTTGACTCGGTTTATGGAGGAATCCTCTGAAAATGGACAATGGCTACCTGAGAAATGGCCATCCATCTGTGTTGAGCATGAAACAGCCTCAAGGAGAAAGGCTGTGGCACCACAGAGCAAATATGTGATATATGTATAAAGGTACCATGGTGGAGAAACACAATATGGGATTTAAAATGTGAATCAGTCTGTCAGCTACTTAATAGAAGGACCTGTGGAAGCTTGTTTCTGAACACATATGATGCAGATAGGCACAGTATCTGTATCTACGGCTGCACAACACCTTGGATCTCTCATATGGCTTAAAAGTAAGTGCAAACTTCACCCAGGTGCCCAAATATTTATGATTTTGAGCCACAGTGTTTAGACCCGGTGTAACCCCAGGGGACGTTAGTTACCACTCCTCTCTATGGTAGGACTTGAACATGCTTGTTAAAATAGCACACTTTCCTCGCAAAGAATAAGTGATGATACATTGACATTTTAGTGGAGGCTGAAATTAGTAAGAAACTTCTGAATATCTCCACAACCTTCTGTCCCAGCTGTTTTATAACCCAGACATCTTACGAGTGAGCCTTCTGCTCACATGAACCCAAATTCTTGTGGATTGGGTCTGGAGCCAGGCTTTTGAAAGGTTTTTGTTTTCCTTTCACCATAATGAAGAGGAAATGCACCTATCAAAGTTGTTAGTTTCTAGAAGCAGATGTGCCTTAGTGATAATTTTCAACTGCTTGACGTGCTTATTCATTCTGTGTTAGGGGCACAGAATGAGGAACCTTTTTAGCTCCTCAGTGGGAGATAAAGAGAGAAATAAAAGGGGCTCCTCCTTGACTTCTTTAACAACATTTATAATGTCACACCAACATACCATGGTTCAGTTATGTACCTGTACCTCTGACGGATCTCTCAGCCTTCCTGAGACTGACAGACTCCATGCCTGGACCTTTTTCATAATGGATCTCCATTTATCTAACATTTAGACTTTGTCTACATGTCTCCATTCTCCATCTCTCAGATGCAGTATGTACTTGAGACAAAAGGAAAGCTCAATAGGATTTATTCCCTATTTTAGATTTTCCCTGGATTTTTTTTTTTTATGTCAAAAAAATTGCAGTGCAGCTTGACACTTTTCTCAAAAGAAATGATCTTTCATTTAGACATGCAATGGCACAATCCCAGAGGAAAGTTGAGAATAACAGACTTATTCGCATACTGATTCATGGTCTTCTGTAAAGTTCAGCCATTCCCCAGGATTTGCAGTTCAAAACAGGGTGAGATATTTGTAAATGTTTGATCTTTCCAATCAAATGAGTTGGAGAAGTCTTTTTTGTTCTGATTATATACATGTTCTGTGTAGTTTGTACACAAATATTACCTGCTTACAAAACTATGGGACGATAGCGTCAACTTCTTGGGACAGACTTTCTGGGCAAGACTAATTTCATCCAATATTAGGCATCTAAAAAGTAAAGCCTTATATTTGAGCAGAAATGATTCACTCACACTGGACTTTCTTAACTGTTAGTTAAAAAAAAGAAAAAAAAAAGGGCACTTCTAGAGGATAACTCATCTGACATGTCTCAAATATCTTATGCAGGGTCATAAATATACCCTAGGAGTGCCTCTTTCTCACTGTTAATTGCAGAGAGCTTAGATGTGATAGAGTAGATGTCTCCCTATGACAACCAAGTCCTGGTTCATGACTGAACAGTCTGGGATTTTTAGAAATTACACTAAAGCAGCTCTTAACAGGTGGGATCCATCCTTCTAACGTCACTTATTTGAAAATAGAGCATTTAGGATTCCCCAGTTTCACAAGAAGAAAGAGAAGCTTTCAGAAGGTAACTCAATCCATGTAACCATGTGACCCAATATTTTTGTTTTAAGTTTGATTCAGTGAGGCTTGGAAGATTTTTCCCCTATTATTCTTCACTGATTACAGAGGGGAACCGGAGGTCTGTACTAAACAAAGCCTAGCAATAAGCTGCTGACAGACAGGGTTCAGGATATTTTGCCTCAGACAATCCCATCCTAAAACACCAACCTAAAGCCAGGAGGAACGAACCCCATGTTGGAGATGTCTGTTCTCCTCCTTCACCAAGGAGACAATATCCAGTAGATTCTTAGGCTATGATTTATCGTATGAGCAAGGCGAGGGCACAGGCTTCATGTCTGATCATCTTCATGGTGCATTTATCAGCATAGTCGGGGCACAGGCCAGGGTTAGCACAGGGTAGGGACCATTCCCAAAAGGCAGACTGGAGGCAGCTGACCTTTTTCAGAGGCTGAGAGTTTGGCTGTATGCAGGGATGCAAACCAAACCTTTCCAGCAGTACCCAAGAGAGCAGTCCCCAGCCCATTTTATTTGCTAGTATAGCTATAACCTCAAAGACCACGAGGTCAGAGCATACTGCCCGAAGACACCCACTCTATTATTCATTGTGCAAACCTAGAGGAAGGGCCCCTAGCATGAAGAAAGAAACACCACAAGCCTGAATCACACCCGAAGTACAAAGGTAGTGCCCCTAAATTTACTGTGGTTCCTTCAGTACTTTAGTGAGTGGGAAAGGGAGGTAGATGGAGCGAAGAGGCAGCTCAGTATCAGATCACTGCTGGGTCTCCTCCTCACTACCCACCCCCGAGTGCAGTAGCATAAGTAGAAGGACAGTTTTTCCCCCAAGGAACATACATCAGTGTCCCCACGTGCATGGCTATACTCATCCGCTAAACAAACCCGGTGTAGGTACCTGGATTTTGAGCCATTGCACTACCTGGAAGTTTAAAGAAGCTAGGCTAGGTCTTGAAGAGGAAGGAAAGTTATGTTCAGTGTATAAATGTTACGTTTTTAAAACATTTGGCTGGTGAATTTTCAGCTTTCATTTTCTCTCTTTTCCTTTCCTGCCCTTTTTCCTTTCTTGCAACTCAAAAAGGAAGCCTGAGGACGGGAAAATAAAGAAACCTGGGATATGAAACCTAAAAGAGCAACTTAGAATAAAAAAAAAAATGCATGTTTGCTTTTCTGAGAAGAGCAACAGAAATGTTTCCTAGGAGTAGGGAATTAGCTTATGAAATCGTGGTATTATAAAAAAAAAAAAAAAAAAAAAAAAGGTCTGACTGTTTTTTCCACCCTCATTATTCACTTGTTAAACATAAGCAGCCTGACTGGTGAGATGTAAGGCAGAGATCAGAGATAGAGACAAAGTTTGCACCCTAAGGTTTATAATCAGAGTAAAATTGTTTTCAGCGTGATCCATAAATATTAACCGGTTGTTATCAGCCAAGGAAAATGAAGAAGTGTAGATCAGAGACATGAGCCAGTGTCAGACCCTCTTTCTGCTCAGACACATAAATTCCTGTGATTCACTGAGAGATAAATATCTTTTTATTATGCATACATGTATTTGCACTTCTTGTCTGGGCCAGGTCTTGAACTCAAATCCTGCAAGTTTATCCTCTAAATGTACATATACATTCCTGCCTTACTCCTTTTTCCTGGACTTTGTATTAGCAAAGGAATAAGCAAAGCAAAAGCAGGGGGGAGATGGTGGTCTTTAGTGTGAGCACAGATCTTGACACTTGAACATCACATAAAGTTTGGTCTGGCATCCCCAGGATCTGTGTCTTCAGAGAATCTGAGCATATTTTTCACAGCAAGGATAGTTTCTTAGTATTTGGACAGTGTCTAGAAGAGTCTATCCCAAACATTACTCCCCATTAGCAATGTGGAAGCAACCAAGTTATAATAAAAGTACATTCCTTTCTAACTTAACACTAGAAAGAAAACGAGAGCTAACCAGTTAAGAAGCAAACTTAAAGTTTCCTAGAGAAAAAACTCTAAACTTCTGTCCACGTACAGCCATTGTGTAATTGTTTCTGATTGATCAAATACTGCAACAGTATATAGATTTTTTAAAATTAGTCATAGTTTCTTAGCTCTGTACCTGGCAATAGTGTAGCAATTAGTCATAGAATCACAGAATTATTTAGGCTGGAAAAGACCTTTAAAATCATCAAGTCCAACCATTAACCTAACATTGCCAAGCCCACCACTAAACCATGTCCTTAAGCGCCACTTCTACACAGCTTTTAAATACTCCAGGGATGGGGACTCAACCACTTCCCTGGGCAGCCTCTTCCAAAGCTTGACTACCCTTCCAATGAAGAAATTTTTCCTAATACCCAAGCTAAACATCCCCTGTAGCAACTTCAAGCTGTTTCCTCTCGTCCTATTGCTTGTTACTTGGGAGAAGAGACTGACACCACCTTGCTACAACCTCCTTTGTAGAGAGTGAGAAGGTCTTTGCTGAGCCTCCTTTTCTCCAGGCTAAACAATCCCAGTTCCCTCAGCTGCTCCTCATAAGACCTGTGCTCCAGACCCTTCACCAGCTTCCTTGATCTTCTTTGGAAATGCTCCAGCACCTCAATGTCTTTCCTGTAGTGAGGAGCCCAAAACTGAACAAGTACAGGGGGACGATCACTTCCCCAGTCCCTCTGAGCACACTACTTCTGATACAAGCCAGGATGTTGTTAGCCTTCTTGGCCACCTGGGCACACTGTTGGCTCATATTCAGCCAGCTGTCAATGAATGCCCCCTGGTTCTTTTCCACTGGGCAGCTTTCCAGCCACTCTTCCCCAGGCCTGTACCACTGTATGGGATTGTTGTGCCCCAAGTGCAGGACCTGGCACCAAACCTTGTTGAATCTTATAGAACTGGCCTCAGCCCATCGCTCCAGCCTGTCCAGACCCCTCTGTAGACCCTTCCTACCATCAAGTAGATCAGCGCTCCCGCCCAGTGATGTCCTCTGTAACCTTACTGAGGGTGCACTCCATCTCCTCGTCCAGATCACTGATAGAGATATTGAACAGAACTGGTCCCAGCACTGAGCCCTGGGGAACACCACTTGTGATCGGCCACCAACTGGATTTGACTCCATTCATCACCCCTCTTTGGGCCTGGCCACTCAGCCAGTTTTTTACCCAGTGAAGACTACACCTCTCCAAACCATGAGCAGCCAGTTTTTCCAGGTTAATGCTATGGGAAATGGTGTCAAAGACTGTTGACTGTCTAGGCAGACAACATCCACAGTCTTTCCCTCATCCACTAAGTGGGTCACATTGTCATAGACGGAGATCAGGCTAGTCAAGCAGGACCTGCCTTTCATGAACTCCTGCTGACTGGGCCTGAGCACCTGGTTGTCCTGTACATGCCGTGTGATGGCATCCAAGATGACCTGCTCCGTAACCTTCTCCAGCACCCAGGTCAGGCTGACAGGCCTGTAGTTACTCTGATCCTCCTTCTGGCCCTTCTTGTAGATGGGCATCCCATTTTCTAATCTCTAGTCAACCGGGACCTCCCCAGTTAGCCAGGACTGCTGAAGAATGACTGAAAGTGGCTCAGTGAGCACTTCTGTCAGCTCTCTCAGTACCCTTAGGTGGATCCCATCTGGCCCCACAGACTTCTGTGTGTTTAAGTGGTGTAGCAGGTTGCTAATAATTTTCCCTTGGATTATGGGAGCTGCATTCTGCTCCCTGTGCCTCTCTTCCAGCTCAGGGGGCTGGGTACCTGGAAAACAACTGTACTTACTATTAAAGACTGAGGGTAAGAAGTCATTGAGTACATCAGCATTTTATTTATCCTTTGTCACTATGTTTCCCCCCACATCCAACAAAGGACAGAAATTCTCTTTAGCCCTCTTTTCATTGCTAATGTATTTATAGAAACATTTTTTATTGTCTTTTACAGCAGTAGCCAGATTAAGTTCCAGCTGGGATTTGACTCTTCTAATTTTCTCCCTGCATAATCTCACAACATCCTTGTTATCCTCCTGAGCTGTCTTCCCCTTCTTCCAAACTCTGCTTTTTCTTTTCCTGAGTTCCTGCCAAAACTCTGTTCAGTCAGGCCAGTCTTCTTCCCTGCCAGCTCGGCTTTCAGCATGTGGAGATGTCCTGTTTTTGCACCTTTAATGTTTCCTTCTTGAAGACTGTCCAGCCTTCCTGGACTCCTTTGCTCTTCAGGACTGCTTCCCAAGGGACTCTGTCAACCAGTCTCCTAAATAGGCCAAAGTCTGCCCTCCTAAAGTCCAAGGTCACAACTCTGCTGACCCCACTCCTTTCTTCTCCCAGAATCATAAATTCTATAATTTCATGATTGCTGTGCCCAAGATGGCCTCCAACCATCACATCATCCACAAGTTCTCTGTGCTCAAACAACAGATCTAACAGAGTGCCTTCTCTAGTTGGGTCCCTCACCAGCTGTGTCAAGAAGTTACCTTCCACACACTCCAGAAACCTCCTAGACTGTTTCCTTTTGCTGTATTATATTTCCAACAGACATGTGGTAAGTTGTAAGTTCCCCACAAGAGCAAGAGTTAGTCATTGTGAGACTTCTCTTGACTGCTTATAGAATATTTATACAGAATATAGTCCCTTCCCTTTTAAATGCAAGCTAGATTTATTTGAGTTGTTCTTAATAGTAATCTCTGAATTTTTAAGGCAGATGAAATACAGACTCAGAACAGCTCCCATCACATTCTTATAGTCACTTTTGATGCTGATTTTACAGCCTTAGCTAAAAGCCCACGGAGGAAGCTTTACTTCGTGATAAGAGAACTTACCTCATTACCATCATTCCTTTTTTCTCATGATACCAAATGTTCAGTTAAACTTCGCATTATTTTATGGAAATCCCCTCTCCCTTAAATCCCTAATCCAAGACTCACCCCTTGCAGAAAAACCCAACCCAAACATAATAATAATAATAATAAATAATCCAGTCCCAAGATAAAAAACAACAGACAAAATCTCGCCTCCAATGATTAGCTTGGCCAACATATGCAACTAATTCTCAGAGAGGTTTTCTGGGAAACCTCTGACAAGATAGGTACTGTGGGCTAGCCCCGGGCAGTCAGCAGTGGCACAACGCTTCACACAGCCTCATGTGTAAAGTTTCTGAACTGACACAAAGCTTAATGGAAGTGAACCCTGACAACTGTGGCCAACCGACTGTAAGTGACATTCTGGGTGCCTTGCCATTATGCATACATCCTCCTTCCCCTGCTCCCCCCCGCCTTCCTCTTCTGCCTCTCCCCCTTGAAGGTATAACGTCTCGTGTGGGAAGTTTTGATGCTAAAATGCCATCGTTCTCTTTTTCAGGTGATTTGACAACTACCAACTCCTGTGCAATCAGTGCAAAGTCCTTAAGATGGGAGAGCACTGTGGACTTGCTTTTGGAAGGAAGCAAACTAACAGAGTGATGTTCTGGCAAAGGGCAGGCTGAGCCTGCCTGAAAGCACCGTCTGCTTACTCTGAAATTACTAAATCCAGAGCAAGTTGTTTGGGGAAGAAAATGCCAGTCTCAAGTGCTGAAAGTGTCTAATGAACCCTCCTCAAAACGAGTGGTTTTGCATTTTACACTTAAATCTAGATTTTTAAATTTGGGAGCTAACTTGAGCTATCTCACTGCATCGATAAGTAGCTTTGTGTGTAATATTTTTGAGCAGGCTCATGACTCCCTTTTAAGGCAGTGAAATCAGCCTGTTGGTATATAGCAAAATATGGATCTCTCTACAGTGCTAATGCCTCGTATCACATCCATCACTTCTCCTCGGATGGTTTTAAAGCACTTTGCAAACACTGGGAATAGCAGTAAGTATGTAACAGAAGTCTCCTTTTCGTTAGGTCTTGCACATGGCATGAAAGCAAAGCCCTGTCCTCAAGAGTGCACAATCTACCAGGATAAAATAGGCAAAGTTGACAGGAAAAAAAATATAGGAGGACTGATGAAGGCTTTTATCATGTAGATGGTGGAATCATAAACAAGCAGATCTCAGCTCTCATGAGTGAAGCCTGAAATCCTTGTTGCCAAACCAATATTTGCCCTGACTTTGCAATTCCTACACAGAAGTTGGATATTATCACCATTTTCCAGACAGGAAAATGAGGACAAACAGGCAAAACTACTGTTTTTTGAGAGACAATTAAATAAAACTTGGATTCCAAGTCTTCTCCTCTAATCAATATTATATATCATCTCCTCCAGCTGCAGAATCACATCATAATCTTATTAAATATTCCAGTATTTCACAGCAGTGTCATGATTTCACAATATTTGGGAGTGGTATTATTAGGGTGACTGTTCCTAGGGATATACATCCTGTATGAAGAACCTCAGCTATTTTTTTTTTTTTTAAATGAATGACATTCACTAAGCCAGGCAAAAGAAGCATGAATATCTGAATCCAAAGGGCTCTGAAATTTTGAGGAAAATATGTTAAATACTGTGATTTCTAATGATTTTTAAATGCTTAAGTTTAACAGTGTCAGTAACCAGGTCAACTGCTTTAAAGATGAGTGCAGGCCACGTTCTGTGAAACCCCCACTATATGTGTAAACCATGAAGCGTTTTCTCCCTCCAGGTATGGATTTGGTTGCAAATCTGACTTCACAGTATACTTGGCAGCAATCAGTTATATATTTCTATCCTATTCAAAGACAGGCCTCTGCTCTTGGTCTGAAGAGCAAAGAATAATTGACAATGGGAATATAATTTTCCATTGATAAATTATCCTCTTTTAAGTCACTATAATTCTGGTTTTAACATAATGCCCAGTTATTTGCAGAGACACTAAGCAAAGTAATATTGCTCTACATGCATAGGTTTGTTTTGGAAGAAAGTATGAAAGTTGTGAAGATGGAAACACCCTGAGTTCAGTGAAATAACCAATAAGAGAAACATTTGAGCAATAATTTTTTAACAACCTTGGGCAAAACTTAACAAAACGTGAGAATATGTCCGTCCTGTAAACAGTGGTCTTAGACAGTTATGAAATTACTAATGGAATTATCTCTGTTGTACAACTATTTGGGGAGAAAGAAAGCTATAAGGGGCATGAACAAAAGGCAGCAGAAGACATTGTAATGAATCTATCCAGACAAAAAATTTGTGCCTCAAGCACTGGAGCTCTTAGGGCTTGTTTGAATTTTGATCAGTGCTAATAAAATAGTTCTGCTTGGGCACAAAGCAGCATACAAAGCTTCCTACTTCAGGTAAATCAGCAAAGTCTTAGTAAATTATTTTCTTCTGGCATGTACCCTTCCTTTCCACATCAATAAATACATTATTTCTCCCAGCCATTTGTGATACTGCCATAATATCAAACCCATAGCAGAGTAAGGTTCCTCTTTTGGGTGACGGAGAAGTAGGAGCTGGAAGGGGAACCTGGCATCTGGAGGGCAACTGCTGCGTAGCTAATACTTGGGATTATGAAAACCCTTTCAGTAGTTTGCCTTCAGCGAAAAGAAGGCAGATTCCTATTCGTATTTAATTAAGAATTTTCTTGCTTCTTTTGTGAAGGAGGTCATGACTCAATGGTTGCCATGTATCCAATGAACTCATACTGCATTTTGAGGAAATTATGCAAAGGAAGTACCTTTTGGCGGAGCGCAAGGAGGAAGATGACCCAGCAGGAATTAAAAAGAAAATAGAGAGGAAAGCTCTTTGGAAGGATTGAAAATGTGCTGTTTATGCTTGCTTTCTTTCTTGCAGTTTTGTTTCTGCAAGAAAGAAAAAAATGGTGGAAAAAGTTAGGGAAAAATTAGAAATTGCACATCAGCACTGGAAGACTTGTTTCTTATTTATGGTTTAGAGGTGAGTAATAGCTATCTTGTACCATAACATTGTCTTTGGTTTAAAGGCATGTTGTTTATCAGACAATAATTTTTAAGTAGAAGCTCCTAGACTGACTTGATTTTGGATAGAAGAGACACTGCTCGGTTTCATTTCTATATGTAGTACAAAGTTATAATTTCCTTCCTTCACAGGAAAGATACTGAGTGGCAAACATGAAAACTGTGCAAACGCCTGTGTAAGCAAAACTATTTGTACTCAAATATCTTTGGAGATGCAGCATAAATGTTTTACCCAAGGTCAGATAAAGAATCAGTAGCAGAGATTGAAATTCAGCTTGAGTCTGCTGAGTCCCATTCAAGTGCCCAGGTGATGAGAGCACCTTTTCTAACTGATGTTTAATCTGTCATCTAAGACTTAAAATGCTTTGAGGTGACAGCGACTGACCCCCAAAAAACAAGTTTTATACGAAAATATTTTCTAGTCTAAACAGTTATGTTAAATGAACCATTAAAAATTAAGCATCGAAATGAACTGACCTGAACCACAAACTGAAACATGCCTGAGGCATCAAACAGGTTTCTATTTTTTTCCTTTTATTTATGATGGGTGATGTGACAAAAGAATTCACTAAATTCTGAATACTAAATAAATTAGTCATAGCTTAAATGCCACTTCGATAATTTTCCCAGGGAACAACCACCACTTCAACTTTTCCTCATTTTTGTCCCTTTGGCTCACCTGGTCTGTAAGATGTCTCAGAAACAGAGAAAACTGGAAGACAATGAAATATAGAGTCCAAATGCCAACTCCACCAAACTACTTGGTCATTTACGATACAACTGGTTTGAAAGCTGGGCACAAACACCTGGAATTATACTTTGTACCTGCATACAAATGCTACTGAATCTTATATCCACCTCAATTCAGGAGCTGCCCATGTGGTCACCCTGTTTTGGAGGGTAAGACAGCTGAGTAGCATGGATACAGTCAGATTGTGACAGTTGGATTTGGGATCAGATGATTCCCTAGATGTTATTTACTGCAAGAAATACAGTTTTATTGTATTATCTGTTGAACAATGGTCTTAATCACAGGGAACTTCATCTTTATGTAGCATGGTATATGCCCTGGTATGGTATGAGGTCTTTGCATTTTTTGCTCAATTTCGTTTCTACAATTAAAAAAAAAATTAGCAGCTATGAAATACTTTATGACAGGTTTCCTGGTTTGTTTGGTTTTTCGTTGTTTTTTTTTTTTTTTTTTTCACTTTGAAGTCAGACAAAACCAAAAGAAAAAGATATTCGGAAGAGTGTTCAAGTTTCTGCATATACCGTAAATCTCTTCTGCTGATGATCATTTTAGTACAGAGACTAGGTTGAATTTATGTGTTAGGAGCTGCTGCAAGGAGAGAAAGACAGGTGGAGGACTAGAGAAAACAGACAAAAGAGAAAAATTAAAGGAGAAAGAAAAATAAGGAAACAGAAAAAAAAAAAAAAAGAATAAAATGGAAGTAGATTCTTCCTTCAGGGTGCAGACTTTTGTACTGGTTATAACTGAAGAAGTGATTAAGTACAGATGCTGAAGAATTTGAATTCCTTGTAAAGGTCACATTCATCCCTTGATGCCCTTCCTAAGTAACCCAGACATGGATTGGTTGTAAGAACATGTGGTCCTTGCTAGCTAATGGTGAGGCAACTGTCAGCAATTTGTGGGTCCCTCCAACCTTGGATGTCTTTTTGGATCCACAGAAAATAGCTGTGGATGAAAGCAAATAGGTCTCAAAAGTCTGTATTCTGGCCTGAAAATCCTGTCTGAACAGGGATGCTAACTTGTAGAGTTGAAACTTTGACTAAGAGAGTTCCCTTCTGGTATTGGTCTTGCCTGTTTCAGAAAACTACATATTTTCCTTGGTTATCATCTCTCTGCTTCAGTCTGCTCTTCCCTAGAAATTTCTCACACAGCTTTAAAACAAAACGGCAAGTGAGTTACAGAGGAAAGAGAAATGGGCAGTCCTATGCATGAATGAGTAATTTTGGATTACTTTGGTAATACTTCTGTGTCAGTCTTTTCCCTTCATAAGACTCTCAGAGCTGTTTCTGTCCTTGTCACCCCTTTATTATGGTATTGAGTAGCTGGAGCGGAGTCTGCATCTCCTTCGATTTGCAGCTGCTTGGCATGGACCATTGACTACATCAGCGTACACAGAACCCTTCTGGAGCAATGCACAGGGATGTTTCAGCTTCAGCAGGTGCTGCTATGAAGGTAAAAACCTCCCATTACAGCAAAACACAATGTTATACCCCTGGTCTTAAAACTTGAGGCTTCAGAATTAAAGCTGATGTTGGTTTTAGCTAACTACTGCAGTGGAGGGAGCTTTAAAATGCTGTATCCTCACCTTTTACTTAATTACTTTTAAACTTGCATCAAAAGAAAGTGACTCATCACAAAGACTTGTCTGCTCTAGACAGATGAGTCACTCACAGCCCTGGGATGGATCCAAACTTCTTTCTGTTTTGATCATCAATTGGGAATTTTTTGAAGGGCTCACAATATAAAAGACTTATTGTCCTGTTTGTTCTGCATACATGTGGTGGAAAGAGAATGAAAGAAGAGAGTTAATCCGTAAGGATCTCTTTGGCGGGGTAAAAAAAAAAAAAAAAAAAAAAAAAAAGCTAGTGAAGAGGAGAAATCTATCTCTCTTTTTAAAATTTATAATAATTTTCAGATTTTGATAAAATCTTGCAATGAAGTTTCTAATTTTGTTTCCCCTCATTGCAGAAGATTATACCTGCTTTTCCTTTATCCTTTTTCTTCCACGGACTAGGCAAAACAGATTTATTTTCCAGTACCTTCCTTACTTATAATGTCCACTTTTATACAGTGGTTTGCATTGTTCAGTCTCCATCCTTGGAGATATTCAAGAGCCATCTGGACATGGTCCTGGGCAAGTGGCTCTAGGCAGTCCTGCTTGACCAGGAGGGTTGGACAAGTTGATCTCCAGAGGGCCCATGCAACCTCAACCATTCTGTGATTCTGGGACTCTGATTCCCAGCTTCAGATTGCAGTATTCATAGGAAAACTTCATTTTTCCATGTATCTCTTGGGCTGTGTTACAGAAAGGTCTTTCTGGAGAATAAAAGGTATGCTCCAGCATATAGCAGGTTATATATGATCCCACCTTGCTTAGACACACCCTGTTGTGAGCTGAATATACCTTGCTTAGGGAACTGTGCTGTCAGCTCCTTCCCCATGCTATACAAAGGCAAAGGCAGCAGCAGCCTCGGTGAGGAATGTTTGGTGGGTTACAATTTGTGACAGCTGCCCCCACTCCAGGGATGTAAAACAGCCTCAAAGAGAATGAGCAATGTTTGAGGTCTCCTTCCCAAAGCTGTAAATGTTCACGCTCACTCCAGCCACCTCCCACCAAACAAGCTGAGTCTCTTGACAGAGAAATTTGAAATCTTAGCAACCTTCCGTGGAGAGAAATAATCTTTAAGGAACCTCAAAACTGCCCTTGGGCAAATCCTCTTTTCATAGTCAAAATAATAATAATTAATGAAATTCCACAGTATTCAGAAAAAAGCCAAAGCATTTAGAAAATCTCCAGGCTGCCATTTCCAATTATAAATTGCCAGATCCAGTAACATCACCCTGATAAAGTGGAAGGCTGATCTGTACAGGCAAGCGAGGATGTATCTAAAGTTGAGATAATATCAGCACCTCTCCCTTAAGATATAAAACAAACTGCATCCTTTTATTAGATTAACTTATTAAAGTAAAATCTAGTGTCCCTGCCACTTCACCCGGACTAATGCCAGGGAGCTCAACATTTGATTATTGGATTCATCTTGCTGTATGGGAATGAATGGTTAACTCTTTCCAGTGACAAGACATCTCAGTATGTCTAACTGCCTTGCTAAAAGAATATTTAACTGAAAATAGAGACAAAGAAAGAAAATAAACAGGTAAAACCTTAAAATGCAAAGTGTGAAGTGAGGTTCTTATTTTAACAGTATGCTATTTCGAGGTTTTAGAAGCAAACCTCTTCCACACTCTAACTTCTAATCCACAATGGCATCATTTCATACGCTCAGATTAGGTTATTTTTCAGGATTGTCATGACAAAATTCCAGTTTTGTTCATGTGGATTTCTGGAGCCCAGCACATATTGGAAAAGAACTTTTTTGTCACTGAAAATTTGATCTATTCAATGGTTTTGCAGAATTGCATAAGATGTTCTCACCATCAAACTGTGGAACTAATTGATTGGTTCTTCTGATGTGACAAATTGAAAAAAAAAAAAAAAGAAATAAAATATTAGTGACAGTATTTGGCTAGGTATAAAGGATATATGAATTAAGACTTGAATTAAGACTTAATTAAGACTTGTTTTTGAGGACAGAATGGAAGTATGTCTAAGGAGAGAAACCATTCAGTTTGTAGAATTGAAATGTTTAAACTGAAACCTAAAATGTTTTCGTGAAACATTTAGAATTTGTTGAACCTTGTCATTCTGTTCTGCTTTTGCTGTAATCTCAGAATGATAAGTTTTGCCTGTAAAATGCCTTGTTTTCAGTGTACCTTTATTCTTTTGCCAAAAACATTTACACCATAACATTTTGTCCAGGGAATGGTTCCACAATGACTAAATGTATACTCCTGTCAGGATGAAATTAGGAATCAGTACTTGAGTTTTGATACTGAAATTTGGAAAACAAAGGGATTGTTTTTTACAGCTGAAGGCAAGGTGAAGCAAAAAAAAGAAACTAATGATAATCCTTTCTGGAATTTCAGTGACAGTTATCCCAGTGTTCATCCTGTCAGTAATTTCATCAGCGTATCCTGCACATTTTTCTGTACTTCCTTAATTGTGGGGGGAAAAAAACCAAACCAAACCAAACCAAACCAAAAATTTCTTCATTTAAATACAAGTTTTTCTTCAAAAATTTTTGTGGACATGAGTGCCTGCTACACTTCAATTCTGTCTTTGTAGCACTTTGTTAAGACCAGCTGGTGTGGAACTCGGACTGGGTCAGTTTGGGCTGATGCCCTTGGCCCCAGACCATGTCTGCTGTTACTAACACGATGAAGTGCTAGACTGGGTAGCACCCACTGGCCTCACCACCATTGCAGGGCACCCCCTGTTCTGTCTCAGAATCCTGTTCAGAATCCCCTGTCTCTCAGAATCCCCTGTTCAGTCCGTGGATCAGTCTCTCAACTTAAAAGGTGAACATTGTCCACTGGGATGGCAAAAGTTGTCCCACATGAAACAAGTAGTATTTGGTTTTCTACTTAAATTGCTCCAGCAAGAGCAATTTGTAGTCATCTGGTGTTTAATCAATGCAGAGAGATAGGTATTTCATGAGGATAAATCCTCTTGTCAGGGTGGGCTGAACTGCACTCTGCAAGATAGAGACAGTATCTCAGGATCAATTCCAGAGGGAATCTACCTAAAAGTAAATGAAAAGAAACATCTTGCTTTTAGATACTTAAACTGAGCTGAGACAAATCCTACTTAACCAACATGAAATGACATCTCCTAATAAACTCCTTTGTTATAAACAAATCCCAGTTTTGAACTTGTTTATTTCTAAAAAAGTAAAAGTGGATGAGCTGTTTCTTCTTTTAGAAAGGAAATAAATTCCTGTACAGTTGAAAATCAAGCAGAATAAAATGCTTATTAGCAATTCTGCCCTTTTGTCTCTTTTCTACTCAGTGGAAAACCAAAGAAGTAAGACTCCATTATACCTTGTACTCCAGGCATTGTTTTTGTCTAATATACAGGATATCAGAGATAATCCATTTCATAAATCATTTTTAAAATAGTGGAGGGTCTCCATCAATCGTAATACGGAATTTAAACATGTCCTTGTGTCCCAAAGTTAAAATATATCACCCTCAGCCTTGCAGAAATTTGCCTGTAGAGGCATGATTTATAAATCATTCAGTAACAGATGATGTTACAACTAAAGCAGTGGGAGTTTTGAAATACCTACATCAGATTAGGCTTGTGTTTATTTCAAAAAAAGCTCTGATCTACTTTGGATTTTTGGCAGGCACAACATGAGCCCAACATGAACTACTGTAAATCAAAGCCTTTTTTGAAAGTCAAACTTGGAATGCTTCCAATCTCAATTAAAAAACATTTGATGCCTTTTGGACTTCTATTTTTTAACTTTTTTTTTTTTTTTTTCTTCTCGCTTACCCTGTCAAGACCTGTCCATAACAAAGATCCCACCAGGAACAAATGAAATTGCAGATATTTTCATGTTTCCTTTATTTGTGGCTTTTTTCCAATGTGGTTTTTTTTTTTTGAGACATTTTTTTTTTAATAAACAAATTAGATTGAAAGATCATCCACAGCCAACCACTTAAATTAGTCAAAATTAACATTTGATGTGTGTTGAATACTTTATCTGAGATATAAATGGCATCAGAAAAGATAGAAATCAGGCAGCATTCGAAATCATGAAAATTATTCAATGCAAGTTTTCATGTCTTTCCTCCCTCATCCCTCTACGATTATGATAAACAAATTACTTATGTTTCATTCGTGTGGTCTAATACAAATTCACTAGCAAAAGAGTTGCCATTTAAAGTTAAAAAAACCCTGGTACATACATTTTTTGCTAGGTAATACATACAAATGTCAGTGGAAGATGCATGAATATAATCAATTTTGCAAGCAACTACATTTACAAACAGTAGTAGAGTTTTCTCAGTGTGGTTAGTCAAATTTACTACAGAATCAAAATTTTTCTTAGTAAGTCTCAGAGTAGAGCCTCTGTTAATACAATCTGCCAGTGGGTTTATAACCTTTTACAAGAGGACAGGACTTCATGCCAGATGTCTCTCCCTCTCATTCTGCCAAGGGTCAAAGAATAGGCCCTATAGGTAATAAAGAAGCAAATGGAGAGGCTCTGAGCAGTTAATTGTTCTGGAAATTTGAAAGATCATGGTGTTCATTACCCTGACATAAATAACTCGATGAACTCAGAATCATGAAATCTCCTTCAGGTGAAAAATAGAAATACAGTCCATAGGGCAGGATTGTGCCAAGACTGATATTAAACCTTCCTATATAATGATTCCCGTTAACGCTTAGTATTGCTTCTGTGTGCATTCCCAGTGAGATGGTCTGGACTTCCAGTTTATGCAACTTCAGTGGGTTTTGCTTGAAATATAAAATTCATTGCAGGAGGCGTGAATCCGCCAGCTACTAGAATACCTCAGGCTGTAAAAAATACTGCAGGATGATTATTACGCTTCATACCGTCCTATGATCAGCCACAGCTGACTTCTGCTGTTCCTGCTAGTTGTCCATAGAACAGTGAACGTCTCAGCCCTCGTTTCCACGCACTGGGTGTTTCAGCATTTCTCAAAGCCTGCAGAAACCTTGTGACTAAAGACTGTGGGGAGCTACTCTGATCCTCTGAAAGAATTTACTATGGAGATAACACTTGTTTGTGCAGGAAAAAGTATGTTTCTACATTGGACAAACTGCGACTAGTAACCCGTTCCCCCTATGAGGGATATGCACACATCTTTCTCCAAGTCCTTCTGCATAAACACAGGCCAGCGAACACCTCAGGCAGACCAAACATCCTCACAAATGACCCCGCAGGACAGCTGATTCCCCTTTTAAAGAAATAAGTTAAAGAAGGAAGTTTATAGAAAATACTATGTCTCTTTGTGAGCAAGAACAATAGAAGTACTCAGATACTACCACCGTGAAAATACAGGTAGAACAGAACTCAAAGGAAGAAAGACTCATCTGAACTTCATGATCGTTGCTCTCAGAAGAGTGTGCATCACCTTCTCCCACACCGATATTCATTTTCTATTTGTTTCCATCGCCCTGGCTATGACAGCATATCTGACTCAGGTCCCCTTACAGGGGAAAGAACAATCTATGAAAAGCAGAATTATCTTTGTGAGTTTATTTAAGGGAAACATCTCTGTGTTCTTCGCAAGCTACTGGTCTGCACACAACTCTGTGAATAGATCTGCATGGGAGCTGGGTGTCTCTGTACAAGAACCATCCTTAATATTTTTTGGTTCTTTGTGAGTGTTTATTTTCTGAATGTGACATATTACTTGACATTAATCATGTTGTAGAATGCAGTGAGCTGGTACTCAGAAGGGCTCAAGTCCCATTTATGCAGTGAACTTGTAGTGGAGAATTACATGCTAAGGCTGTATAGTTAGTCATGCCACAGCTGTCAATTAGCTCTACTATGCACCTAGATGGGGTCTACATGGGATTTTCCTGTAACTCAGAACTGAAAATGTTCGGACCCTAAACTGAGAAATGCCAGCATTACTGCTAGATTGTTGATCCAGATCTATTCTCCCATTTACCAAGATGCAGCAGATTGTCAGCTATGTGGAAGGAGCACTGAGCTAATGAACAGAGAGCAGTTGCCTGATCAGAAAGTCAGCGGTGGCCTCATTTCTGTAACTCAGAACCTGACCCACAATGGTCTCGTGTCCCTGATCTAATTGCCTTGCCTACACACTTACTAACTCTGACACAGGTGACATCACCTAGGTATAGGCATCTTGTAGCCAGAATTTGATGGGTTTTAGCTTCATTTGCCTTTGGATGGGTTGTCTACTCATGATCACATCACGCAGGGTGTGCCTGGTTGAAGAGGCTTTCTTGGTGCAATGCAGCACAAATGAAAACCTCACAATAACCACTGAGAAAGCATGTTCCAGGCCAGAAACTAGATGCAACTATGGGCTCAGGCTCTCACAGTGCTATGATTTATATATATCGTGATGACCATCAGTATTTCCGTAATCATCTTTTCATGGGTGCAAAGCCTCAACCAGTCTTCACTTAAATTGTGTTAACACAGTGTTGCAGTGAACTAGGCAGACTCACACACTGCCCTAGAGAGCGAACAGGCATGTCTTACAGCGTTAACAAGTAAAGAAGATAAACTTTGTAATTAACACTTTTTCAACACTAGAAAAATTCAATTTTAGTGCTCTAAAAAGTAGCAAAATAATTTGTCTAGAACAAAGCCCCAGGTCTTTGGTTTCTTTAGTGCAATGGAAGTGAGGAGCTCAATAGTGACTGCTGGCTGGAGTTGTGTGCAGTGGTCTGCAGAAAAAACTGCTCTGCAGAGCTCTGCCCGGCAGCACATGTCCCAGCAGCACCAGCTTTTGTGGTGTGGGCAGCGGGCAGGAACCAGCTGCTGGGGCGCTGTGTCCTACCCAGCGACACTCAGTATAAAAGTACTCCAAGACTTCATCTGTTACTTACTAGGGCCAGCTACTATTTGAGACTCCTTTGTTTTACCCTAGAACAGGCCTTGGCCACTTTTCTTTAATGTATATATTTGATAGATTTACATAGTTGATATTTGAAATTGATATGTGATATTTGATATTTCAATTTCAAATTATTTGATAATGCAATGTGTATGTTTGATATGTTAAGCTTACTTTATTGATTTTCCTTATGGTTAAAGCCTTTGCTGGTTTTCTGTTTTCTCTTTACCAAGAAGTGAGATAGGCAGTGAAATGTTAACCATCATTCAACAGAACTAAAATGTATTTACTTATGTATTTGATCCATATCTATCTCAGCATTTTGTTACTTGACTTGCCACATTCAGTAAAATGACGTGACATCGGGTAAACATCTCAGTGAAGTGAATGTCACAATTTCAGAATATGTTATTGGCTCTGAGAGGCCCAGAGTACCTGAGTCTTGTTATATCTCTGACAAATTTCAGAGCATGATACATTTCTGTGATAGACCTTGCACAAAAACCTACAGTGGAAGAAACTTACTGAAAATTTCCCAGTATTTCTTTCTGATTATTTTCTGAGTTAGGGAAGAAAAAGAAACTTATTCGAAATGTAGAGGGGAAGTGAGACCCAGAAATGTGCGGTTTCTAACAAGCTGTCTTAGATGGCTTTGAGAACCTCAGTCTAAATGCACCTGTGTCAGATGCATTTGTAGCTTGTTGCCTGAGTCACTATGTATTTCAAATCTCAGTGCTTGAACTGTTACGAGAGAGGTGAGCAGATTTGTAGCACTGTCACAAGAACGGGAATCAGTTCTGTTCCTGGCTCAGGTCTGAGTTTCGTGATTCTAGACATGGGCTGTAGCATAAGACTCATCTCATCCACTTTTTACCAACTAAGCATCAGTTGCTTACCTTGATAAAGTGGCATTCAGCTCCGTATTGAGGAAGCTAAATTTCAGTGTCCATAGTGTAGCAGTATGGGTGTCCTATTTGAATGAGGTGTCTAAGCTTCTTTTATTGCCAGTGGAGACAGGATCAAGGCAGTCAATAGGGAGGATTCCTTGGCCTTATCAGCGTGTTAAGGTGTCCTGTCTGACCTTTGGCTGCCTCTCCAGCAGGGTTTGGGTCTTAGATCCTCGTATTGTTTCTGCCAGCTGTGTGTGGGTGTTTTTTGTGTCTTGGGGAGCTAAATTCCTATTATTAGGAAAATTCATCATCTTCCTAAAATTATTTAAGATTTTCCTGAACACTAGCCACTTTGTGTCTCATTTTTTCATCTCAGTGATTTCCACAAGCGATCTAAATTTAAAACTCCTCTACTGATTACCATCAGATAAGACCCAGTATCTCCAGATCTTTAGCTCCTTACTCATGTGGACAAGCTCCTGGGGACAAGCTAGAGGGAGACAGTCATTGCAGAATCATAAATGACACAACGCCTGAAGTCCTACAGCTGTCGGTTATACAGTTGGGTTGTACAACAAACCCAACTTTAAGGCTGTCATTCACAGCTTTGCACTGTGTTTTCTCTTGCCCTGTTTGCCTGGGAGCTCCTCAGCCCCATCTCTGTTCTACCGACCACATTTGTGCAGTGTCACCAAGGCTGAAAGAGTCCATGTCATTGTGATGGCCCTAAATATGTTCAAAGGAATTCAAGTTGAAGTTTGGACAAATTGTGATTTATCAGCACTCCTTGTTTGCTCATTTACGGGAGCCTATACATTAAGAGAAAAAAAAAAAAAATTAGGACAATCATTAGGAGTTCCTTAGATCTCATTAGGAAGTCAGCTATTTTTATGGCCCTTATTTCTGAATTTGTTGCAATATTTATTGCATTAATCTCCACTGTTCTAATAATGTAGATAGGGAGATAATGATACATTATTATGAAGACAAGGTATGTGTCTATATTATCCATAGCCTAGAGTAAAAGATGACCTGGTTGACTCCCTTACCTTTCCTTTAAGTTTGAAGTAAAGTCTACCTGAAATACTGTGTTATGTTGCTATACATTGGCTTTTTTGCGTTACCACCCAGTGCATTCTTCTGAGTCTCTTTCTGCCATGCTTCCCTTCAATATCTCTTTGCAGCATTTCAGCAATATTTGAATATTGCAAAAGCTGTGAGTAAAACATTAGAACAAGAGAACACAAGAAAAAAATTCCCATTTGTGAATACAAACCTTCTTAAATTGCCATTATATATTTTGATGATTTTTTAGCCTGTGGGTACTATCACTATAATTTGCAGTGTATAAGTTTTAATAAGTCAATTATAAATGTAATGTATGCTGCAAATATCACTACAGTAGCAGCTTAATAAACAGAGCCTTTTTTAGTCTTATCCTCAAAACAGAGTTAATGTACCGTTCTTCTAATTTATAATCAAAATGCAAAACAAAAATCAGCTTAACAGTTATAGTGTAGCTGAGGTGCTCCATATCATTAACTTGAAATACCTGAAGGCAAATCTGTTCTTTTCGAACTGTAAAAGATACCAAACAACTACATTTGTGTATGTGGACAATATACATATTTGTGTGTCTGTATATACACATATATGCATTTACTTCTCCCTACACTTTCAGCTAGAGAGGATATATACTCATTTTCCCCTGGAGTACATGATTTCTCAATATAGCACAAAGTTTATAGCAGAATGATTTTGTGATGCTCTAGTACATTGTTCTAGTACAAGGAGGCATTTTGCCCAAGGTATGTCGCAATCTTGTTCTTAATAAGGCACAACAAAACCCCAAGGAAATCCGTTCAGAGAGTCTCAACCTTGCATGAACTTTGTTATTATTTTTCTAACCCCCACAGCTGCAAAACCTATGTTCCTTAGGTGGGAGCAGTTAGTTAGGGATATCACAGTCATACCCCATCTTTCTAAAGTCTCCAAATTCTCTACATAGTCAACACTTCTCCCTTGGAAGAGGCCAGGTGTATGCCTGACAGCTGCGTAAATGGAATAACAACCTAATGGCAAGCCTGAATCCTCACTGACATCTTTTGGAAAGTTAGTCATCTAAAGATTAGACATATAGTCTATGTTACTCATCTAAGATATAGCTTATATGTGCAGAAAGATTAATATCTCTGGGTGAGAACTCATCTTTTCTGAGAAACCTAAAAGATGAAGTTGTCTGGAGTACCTATCTCTCCCCATTAATTACATAGGAGAATTTAGTGGTTGATGTAAACTATGTGCTTAAATTTGAGGCTGCTGAACTAAGAAGAAATATCTCTTTCATTCCTGCATCCAGTCTGCAGTGTTACAGGGATGATCTGCCACTGAGCAAGTTTAGGATTTGCATGAGTAATCCTTTGTATTAAATATACGGGATCTTATGGGAAATTAGCTTTTCTGTTATTAACACTCTACATAGTTGATAAAAGTTTTTTTTCACTGATGTCTTCTGAAAAGAAAATGAGACAAAATTGCATGAATGTATTATTCATATTAGATTACTCAACCAGCTCCAATGACTTCTTAATTGCTCTTTATAACATAGGAATATGCATATATACAGTATTTACTGGGAGACAGCAGAATGAAGTCATGACAGAAGATAAAGCCAAAAGTCTTTTTTTTTTTTTTTTTTTTTTTCCCCTTTGGTTTGAACCCTGATCCTATTCTCATTGCTATCATTAACCAGAGTCCACTTTGAGTCCAGTGATATTAGATTTTTTTTTTTGAAGTTAATTACATTTGAAGGATTATATGGGAAAAATTGAATTTGAGTGCGTGTAAGAAGTTAACACCCTCCATTCTGTATCCTGATTGCCTATTTATTATAAGATGGAGGCAAGTGAAAGTGATGGCACTGATTCAAGTGGTGACATGGATAAGTATTCCAGAAATCTGGAAAAGGTTGGTTGCTTTCAGTTTCAACTTAATCCCAGAGAAAGAGATATACCAGGAAAGAGAAAGCAACAAAACATATCCAGCTACCACTGAGCTGGTGTCTCTTCCCCTGTCTGACATCTCCTAAACCGTAAAGGTAAGACTCATGTGATCTTATATTAGACATACCTATGGGAATTGTCAACTTCTAAGTGAATTATATTTTTATAAAGTCTTTCCTTTATAAAGACAAAATTAATAAGTAGTTTTAAGACAGGATTTAGAGGATGTATTTTGGATGTCTACTTTAGGATAAGATGAACAGCAACCTGAAAAAGCCAATTTCTCTCTTTTATAGGAGAGAACAGTCTAGAAAACCCTCAAGATATCAATGCCAATGCCCAATCCCACCTTCGAGGTGTAATTTGTTGTGTTCTCAGTTTGCTTTTCTGTGTAATCTGTCTTCTTCAGTACAGTCTAGCCACCTATGCACACGTCTTTTAGATACACATCAGTGATGTAAGAGTAAAGGAGCGTGCCACAGCATGCCAGTATTCTGCTGGCAATCACAATCACTATGAAGCTGGAGAACCACTCCCTGAAATGCATTTCTGCAACACAGCTGAGGGACTATATCTACTTTTTGTTTGAAATATGTTTAGAAGATGATGAAGATTTGGATCTGCAGATCATTTTCCTTATGCTCTATAACAAATAGAAAAGTAGTTGGGGTTGCAGCAGAATCAGAGAGAATAGTGCCCTCACTTCAGAAGGCTGATCATGAACAGGACCAGCACTGCCTCCTTTCCATCAGCCTTCTCTGACACCACCTGAGAGAGACACAGGACATCAGGGAGTGGTTTACTTTATCAACATAATAGTAATATCCCTGTACCACAGTGACTCTCTGAGCAATTTCACATCTAGGGTGACTAAAATGCATGGTATTTCATGAAAGGGAAACATGCTTTCTGACCTACCTGCATTTTTGGTTGATGCTACATAAAATGCACTAGATACATGTGGACAGCCCCTGGCTGTCTTCTCAAGCTGCATAGAGATAAATTGAGTTGATAATAACAAGAAATAACTCTGAATAGAGAGTGGATTTGGGAATTCCAATGGCAGAGCAGGAGGAGAATTTTTTTTTACTGCATTACTTCTAAAAAGACATTTTAATATTTGGGTAATTTTTCCATTTACCTGCCTTTATTTTAGTTTTCCACATATACTGCTTGAACGTGGTCTTTTGTGGCATATGAACAAAGTACATTTCAAACCCTGGCTACACAGACAATAATGGTATCCAAAATATGTTAGTCTATAACTGTCACTGAAGTCCTGTGCTAAGCAGCAAAACACTTTGTAGGAAGGTTGAAGAAACAACCTAAACGACTCAAATCTGAGAGCATTTGCTCTGACAGATCAGAGAAGTGGAGAAGTAAAAAGATGTCACCATTTGCAAAATTCAGAACCCATAAAAGATGGGGTTGGGTTTTCAGTTGAGGTAAAGCACTGGCATTCTGCTCACAATTCCCAGTTCAAAATCCTTGGATAGTAACCCAGGACATTTTAAATATTGTCATCAGGCAACCGTCTTGTGAAGGCTCATTCAATGGTGAGAAGTTTACTCTCAAATGGTGAAATGACTGTGAAAGTCAAGGAAATTAATCCGGGCAATTTGCTTATGTTGCAAAGGCCAGAGGCAAAAAGTGGGACTCACCCACGATGATGTTAAACATAGGGCTCTCTTGAAGGCTTCTATGGCTTGCCACTTTGCTTTTGCACTTGACAGTCAAAGAGCTTGAATTACCCAATCTTGTCCTCTCATCCCTGCCTTTAGCAGAGGCACCAAGCCCAGCTCCTCTGTCCTCAGGCTAAATGAGTGATTTTGTCCTCAACTTTAAGGAAAACTTTCTGTTTTCTTTATGCAGCTGAGAGAACTTTATCCCATGCTAGTGATAATTTCAACCTACTTCAAACAAAAAAAAATCTTCTAAGAGAAAAGTGAGCACGTGTATACCAACACTCACCCACCGTTACATCTTTTGTCCACTTCTCTCCTCTTGGCTAACCTTAAACATACATGGAAACCTGGAGAACTTAGAAGAAATATCAGAGATAATGTTTTCTGACAGTTCCAAAGCGTGCCTTGCCTTCCAGACAGGATTTCCTCAGTCTGCTCTGTTCTAGATATGAAACCATCCCTCGGTCTGCCACTACCACTCATTCACAACAAGGGAGAAGGGGGCATTACACAGTACATTTTCCACTGCTGTGCTGTATCTCATTTACTCTTGCTACTGAAATACACAACCTCTAATTAGCTTGTCCAGCTCTGCTCCTTTTTTTTTCTTTTTTTTTTTTGTTTCTCTGAGATGAAAAAAAAAAAAAAAAGTTATTTATTATTGGCTAACCTTCATTGAAACTTGTAACTAGTCTTTTTTTTATTGAAACCAGACAGCTTTTCTTCCCTTTTCCAACCTGTCACTGTGTGGTATATTCACATATAAGGCATCAGTAATTATACAATGCATTACAAATGAGCTTTTAAAGCCAGGATGCAAATTAGGAATGTAAATGTGGCTTCTAAATTGGCTATGTTAATATGAAATATGATTCTTTCTAATAGAGTGGGAGTAAGCCCCAGCGGTATTGATCTTTTCCCTTTTCTGCTTGAAACACACACCCCCCCCCCCCCCCCCAGTTAAGCAGCAGTGTCTTTTCACCTCCCCTCGCTGAGACTCATCTGGTCAAGTCGAACTCTTTCCTCTTACTTGCCTGTGCTGAGCCATGAGCACTAAATGAAGCGAGTAATTTGGTGCATTGTTGGGGGGGACGGGAGGAGGGGGACGGGGGAAGGGGGGCAGCTGACAGTGAATGGTGTCAGCTGCAGAGGCAGCAGAAAAAGCCGACATCTTAATAAAACAGCCTCGGGCAAAATCCCATTAAAGCCTTCAGAAGCTTGTTTCCCTGCAGTTGAGCAGGTAGGCGTCGTGCACTGCGTGGCAGCCCTGAGTGCTCTCTGGGAGCCCAGTTCAAAAAAAAAAAAAAAAAAAAAAAAATTGAGTGCTTTTTCTCCACCCCCCTCCCCTCTTCCTTTCCTCCCCCCCAGATCTAAATCATCCACCAGCCTCTGCTCCTCAGAGTCATTTGCAAGGCAGAGAGAGAGGGAGGGAGGGCGAGGAGCAGGGAGAGCGTGTGCGCGCCTTGATGTGCGGGGACCGAGTGCCTGTGCGGTGGCAGGAGTCGCTGGCGAGCGCTGCTCACCCATTAACGCTCCGGCGCAGACCTCGGACTGACCTTTGGAGAGGAGAGGGAATGGGGGGACACGGGCGGAATGACAATGAGGAGATTGGGGAGCCGCCGTGACTCCCTGCGCGGCCGCCGCCGCCGCCCCCGGCCCGGCGAGGAGGACCGGGGCACCTTTCGCCCCGGGGTGAGGAGCGAGAAAGGAGAGAGAGGGAAAATGGAAAGGGAAAAGAGGGAAAATGGGAAGGGAAGAGAGGGAAAATGGGAAGGGAAGAGAGGGAAAATGGGAAGGGAAGAGAGGGAAAATGGGACAGGACAGCAGAGAGCTGGTGGCTGGGCAGGGGGCTGTGGTCTGAACACAAGGGAAGGTGATCAAACTCTCCCCCAAATCTCTGCTGTTCTGAAATCAATTCTTGCTAGATGTCTGTAGGGAGAAGTCACCCCACACATGTTTTGCTTGAATAAACTGGATTTAATTCCATTTTGATGGAAGTTCTATGCACCAAGGCACCCAGGGCCAGGACACCGTGGTGTCAGGGGGTGTACATGCACACAGAGCCAGGCAGATGCTCCACGTCCTTCAGCTTCAATAGGCAAAAAGGCCAAGATGCAATTAAAATTATTTTAGCCCCTTTGCAGCCAGGAGATACCGCCCTCAGTCCCACATGCATTCTTCTCTTTCTTGATGATGCTCCTTCTTTGTACACGAGTTCTAAGTGCAAGGACTTCTGGAGCATTTCTAGAGACTGTCTTTATACAAGAGATTATATTGCAAAGATCTAGTGGGTCCTGAGAGTTCAGTGCACAGAGAGGAACAATTCTTCCTGACTCACACCATCATGTAGCTGCTCTAACGCTCTAATAAAACGTGGCAGCCTCCTAAACAGATAGATGATGCACTTCCTACATTTGAAGGACTGGTTATGTCTCTTCAGAGAATACAGTCTGCTTTGGCTCAAGATCGTTGTACCTTTGCCTTCTATATTTAATGTTTGATGGGTGTCTGGCTAGAAAAAAAAATGTGGCTTTCTTATGTTAAATCAATTTTACTGGTTCTTTCAAATCCATTTGGGTTTATGAATGACCTTATGCTGAAAGAACATCCTCAATGCACCTGGAACTTGGTGCAGCAGCTTTTGTTCAGCTATCCATCATTTCTCTTAGTTTAGCCAAAAATTACAGCTAAACGTGTACATGCTCTTACCTTCATTTCCCTATCTGCAAAGCAGCAAGAGTAAGAACCAAGCTTTCGCTTTACCCAGGCTATAATATTCAGGCAAGTCGCAGAAGGAATAATTACAGACAGCTCTGACAATGAGAAGACTCATTCCATTATGGCTAAATGGCTTTGGTTTTGCCAGTGTCATCAGACCAAGTCTGAGCTACGAGTAACTGGGTGTAACTTTGTGGACTTCAGTAGAAGCTTAGCTGCATTTGAGCTTTTCCCTGGAGCTCAGCTAGAAAAATCTCAAACCATTCCTGTACTCTGAATTCCTACTTCTTTTTTTCCTCTGTTCTTTTCTATCTTTATTCACTCTTTATTAATTCCTCATTTTCCCTATTTCCTTGCCTTCATTGCTTTTCATTTTAAACTCTGCTTTCTACTCTGGAAAGTCCCAAAGCATTTTCCAGCCTGCATTTTTAAAGTTTGAGTCCCCCATGAGTGCGCATCTACTGGCAGAAGTTGAACAAATGGGATTATTTCCTCACCTCTGAAATGCAGCAACTTCTGAGGTAGAGCACTGCAGCCACTCTGTCTTCAGCATGTGCCTTACGTCTCTGGAGAGGGAATGAAGGATAACCTTTTCACCTGAAAGTACCTTTTTAGGTAAGCTGAATATAACTTGGAATTAAGCCAGAATACCACAGTTAACACTTCTTTACAAGCATAGCTTGGGATTGTGACCAGAAATGTCAGAACATTCCTTTGATGTCTGTCTATTGGACCCGTAAATGGAAAGTGCAGAAGTTTCTCTTATATGTATGTGTGTATATTGCAACTATATGTATGTATGTGTGTGTGTGTGTGTGTACTCCAAGGCTTTGGAAGCAGACCTGTCTGGAAAGAAAATAGAAGTAAACAATCTGTGGAGAACGTTTTCCTAATACTTCTTTTAACACATTAATGTTCCAGGGGATCTCATCATATTTCCGATGCTTTTTAATACCTCTGAGTAAAATTAAAAAAAAAAAAAAAAAGGATGGTAAAACCTCAGAAAGGACTTCCTTTTCCCAGTATTACTCTGATGATGGGACAGTAGGCACACAGTAGCTCCATCTTCTCTTCTATGTGTTTTGATGGTCATGGATTGTGCATACGATTCTGTCTGGCTAAAACTCATTTAAATCTCAACAAATTTACCTGGTCTTCGTGTCTGTTGAACCTTTATTTATATACATCCAATTGCCCCGCATTATGCAAGCTTCTCGGGTCACAAACTTTAGCTATCTCCATGTGTTCTGAAGTTTAAGTTCAGAGAGAAGTTTCTGTCTCCCACCTGAATTTTCAGCATGGTCCAGGCAACCAGATGAACTCCTTCAGGTTCACGGAAGAACCCATGGAAGGGTCAGGAATGCAGTTAAGCCAGGGAAGATGCCACTTTAGGGCTCAAGATTGGATGCTTCACTTGGAGTAAAAGAAGACATTTCTACACCTTGCACTGTCTGGTTGAATTACAGAGAGTGATCAAGTCATCAGCTCATGCATTATCACGAGTGATACTGGGGGAAAAAGGGCAATTTTCGAGGTTCTACAAGTTTGCCTGTAATTTTGTGGTTAAGAGCTTTTGCTGAACCAAAGCAGAACATCTTCACACCTGAGTCTCTCAAGTGCACATAAAGTCTACCCCAGAAAGGGGGTAGAGACCAAAATATTTTTTGGGGGGTCAGCAGCTAATTTTAAATGGGAAAACACCGGCAGCAAGGTCGTGGTAGTCAAAATGGCAATTTTGTTTGTGAGTTAGAACACTCAGGATTCTGGATTTATGTCCCAGCTGCAAGAATCAGTAGAGATCCTAGCATTGTTCTCCAGGCTTTTTTTCCAATATTGTGTAAAAAGTGGAGAACTAACTCTACCTTGGATATGTCTATGTATGACCTTTAGACTAAACTCAGCCTTAGTTCATCTGATCTCGCAAGAGTGCAGGAAAATGCAATTAATTGGTTTATAACTCCTCTAAACCAGGCACCCTAGCATTGGATGTGGTATAAAAAGGACAAGCAAAATTTGTTGCTTTTCCGCTTTTATCAGTGTAGTAGTGTGTTTACTACTGAGAAAAGACCAGAAACAGCAAAAGGAAATCTGTCATCAACAGAAAGCGCAACACTGGATGAGTCAATGATCCAAAGCATTATTTTTCCTTAGATCTGTCAAACACACACTTGTGTGTCTGTGTGCACATGCATAAATACATATATATGCAAAAATATGTAATGGCCTGTCTGTTATGTGTTTGTATACATTTGAGTTAGGTGTAAACACCAAAGCAGACAAGGGTGCATTTGCATATTCAGGTACACCCATTCCTTTAAAAACAACGAAAAAACCCTCCTCTGTGTCTATTTTCATACTTTCACATTGACGTGCATGCAAACACATTTTTCTCTTGTTTTTCCTTGCCAGAACACTTTAAAGAAAACACGGATTCTGCATTCTGCCAGAGAACTTAAATGTGTAGTGCTGTATTTTTTTCTTTTTGAAAGAATAAACAATGAAAAGAAACCGTTCCAATTTTCTTCAGCAGTTTATGTTAATTCCTGTAATGAGTTATTCGAAGTGTACATTATTAGATGCCTCTCAAGTGTGTACTCTTGGTTGTAACTCTGTGAGGCTGTAACAGGGCCCTGTATGTGATGGAGATGTAACAAGGCAACAGTCCAGCTCTGTACTGACCATCAGAGATATAGGAAGGAGCAGAACTTTGTCTTGTTATGAAATTAGTCTATAAATTAAACTTGACGTTTTACGATAAACTGCCCTTCACATGATTAGATCCCTTTATGTTGGTAATATATGTAATGATTGAACTCTGCGACTGAACTCTACTTATATAAAGTCCAACACATCAACTGCTTTAGATGGACCACCAGGAATGCACTCTCTCCTCCAAATCACACAAGGAGCAAACAAGAGGATTCTCTTCTAAACTTTAACAAACCAGTGAGCATCTCTGACTGTGCTACAGATATTAGAAACACAAATAAAATAACAGGTTGCATAAAGAATGAGGTATCTCAAATAAAACCTTCCTACGTCACAAATAGGAACTATTTAACTTACTGCATGAATTTTAAATACATTTTGCCATGGCCTGTTTCCGCTGAAGTCAAAAGCAAAACTGTCACGCTCTTCTGTATTTCTCATCATGTAAAAAATCCCATTGAATTCACAGGGCTTACTTATATGAGCAAATATTTAAGCTTGTACACGCACTTTTTTTTGCAGGATCAGAGCTTAAGGTCATATCTCATTTCCAAAAAGCTTCTTGCCTTGAAAATCAAAGCTGATTTAGTGCAAAGGAAATTCTCATGATTACCTTCTCTTTCCATTCAGCCTTTAAATAACCCATCTCTCTTGGAAAAAATAGCTATCGGGCAGAGAAAGCTTCCAGGAGAAAGAGGATGAGGAACACGGCCTATATGAAGACCAGTTTGTCTCAAGAGAATAAATCTGTGATTTCTTGCCAATAATGTAAAAGACTATATTTTAAACATATACACCTCCACCCTCTTATTCAAAGCATTACTTTTCTATGCAGCCTCATTTGCTTTTCTGTTTTTAAAATGTCCCTCTAACCTGGTGCTCTAACTGAAGTGGCTCTATTCTGAAAAACACTCAATATTTTTGCCAGTTTTATCTTGTTGTCATCTTCAGCACCTGCTTTCCAGAGTATTTCCACAGAAGCCTGTGAAAACCCCTTCCCACACTGAAATTCCCGGTGCAAAGTGTGTGTTCTGGGTAGCACAGCAAGGGACTGTTCACACCATATCCTCTTTGTGTTGCATCAGCCTCGGTGCCAAAACCTGTAGGTTGTTCCTTTGCTAGTAAACTGAACAGTGTCGAGGAAATGGACTCAGATGCCAAAATTAACTGCTTATGGGAATAAATAATTAGAGTAATCCCTGATATCTTTTGGCATAGACCAGCTGGCATGCACACCCTCTAAATATTGAGTCCTGTGGTCGGTCTCAGCACTATTCCTGAGGGGCAGAAGGATGAGAATACTCTATTTTGAAATATAAAAGATGTTAATAAACATGGCCAGAGAGCAGGCTCTGGTAGCTTCAGTTTACTAGCCGAGGCTCTGCGTAAAATTCTAGGTGCTTTGAACTATCCTCAGACTGCCTGCCAGAGGGGTCTTTGCTTCCACTCCCCCCCAACTACTGTTCAAAAGCCCATGTGCAAATCACATCACAGCTACCGCTTTCCTGAGTAAGCTCCAGGGTGGTTTTTGAAGACATACAGACATGCATGGGTCTGTATACCCACGTGGATGCAAAGAGTTTTACATAAATATGTTCCTATCCAGAATGGGATCTTAAAATGGCAACAACGGTGTAAACAAATAAGAGAAAAAGAAAACTTTGTGGCATTCACATCGGTTTTGGGCACAGGAGACATTCAAATGAGAAAAAAAACTGCAATTGCATTCATAAATTCAGAGAATATTTTGTTAGAGTGTTTTCCTGGTTATAGGCAACCTAAGTGCAAGAATTCACATCCTCCACTGAGCAATATTTATATAGTTACTGTACAGTAATTTCGTCTTCAGATTAGTTAGGAGTAATTCTATTTTGGTTTATAAAGTCAATGGAGCAGAACATTGTCACAGGATAGTGGTCTCCCACTGCTACCTCGTTTAAGCAATCAGGCAAAAATAAAGCATATGTTACACCTTGTAATGTATTTCTCATTCTTGTATTCTTACACTATTTTCATTGTCATAATGATCCAGGATATCTTTATCTGCTTGGACTTTTTATATAAGTTAGCTTCTCTCTAAGGTTTACAAGTTAATAATTTAACCAACAGCCATGTACTATATATTATTTTTTCACCCAGAAGCACAGCCTTCCTGAGTTACAGTCCGCAGAAGATAGTTTAGCTGCAAGAGAAATGGCCTACATATGACAGCAAACTTCGGCTGTTATTCCACGTTGCATGCCTAATCTGTGCTGTGTTAGGTGAGCCTTAGTCACTGTGCTCTTCTCAAATGAGTGACTTTCACAGACTGTTTCTGACACACACAAGAGCATTAAGACACCTGAGACTTTTCCTCAGGATTTTCAGGAAACAGCTTGTGACTCTGTAGGAAATGAGAAATAATAGGAACTCCTCTCACTATTTACTGAAAAATGCAAGGGTAGGTTTATAGTTATTGTATTGGATGCAGATCAGACTAACTGTGCTAAATTCTTGGTTTAGCCATGTTGTTTTGGGCTGGTGCTTTGCTTCAAAAGCATTTAGGATGATGCTAAATCATCACTGGGAATTAGATGTCTAAAAGCCATTAAGGGTATGGCCCTTATTAGTTCTGGGTTTTTTTTGTTGGTTTTTTTTTTTTTTTTTTAGGAAAACAGCTTTATTACCATTAACAAAAAATTGTTAGGAAAAAAATAATGCCATTTTCCTCTGTCTACTTTTCCTATTTAAGTGGAAAACATTGTAGTTAAGACACTTCATCCTATTACATATTCATATTAATGACTCATAAATATCTGAGGAGGGTGCTGTAAGAGCCAGTATAACCCAGATAATAGTAATCTGAGTTCACAGTTTCAAAGCAAAGTCAAAGCTGTGGGGTCTCAGTTAAGTTTCCTAAACATCATGACCTTTAACGACATTTTAAATACCCTACAGTATCCTACCACTCCTCCAGCCATCAGTCCAGAAAGGTACAAAACTCATCTCTGTCTTGCATCACAGCTGCCACCCCATGCTGGCGTCTCAACTATCCTTGAGCTTCTCAAATGGCACTAAATGTCAGTGCAGAGCCAGTTGTGTCAAGCTCTTGATGTACTCTTAATTCGGTCATCAGTAAAGCCAGTTAGACTGGACATTTTCCTGAACTTTTAATATAATTTACCTTTGTTTTTATGCACTGGTGGTGTCAGTAATGTGTCATTTCATAAATTGCTTTTAAAGTACTATGTCTCCTGACTTTGTCCTTAAAATCTTAAGGAGAATAAAATTACAAAACTGGGTAAATGAATATTTTACTAAAGATCAAGAGAAGTACCTATTCCAGACCCCAAGGTCTGTTCGACTGGAATTTTCTCCCAAGACAAATAGTACAAGCCTCAATACTTGAATTATTTAAAATTTGAGTCGGAAAAGAGTTGGAGAATCTTGTAAGGATCAATTCAGTATTGACAAGGAGATGGACTAGCTGAATTGGGAAGGCTTTTTCATCTCTAAATTGGGTGATTCTAAAAAACTAAACTATGGCTTTAATGAGTACTTGCCCTAGTCTTGTGGGTACAGCGGCAATAGCAGTAGATATCTGCAAGAATTAATTCTTTCAGCTTGAGTGAAGTGGTGAACCTGGGAAGTCTGAAATGTCATTTGAAGGTCAGTGGTGTAAATGGAGTGAGGTTTTTGTTGTGGTTTTGTGCGTTTTTTTTTTTTTAATACAGTACATTGCACATCAGGATCTTGACCTGTGACCAGTATTCTTGAGAGGGGAAGGACAAATCTAATAAAAAATAAAAAAAGATACTAGCTTGTTGTAAGTTATATTATTATTTCAGGATTTTTTGGGGAAGGGAGGAGAATAATTCCAGTTCTCCAAGTCCACTCTGTAAAGCACATGCCTATATTGTGCCTTTAAGTCGCACTAAGGATGTGAGGCATAGTCCATGACAATCTGAATTAACTTCAAAATTGTTCCTTCTTTGAAGAGGGATCTGGTACAGATGATCCTTTGGAACCTAAATGATTCTGTGACTGAATGATGTGGCTTTCTTCACATGGGAGCCCTGGAGAAAATCAGCATATATGTGGTATTGATGATCTAGAGCCTGAGTCTAGAAGCAAAACAGAGTCAAATTAACTGCAGCATTCAGATGAAAAAAAAAAAAAAAAATCCTTTGTCAAGTTCACTGTTTTCTTTGTACCTCTACAACAGAACTGCCACAATTTGATCCTTTTATCAGCTAAGGGCTCAGTGGAGGTCAGTGTAACTCAGAACTATATTACAAGGGTTTTAATTCAGTTTCCAAGCCTAACTATATATGCAAGTCACAGAGTTGATTTTTTTACAAAGAAACCCAAGATTTATTATTTTTTTTCTCTGTCAGAAACCAGGACACTAATCCTGCACTTAGCAATTGTAGCTAATGACTCGGTGTCAGCCACGTTATACAAGACAGAGGTTTTATCTTCATTCCTTTTTAAAAAGCCTTTGTCTTCCAGTGAGGCAGAGATCCTTGACTGAGCCTTTACCATGCTGTTATGGTAAAAACAATGCTAATGAAATAAAGAAACAATGATCCCAAGTTATAACTGAGGATAGAACAATCAGCTTTCATAGGTTTAGATTAAACCTATCTTAAATTTATTTGATGATCCCATCAGGTCCCAAATTACCTTCCCAGTGTTGCATACCTTTGTTTCAACATTGTTTGTGACTCTCCAACTTCTGTTGTATTTAAGTGAAATGGTCTCTGCATTGCCAGAAATTGTGGTTTTAAGTAAAATGGTATTTTGGCTTTTATTGTAACTTGGTCTTGATGATATTAATTGAAGTCAGAAGTTCTGACATAGTGAATGAATGAAATCAAGTTCCTAAAGATATCCATATAACATAAGCATTCAAAACTGGAAAAAGAAAAAAAAATATTGATCCCTTACCTATTAATTTAAAAATACATGTTTTTGAACTCAGGCTCCCTTTGAGGATGCTGTAATGAATACGAGTCACGATCCAGCATACTTTACTCCTTTTGACTAATGTCCTTTTCCATAGGAACTGTGAAAGGAAAAAGAAAATCTTTTTTTGTGGTTATTCTTTCTTATTTATATACACACTCTGGGGCAAATGACTATCCTGTCACTGGAGGGACATCAAAAAGGAAAGCAGTTGCAAATTTCTCACAGAGCTGAACTTCCTGGAATACTTTACTTGGCTTCCAGAAAATATTATAAAAAATATCGTTTCTTACTTTTAGGAGCTCCTTGAGGCAGGTGGAACTGAGAAATAGCTAACGGGTGGTTCCATAACTAAGGAATTATCTAGAGTATTTTATCTTCATTTTTTAAGTGTTCAGATCTGACTTGAACTTCCTGCTGACATTATTTATATACATTTTATATTTTTTTAATTCCCTACTTGAAACAACATAACTGAGATTGATTTTCAAAAAGGATTTAAAACCTCAATTTTTTGTGTTAAGCATTTTGAGACCATCATTTTGAGATAATCACTAATTTTGGAAAATCTTGGGTTCTCAAGAGGTCTGAGGAATTTAATATGAGTGTTTGGCTTACTACTCATTACTTGCGATTCATAATCAGTGGGTGGGAGAGGGATTTTATTTATTTCCATTTCATCCCCTGAATGTTAATATCAGACCTGATTCTGCATCCATTGTTTGGTAATTCAAGTGGTGAAAATCCATTCAGTGTTGATGTGCCCTTTCTATTATAATAGATCACCAGTAAAGCGGGTAATATTTTTTTTTTTTCTCCCAAAATGTGTTGTAAAACCAATGTTAGGAAGAAAATGACAATATTAAATAGTGCCAGTGAAAAAATTACTACAGTAAACATAAACATTTAAACTCATAGATATACACGTGATTTCAGGCAAAACCCTATCCCCTGTTACTGAGATTTACTGTTTAAAAAAACAAGTTCTGATTAGAGGTAGGCAGTAATTCTCTCCAATTCTGTTTAAAGATTTGAAGAATTCAGCAGAAAATATTATTACCCAGAAGTATATTTCTTCTGTTCTGGAAGATTATTGCATTGCCTTATGGGAGCTATGGTGTGTGCACTTTAGGAGTCCCATTCACCCTTTGGAACAGAACACATTGTCCTTAAAGTATTAAAACCTTGGCTTTTTGTAAGTGATGATGGGATTTCTGTAGCTTAACAGAATATAAAGTCCAACTCATGTGATATAGCTGAATAGGATGGCACAGCCTACCAAAACCTTGACAGTAAGACAGGACATTTTTATTTGAACTAAGCATCATAAATAGGAACTCTGGGCACCCCCCTGCCAAGTCTGGGGTTGTCTATTTTCTCACTTCAAAAGGGTTTTAATATAATAGTGCACACTGGCTTATTCCACCAATAATTTCAATTTTGACCTAAACTAGTAGCATCATCTCCATATCATTTTTGCCTTCAGTGTCCAAGTGAGGGAAAAGGAAGAGTTCTTTCCTGCTGAGATTATATTACTAGACTGGTAGTGCTGGCTCAATGTATTTGAGGGAAATCCTTTACCAGCTATTGAAATTTTAATTTTCCTGCCTGACAAACTGTAGCCTTATCAAAGGCATCCCTATTGCTGGAAAGTTCAACTCTATTTGGAGACCATCTTTCTGTGTGGCAGACTATTTTCTCCAACAGATCATAAATGCACTGCGAATGATCAAAGTGTTATCTAAAATTTATTACATGAATCCAGAGCGGTACTTCTTCCTCTGTGAAAGTCCCTCCCAGAAGCGTTTAAGAGTATCTGCCCAGAAGAAGAAAGTCAGAGTTAGCACAGGGATTTTAGAATTAAGGCGTGGTGATTTTTAACAGCAATTATTCTTGGGCACGTAGTTGTGCTTCTGGGTATGTGAGTTAGTTTTTGAGTGTGGCTACAGTATTCCTAGCTAGTGTAAAAATCACCAAACGTTTAGCTACACCTTTATTGCTCTAGAGGTAAGCGTTACTGTACAAAACCACACTGGTTTAGTACACTTCCCATTTGTATTCAGGACAAACTAATATTCGTTCTAAGCTAATTAATCCACTTCTTTATAGATGTCACAGACCTCTGGTTTGACTACGGCAGTATCCTGCCCTTGCCCTCATCTTTCACAAAAACCCTCTCTGATTTGATGAAAATAACAATTTACTTTAGATTGTCTGACAAATTTTACTGGAATTTGTTGCTAAGGGGGAAGGGGGGGGGGTTTCTCCAAGGGTGATAAGTTGCCAGACAGCTGAATTTCACTTTTGGTGCCCTGAGACACTGGAGAAATCGAGACAGACTCGGAGCTCTCTAAGGCACGCTGCAGCTCTGTCTGCTCTCGGAGCAATGTAAATATGAGAAGCCACAAAGGTGACCTAGAGTTGTCTTCCTCCTCCCATCTCTGGGGTGGCAGGTTTTCTGCTGTCGTTCCTAGATGTGGTTTCTACCAACCCTCCCTCCATTTTCATCTTTGCCTACAGAAGTCTCCGTGGAGGCCGGTAGAAAGGGATGACTGGGCACTGAGAACTTGTCGTATTTACTACTTTATCCTTTACCGGTCTGCAGGGGGGAAAAAGTTACTATGAAAGGGGAATAGATAGAGCGGGAAAGTGTCTGACTTTGGAAAGGAGCATTTAGCACAGAGACTTTTTCACTTTATAAAATTTCAGTTACAACTTTCTTCTCCTCCCCATACACAGACAAAATCCAGCCAGCGTCTCAACCTACCTTTCAAAACCTTTTTTTGGCTTGAGGCTAATTGCAGCTTTGCATTCTGGGAAATACAGAGGGTGTCCAAGTCATTGAAACCAAGCCTTAATTTGGACCTGCATTTCCTCCTTATTAAACTGTCGGTAATTTAGTACATGAGAGGACTGCTCCTGCAAACAAGAGGCACGGCCCCCTCTCCATCCTCTTATACTACAAAGCTTGCATTTTTCACAGTGGATTAGCAAGTCTAGACATCCTATAAAATGTCAATGAACGTATGGATCTTCAGTGCATATTTCTCAGGAGAGCTCTGCTTGTTTGCAATGCTGCTCTCTCAGCCCGATCAATACAGCCACAACAGCCTTTTGCATTTTCTGCCAGAAAACAGAACCCCACTCATTGAATTTTTTTTTTTTTTTTTTTTCTGTCTTTCCAAGGCAGTTAATCAAATAGTAGAGGTAGAGGAAAGTGGGGGTGGGTGGAGGGTGGGGAGTTAGATCATATGCCGAGCACCCAGGGAAGTTGTGAATAAAGTGTTTTATTTTAATTATTATTACTAACCACGAAGGCACGATAAGAATTATCATGAGAAAAATCATACCTCAGGGGCAAGACAAGGTCTGGGGAAGAGAAGGGAAAGGAGGCGCAGCTGAGTGCGAGAACCCCCACGGGATGTGATTATCTCCTGGTAACAACATCCCCAGACTTATTGCTATTATGAAATTTCGTTTTTCCATTTTTTTATATACACAGATACATATATAAATTATTTAGGTGAAGTATTTCAATTCCCTGCAAACTGCGAGTTTCCATTAAAATGCTTCAACTGTGAGATTCCCAGGTATATTAATATCCACCCTTTGAGGATGTTGAGCAGTCCATCAGAATAAGCTCTTCATCCTCAGCTGTTTTATGATATTATTACAACGTATTTTAGTTGGAGAATGGTGGGTAGAACAAGTTTTCAGAGAAATAGACTTGTTTGGGTTCCATTTGGTTGCTGGAGGGGAAAACTCCACATAAAACGACTCTGGCTGTTCGGTAAGGCATCCTGATTTCTCATTATTATTATTTTTTTCCCCAGTACAGTTCTATTTCATCTATCCTGTTTAGAGGTCCCAAGACCCCTTCCCATCTACTTTAATAAGAGTGAGAGGGGATTGCAGCCACAAGACATAGGGACCTCAAGGACTGCATTCAGATGTGTGTTTTCTATGTTGAGTTTCCCAGCAATTATATATAAAAATGGGGATGGATTGATGCTTTTATTAAAAACAATTTCATGAATGTGCAATTATGATTTAACAATTTTTAGGACTGAAAAATATCTTCAAAAATCCACTTCACTTTTTTTTTTAGGCTCACCCAGTTTATGTATACAGCTTTTTCGCTTCCTTTAACATCCTTAATTTTTCTAGAAATTTTGATTCCAGTTTAGGGCCCTGATTGTAGCTCACTAATGCCATTTTGGAATAAGGTTGTTGATGAAGCAAAAGTGACAATACCATCTCATGACACTCCTGAATTTTTCAAGAGTCATTGCAAATAAAAGGGATCATTTTGCTCATAGGGTCAACCTTCAAGCCTTTGGGATATAGTAAGAAACTGTGCAGCAACTTTCACATAAGGCCTTGGTGTCAGTCACATAAGGAGCTGGAGAATGTTAAGAAGATTTAGAATCGAGCTACATCCAATGTGAACAGGCAGAATTTATTCGACTACATATATACTCCTTCCACAGAAAATATGTGCATGGATTTTGGTTTATTTATTCACTTATTCTTTCCGAAACATTAAGGTCACAAATTCCTTTAAGAAAAAATTCCCTGACTTTGACTTTTTTTTTAAAAAACCAACCAAACAAACAAACAAAAAAACAACCCAACCCACAATTCAATATAAGAGGAAATACTGTAAAGTTTAATGTGGCTGAAACCCTGTTTCATAGAATGCCCATGATGCTGCACAAGTATCTTGAAGCCTACAGGATCAGGTGAACTAAACACTTTTCCATAAAGTTTGGCATTCTTTTTCGCCTTTTTCCTCTTCCATGTGTTCTTTGAGCTATTCCCTTTTCTACCCTATTCCCTATGGAATTATTTGGGAAACCTACAGAAAGATTTTGGGAAAGATACTATACTAATGCAACATAGAGTTTAGGGGAATTTTAAGTCAGGATAAAACTAGATTTAATACTCTTATATCTGTGTTTGTGGCTTTGATACGCCTCTCCTTTCTGTTTCATACTGAAATAAGTGAGAGCCTTGGCAGTTTTATATTCTGTTTCACTTTGTTGTCAGTATAAACAAATCCCTGATGAGGCTCCAGCAATTATGTTTCGCTATCAAATGATTTGCAAATGTAAAATTCAGGATGAGAAAGAGATATTCTACACACTAATGAAGGCAATGCTGATTCTCACTTCAGTTCCTGCATTTTCATCACTTGATTTGTATATTTTGATGCTTTTTTATCTCTACTGACATCACTGGAGCAATTCCTGATACATATTTGTTCAGACAAAATCACAATCAGCCTTTCACAATTCATCTAGTTGTTCTCCTTCAGTAATGTAGCAAACAGGCATAAAAATTGAACTGAAGACAATGTTTCCTGGGCTTTTCTTCTACTTGAAGCATTTTGTGAGAGGAACCCAACCCTACTCTACTTTAACAGTGAAATGAATGTTTACTGTCAGCTGTAGAGATAAAAATACAATTGCAACCTACAGGCTTACTAATTAGTTACCCTGACATCAGTAAGAAAATCTGTAGGTTTGCACCACTAAAAATGTAAAAATGAAACTACAGATTCATCTTATGTAACCTTCTTTAGCTCAGCTGAAATCAACAGGATCATATTTGTTTAGTCCTAGATGATGGTCTAGCTCAGGATCAGTGTTCCAAGGCTGATGGGGTATATAGGGAAAAACAAGAATTTTTTTTTTAAAAAGTATATATTCACATAGGAATAAAGTTGCTGAAGATTAAAGATCTCAGCAAACTCCACGATTTTGCATACTCGGAGACAGAGGCCAGACTTCTGAAACCCAGGAGCTCTCCCTGTCTGGATAGATACTTTCAGAGTGGTCACCCCTCTGCCCTTGGCACTAGGAGAATTTGGCAGCAGAAAGGTGATACAATGGATGTTCTGAAGCTTTTGATTTCTAGGTTACAAGCTGTGATTTGTCCCACCTACTGCTGAGACACTGGGGGATCTTGTTTAAAAGGCAGCAATGACGTTTAGAAGCAGAAGTTGAAAACCTTAAGACTTCTATGCAAATGCAGTTGTACCCGGTTTATATGATGTTGTTTTGACATTCTAGACAAGCGGGGTTTGTAACAGCTCTTACTGGAATATCTAACAAGTGGATAGTAACATTAATAAATTAAAAGTAAATAACTTTTCTGGGCTGCAGTGTAAGGCATTGTAATCCTGCAGGAGCAAGGTAAAAAATAAGAATTTCTATCACATCCCATATGTTTTATAGAATGTCACCCAGTCATGCTGTCACTCATGATGATTTTTTTTTTCCAATGAGAAAAATCCACCAGTCAAAGCTTTGCTGTTCTAATCAGTTGTTGTCCTTTAGATAGATGTCACAAGCCCTGGCAGAGACACCAAACAGGTACATAATCAAGTATATCATGGACACACAACTATTTTGCATCATTATACCACATAAACACTCAGTACAAACATCACAAAGAGAGCTAATACAATATAATTTTGCACTTATAAAGGGTTTGACCAATTAGAAGCTGGACAGAGGAACATTATGACCATAAATTGCATTTCTTAAGAGGGCAGGATGTAGATACACTACAAAGAGTTCAAAGGAGTGCCACAAAACTGATCCATGGGTTGGAAAACAAACTCTGCGATACAGGCTTAAGGAGCTCAACTTAGATTATCAAAGGGAAAGCGGAGAGGTGAGTTGATCACTGTGTAAGGGACTTAGAAATGTTTGATAGCAGGGAGCTTGTCATCCCTGCTAACAAGGGCATAACAAGATCCAATGGCTGAAGCTGAAGTTTACATAAATACAGCTTTAAAATAAGGTAGAATTTCCTAGCACTGAGAAGATATGTGCTAGGGACACCTAACCAAGACGTACTTGGCTTTTGGATTTTTAAAGTGCAATTGGATTTCTCTTTATATGCATATTTTGATTCAGCTGTTGGAATAATTATTTGGCCTGTGTCTTTGGCAGTAGGAAGAGGAATCCAAATGACTCAGTTCAGGTTCCTGGAAGGAATCGATGGTAGTATGTCCTTAGCATGCTCAGGAAGCACATAGTCCTATATTTATACCATCATTACAATCACACTTCACATTTCTGAACTTTAGCCTTATATTTGTTGTGAGAGAATTTTCTTCGAGGGCATAACTTGACTGTTGATGATTTGCCTTCTTTTGAAATGTTGTTTGCAACTGGAAATGGGATCTGAAGGGAAGATTTATCTTGATTTTTATTCTCTACATATTTGCTGTCTACACTGAGCTAGAGATTTCGACTGAGGAGGTAAAATTTGTTCAGCTCCTATCAGCTCTTGAAGGATCTGACCTCCCTGAAGTCTATGGGATTTTTATCACTTAAACTCTTCTCCCAACATATTTTGTCTTCCGCTTGTCTGTGTTGAATTTCATCTGCCATTGTGTTGCCCAATTACCTACAGTAGTTTAGTTAGGTCCATCTGGAGTTCCTACCAATCCTCTTGGGCCTGGAGTAACCTAAATAATTTTGTCTCTGTGTCATAATAACCATAAAATAATTCTGTGTCAAAACAATTTTGTAAATTGGTGTTTCAACATTTGTCCTGAGTGCAGCTGAACAAAACCCTTTGTGTATAGCTCCAGTCTTTGCGCCTCAAGGACTCCCCTATTATACACCTGTTCTTGACAGATTGAGGCCTAAACCAGGAAAGCTTAGTCACATATTAACCAGCAGGAAGAAAGTCTTTCCTTTTTATTAATGCCTGCCTACTAGTTCAGTGTTTGGAATTCAGTCCTACCTATAAATCAACATCAGAGACTACAACCCAGTGTGTTCAAGAGCTTTGTTTAAACATCAAAAGAAGAACACAGACAAGCGCTATGATAGAAATATAACTAATCACTTGCAAATACATCTTTCCTGTCAGTAGGAGCTTAACCTTTTTGTTTAATGTTACTGGAGGAAAATGCACTTATTTCCATTCTATCTATTTTCTTTAAAGTAATATAGAGGTTTGCTATGAAAAATGATTGTATTTGTTCCTAATATAACACCAACCTAGCAAAATGAATTTTAGAAGTATTCAGCTGAAGGAAGATTTATGGAATCTTGCAGATTTCAAGGCTACACAAAGATTTATAAGAACAGGAACTAGTAAGATTGATAAACATGTTTGTCTAACCCATCACTTGATAAAATGAAAGTTACTAAGGAAGAGAAATATATCTAGGGCTTTAGCTTGTTTGTTGACTAGCAATGAACACAACATGATTGCATGTGGCACATTGATTGGATCAATTTAACTTCACACTCTGCTGCTGGCTTTCTTAGCTCATAGGGGACTCTGCTAGGATTTAACCATAGTGTGCAGAAAATCCGAGAATCTATAGACCATTCCCTTTAATTTGAATGCTACAGATTATGGATGAAAGATTGGTCACCTATAGGATTTAAGACTTCAAAGAAAAGGAAAATAAAGACAGACACAGAGGGGAAAAATACAAACAAAGAACCTCTGTGAGAAAGAAGTGGAAATGCAGCCTCCTACAAAATGTGGTCTTGGGTTCGATAGAGCTCCTGAATCTTATTTTCCACTTACACAAATTCCACTGAACTCAGTGGCATTACTCCTCATTTACACATCGGGAAGGGAAAGCAGAATCAAGCCCATTTTTTCTGCTGTAGCATAGTTAGTTGCCCGCAAACATAAAAAAAAGATCACTACATTCCTGGTTTGCTTTCATCTTTTGGGCTTGATGGAGTTTCAGTCAATGCAGGTTTGTCACTGATCAGTAGCATGCACTTTGTCAGAAGGATCAGGACCTCTGTATAACTTGTAATCTGTTTTTCAGATAATAAAGAGTTCCTCCCAATAGTGTAGTCTGTAATGTAAAAAATAATAATAATAATTAAAAAAATATCTGGTAGTACATTGGATATAGGGCCTTCTTTCAGACGATACAAGTTGTCTTAGCTCTGTGCAGATGCAAATCCTCAGGCAGAGTTGACCAGCTCCATAGTATTCAACCCAACTGAAAAACTGAAATCTGGTCGAATTGCATGTGTCCAGCACTGCCCAGCTGGGTGGCCCAAGGTCTTACCCTCTGTCATGGTTTAACCCCAGTAGGAAGCTGAGCTCCACTCAGCTGCTCATTCATGCCCCCTCAGTGGGGTGGGGGAGAGAATTGAAAGGGTAAAAATGAGAAAACTCATGGGTTGAAATAAAGACAGTTTAATAGGTAAAGCAAAAAGAAAACGAGGAGTTCATCCACTACTTCTCATTGGCAGGCAGATGTTCAGCCATGTCCAGGGAAGCAGGCCTTCATCACCTATAATGTCTACTCGAGAAGACAAACTGTAACTCTGGATGTCCCCCACCCTTTGCCCTTCCTCCCCACAGCTTTTATTGCTGAACATGACGTCGTGGTACGGAATATCTCTTCGATCAGTTGGTGTCAGCTGTCCTGGCTGTGTCCCCTCCCAGATTCTTGTGCAGCCCCAGCCTACTTGATGGTGGGGTGAGAAGCAGATAAAACCTCGACTCTGTGTAATCATTGCCCAGCAATACCTAAAACATCCTTGTGTTATCAACCCTCTTTCCAGCAGAAATCCAAAACTTAACACCGTAGTAGCTACTGTGAAGAAAATTAATTCTATCCCAGCTAAAACCAGTACACCATGTCCTTTGTGCTCAGGTGCAGGTATACAGCAGCCTTGCAGTTATGTGCCATGGGTGTCACAGTACGTGAAGGAGCTGCCTCCATCCTCCGTGTGGCTCATGCGTTTAGCATGTGTGTTCCTTTCCTACATCTCACTTCCATAATGGCCTCAATAGATGTTTTCTCCTGTCCCTCAGGGACCTACTCAGTTTGGTCTTCTCACTTCAGACCCACTGCAAGTCAAGAGCAATGGCTCATTTGTAGAGGCTTTTACACCATGAGGGGAAATGTAACCCAACTGCCTACAGCAGAAACTCCATCCTTCACTTGAACTCAAGAGAAAGACTAAGTAACTTCAGAGAGTGACACACAAATAAACTAAGCAGCAGCCATGTTCTTAAGTTGTGTGTTACGAATTGGTTTATGTTGTCCACCCTTTGAGCCTTTCTTTTTCAGATTTTGTTCTTTCTCCATTTTCCTCTATTTTTCTCTCCCTTAATGCCACCAGGTAGCAGAGAGCTCTCTTCTATCTTTCAGTCACTAGTCACTGCCTCTTCATATCCTTCCACCTCTACTCCACTCTGCATCTCAAAAATGAACTGAAAAAAAAAAAATGTCCTTTTCTGGGCCAGTATTTCCCAATCTGAGTTTTCCAGTATTTTGTTCTAGTAATTGTTTACTCCCCCTAATCCTATAGACCACTTCAGGCTCCAATTTAAATGAAAGCTGCCCTGCCAAATAAGACTGCCTTGAATTGCCCTGTCATAATGTAAGCCGCAGTTCTTTTCATTTCCTGGAGTGCTAATGGTAAAAGTACAGCACTAGTGAGCATCACAGGCTGTACAATACATTATAAATAAAGGTACATGCACTACAGTATTCAAGATAAAAGGTATTAAGGTTACTGTAGGGGTACTGTAAAATTTAGTGCTCTGTAGAATATGCTAGTAGTTTCTAAAACAGGAGTCAGATACTCACTAGGCAAAAAAACCAAAGCAAATTCAGGAAAGAAACTGTCAATAACAGAAGCCCCAGAAACCTTCAAAGGGTTCAGGTCTGATCTATTTGCCCTTATGCAGTAATACTTTCTTTTCATGAGCTGTTCCATTGAAATCACGATGGGGAAAAAAGTATTGTACAATGCAGAACAAGTCAGTACCTGTAAACTCTTCACGAAGAGCTCTTGCCTAAACCATGCACCATGCAGCTTGACACCCAGCCAGGTTAAGTAACACTAACATAAACATACAACCTTCTTGGACTGCCAGCTCACTTGCATTTTTGGTCCTGTGTTTGTACAGTGACTAACACTCCATGATCCTAGGTAGAGCAGATTTCCAAGCCACTAGAGAAAGTCAGTGTTGAGATAGAAAAAAATCATTGATATGAGCAAGAACACAGCCTATAATATCATGTCCCTGTTCTTTTTTTGTGGCCTCACATCACCTTGTTCAAGCTCAAAACCTTCACGTGTACCTAAAGCACCGAGATATTTATACAAAATCCCAGACTATTTACATTGTTTAGTCTCAAAAGCCAGAGGTTTTGGCCCCACAAAGCTATATAACTGGTGGTTTTCCATTCAAAATGCTCACATGAGATGGTCAAACTTATTCCAGATCTACCTGCCATGTAGGTGTGTCAGTGCAGGTTCAGGGCTAAGATTAATGAAAGGACAGGACTTCAGGTATGGCTAAAGCCCCGCGGGCCCTGTCTGTGGAACAAAAAGACTGGCAACCAGTTTGCCTGCATGTTTAAATATCTCAGCAGCGTTGCTTGTGCTCCCTTTCTGTCCCAGTTATCACTAAATGCATTTTCACAGTAGCAGCATTTTGGCTCTACTGAGCCCTCCGGAGAAAGCTTATCCAAGAAGCTGGCATGTATATGGAAAGGGAGTAGATGGTAGATGATTTCATATAGTTTAATTGATAGGCCCATCCTAATTCTCATGCCTTCCCCTACTGTAAATCTCATTCCTTCATTTATTGAAACCTGCACTCACATGGTATCTTTGTGGTAACCTTTGTGATTGCTTATCTGAAATAATGTTGCTCATGAAAATTTCTGATTATGTGATTTATTTTTAATCTTCTGCTGAGACTCAATGCAAGGGTTGGTTCAAGAATCACAAATAAAATAGGCATTTTAAAGTTCCTTAACTATTAAATTGATTGTTATTGAAAAGTCAGAGGTTTGGAAGCACATGAGGATTTGTGATTGTGCAAGATTCCTTTACAAATGTCATACTTTCACATATGGAACTCATCCTGAAGTAAAGAGGACTCAGTATTTTCTTCCAGTAATGTTTATTTTGAGTTTGGTGCGTGTTATCACTATAATTGCACCAAATCACGCCTTTTGTGGAAACCAAGGAAAAACTAAAGTTATCGTTACATTGCAAAGTTAAGATCAGGCTCAGCTAAGACCTAGGCATGGTAATTTCTGAATTGCCAGAGACAGCTCAGCTGTAACTTGTGCTGAGAGGGGAAACTTGTTGCATAAAGTTAAGAATTTCCATCTAAGGTGGTGACTCAAGACTTTCAGTCTACTTAGAGAAATGAATATTCTCACAGAGCAAGTCATATTTTCCTGCTGCAAGAGCCCAAAGGAGTCAGACAAATCACACCCTAAAAAAGCCCATTTCTCTCCACTAAGTTCTAAAGAAATCTTAGTGTAGAAGTGAAAAGTCGGGTGAAATGACCCCGTTCAAAGGTTATGCTAATAAATTAATTATGCTGAAATGGTGTTGTCTGGCAGGGAGGCCACCTGAAAAACAGTCAATTCTCTTAAACTTCAGAACAGTGTGGTCTCGTCCAAAACATCTGTGAGGAAAAGTTGCTGGTCTGTGCCGCCTCCCAGACCATGCCTGGGGAAGAGTTTCTGAGAAGGTGTTAGATCCCAGAGCCTGGAGACACAGCTATGTCAGGCTGAGAATGGAGAATAACCATCCACTGCAAGGGAAAGCTCCCAGGCATGGTTAAATTTAGGAGAGAGGACAAAGTGTTTCCATCGTGCTTAAAAAGAGATAACCCAGGACAACCAGACAGAACAGGGTGAGCTGCTTTGGCTTGGTCACCCTTAGTCAGTACAAATGTTACAGACCAGATTATGATACTGATTATGTCCAGGATCTTTCTCTCCAAAGGTTGCTGCCATTTGGGCTAGGCCATCACAGAGTTTATCGGAGTGGCTATGCCTGCCTGCACAGATAGCCTACCATGACTCCAGTCTCCAAAATTCTCCTCATTTCCTCCCTAGAGTCTAAGTCCACAGTAGTTAATTTTCCACTGCCAGAACTCTTAAATTTGTGTGCTGTAGAAGTGCTGCAGTCTCTCTACTTCTTTTTTTTTTTTTTTTTTTTTTTTTGTGTAAGACCTTTCTGTTTGAAAATGCTCTGGGTATATTTGATCTTGTCTATTTTTTAAATGGCTTGTCAACAGTTTCCTATGGAGACAGAAAGGAGCTGAGGGGAAACAGATTTTTAATGCTAGAATACTCCCTGCCTTCTCTGCTGGGTTAAGGTACAATAAGACATAAAAATTTAGAAGCCTATTACCATGTCAAGAAAGATCTTGAGCTTCTTTCCTTTAAGGCCTCTGTGCATCTAGACAGCCATTGTGGATGATAGCAAATCTTGGCTTAACCTGCAAGGTAGGCATGCACGTTCGATAGGGACAGTTTATCTGCACAGGTCTAGGAAAATCATTTAATCTATACTGGCTCCCAGTGTCCACAGTTGTCATGATAAACCTTTCGTGAATGCTAAATTCTCTTTTAAAAGTGAATCTTGCTTGGAATAAGACAGAGAGGGTTTTAGGAACGATCATATAATAGGCATGGAAAAATATTACACTTGGCTTTTAATATTTTCTGTGAAAGTAAGAGTTGTTGAAGCACTCCCTATGCAAAGGAGCCCATCCAGTTCCATCTTTCCATGGTGATGTTCCTGGGTGCTGGGGATTGCAACCACCATGACAACAATGGGAACGTCTCATTGAAGGACAAAATCTCCTGCACCATGCAGAAAAGCAAAAACACCTCCCACCACCCCATTCTTTTCTGATTACAGTTAAACTTCCATGAGTGCTGCTGAAACATATTAAAAACAACAAATTAAAAGGCACTTTAGACCAGGTTTTGGTGTCTAGGAGGAAGGGGAAAAAAAAACTTCTAGTGCTCAGGGGCCAGTATAACACTGCAGAGTGCTGTGGGAAAAATATCAAAATAGAAAATCTTATTACATGTGCTGCTTTCTACAGCAGACAACAAAGTCCAGTTGTGGAGGGCTTTCCTTCCAACCAAAATTGTTATTGGTCTCTGATGCTGAGGTCCCCAGCATTAATTACATGAACAAAACATTATCTTTTTGATTTGTCATCATGTGGTTTCATAGAATTTTGTTCTTCTTAAATACCAAGAATTGCTGATCACTATATGGACCCTCATATGTCATTATTTGACTCTAAATTTCCTTTAAGTTACTCGAAATTTGCTGATTGCTCTGCAGTACTCTGCATTCACCCTGTCATGTTTCCTACACTCCATTAAATCTTCAGGCCTACAGATGTATTATTATTACACTCTTTGCTTCTAAATACGTAAAACCAGACATTGCTCAGATGTGCCCCAATACATATATAGGCCCCAAAAATATATATACATGTGTTATTCTCAGCACCTAAGCAGTGTGAAAAAGATGAAGAGAATCCTTACTCCTAAACTGTACATACCTGCTTGTAGGATCATGGCTCCCATCAGCAAGAGCTGAAATAGTGAAGTATCTTGAGCCAATTTATTGCTTCTTTATTATTCCCTTTAGAAATGTAAGTTGATTTTAAAATAAAACATCCCTCTGAAATGGAAATTTCAAACATTTAACTTGAAAAAGAGAAGTCTATGCCAAGTCATTTAATGTTTCCTCTTTTCTAATGTTTTATTTCAATGAAACTATTAAAAAAATGTGGTTGAATTTGTATGTAGCTTTGTTCCTTCCAAGAATATACAGAGTTGATCAGTTCCTGCCTCTAAACTACTCAGCTACAAGCTTACATGAAGACCAGTGGTTTATAATACAAAAATAAGCTCAAAAGAAGGGCACAAATAGACTAAGTGGGAAGACCCCAATATAGTGTGGTCCAGTGTTACATGAGACCCCCGAGGGTATCCAGGTCATGTAGCAGGATGACCAGGTATGACACAGGGTTAAAGATGACCCTTTCCCTTTTGAAATAGATCATCAGTAGGCATTTCAAGTGCATATCTACATAACCATATCTATATTAGGTAATCAACTCACAATACCCAGCTTTAGAGCAAGGCTGGGTCATGAGATCACAGAATCGAATGATTTAGGTTTAAAAAGACTTTTAAGATCATCAAATCGCTGTAGATGGGGACATTAGGTCACCTTCTGGGGTCTATGGTATGTCATTCGGTGAAGGTGAAGTTTTCTATTAAGTCGTACTCTCTGGCTTCTTGACACCATTGTCTCTCTCCACCTCATACGCCAGATTCTACTGGTTGTTAGTTAAAACAGCCATGCCAACCAGGTTAGTCAGTTAAAGAAGGAAGCAGCTAAAATGAAGCTGAGCCTGTGCAAAGGGTGCAAACTGAGGTGTAATGATATAGGACTGAATAAATAGAAACCATCCCTAAAGCATGGGATGTGATAGGTCTGAGCATGTGGTGATCCTCAAAGTTGGGGAGAAATGTTGAGACTCCAGAGTTTTCTGGTAATGTTCAACGCCAGTAAAGCAAAAAGGAAATATACACGTATACACATACTGTGCCTCAATTCTAACAGCGAGAAGAAGGGAAAATTCTCCTCTTTTATTTATGTCCTTGGAGTTTTCCGATAAACAGTTCATGAGCTGTTAGCAACATGTGCTTTCTAATGACCTGCATGCAGTAAGCAAGGCTCCGGCTGAAAGCCCTACGCTTAGGCACTGATCAGATTAATAGCCTGCAACATGCAAGCTGGAGCCCTTCGAGTGCAGACAGTATGTCGAGAGGCCTGTACCACTTGAACAATATGTGTCTGTGCATAAATACACCATCCACTTCTGTCTTGCCATGGGGCAATTGCCTGTCCATAGAGAACAGGGCAGTCTCTGCCACTCCAATTACCTCTTTCCCGTGTAGTCGTTATAGTTGTGATAGACACTTGAACTAAGGAAATGTTTTTATATGAATCTGAGCTGAGGGTACAAAGGCCTTTGGGAAATAATCAATTACCATATTAGAATAGCGTGTGGTGCTGATGGAGATCTTTGCTGACAGAAGCCCAGCTCTCACAAGGTGCTCAGCACTGAGCCCTCCCTTTGCCTTTCACACCTTTCAGGACAGGGCATCTTGATGCAAATAGACGAGCAGAATCTTCAGTCGATCTGGCCTTCAATGCAAATACCTTGTTTTACAGCAGCAATAACAGGATTTGGCATCAGAATCTTAACAGAGTTATTTCAGAAATGAGCTGGGCCCAACATGCTTTGATAGGCTTTATTGTACAGAAAACTATGTAATTACTTATAAGCGATTTACTAAGTATTCTTTTATGCAGATTTAGCCATTATTTTTTTTTGTTTGTTTTATTGCCAGTGATTCTTCTATTTGTGTTTCTTTAGCTGAACCCACAGATTGGAATATAAGGGCACTCTTGTGAGGCTTTTGAAAATAAATCCACAGTGGAGCAACAACAGTTCAGCCCTAAGCCTTTTCCCATTAGTGATAATAAACAGTAGCTAATCCTTAGCAACACTAAAGGACGCTTTAGTTTGCCAACTGTCATATCCTTTAAACGTGTTCTCCAAGAGGGATACTAATACAGTGCATCTCCTCCTAGTGGCAACACAAGGGAAATCACGAATTCACTGGATTGTACCACTGTGACAGAATGTCATTTCAATTGCCTTATTAACCATATGAAAAAATATATCACAACAGTGAGAAAACTTCTCAGTTATCTATATCTTACCCCTAAGGCTATTGTCATGAGCCAGTGGCATACTAAGGAAAGAGTACTAATTCAGTTGTCAGCTGCCTTGCCTATTAAACAGGAGGAAAAATACCAGCAACAAAATTGAAACAAGTAATAAGGGTAAGAGAAAGGTCTGGATACTCTTGTCCACTTGATTTCTTACATTAAGCAAATACAATTACTTGTTCTGTTTTCTCTGTCACAAAACATTGTACTGGGAGTATCATGCTGTCTCCTAATTGAGTATTTACTCTGTTTAAAAAGCTACATGGGTTGCACTTTAAAAACGTAAGTGCTGGAATATTATACTCCAAGTTCATGACCTGCATTGTAAACCATAAGAGGAGGAGCAATGATCTGCTAAACCAAAACATGTTCAGGGGCTGGAAAGAGCAGGCTGACTGCTAAGGATTAAGGAAATCTATTGGTTTCTCTGTATATAATCTGGGCTGTTTGATTAACCATAGACAAACTCTTCATAGCAGGAGGTGAACTGTCTCCAGGTGTTTGTTCCACAGACATCAGAGTGTTTTCTAAGACGAACACAACGATATGATTCTCCGTGTCCCTGCTCTTTGCACAGCCAGGCTCTGAAGTGGGCACTGAAGACAGTATTCAGTTCCCTTAATTCAGTGTCATTTGGGAGGAGTCTGTGGCTTGATAAATACACAGATCTCCCACAAGCCCTGCATCAAGCCCGCCCACCCTGTGCAGGTATGTGAGGGTATCTCAGATGTCGCTACATGCCCGTATTTAGCCAACTAAATCCTATCAGAAGAACAAAATGTGTAAACAAATTTATTAACATTTGTAACTGGTAGTGTTTTACTCCAACTTTGGAGCACCGTGCTGGTGTCTGGAGTGGTGCCGAAGCATGTACAAATCTCAAAAGTGTTCTTTTTAAATTTTTTTCCTCACAGTTTTGGTGGTTGCAGAGACATTTGGGGAAGGTTCAGTTTAAGACTGAGACATGTGGTATGCAATGCAGCTGCCCAGCCAAGAGCAACTATGGCTACCAGAAATGCCTTACACAATTCCAGAAGGACTCAGGTATACTGTATGGCTTGTGGTCCATATGGTTGTGCAGCTGAGTCACATGCTGTCTCCCTGTCTTCTTCTCTGAGGCCTCTTTGACATCACTTTGTCATTTGCACTTATGCAAAGTGTATATATGTGCAATTCTACCCCTTTGTATTGTTGGGATCTTACAGGTGTAAACGACTATACAAATTAAAGAGAAACAGTCTTTCAGAAGACAGAAAATGGTCATTCCATGTCTAGAGGAAAAGGGTGGAAGCATTTCTAATGATGTGAGCAGGGTTTTCATTTTTGCCCCAGTACCAGCTGCTTACAGAAAGTGTACTGTAAGTCATAGAGGATGATAACTAGGGGAGGAAGATGTTCCAACACCTTGACTCCCTCTGGTTCATCTGTATTCCTTCCAGCTTCACAGATGATGACAAAGGAGACAGACTCTTGTAGTACCCAGCGACACGACAAGAGGCAACAGCCACAAATTAAAACACGTGACAATACTTTTTCTTCTGTGAGAGCAGCCAGACATTGGTACAGGTTGTCCTGTGGAGTATCCATCCTTGGAGATACTCAAAACCCACCTGGACACGGTCCTGGGTGACCTGCTCTAGGGGGTCCTGCTTGAGCAGGGGGGTTGGACAAGATGACTTCCAGAGGTCCCTTCAAATCTCAACCATTCTGTGATTCTGTGATGAAACAACAGCTAGTTTGGAGGTCTCTGGCCAGGAGCTCAGTTTTAGGGATGTTGTACCTTCTTCAGTACCTGAGCCTGTAAGGGTCTCATTGCTGCTGAACAGCTCTGTGCTTGAGTTTTTCCTCAGTAAGATCAACTTAGGCTCATTCAGTCTCATCATTTATGTCATTCTTCCTGCTGTTATTCGTGACAGAATTGTTTGCACTTGAGGTTAAGGTTAAGGTTCGTGTCTCTTAACTTTAAATGCCTAGAAGTTAAGTTTACTGAAGAGAAAGATAATTAGTCTTTTCTGCCTTTATATTCAGTTAAGGAAAATAGATACCTCTGGAGCGCAATAAGGCCACAAACACTGTGACCTGAGCACACACCCCACCATGGACGTCTGGCACTGGGACTTTGGGCCAGGCTGGAGATGGCACAGGGGAGAGCTGTCTGTCTTCCTTTGTGACTTTAGACAGGGCTCTGAGTCTGCACTATGGGGTCAGCCAGGGTTGATCCCTCTGCCTGGGGGACCTGCCTTGATCTGAGTCTCTTGTGCTGGGACCCCACATGGGCTATAGCCCCACTGTGCCACAGCTCTGTGTGGACCTGGCCATGGGCACTGTTAGTTCAGACCTGGACCACAACCCATGAGCTCCCATCCCAGCCTGGCCTCCGCCGCGCCTTGTCCCTGTCCCCACAGACGTGCCTGTTGCCCAGGGCTCAGATGACCATAAGTGTTATGGAATGGTTCAAGATGATTTTTTTCTGAGAAAACACATTGTCACTGCCACTGACTGTAGCAACCACAGTGCTTGGAGAAGAGGAGAAATGGCTGTCTTCATGGCAGACGGGGGTCAGGCAGCACTGACTCCATACCTGGCTCTGCCTAAAACTCCTGTACCTTGGCCAAATTGCTGAGATTTAGACCCAGAGAATTATTTTACTGACGTTAAACTCTGGAGGGTACTAGGGCTCCAAATCCCAAATTGCTCTTCTTCATCCCCTTACTCCAGACATCAACATCACCAAATGTAAGTAGTTTCCCCACACCCAATAGTCCCTTTGTGTCCTTTGGTTGAACAATGTTTTGGGTTCATCAAGCACCACAAAGCAGAGATCTTTCTTCTCTCGTGACCCAGCTGGCTTTCTTGGGGCACACCTTGACAGGGACTTCAAAAAGAAATCAGAAATAGTCCCCTCTGCAGCTGGCCCCAGAGGCAGAGAAAAGCCCCTCACAACGTTTAGCTTGCCAGTATGAACATCACCTTTAGCCTTTGCTGTGTTGTCATCCTTAATACAATCATAACAAACAAAAATATGGCACACATCCCATCCACTGGACTGAAGCTATTGGGAGGTAAGATAACTGGTATTTCCAGAGAGCAGAAAGCCAGCCTGGATGGTTCTCTTAATGTTATACGTGGTAATGTTGCTATCATTCATAGTACTGATATCCAGTAGCACCAGCCTAAACAAACTCACAGCTGTGAAAATAAGTTTAAAAACTCTCCATGGAGATATTTCACTGAATAGTTGTTCTCAGTATTCATGAGAAGAAATATTTATTCGGGTGAAAATATAGATCAAATTCCTTTCAGTAAATTAGTAACAGACAATGCAGAGTCAAAAGGGTATCTTTTTTTTTCTCTTTTTTTTTTTTTTTTTTTTTTATTTTATTTGTAGCAAGCCTTCAGCAATTTGTAATTAGATCTTTCATGCTGGGAGAAAAAAGAGAAAGAGAGGGAGAGAGAGACCCATATTTCTGCAAAATCATTAGTACGTTTGGCAGCAGAAGGCTGGATTCTCAGCTGGTGTAAACTGGAGGTAGCCGTACTGAAGGCAGTAGGGCGATGCTGATTGACACCGTGGATATCATTCCCACTGCCCGCAGGAGCCAAGTCTGAAGCGGCAGCAAAGCGTGATGAGCCTATATTAGATCAGACATTAGCATGTTTGAGGAGATGCGAATAAAAGAAGAGATGTCAAAGGGAGAGAAAAGAAGAGTGCAAACGTGTGGGGTCCTAGAGAAATCAGACCTGTGGAAAGACAGGAGACAATGGGGAGGACATGGAGTGAAGGACTGGGAAGTCTGATGGTCAAAGAAGGCTGGCAGACATCTGAATGAAGGGGCAGGGTAGTGAAAAGGGAAATCTCAGTGAACTGCTCAGAACTTAATAACAGGGGTTTGATACAGTAGTGGGGAGAGATTAATTCTTTTAAGCCTTTCAATGCTGACAGATAATAATCTCTTACCGGATAGATTAGTCAATGGAATAAGCTACTAAAAGACTTGACTAAATGATCTCTCTTCCATATCTTGCACCAATATAGTCTCTTGTTAATGAAGTGCTCTTGGTTCTGTACAACAGAATAATGCCTGTTTATTTTTGTTTATTCAGGCCAAATGACCCACTTGGTACCATTCCCAGGAGAGTTACACTCATTTAAAATTGTCTCACATCTCTGACCCTGTGCTTTTCTTTACACTGCTGTGAGACTTAAGTAGCACAAGTGTTTTTCTTTCAAAACAGGGCTCTACCCCTTGCAGTGTATTGCAGGATCCCAAGATTGCTACAGCTGTCCTCGATCAGTTGATTTACCTGGATATCATAAAAGATATTCCATTACCCCAGTTAGTCATCTGGATTTTCTTCCACGGTCTGTGGAGGCAGATACCTCCAGAGTGTGCTTCATCCTCCTATTGATATTCTTGTTATTCAGTGTGTCTCAATCTTGTCTATATTTACCTTTCAGCTAAAATTCTTACTTCTCAGGGGGAAAAAGGAATTTTTTTTTTTTTTTGAGAAAAAAACCTCAAAGTGTCACACATACATTTATTTTCCAGCCTACACAAACCTGTCTTGGAATACCAGGTTCCCACTTTGAACTTTTCCCATTTACAAGCTATAATCTGTGTTCTCTGAACATTCTCCTGAATTCTCTCCAAACAAACTATTTCTGCATATCAAACTATCAGTCCATCTGTCCATCTGGCTTGCTAATCTTCCCAGCTTATTTTTTTTGGGTTCCTTTTGCTGTCGTATCTGTGTCTTCCTCGGGGGAAAATTTCTGCCTGCAGGTTAAATTGCTTGGAATATTTGGGTGAACAACAACAGGTCTGAGGACAAATGGAAGAGGGTTTGCTTAAAAATATCATGTGAATGTCTGTGGGAAAATGCTGCTGTTGTGACCATCTGTGTATTGACATATGTTTGCTGTAGATGACTGAAACCAACATTCAGTACTTCAGTGGGAATCTTGAGTTCCCAAAGAATGAAGGGCTCAGCCCTCTATGTCTTGCTCAGGTCTGGGTAAGCCTCATTACTGAATTATACATGACGACCTAAACTGGTGCCCAGGTGGGACAGAAACTCCAGAGAACTTCAAGCAAGTTCTGTTTGGAGCAATCAGTGAATCCTTTTAAAAAAATAAAAGGAAAAAGCTCAATGAGACCAATCAGCGAACCAAACAAATGGGTGATTATCTCATAATATCAGTGATAAAAAACTTGACATTCCAATTTGGAAGGGTGAAAAGTCTCATTTTGTCCATGAAAGCAGATTACAACTTGTTTCAGAACATTACAAAGCACTGAAATTCAGAGTCAACACTTTCTTTTGATTGAGCAACCACTTTAAATCAAGTTGACATGTAATCATAGCAGAATTTATGGTTTTGAAAGGGGCAGGAAGGCTAAGGTTTTTGTTTTAATGAGTCTGGAGAAAGTCATGGACTGTGTAGCTGCTTCTTTGAAAGACTGCACATCATCATTTAAACAAAGAGAGTTACTTTTTTTTTCTTCATCTAATTACTGTTTTATGATGCATCACGGCACAAAACTTTCCAAGTTACTGTGCCAGATTTAACATCTTTCTTACAGCCAAATTCTGCCTTAACAGGCAAAGAGAATTGGGCTTCATGTAGGCCAAGGTCAGCCTGAAAAGACTGCCTTGGATGCAAGAAGCAGCAAGAATGGTGTCTTTCATGGTAATGTGTGCCTTTACCTGCTTGGGAAGTGGAACTCCATGTGGAAACCGTACATTAATGAACTAGATAATAATATATATTTAAGTGATTCCATCTGCTTGCTTGAAAGATGTTTGCACTGGATGCCAGAGCACTGACAGCTCCTTTGCCCCACATTCATTATGCAGCTTGTGTAGAGGTATGAAACAATTACAATCTGGGGGGTACTGACACTCAACTAGCACTAACATAATTGGCTACTTCAGGTGCAAGGTAATGCTGAAACAGTTTTCAGAGAAGGCATGTGAGAAAACAATTCTTACGGGGGGAAATCATGAAAGCACCTGTCTTCATTACCCTAATTCAGCTGCAGATGTGTAAGGACACCTCAACTTTTAGCAAGCAATTTCCATGGGATAATTGCAAGCACCTTAATCTGCATTGCTGGTTTTGTTCTTCCTCATCTCATTTCTTCTGTGATTGTAAGGGCCGGCGGGTGGGTTACTTTTCATTGCAAAGAGCCATATTTAGCCCACCCTTCATTTTCTCCTTCCTACACACATGTTTAATTTAGTCATCATATCACAGAGCAGAGCACCAAAGTTTAGTTCCTTACATGTTCTTCCCATCAGACAGTCTGGGTACAGCCTGAGGGCCCCTATGTCACCGTTCCAGTCTGGATACAACTGTGTTTAAAAGCTTTTGTGAACTGGTATTTCAACAACAATGACAAAAAAACGTCATTAAAGAGAGAAGAGGTTTTGTGTTTTTTTCAACTCCAATATGTATTTTTAAGCATAGGTGTTGTAATGGTGATAGAGGTATTCCTAATGGTAGGTTTTAGTTTAAATAAATGGAAACATTATTTTCATCATGGCTTTTAGTAAACACTATCTACCAAAGCGTTTCGTTAAATATTTTTTGGGAGAAAATTATTAATGGGAAGGAAGTGCAAAGGCAAGGATGGGGAGAAGTCCTTCTTTAAAAAGTCAAAGAAAAATAAAAATTTTTTCACACTCTAGTAAACTAGAGGCTTTCCAGAGAGGGTGACACTTTTCAGGATTGTTCTGCCTGCTCTAATCATCCGCTTGACTTAGCCAGTTTCAGGATTTCTGATGGGGCTCATGTGCGTATTTTCAACCTTAAATTTCTCCACTGGGATGCTTCCTAGGGAATTCAGTTAAGAATTTAGGTGATAAATCACACAGGAATCACAACGGGCTATGTAAAGGAAGCCCTCTGAGCTTTAAAATGCCTCTTGACTCATGGTGTCTTCCACAGGTAAGGAAAGAGGGCATTGCCTTTCCCCACTTTTTTCATCTGGACATTTGGAAGTCATACATTTTGGAAATAATAAGGGAGGTTGAAGGTTTGGAGGTTGCTGGGATATTTCTTTGGCTGTCACTTCACTCAGATCCTCAAGATCAGATCAGAGACATTTTGGTGCCTGGAAGTTTAAGGAGGTTTCAAAAAGACTTGAATTTTCAACTATATATTTCAACATCCAACAAGCTTTGGAAATTCACACTAGGGCACCGTCCGAGAAAAAGGAATCATCCAAGCACTTCTGATTTCAGAATGTGTTCAATGAATTCCTTTGTAGACTTTCTTACATCCCTGTTCTGAGAGGGGGACAGACTTATTTATTTCTAATTTATCGACTGAGAAGAGAAACATGGAGAATCTAATGGCAAGAATATGATTTTGAAAACTTGTCAATAAGTTGTCTTAAAGGGCATTATATGGACATAAACCTGTTTGAAAAGGGGGGTGGTGTACTCCTATTCTTATCTGTCATGTGATGCTTCTGAAAATGTTAAGTCCGGTCTATTCTTTTGGCACCACTTTTTTTCACTGACGTTACAATTTTTTCCCCAAAATTTGCATTAAAAAAATGAGAAAGAACAAGTGTTTTTGCTGGTCTAGGCAATTTCCTGTGCTAGAAGCTAATGAGACATGAATAAGGCCAGAAATGCCTTCTTTTCGTTTCTTTAAACTTTTCGTCTTTCAGCTGTCTCTGATTTTTCCTCAGATATCAGCACAACGAAGTTGTGCTGTCAAAGCCTAGCTGTCACATGGATAAACACCAGCAAAAATCCCTCATTTCATCCCTTCTCTTCTCTCCTTTTTTTTTTTTTTTTTTTTTTTTCCCCTCCCAATCTAAATAGATGGCTCTGGGTGAGAAAAAGAATCTGCTCTTTTCATGGTATCATAAAACCTTTTCTTGTCTCCCTCCCCACCCTGTAATGGCATATTAAGAAAACAAACAAACAATACCCAAACTCCTCAGGAGTGGTAACTACTCTTTGGGATTTTATTTTTTTTATTTTGTACGGGACACTGAAAGCTTAAGAATTTGATCCAGCAAAGAGACTTTTCCAGCACAAGGAAAGTCGTTTCACCACCTGCACAAGTCAAACTAAATGCAGGCTTCTGGGCTCTGCCCACCTCCAGTCATGCTATCTTTGCTGGTCACCAGCTTATGGATTTAACGCAACAAACAAGAAAACTGTATTTAGAAAGGTAATTTCCTTGCTCTGACTTACTGCAGACGAGTGCAAGCATTAGTGCTGCCCCAGGGAGGGCAAGGAAAGGGCAGTTGGAAAAGACAGGGAAAAAGCAGGAACTCTTTTGGGCAGCCCACACCTCAAGATGTTTATATCATTTGTGAAGTCAGAACCTATGAGCTGTTTCAAAAAGAAAACCAATTCCACTCAAAGTAGTTAAATTTCCATCCTTATGGAAAAAAAATTATAGTATTTTCATGAAAAATTACCTATATAAATGAAAGATTTCCAAAGGAAAATGTACTTGCTGTTATGACAGATTTCCAAAGGAAAATATACTTGCCTTTTGAAGCAGCAGCCTTACTCATTTTTTTTTCCCACTGAAAAACTTCACGAAAGTCTGCATTTAGCATTTCAAGTATAACCACATGAAGCAACCTCACACATTTGGGTACACATACTCACGCAGAACTCTTCTAAGTCCATGGATGTGCATCAGTTCATTTTATTATTTTTTTACTTAGACTTATATATAAACTACATAAGACTTCAAAGACATTTTAGGACCAAAATAATGAAGATGAATCTCTTCCTCACCATCCCAAGCAAATCCAAAGAGTAATTCTGATGTCTCCTTATTACTTACAGGTCTCCTGAGTAAAACCTGTAATTTTCTCCTGTTCTTTCAGTCAGATAAAATTGTATCTCACTCCTTTGCAATATTGCTGTGGTTTTGCAGTATAATTAATACTCTAAGGAAACACACACTGTGAGAATCTCTTCTAGAAACTGACCTGGCAAATGACCTCTATGTAAAATATGGAGTAAAGCAGTATCTACTTAGCTGATAACTAAAGTGGATAGAATAAGTAACTGACATAATATTGCTCATGATCAGCAGCAAAGGCTCCAGATTGGGCAAATAGGTAGGCAGGTTGTTTAGACCCTTGGCCCTACCACTGATGCATCTTTGGATCCTCCTGAGCACTGTGGCAGACCATCACTGTGCACAAGGAACTAGGCTGACCCACGTGTAACTCTGGTGCAGTCCAAGATGCTCACCCTATGGCTTAGTTCAATACCTAATGTGGGATCCAGCTCTTCACGGACTAGTGGAAATGCAGGGCTGGAAGGAACCCTGAGAGACAGTGCAGCCCGCTCCCTTTCCCTGGGAAGTGAGGAGGGTTGTTTCTGCACCGTGAACATTTTTGCTTTTGGCCACGAGAGCTGCTTGTCAGCAGGATGCAGTGTTTTCTTAAAAAAAGAAATTATAACCTGAATCTTCATTATTGTTCTTGTAGTGATGGGGTAAACTCAGACCAGAACTGTTGCTTATCCTATTGGTACCCATAGCTGCAATTCACACAGTTTATGATAACGGTAGATGATGTGTATTAAAGTGGATTAAAATAAATACTCAGAGTGTGCAGAGGCCCCTCAGAATCATGACCTGATAATACTGGTTAATTGTCTGGAGTTGATTAAACACAGATTGAACTGCTAGCTGTAGCCCACTTGTATTGTCTCTTTTCTTTTTAAAAGCACTAATCTTGAAAAAAGCCGCCCACATCCTAGATTTTATACCCAGGAATTTTGTCTTTGATTTCACTGGAATTAGTACATAAGGAAAGGAGAGAGTACAAGTGAAGTCTTTTTATGATCCCACCCATATTATTAGAATCAGGCTTGAGTTCTCACCTCTCCATGCCAGCCGGTTTGTAGGACTATCCGCTCGTTTTTGTACGTCCTATTCAACATTCCCCAGACCCGCTGGAAATTTTATGAGGAAGACCAAATTAGGGTTAAATGTCAGATCATCATCTTGGTTTGCTTTTTAGTGAAAATGAAAACATACCAACAAACAAGTTTTTTACTCAGAGCAAGTCTGGGCAACCAAAATGATGTCATGCAACCCCTGAAGGAGCGGTGGCAGCTCTCTAAGCTTCTGCCTTGCCTGGGAAGCATCGCTGGGATCTCTGGTGGCTTACGGAGCTGGTAGGGGTTTTCGTTGTAACAACATTGCCACCTAGTGCTCCAGTGCTACAGTTCAGACAGGACCTGGGAAATGGTGTGTTTTAACAGCCGAAACAAGTACAAAACAAGTTTGCTTGACACGTTTTTATTATTTTAGAAGAGTGGACAGGCTGCAAGAAATACAGTTATTTTGGATGATGCACTTCTGTCAAAATGCCTGTAAAGCACTACCAAAAGGTGAGGAATTGATATCGTAGTCATTGCACGCTTCTAAAAGGAAAGGTGAGATTTGTCACATGGAAATCTATCCACTCTAAAGCTAGGAATAAAGCCTAAATTGGGCATCTAGTCTCCTTCTGCTGTAGATGGCGATAGGTCGCACCCTCAGGTCATAATAGATGCAACCTATATGAGAATGTGTTTATTAAAGTGCACAATTTACTAATAAAAGTGTTTATTAATAAGCATGTGTTTATTAATATGCATAATAATAAACATATCAATAAACATCCTTTCTGTGTTTTTATTCTATCTGCTCGGCATCTAGGGAGGCACAGGGACTCAGACTGGGTGCCTAACTTACAGGTAGGTAATTTGGGGTGATGTGAGTCTGGGTGTAATTCTATGGCAAAACTAGGAAAAGAACTGGGATCTTTGCAACCCTGTATCTTAGCCACATGATGACCTCTCCTGTACACCTAACTTTTAGTGAGAGTGAAGGAACATGCCACTTCTGAAACAAACCAAAACTTGTTTGTGTGCTTTTGCAATGATGTATGAGGTGCACATTCACATAACTTTTTGAGGAATTTAGGGGTTTGAACAAATTACGTTTGATCCCACTGACTATGCAACTACAAAAAGAGAAAGGATACCTGCAGGGCAGAGGTAGGATTTTATTCCCAAAAGAAAACAGCATAAGATCATCTGTTCTAGATAGTCTTGGGGAGAAGGGTCAAAGTTTTCTCACTGTAACTGTTGATTTGGGTTTTGCCCAGCGAAATAGCTGCCTTTTCTGCATGTTTCCAGGTACACTGCGGGAGGGAGATTTCTGGCAGCAGAGGTGTAGAGATAGGATTGAAGCAGACTGGCTGCAGACTGTGTTCTTGCATTGTTCCTACCCAGCATGATTTTGGAAGTCACATAAGTTAACCTGTACATTTTCATATGAGATCTGGTTTCAGGCATCATCATGGTAACTTTCATTTATCTATATGGGTTTAAACCAAAGACACAGTGCTTTAGCATAAATGATATTATTCTGTCAAAGGCTCTGAGAGTACATAAGTATCTGGTACTGATGTCTACACCACCACATCTTCTTATTCTTTCACTAGTACTAAGCCGGAGACTACATTTTGGGTACTACCTCTACCACAAAATTTAAGCAAAAGATAATCACCTTACTCTTGTGTACACTTTCTCATTGAACAGTTGCATTAATTGCAACACCAGCATGGATATCTCTCCAAGACTGGTTATCTATACCGCTACCATTTACCCTAATAGAAATACACACAAAACTACATGTTTCTTGCTTCTCTGAGGTAAGATGTGTCAGTACACTGATAGCAAATACAAGTGGTTAGCGCTTTGGGTTGAAATCTCCTGTAAAAGATGTTCCACTGAAACCTCTAGGCAACTTACATTTGGATGAATCCAAATGCAGCTCCATCTGTCAATACAAGATTGCAGGATTACTCTATTGGCAGTGTCCAAGTTACGGGGAAACTGCTCAGATATGAACTGCCTGGCTCAATAACCCACAGAGGCAAAAGTCCTGATATTTGTGATAGTTTACAGTAATATGCTCAGTGTCCTACAGCTGTATCTGGAAACGTAAAGAGTTTAGCAAATCAGCAAATTTTCCTTGTGGGCCTTCTTGTTCTTAAACTGGAGAAGTATTCCTCTGTGTCCTAGCTGTCATTACATGTTTGACAGATTTCGGAATGGGATGTAACAAGGTGTCCAAAACCATCAGAGACAGATTTTCCTCCCATACTAAAATAGACAGTAGTAACTTGGTCTCTTTAGCAAGAATCATCTGCCTTGTAAAACTGGTAAGTGGGTGGCTGGGAGCTCCTGTCTCTACACATGACTTACTAGATACCTGCAGAAGAGGAAAAAACAGCCTCTTTACCTTTTAATTGTTTTATAAATTGTTTTTCCTTCTTTTAAAAGTAAGAGATGTAATTGCACAGAGACTAACCCCCCATAAAATGTGACTTCTTTGGAAACACATCTGGTGCCCTAAAATTTATTGTTAAAGGTATGATACTCATCTAGTACCGGTTCTCTCTGTCATATGGAGGTTGTCTTTGTCATTATGCCATAATCTTCATTTGTGGAAATAACAAATAAACAGAGGGGTTTTTTTCAGGTGATCACTTAAAAATCAAACAATAGAGAGTAGGCCCTGATCTTGACCCATCTTTGACTTTTAGATCTGAGTATTAAATAAATGCAAAGAACATGTGAAGATAACCAGAGTGGGGTTCTTCACCTCTAACTGAAAGGGTCTTTTTCTGAGGCAGTCACACCCGCAGATAGGCTTCTGTGGAGCACACATCTTCTGACTTCTTTTAGAAGTCTGTGCTGATGTTTCTGAGATGGATCTGGATACAATGGAAAAGGTCTAGCTCAGATATAGATGTCTACAATGCATAAGCGATGACAATGCAACCACATCAATTCCACCCCGAGTAAGTACTGCTATAAATGACTTCCTGCAGTGACAGGTAGGGATGAGCTCATCCAACTAATTTCCTAGTGTCATGACTCAAAAGCATTTTTTTCTGACCTCAGTGTTGTGACTGCAGATTCCTTGATGTCAGTAGGCTGATTGCCCATTAACTTCAGACATGTCAGTCCTGCTAGTGCAAAGCTGTTTGGAAGGAAGATATCAGGCACAATGACAATGACCATTAAAAATTAGGTCCTATTTGCACAGAAGCCCTCAAGCAGAGGTGACAGACAAGGATGCTATGCCTCTCACTTGGTGGATTGATCAGAACAAGAGTAAGAATTTTTTTTAAAGTATCTGAGTGCATAAATCCTGCGGATTTTTTTGAGTTTGGTCATCTTAACACTTCTGTGAATCTCATCAGGTGTTTGTGCATGTCTATAGGCACTCAGGTACATGTGGAAATCTGGTTGGTGATTCTGGAGATTTCCTGTGGAGAGAGATCACACCTGAATTAAACTGTTACAGTTACAGCCAAAAGTGGAAGGACTAGAATATCATGTATATGGTAGGTCTTGCCAAACTGAGAAATGAATTATGAAAATCTTAATCATTGCAAATAAGTCCATAATTGTTAATACTTGGACTTCAAAATATATTTTTATACTAGATTCACAGGGAATGTTTTCATGCAGACACAAACTTTTCAGAAATGCCCTATTAGAAAGTTCAGCTTACATTATACAATGGGCAGAGGCAAATTCCAAGCTGTCAAGCCCTTCACTTAAAAAATTTCTATATCACTGTCCCCAGACAAACACATATCAGGACTGTCAGCTGTGACATCTTATCATGGAGACGTGGTGGGATGAATCCTATGACTGGAGTGTTGGAATGGAAGGATACAGGCTCTATAGGATGGACAGGGAGGGGAGATGAGGAGGGGGGATCACCATCTATGCCAATGACCAGCTGGAGTGCACGGAGCTCTGCCTGGGAATGGATGAGCTGCTGACAGAGATCCTGACGGATCAGGATTAAAAGGAGAGCAGGGACAGGTGACATTATAGTAGGAGTCTGTTACAGGCCATCTGACCAGGAAGAAGTGGATGAGGCCCTCTATAGACAGATAGGAGCTGCCTCACATTCACATGCCTGGTCCTCATGGGGGAATTCAACCACCTCAAAATCCGTTGGACGGACAACACAGCAGGGCATAAGCAGTCCAGAAGGTTCCTGGAATGTGTTGATTATAAATTCCCTCTCCAAGTGATAGAGAAGTCAACAAGGAGAGGTGCTATGCTAGACCTTCTCACCAAGGAGGGGCTGGTGGGTAATATGAAGCTCAAGGGCAACCTTATCTGCAGTGACCATGAAACGGTGGAGATCAAGATCCTTAGGGCAGTGAGGAGGGCACAGAGCAAGCTTGTTGCCCTAAACTTCAGGAAAGCAGAGTTTAGCCTCTTTAGGGATCTGCTTGGTAATGTACCATGGGATAAGGCCCTGGAGGGAAGAGGGACCCAAGGAAGCTGGTTAATATTAAAGGATCACCTTCTCCAAGCTCAGGAGTGATGCATCCTATAAAAGAGGAAAGTAAAAACACCAGAAAGCCTGCATGGATGAACAAGGTGCTCCTGGTCAAGCTCAAACACAAAAAGGAAGCCTACAGAGGCTGGAAGCAAGGGCACATAGCCTGAGAGAAATACAGAGAAATTGTTCAAGCAGCCAGGGATCAGGTTAAGAAGGACAAAGCCCTGATAGAGTTAAATCTGGCCAGGGGTCAAGAAAAGCTTCTATAGTTAAATCAATAATAAAAGAAAGACTAGGGAAAATGTGGATCCTCTCCAGCGGGTAGTGGGAGACCTAATTACCTGGGATATGGAGAAGATTGAGGTACTTTATAATTTTTTTGTCTCAGTATTCACCAGCAAGTACTCCAGCCACACTGCCCATGTCACAGAAGGCAATGACAGCAACTGGGAGAATGAATATCGACCCACTGTAGGAGAAGATCAGGTTCGAGACGATCTAAGGAACCTGAAGGTGCACAAGTCCGTAGGACCTGATGAGATGCATGTGCGGGTCCTGAGGGAACTGGCAGATAAAGTAACTAAGCCACTATCCATCATATTGTGAGAAGTTGTGGCAATCCAGTGAAGTTCATGCTAATGGGAAAAGAGGAAACATAACCCTAATTTTTAAAAAGGGTAAAAAGGAAGATCTGGGGAACCACAGGCCGGTCAGTCTGACTGCTATGCCCAGAAAGACCATGGTGCAGATCCTCCTGAAAACTATGCTAGAACACATGGAACATAAAGAGGTGATTGGTGACAGACAACATGGCTTCACTGAGGGCAATGTGTGTCTGACAGATTTGGTGGCCTTCTGCAACAGGGTTACAGTAACAACTGGTGTCATCTACCTGAACTTGCACAAAACTTTTGACACAGTCCACATGACACCCTTGTCCCTACATTGGAGAGCCATAGATTTGATGGATGGACCACTCAGTGGATAAGGAACTGGTTGGATGGTCGCACTCAAAGTGTTGCAGTCAATGGCTCGATGTCCAAGTGGAGAGCGGTGATGGGTGCCATTCCTCAGGAGTTGGTGTTGGGGCCAGCACTGTTTAACATCTTTGTTGCAGACATGGACAGTGGGATTGAGTGCACCCTCAGCAATCTTGCTGACAACATCAAGCTGTGGGTGTTGTTGACACTCTGGAGGGAACGGATGTGTCACCCAGAGGGACCTGGACAGGCTGGAGAGGTGGATACCTGCAAAATTCAAGAAATTCAACAAGGCCAAGTGCACACAGGTCAGCAACAAGTCCTGCACACAGGTCAGGGCAATCCCAAGCACGAATACAGGCTGGGTGATGAGTGGATTCAGAGCAGCCTTGCGAAGAAGGACTTGGAGGTATTAGTGGATGAAAAACTGACTATGAGCCAGCAATGTGCACTCACAGCCCAGAAAGACAACTATATGCTGGGCTGCATCAAAAGCAGTGTGACCAGCAGGTGAAGGGAGGTGATTCTCCCCCTCTACTCTACTCTCGTGAGACACCACTGACAGTGCTGTGTCCAGCTCTGTGGTCCCTAACATAAGAAGGACATGGATGTGTTGGATGGAGTCCAGAGGAGGATCACAAAGACAGTCAGGGGGCTGGAGCACCTCCCCTGTGAAGACAAGCTGAGAGTGTTGGGGTCGTTCAGCCTGGAGAAGAGAAGGCTTCAGGGAGACCTTTAGGTGGCCTTCCAGTAGTTAAAGGGAGCTACAGAAAAGCTGGGGAGGGACCCTTTATCAGGGAGTGTAGTGATAGGACAAAGAGTAATGGTTTTCAATTGCCAGATTTTGATTAGATCTAAGGCAGAAATTGTTCCCTGTGAGGGGGGTGAGGCCCTGGCACAGGTTGCCCAGAGAAGCTGTGGCTGCCCCCTCCCTGGAAGGGTTCAAGGCCAGGTTGGACGGGGCTTTGGGCAACCTGGGCTAGTGGAAGGTGGCCCTGCCCATGGCAGGGGGGTGGGACTAGATGGTCTTTCAGGTCCCTTCCAACCCAAACCATTCTATGTTTGTATGATTCTATGTGCAGAAGTATGGTCTCTGAGGTACAAGAGATTTCGAACCAGAGATGATATAACATTGAGAACTTTTGACCAAGGTTAAATTCTGTCCAGTTTCTGAAGTCAAAGAGGAAAATCTGCTTTTACCTGAACATCAATGTCCCTGCTACATCTATGAGAACTAATCTCAGCTGTTACTCACCAGTTAGGGGTTCGGGTGGCCAGTATAATTAGTATACCAGATAATATGAGGTGTACTTGTCCACAGGGAAGAGAAGAAATAGAACTCATTGAATTCAGTCTAAAATTGATTTTTTACTGAATCTGGTAAACAGTAGGGTTCCTCCAGGCTCCCGAATTCCCAAATTAAGAAGCACAACAGACTGTCATGCAAACCTGCTTAAAATCAAGTCCAGATGATTTACTGACTAAACTAAGTAAAGCAAATCTTTGCTTTGACTGCAAATAGCAGATTTTTCAATTTAAACTTAAAAAAGAGACTCAATAGACAAGTCATCTTGAGTCAATCAGAAAGAAAGAAGTTGCATGATTTTGTGTAAAAAAAAAAAAAATCTTATTTGGGAGATTAGGACTGGGGAGACACCGTGTTGCACATCACAATGCCAAGTGAAACCTTTTGATATTTAAGAACAGAAAAGCACAGTACTGGATCAGGCCAGTATTCTGTCTCCAGTAGGAGACAAAAATTAATTTCTATGGAAAAACATAAAATAGGATTTCTTCAGAATTCTCCCCCAGCCTGAAGTACTTTACAGCTCAGGGATTTCCTGTGCCTGAAATCATACTTTTTGTCTAACTCAATGAACATCTTCTCTGAAAAGTTGTACAGGCAACACTTGAACTCATCTGAAGTTTTAGCACTTGCAATCTCTGATATCAGTGTCTGGACACAGGAAATTCCATGGGCTGACTGCATGTTGTATGATCAGAGACTTCCTCTAGTTTCTTTTCTATCTCTGAGCTGTTGTTTCATTTGTTTCACCTCGTTGTTGCACCAAGACAGTGAACAATCATTTCCCAATGTATCAATTTTTACTGAATTAAAAAAAAAAAAAAAAAAAAAAGATCCTAAATATTTATAGTTTGCTGAATGACTGTGACTCCTCTTGCTTCTTCCCATAAAATGGGAAGGAGAAAATGTGCGTGTCAAAGCCACTCTTCCCTCCAGCTGTTGTCTGTAACTCTGCTCTAAAACAAGATACTGAGCAGGACTTTGAAAATCCTTCTAAGAACTGCCTGGAAAATAACTTAAACTGGGCATTACCTTTGGCCCCCACTGCTTCTTGTGTGCATGCTGGAATCTTTTTGACAGAAAGTCCTAGTGTGAGGTGAAAACTGGTTTGGCACCACAGCAGAGACAAAGCAGAATTCTGGTCACAGCTGCTGTTGTCAGATGGGCAAAAAAAGACATGTTTTTTTTTTTTTTAAAAAAAAAAAAATGCACTCTCTGACATAATTTTATGGGCAATGATGCCAAAGTTGGGAAATACTGCCTCTAAGACTGTAGTCTTCTCATATATTTCCTCTGACTTTGCCTGACATCTGTGATTTGCTTTCACATGTCTCACTGTTTTTATTGTGGTTACAATTTGTGTCATATTTCCTATCCGGACCTAACGAGGAACAAGAGCATTCATAGATGTGCTTCACAGCTCAGATTTGTTAGATGATGACATGCAAAAGTGACAGAAATTACTTATTAATAAATTTTTAGCTCCCAATCATTAAAAAACCTGTGCATCAGGCCACACACGTGCCCTGAGAGTGTCTTAAATAAGATCTCTAATTCAACAGTAAATATTGGGGTTTTTTCTTCTTCATTTCTGAACCCTGATGTGTGCTTGTGGTATTTCCAAGATTTTCTCTGATATCACAAAGTCTAAAACTTTCACAGTTTTTATCAAACAGATTTTCTGTAAACAAAATCTAGTACAGGTATAAAAGTTTGGATAACTAAGCATCAAAATTCAAGTAAAGTATTGAGTCTTTCTCAATTTAAACATTAATGCAAAAATGTCTCCAAATGTGCATACTAACAAAGATACAAACTTGTATGTGTTCATTTTCCACTATAAATGAGGGAAAAGTTTGGCATCTTTTCTGAAGGTTAAATTGTCTCACCGATCTGCTGTCAGATGTCCATGAATAGATTAAGGCAAGAAGATGAGAAATAAGAGCTGAACACTTGTGGTTGAGAAGCTGCTGGGAGCGTCAGTGTTGATCTTTGTCTATGTTGAAGAGCAAGGAAGTCCCCAGAAAGAAACGAGCTTCCTGGTTCACAGAAGATCTCTTCAAGACAGATACAAATTTCATTTAGAGGGTGTTAATTAAGGTCTGTTGAACACTCTGGATAAATTTCCTGAGACATTAATTCAGGACTTGCAGATTTGAGGAGTGATGAGCAAACTTTTGTCCGATAACCCTTCTGTCTTCTAGGACCTGGAAGGCTCCTGGTCTTTGTATGGACACAGACTTCAGTGGTGCTACCTTACAGCTAACAGCATGGCAATGGAGAAGGTACAGAAGCCAAACTCCCACCTGGCAGTGGATCATCTCTCTGGTAAGCGCAGGCAGTAACCAGGTTTCAGAACAACTAATGACTTAGCCCCAGTGTTGACTAAAACCATCAGCAAGAAACTCCGTCATGTGAATTTACACAAAACATATTTCTTGGGTCAGGCATAAAATCAAAATTCCTTTAAGGAAGATGAGACTTTAAACACTTGCTGTCGGGAAAAAAAATTAGTCTCCAAAGGCCTTATCTCATGCATGATACAGTCACAAACATCTGCTTCCGTTTCAGTTTTTCCTTCTGTTAAAAACTAAAGAGAGTGTTTCCAGATCCCTGGAGCAGCTGTCCCTTTTAAGCTAGATACATAGCAATATGACACACACTGTTGGACTGTGGATGGGAAAATGCTGTATTTATCAAAACAGACAATTTTTATCTCTTATTTTTGGACAATTGCTAGGCAAAGCAGAGGAAGTTTATTACCAGGTTTTTCATACAGTATTTTGAATTCTGAGTTAGAAACTGGCAAGTATATGTGGCATATTTCAGGAGACTGTTATCAATAGGAAATGTGAGATGCAAATTCAGCTAAAGCCTACAGTTTAATCCTCCTTAAGAGACTCATTGGTGTCCACTTTATCAGGATAATGAGATAGAAAACAAATGTCCTAAGGGAGACCTTAATTAGGAATTTTGGAAGGTCTGTTAAAATGAGTATGTGATGACTGATTCGGCAGGTTTGCTGTGGTTGCATTTTGTTGCTAATATGCATTTGCAAATATAGCTTGTTCTCCTAAGCTTCAAAATGTATTTGAGGTCTAGTTCAAGTAACTCTCCTCATTCTATGATTTTTTTAAATCCTTCCTTCAAATTTGGACAGAACTTCAGTCCCTCTGCCCTGTCAGACATTAGGCTTTACTTTCAGGACTCCTTACAAATTATTATATGTTGGTGTTCAGTATGTGAAGCTATCTGAATCTTACAAATCTGATTAAGGATAATCTTAGGGCAAAAGAGAGGAGAGAAATTCCCAGTCAGGACACACACTCCCTGCTCAAGCTGGGGAAAATGGTTTAATTTTATTGTGCCTCTGATCCCTGCCTGTAAAATGGAAAAGAATATTATTTGTTTCTTTGTGATATTTTTCTTATGATTATTGTTACCTATTTTAAGCTTCCTGAGACAAAAGCTGCTTTACACTGTGTGTATGTAGACCACACAAGCTCTGATGCTGATTGTGGATATTAGCTGCTCCTGCAAGATAAACATATCCTCATCCCATCCCACATTCTTTTTGGATTGCAGCACATCTCCCTTCTCTGCTTTCTCCATGGCTTAAGTCCTGCTTGACGATCACTTATTACTTGCTGCTAATTCAGCCAATTAAATGTTATTTCATGGACAAGCGAATTTCCAGAAGCTGAGTGACTCTGCAGCGCTCTGAGCCCAGAAGCAAGGAAGGATTTTCACTGCATCAGCACAGCCTGTGGCTTGAGAATGCCCCAGGCCATGAACGGGTGGGGTCTGGAGCATGTAAAGGAGAAATACCTGCCTGTACCAGCCGTGTTCTTGCTGTCTTTCTCACAAGTCTTTTACCAGACACTACCCAGAGACAGCCTTCCAAACTGTAGGGACATTTGGCCTGACTATAATAGTAATAAAATAAGTTTAACCTTTTATTATTATGCTAGTAATTTAATTTGATAACAGTTTATTACTGTATGATAGTTTTATTGCTATAAAACAAGGCAGTAACTTTTCCCTGATCCAAGACAAGAGAGTTCACATCTACACGGATCAGCTTTCTCGTCCTCCACAACCAATGATAGTACATGAATTTCCTGCTAGACGTGATCCCTGTGTGCAGATCACCAGAGGCTATGTGGCTGTTGCTGGTTGGCCTGGGCCAAAACCAAGCTGCGAGTCCAGGAACTGTTCTAGCAATTAACAGTAGAGTTTAGCATATGGTTGTGCTTGAACCACGGCCTGGCTGTGCTTTGAGAGCACAGCTGCAGACAAAGGGACCCAAACACAGACATTCCCTTTATGGAAGAATGTACGTCTGTAATACCAACAAAGAGAGATGCGCAGAACTCCAAAACATTTTGCCTGCAGAGAGTTCTGCTACTGATGCCACATCTGTGGGTTGTTCAGGACCCACAGGGCTGGCACATCCACAAGGGAGGAAAGTGAGCCCACGGGGGTGCCTTGATTGGCAGCGTTGACTTGCCTGAGGAAACACAGCTGTCCTCTTCTTTTCCATTTAAAACCAAAGACAAGAGCAATGTTGGTAGAGGTTCATTTTTAAATGTCACCTAGAGGTTGGAGAGCTCCTGCAGGATAGACAAAACCTGGGTTCTGTGCTCCTCTCAACATGGAGAGCAGGTTAAAGCAACAGCTTTTCCAGCCACAGGCTGGGATAGGACCATCTACTTTCACCTCCTGTCAAGGCTAAATCTTTGTGTAGAAAAGTTGCCACCAAATGACTCAGTTGTCCATAATGGAAATCTAGAAAAAAATTCCAGCAGTGAACTCCAGGTTCACAGCAATATTTATCCCAGAAGTACAAAAAAGTGATTGTGTAGGACACACCTTTTTTTGTTGACTTTTCAGGTTAGTTGGGTAAAATAATTCAGCCCAAAACCATCTTTTTGCAAGGTACATAACTTGTCTTGCTGACTAGACAGGAGACATGGGCTCTCAGTTCTGGCTGGGCAATGGCTGCTGCAGTGCTGGGAATAGCTGAATTTAGGTTCCTTTCTGGCTGTGAGATGTAGTGTTTAAGGTGGCAGTCTTAAACGTAGAAATTTTCAGAGCAGTCCCTTGGATGAAGATGGTGCATAAGGCCTCTGGGGGGATATCCCAACTATTTTTTTCCTGAAAAAGAAAGTTTGAGATACCAAAGAAAGACAACAAGGTTGTCCCACTTTTCTGGCAAGGCTTCAATTTGATAATTACTGTCTCACCTATCCATATTCCCTGTGCAATTTTAATTGGAAAAGATTACATGTGTGTCCCCCTTGAATTCATGGGACGTTGCTCAGTTGTTTTTCATATTTGCCACACTGCCTCCCAAAATACAGTGAATTTTCTCAAATCTGGCAGAGCAAAGGACTGTGTACTGAAGATTCTTTACCTCTGTAATTCCATCTACATGAGAAACATTTTGTCCCCATATGCAACCCTTGGAAAAATCTTTGGTACAGAGATGATCTGACATCACAGGAAGGCCTATCTCTTCTAGATATCTGTATCAGCTTGATCATGCATTTTTATAACAATTTTTATAATTTTTATAACAGTGCCCTACTGGTATGATGCCTAAATATAGGTCTTGGTAAAATTCTATAAAATATCATTTATAATTTTACTTCCTATTGATCACTCTGTACAAAAAAAAAAAAAAAAGAAAAAAGATGTTTTTTCCTCAGGTTGATTTGCCTGACTTTTAATTTCAGGCAATATATCATCAACTTTTCTCTCTGAGATGGAAGAGTCTTATGATTCCTGATATTCTGTGCATGGGAAGTATAAACTCAGGGTAGTCACTGTTAAGTCTTGGAAATGTAGTAAAAAAGATGGAACTCCTTAGGTTTCCCAGAGTAAGCTTTTCAGTGCTAACAGTAGCTTTCTGCATGTTGTTCAGTTTTCCAACATTCTTTTTTAATGTCTAGAGGTCTGAATTCAATAAAGTATTGATCTCTTCAGTGATGTGCTTGGGGACAAAATCACTGCAATTTATTACTAACCTTATGTTACAGACATAAGAACATTATTAACTCCTGTCCTTTCTAAATTTTTTTGCTTGCAGATGATGAACACAGTCTTTGAACAGAGCCTTTATATTTAAGAATATGACTTTCCAATTGCTCATTTTAAACATGTCATTGAACAGAAATGTTTGTCTAAATATTCCAAGCCACTATAGATGACAACGGCCATTTTATTTTTTTTTAACCTCTGAACAATTTACAATGGTTTTTATGGTGTTTCTTTGCTTCTCACCCAAGAACTTGTTGGAATAGTGGCTTTGCTTGATTACAGAATTAGGGTTCTATTGGCCTATTTGGTACTTCTGGACGTGCAGCAGCTAACGGTAAGCATCTCCTGAATCCCAGGTGTGCCTACTAAGTACATAGAAACTGGAGAGCATTGGATTTGCTGCAGATGTTTATCCCAAAATTCCCTTATCAGAAATCCCTGCGCTACACTGCTCCTCTGAAAACTCTGTTCATAGCAGAAGAGTTTTATTCAGAGCAAACTAGTTTTCCTCTGCACTACAAGCTTCCTCTTGACGTAAGCAATTTCTCTCCATCTTTAAACATTCCCATCTGAGGGATGGTATTGATAATGTTATGAAAAATCAAGCGTGGAATCACCCAGACATTTCATATTTCCTGGAGGGTTTCTGGCAATGCTCTGCTCGTCTGTACCACATTTGACTCCATGGTACCTGAACACCAAGCTGAGTCAGAGGGACTGGAGTTGCTGATGGTTTTTTATCTTTGAGAAAATACACTGTAGATGATTTCAGAATTGCCTCAGGGTCTTATTCTTGAGGTTTTAGTGTGCATCGGTTACAAGGGGAAAACAGTATTAACTAGAAACCAAACAGAAAATAACTAAACTAGGTCATTCCACAGCCAGTTATTATAAGGGCTTTCTAACCTCTCAAAGGCTTTCCTATTTCTGTCCAGACACTGGTTTTACAAAGTGCCCCTTCGGAGAGACAACTTGCATCTTCATTTTCCAGCACTGTCTTTCACACTTGTATGAAAAACCTTCACAGTCATTAATCACCAGCTTGCAGCTAAATAAGGCAGAACCTCTGAACCTTTCTCACACCAGAGTACCATTAAGAAAACAATTTATCATTTAACTCAATGTTGTTCGCATGCGAAGTTTATCTCTCCTAATGAGATGTTGTTCTCCATGGGTATTTTTTTCCCCTATTTCATTATTACAGCTCCCCTTAGGCAGGTTTCCCTTGAGTTTTAATTATGAAAACAACACCTGTTTCCAGTGACACTGTTGGAGTTTTCATCCACTCCAGAGAAAGCATTTGCTTCTCTGTTATCTTGAATGTCTTCCACTCTGCATTGATTTCCCAGAAAATGCTGTATCGATTTTATCTTGACATTTCAGCGAATGCCTCATCTTCCTCGTTCCTCCTTCTTCTGAATTTTAGAAAGCTGCACTCACCCTTGTTCTCTCCAGTCTTCCAATTAGGGAATACTTGTGATTCTCTTTTTCTGTTTTAAACCCCTGTGTGATCAGACTTCTTGCTGCTGTGCCCTATCCTTTTTGAACCTGCTCTCCAGGCCACTAGGGAAATGCAAGGATTTTTTTCTTGGTCTTTAGTCAAACCTTAAGACCTACTGCAATATTTCTACACAAAGATCGCTCTGCTTTTAAGCTCCACTTTGAGAGCTGTTTTCATCTGTCACGTTTGTGTTGGTTTGGATTGAAGAGTCTGGTGTTTTGTCACGTTCGGTACAACCATCATATCATCTAGTATTAAGTTATGCTTATGTTGCTTCAAGACCATGGGCAAAATGTTTTTCCTAAAGTATTCTGGCTATATTTGGAACCTGTGTTACTGTTAAGTTAGTGTTTTATTGCACTAGAAATAATAAATAGTGGTGAATAATAAATTAGTTCTTACCTTCAGTATCTTCTGTCTTTATCTCATATACAATTTTTCATCACTGCTGTGGGGAAAACAGAGCATCAAACAGCCAAAAAGCATAATATTCACTATATAATAATAAAGCAGCAGTTCACAACTTATACTGAAAGAACAAAGAATGGCAGGCTTAAAACACTGCCAGACTTATATTACTCATCTAGGGAGCTGGACAGCATTGACTATTAGACAAAAGATCTCTAAGAAAATTTCTGGATTCTCCATAAAGAAAGTGATTTATCATGCAAGCCACTGTGTCAGAGCCAAGCAATATTTTGGTCTCCAGTTTTGGATAAAACCAAAGGACTGAGTAAGATCTAAATCCCAAAGCACAGATGGATACGGAGGGAGTATGGGATCTATTTTGTCCAACACAAACCACCTAAAAAGAGACTACTTTAGAGATTCAGCTTCTTCCTATGGCTTATAAAGGTAAATAATTGAAGTGTCAAGACACTTGGTCTTAAGAAAGGACGGATCATCCCCAGAGCATCTCCCTCAACCTGACAGCAGAAGAATCAAGTTTAGACTGAATGTCTAATTTTTAGGTAGGCAAAGGTAGATTAGATGTTTTGCCCACTAAACGTCCCTGAAGCTTTCTAACACGAGTAGTTTCAGGTTTCATAGTCACATTCCAAATCTGATCACTATAGCCTGGCATGCTGATCACTGAAGTTTTAATGGAACACGCTTTATCACCCTTCTTGCATCCCTGATGCAATGAGTGTGTTAGCAGTTAATTCCCTGTCCTCCATCATCTGAAACCCAACTGTAACAAAACAAATAGCGCAAGCAAGCAATGTGTGCAATGTTTACTTCGTCCAGTTTTTTAGGGTGCTTCCAGATGAAAAAGTTAAAAAAAAAAAAAAAAAAAGAAGCTATGACTTAATTTCTTTCTTCTTTAGTAGCTGTGAGACAAATCAACTCAATTTTCACTGTGGATTTTCTGGATCACTATTACCTCACTCTTAGATACCTGAAATAAAATCCATAAGCATTTCTCACAGTTTGCAAATAAAGAAGTGATTGCTATGTATCTACATTTTAGATTTTAAATAAATAAATAAATAAATACACATTGGAAGAATATTATAGTAAAAATTGACACCAACCTCCCTCCTTTCCTCTTTCCCACCTTCTCCTCTTCCTTCCAGACCATGTCTCTCAAAATCCATATAATTTTCTGTGAGAACAGATCTTTGATGTTGGTGTTTATTTGCAGAAACCTCTTTATGGGTATGCATATATATGTCTATTATTATATACATATATATATATATATATATATATATATAAAGATTGTGGGACAAGCTATATTTTAGTTAATTAGATATCCATGCCATTAAAATATTATGCCCTAGAAAAAAAACCGGTTTCATCATTTTTCATTTTGTTACGAGTATTTTGAAGACCTGTAAGAATAAAGGTGAGCTTAAATAACAGGAATTTTCATGAAGGGCTACTAGGCCAAATTCACAGTTAATATTTTGAAATATATAAATGTAGAGAAATCTAATCAGAAAAAGTCTATTTAAATGATCTGGAAGATACAGGAGTAACAAACTTTTCAGTTTATTTGGGAAAGCTTTGTCCTAAGTTCTCCCTGCTGTCCCAATGGCAGATGGTAGTTTCAGTTTAGAGATGGTCATGAACAGCATCTTTGTATCTTCGCTACTACTTGGAATAAACATGGCAAGTTCCTGTGAAATGAATCTAAATTCAAGCCTACCTTCTTATTTTTCTCATGGACGATTCTCCCAAGGTTTTAAATTCAGGCCAGCAAAAGAACATGAGGTTTTCCTCACCCATACAGGACTTACAGAGCACTACATCACAATTACTCTACTAACGCTTTTCAAAATTGCCTTAGTTTTCCAAATCCCATCACAGATCAGCATGTTTCCCCTTCAAGGATTTCAGATGGCAAAATTTATTCTGTACCACAGTTCTTATACGTTTTGTTGTATTTAGCTTTCAGTGCTTGCTAGCAATGATACTTTTGGGCTAAAACTATGGTATATTAGGATTATCACTAATATGGAGGTGGCTGAGCATTAGTACCGAAAAAAAGGCTGAGACTAAGAGTTTTCAGGATAAAAGATAAGTCTTAAGTACAGTACAACATTTCAGATACAGTGGAAAGGCAATGAAGAGTCTTAAGGGCCATCTGTTGTGGTAGATATAGTAGTAGTTTATGTGGGAGAGGAGTTTGTGTAGACTGATGATAAAAAGGAGGTGAAGGACCTTGCAATGGAGACTTGATGTCTGGAAGATCTACAAACTGTGGTGTTAGAAGTCCATTTTTTTTTTTTTTCCCCAGGAGGTTCACAACATGTCCTGCAGCTCATGGTTCAGGTTATCCCTAGAATACGGAAAGTGGGGATGTAGTGAAGAATGAAGTGAAAGAGAAGGAAAGACTAGAAGAAGATTTTTTCATCTTAGAAGACTAAGGTTTTCAAGCTCTGAGCAATTCACTATAGTATAAATCAACTTACTCTATTAATATGAATAGTCTATTTTGTTCCAGTGGAAAACCCACAGACTGCTATTTAACATGAATTGGTATAACCTGGCCTTTAACATATTATGAATTTGCTTTATATTTTTGCCCTATTTTTTAATCTGAAAAAAAAATCATAGCTATGTTTGAACAAAGAGATTCCAATGGGATTGTTTTGGTTTTGTTATATTGCATCAAGAAAAAAGAAGGAGTAACATTTTCAGTTACGCGTGCTTCCAACAATGCGGATGACTCACATCCACAAAGTCACATTCCTTGAAGCACTGGTTTACAGGAAACTTTGCTAAAAGAACCAACCATTCATCAAGAGATAATTGCCAGCATTGGATAAACTTGCAGAACCCAAAGAAAGCTGAGGGACTATTTATGTTGGTGAAGACCATTACTCATCAGATGGCAGCTGCAGCTTTGGAACAGCAATTGCTGCTGTGCTTTGTTAAATTTGCTATTCAAAAAAAAAAAAAAAAAAAAAAAAAAAATCCACAAACAACACAAAAGTGAAACAAAAGCCCTGCTAATGTTTAAATTTTATAGTGAGATACAGCCACAAGGCACTAGCACAGAAGAATATTTCTGATTGGCTACCAGCTGTTGGACCTGAACAGATGAGCTGAAAAGTAGCAATTTACAAGCTATTTCATATTTAAAACTGTTAGGTCCTGTGCAAAACAATCTTTTCTCTCTGGGAAAAACAACAGAAAAAAAAAATTTAAAAACATCCCCAGAAGAAAGGAAACATCCGCTGAGAACAGATTCTCCTAGAACAATGAGACGTTTCAGATTTATCTTTATGCTTTCAAATACTTTATTTCTTTCAAACAAATATTTTATTCTTTCAGATGGATCAGTATCATTTAATTATGTTAAAAATCATACTTGTTCCTTAGAAACGTGAATTACTAAGTGGCTTCACCTCTGCCATGTTGTAGTGTCACAGTTTAACTTACAGCTCACTTTTTAATCATTGCTGCATTGGCAGAGCTATTTTAATACAAAGTCTTCCAGAATTTTTAATGCAGCTACGTAAATTGTGATTAATTAAGAAAGATTACTGTGCTTAAACTAGAATGGTAATAATAAATGTTTATTTCAGGAAAATGTAAAAGATTTGTGCAAAACCATTGCATTCTATATATAGTCCTTCATTTAACAGCTCTACAAACCTGCAAAAGTTGGTTCTTGTTGAAAACTGCCAGGCTACATACAATGAAATCTGGAGTAGTAATACCAGAGAGCTGTCAGTCAGCCATCCATCCATCTAATTGGCTTCTTACCATCTTTCCATCATGTTTTTTTTATAACTGGTCGCCTCTGGCTAAAATGCAAATCACGAGGAAGAGCCGTCTAGAAAAAGCTGCTGCTTTCTTAATTATCTGTCAGAGTATGGACCAGTGGACCCTGGGCCGCAGAGTAGAGTTATGCTAAGCAGCAAGGCATCATGGGAATTGGAGTGACAGCTCATTTTCCTCCTGTGTTTTTTCCGTGTTCGAATGACAATGCAGAAATACGGGTTTTTCCCACACTTTCTCTGAACACCTGGGCCAATGCTCAGGGGAACACAAAGCCAAAACTGTCACATTTCCAGACATGGTCTTATTGCTGTCACTGTGACAGGATTGTTGACAAATGCCAGCAGTCATCTCAGCATCTTGGGAAATGTCTGCCGTGGTTGTGTCAACAGCCTGACAGAAATTGTTAATGTTTAAACTTCTTCCACTGACAGAATCCTGTCTTGCTGACAGTATTTGTCATATGAAACTCAATCTTTGTCAAACTTGCTTAAAAATTAACACTTCCTCCATTTCTTTTGCAGCTAACTGCCTGTGTGCTTTTTTTTTTTTTTTTTTCTTAAGTAATAAGATTTCAACAAGGTAATATTCCACAGTCCACAATGAGTCCAAGAGCACAAGCACATTATGAACTTATGGCCAGCTTGTCCTTTTGACCTCTGCCACAATGATAATTATGCTTTTATTCCTTGCCCATTTTTTTTGCCTTAGGAATCAAAGTTCTGAATTATTCAAGAGCCATAAAAATCCTATTTCTCAGTGTACAATGTGGAAAATCAATTAAACAGAGTTAGCTTAGCACTTATATAAAAATCAAGTTACAAGTTTGTAGACATACATTAACTGAGTCCTTCTCCAACTTTGGTTTTGAAGGTCAGTCCAGCTGGATAGAGACACAGGGTCAGTAAGTCTTACCTGGAAACCTTATTCCAGCTCTAAATCTGAAAAGTCCTAGGATGAGTATCGGTTTGTACAAATGAAAAGGCAGGCCATATAATCAATGTTGTATAGCTTCCAAAAAAATTACCTGGGAATATCATGGATCATATAAATTTATTGGAGTGATCATGGCTGTACTCAAGAAGACCTGAACTGATCATCAATATCTCATCGGGTGCTAAGAACAAAGTGCTAGTGTGGAAGACTTATGCATATTTTTATGCCTAAGTAGGAAAACTTGAAGGACAAACACATGATCACAGGTACGGAGACCTTCAGGATGGTGCAAGGCATTTGAGATCCATTAGGAAGAGTTGCCTGTGAATCCCTAGGGATACCAAATCCATATCCCCTGGTGGCATCATGCAATCAATAGTTTTTAGGATGTCTCTAAGTCAGTGAAAAAATCAAACCTTGGCTGTTCTCAGTGACTGAAGGTTTAGCAAATGTAATGTCCTGGGTACATTTTAAAGCTAGGTATTTATACATTCTTGCTTATTGCCTTCACAGAAAATATTTAGTGGGCATTTCTCTAACCTTTGGGAAAGTAAATCTGTTCCATCAGTAATCCTTGCATAGGCCTGATGATGTGTCCCAAATGTTTCATTCGGATCGAATCTTATTCTTCCTTTAACTTCCTAACCTGATTTCTGTCTGTTGTTAATTGTCTGCCATTTTCTGGCCTCTGAAAAGAACAGAAGCAACCCCTAGATGGGCAAATTGTTACTCATATGTAGCATTAATATAAAGAAACAACATGACTGAAGACACTGAACATGGGACAGAGAGCTAAGGTTGCCTTTATCTTCACTTAGTAGCAACTCTGGTTTTCAGTGTGACTTTTTTCAGTTGCATAGGGCAAACTGTTAAAACTTAGGTTCCTAAAATTACTTATGAAGCACTATACATAAGCAATTAAGTGTGTGACCTGTTTCTAGAAGAGAAGACCATCTGACCCTTCAACTGTAGGCAGTAAAGGCTAAAGGTGCTCAGGATCTCTCTGAAATAGGGTATTTCTTTAAGCACTAGGTTCTTAAACAACTCATGACATTTGTCTATAGGTTGAGGTTGGACCTGGTATTGTCACATCTTACTCCTGCTGCTGGATGGACACCCTCAGTGTGGTTTCCTATACAAAGTGTGAGAACAGCTAGGTACCTAAGGATGAGACCTGTAGAAGTCAGAATCCTGAGTGAGGGACTGCCTGTAAGAGGAAGAAATGTGAGAGAGAGGAAGAATGAATCTGTGGTCACAGTCCTTAATTATATGAACGTTTATATACTTACACACTTTATATCCAGACCTACTTCAGCTTCCTAGTGGATTGAGTCTGACTGACAAGAGAGGTCAAGGAGTGCATTTGCTGTGAAATTCTGGGATTTTAGCTGTTGAACTTTCCAGCATCATGATTTGAGTATTTTATGCTCACTGAAAGAAAAGGAGATGTCCCTGTAGAACAATCAAGGTACTGAGGGAAAGTGGGCTCCTCTTCCATTAAGAAACAGCTGAGAAAACATTCTCCATAGTCCATTTACAGATTCATAAAAAGTTATTTAAGAACAGGGCCTTATCTTGCCTATATCATCACTTTCCCACTTACCAAACTGAGATAATTATACTTAGCTACTCTGAAGTCTCTAAGAAATTGAGAACTACAAGATAATAGAATGGCCTAGTATTGTTATTTCCTGTTTTGAAATTATTTTGAAGCTTACTGCCAAAACATCATAATGGTGTAGCTTTGCTCTCTTTTACATCTGGACAGTGAAATCAGTCTGAATATTTTTTAAATTTTGAAATTTTATAAAATTTCTAACAGAAATGGGAGATATTGGATGCATAACCATGATCTGCTTCCAAGAACGAAATTTAAACACTGTTAAATTAGGACATATAAAATATTGCCAAAGGAATCTTTGCTGAATTTTACATCGTTTAATCTCACAAAGGTTTGCTTATGCTACTATATTTGAAGCCGATTATCAAGCAGAATCAATTATCTTTTTCCAGTGTACAGGAATGATGTCAGATGATTGCAGCAGATGGTAAAATTTGATATTGTCGATGTGATCTGTAATTCTAAGAAAGTTTCAGTTCAGAGATTTGAAAATTCTTTATAAAGCAATGTCACCTCTATTTTACAGGTAAACAAACTCAACAGACCAGCCAAAGCTGCAGAGGTAAGTGTGTAGACCAACTGTACTGATGCATAGGCATAGTTATGTGACTTGGTCAGAACCATAAGGAGAATTGATTGCAGACCCAAGTTCAAAATCTCGTGTACCCAGAATCTTACCCTTTGCATAATGGAAACAATCCCATATGTGTCTGTCAAGAAGCATGCTAGAGAGTTTGAAACAAATCCATCCTGCCATTCCTGAGTTAGCTGTGGGTGAAAGTTATGTGTATCTGTACAAAACAAAATTCTGGTCATAAATTTGTTTGGGTTTTTTTAAGTTATCTCTGTCAAAAAGAAAAGTTTGAAGATTTAAACTTGATTTCCAATTATTCATTTATGAAACATTAAATTTGACTGGAAAAAGAAAGGGATTTGATGGAAAAAAAAAAAAAAAAAAGTAAGTAGTCAGTGCTCAGCAATTCCATACCAGACATGAGCAATGAAAAAAACTTGAGCTACGCAGATGGAATCCTATCAGATGTAAGATGCAAAATTCAGCCCAGCAATGAAAGATTTTGGATACACACAGGGTTTATCTGGAGGCTGCTTGGAAGTTGGCGGACTGAAAGATAGATATTGAAACTTAAACCGTCTCTTTGTGTTCCCTGGCCAGCCTTGCAGAAACCTATTCTTCCCCAAACCATGGCACGTCTGTGCACAGCTTCTCTGAGTGATCACCTGCACTGAGCTAAACTGAAAATCCTTCATTCTCCTTGACACGACTATGATGTAAAGAAGAGAATAGAGTCAAAAAGCCTACGAGAGCAGAGCAGAGCGTAGACTATGCAGCCTGAGTCCTGGGCTAAATAATTATCTCTGGGTATTGTATTATTTGCATAATTAAAAAGTTTGGCTGAATTTCCGACATGCTGTCTCCTACACGAGGGAGGTGGTGGGGGTGAGTTAATCAGCAGGAGGAAAGTGAAGGTTAATGAATTGTTATTCAGATGGTGCAGGCCCTGTGAGATTTGTGGATAATTGATACCATTTGGGAGCTAAGGCAGAGTGGAAGACGAGAGAGGAGCTGCTGCAGCAGCTAGACTGGAAAAGAGCAAGCAAATGATAACTTAGCAATTATCATTTTGATGGGTTTGTTTGTCTTTTTTTTTTTTTTTTAACTTCTTTCTCTGTCTTGTGCTCTCCTTTTTTTTTTTTTTTTCCCCTTTTCTGTTCCCCCATGACTTGAGTAGAATTAAGATGGATGCAAAAGAATAATTCAAAAAAATTAAATATCTGGCAAAGGCAATGGCCTTTGAAATCTCATCTGGGAAACTGTCATACGGAGGGCGGAAAAGATAATTTAGTGTGAGCTGGAAGTGTAGTAGCAGCTTCAGGTTGCAGAGGCTGCTTTGACTTCAGGATGGGGTTTTTCCAGCAGGTCAAATTCCCCTTTTGCAGAAGTCCAGGGTCAGCCTTGTACTCCATTAGCCCACTCTCACTTATTATTCATGCTATGAAAACATCAAGAGGGCATAAACTCAGGCCTCACTGTGTTCATCATTATCCAAAAAGCTCATATCCCAAGGACCCTATTGTTTTAATCAATAAATCAGCATGAGAAGAAACCCGTGAGGTGACATGTAGTACCTAAAGCTACAAACAGGTGAGTAAAAAAAGCCCCATCTCCTGAACCGGGTCATAGTGAATCATGAACTTTAAACCATCCTTCCGAACCACATTGCAGGGGTTCACAAAGTTGCCCACATTTGACATCCTAAGGAAGATATGGGAAACACCAATAAAAGATTTCTGTCCAGGTACAGCTTTCAAAAAACTGTCATTAAAGGCAGGTAAAACGGAGGTCTAGGGCTGACAAGATGGAGGTCTCCTATCCAAGAAAATTATTCATAATTTAATTCAGAGAAAATTATTTCAAATTTAATATATTTATAGAAAAAAATACTTATAATTTAACTCAGGTGGTACTCTATTACTGGAGTTCTTTAGGGACCCAAAACAAACCTCAAGAAGCTCCTTGACACTGGTTGCCTACCAACATCAGTTTGAGACATTTCACAAACACATTTCAACTGCTTACTTTTGGCCCACAATCAAAAACATATCAACAAACATGTTGATTTTTTATCAGTCTAGAGACAGAACAAAATGTATTTCAGCCGCAATGCTGTTCTTGGATAAAACTGGCAATGTTAATGTATGGGGCATTTTGATATTTTAAAAAAAATCATTGCTATGGATCCCAGTTTACCTGAATAGGAACCTGTCCATTCTCTGCTGATCTCTCACCAAAACTGAAAGGTTTGGAGTGAAATATTTGGCCTTCAATGCACAAACATTTTGTGAAGAAAACTGAGGTCCGTGCTGCAGACAGAAAGTTGGAGGGGAAAGGCTGCTCAAAACAGCATCAGAATAAATTGCTTTTGTTTCTTGCCTCTTATTTAGATGGAGCCTGAAGGATAATGGTAAAAATTATTTGGCGAAAGTAATATCAAATTATTTTTCTCTACCACTAAGACACCTAAATGGCTGTTGTGGTAGAAACGTGACAGCTGTTGATAAAATCAGATTAGTAGTATGTTTGAGATAGAGTCCAAAAAGTTTTATTATGGAGTCCAATATAATAAGGAGGTTATGCAATGGCTTCAGCATATGGGACCAGGCAAAAGGTGGGCAAAGCACTTCAGAAAACTTTTGAGATTTAATCTGATTTTAGGAAAAGCTAATGTTGGTCTATATATTATGGCTAATATATATTTGTTAATTCTAGTCTACACATCACTTAAGAGGAAGAAGACCCTAGCAGAACTGCATCTTACTAGGAGGGAAGTGATACTTTCATTATGTTTTCATTAATTATTGCCTTCCTGGGAAATACACACTTCATTACCAGTGAAAGTTTGCTGTGGCTCCTAAGCATTTTGGTTCTCATTCTAGGTTCTGCAGCAAACCCACACGACTTTGACCCAAATGCATAAGATCAATATGATAATTATTTGGATTTTATTAATATTTCCCATCCTTTCCACTGGTGTTATTGTAGAACAACTCCATTTTCATGTGATGTCCCAGTGAACTGATCTTTTTTTCTTTCTACCTTACCTTGCTGTCTTTGAACTCCTTTTTTATCCCTTTTTTTCTTCTTTTTTTTTTTTTTCTTTTTTTCATATTACAAGTTCCTGCACCTTTGAGACCTTAGCAACTTCAGGAAAGTTTTATTTATTTATCAAATCAAAAATTCAGTGGGAAAAGAACACACACTCACACGTACCTGTATGGTGGGAAGGGGAGGGGGTGCAGAATCTAGGGCACAGCTTGCCATGATGAAAAAGATGACAGGTGCCCCCCACTGCAAGCGTGGGACTGAGAGACCGTGGATTGAATTTAAGGAAGATGCTAGTGACTTCAGGGAGAAGTCTTCTACCTGCAATATTTCCTTGTAGTTAAAATATACAGCACACTGCTGAAGCTAGTTATAGAGACAGGCAAGTGTGAAAATTAATTTAAGAGGCAGTTACACAGATTTTGGGTGAAGGTCTGAATAATGAAAATAGCACTGCTAGGGACATATTTTTGGCTGATTCCAGTGCTGAAATACACTGTAATGTTGGCTGATCTCAATTTAATACAATCCTTCAAGCAGGTGTCCTTGATGGTGCTTCAAGACTTCTTGCAAATAACTCCTTATGTTGCCGCTTTTAAAATATGTGGGCAGTATTGTTGGACACAACTTGCAAACACAAAATAAATGAAAAAAAAAAAAAAAAAGGAGACATGGCATTTTGCATTGAGGAGTGAAGCATATAAAGTAACTGGCTTATGCTCTAACAATAAGTATGGTGGAAAATATAATTCCAAAAATTTATCAGGGGGACTGAAATAAGAGTTAAATTAAAACTTTGATAAATATGCTCTGGGTCGCACGGATGACAGCAGTGGTCAGAGTGAAAGACTGAATATAGAGAAACAGAGTTGATGACTCCTTGATATCTCCCTGCAGTTCATCATAGATAAAATATTGCTACTTTCCCTCTGTGTCTTGTGTTCCCATTTTTTCTGTCAATCTTTTGATGCTACTGCCTTTGACCCAGGGACTACCTCCATCCTGCTAGCAGTTTTGGACGCAGTTTAATTGAATAGACAAAGCCACGTCAAATCCGTGTGCTCAGAAACTGAAACCTGAAAAACATAAATTTAAAGGCAAGGAAGCTTTCTGAAAACCAGAGATATTTAAACACCATTACCGAAACACTGAAAGAATTGTTGTCACTTCAGCTCAGCAAATCCAGCCAAGCTTAAATTTTCACATCCATGTTTCTAAAACTTGTGGGCTCAGTTTAAGGTAATCATCCATATTTCCTCACCTTTAATAAAATGGGGCAGCTTCAGGGGAATATTCTACATTAGACATTAGGTATTATGGTATGATGAATAACTCTGTCAAGATGGCTTTTTTCACCCTGTTGACTAAAGAAATGTCCCATGGATTCAGCTTAGCTTTTAGACTGACAGTATTAAGTGCTTTGAATTAGGTAATACATTTCTGTATATCTAATTTTCAGTAATCAGTAAAAATATGTAGATTAATCCTACAGTTTTACCATCCTCAGTAACAAATCTATCATTTCTCTTCATTTCTTTATCACTCTATTTTTGTTTATGATAGCAAATGCCTGGTTTTGAAAAGAAGCAGAATTTAATGTGATCCTAAGCCTTGATTTCTCCCAGAAAGAATACGCTGAATTTCGTTGCAGCAGATGTCATCACTGACCATTGAGTTAGAAACTTTCTACTTTATGGGTCTCGTGAAAAATTTAATCCAATCTGTTTTATTAGCAAAATCCAAGCAGTTGCAAAGCATAATCATCTGTTCTTGGAGTTATTAAAATAGAAAGGATTTATACGTCGGGGGGGGCTGAGCTTTTCAGAAAGCACCAGGGATATCTGTCCTTCTGACTACAGGAGGGTAGGGAATCTTTAGATTAGGAGGGTAGACAATATTTTCTGTCCCTCTGGTGGAAAAGCAGGATTGGAAGACGTGGAAGTCTTCACAGACTTTTTGCCTAGCCTAGTACTTTACCCCAAAGAATATTTCTTCTGCATCGACAGCTGCACAGTAAAAGCAACTCCGTCTGTTAAAATATGCAAATGACCAGCACGCATCTTTCCTCCCTCTCCTACTGGGCAGGGAATTCTGAATCTAAATTTATGGTGGAAAAAAACAGAGAATCAGAGTGAAGTGAATCTTAAAACAAGGGACTGCGGTGCATTTGGTTGGATAATGATTTCAGCAATGGAAAAAAAAAACCAAACAGGGACATACCTACTGGTTCTAGCAAAGAAATGTTTCGGCTCAGATTGGCAGAATGAGTGGACAGGACAGAAGGTCACTGAATTAAGGGAAAATTAACAACTAAGTCATATACTGAGAGGTCTTTCAAAGAAAATTTAATTTATAGTTATGGATAAAAGTACACCGAAGGAGAACAAAACGAAACAGGTGAAATGGACTGAGATGAACAAGAAAATTCAATTTGCCCTAGAAGACAAGCAGATTTTACTTATTTATTAACCCAAAGAAAAGAGCAACATTAATTCCACTTTCCTTTTGTTCTGTGTTTATTAGTTTTGCCTTTTGGTATATTAGGTTACACTTAATGTAGACAATGACTTAGGCAAGGTAAGGGTACCTGGTCATAACAATTCAAGACACCCAGTGCTGGTCTGTCTACAGCCACTGAGGATGGTATCTGACCTCAACATTTATTCAAAACAAGACTCTATCCAAAGCCTTAGCTATAAATTTTAGTATTTTCTGAAAGAAGTGAAGATTAAAGATCCATCTTTGAGATGAATGCAGTACACAAAGGGAGAGGATTTCCTAAGAAAATGGGTTGGGAAACATATTGTGGCACATCTGCACAAGATCACTGAAAAGATGAACTGTGTTTTTATTCTGCTTGACAAACCTGATCTTCTACAACAGGGTGACCTGCCTATTGGACGATGGAAAGGCTGTGGATGTTGTCTACCTTGACGTTAGTAAGGCCTTTGACACCGTTTCCTACAGCATTCTCCTGGTGAAACTGGCTGCTCGTGGCTTGGATGGGCTCACGCTTTACTGAGTAAAAAACTGGATGGATGGCCGGGCCCAGAGAGTTGCGGTGAACGGAGTTAAATCCAGTTGGCGGCCGGTCATGAGTGGTGTCCCCCAGGGCTCGGTGTTGGGGCCATTCCTGTTTAACATCTTTATGGATGATCTAGACGAGGGGATCGAGGGCACCCTCAGTCAGTTTGCAGATGACACCCAGTTGGGTGGGAGTGTTGATCTGCTCGAAGGTAGGGAGGCTCTGCAGAGAGACCTGGACAGGCTGGAGCCATGGGCTGAGCCCAACTGGGGGAGTTTCAATGAGGCCAAATGCCAGGGGCTGCCCTTGGGCCACAACAACCCCCAGCAGCGCTACAGGCCTGGGGAGGAGTGGCTGGAGAGCTGCCAGTCAGAGAGGGACCTGGGGGGGTGATTGACAGCCGGCTGAACAGGAGCCAGCAGTGTGCCCAGGGGGCCAAGAAGGCCAATGGCATCCTGGCTTGTGTCAGCACTGGCGTGGCCAGCAGGGACAGGGAAAGGATCTGAGCCCTGGGCTAGGCACTGGTGAGGCCGCCCCTCGATTCCTGTGTTCAGTTTTGGGCCCCTCACTACAAAAAGGCCATTGAATGACTCGAGCGTGGCCAGAGAAGGGCAACGGAGCTGGGGCAGGGTCTGGAGCACAGGTCTGATGGGGAGCGGCTGAGGGAATTGGGGGGGTTTAGTCTGGAGAAGAGGAGGCTGAGGGGAGACCTCCTGGCCCTCTACAGCTCCCTGACAGGAGGGTGCAGAGAGGGGGGATGAGTCTCTTGAACCAAGTAACAAGCGACAGGACAAGAGGGAATGGCCTCAAGTTGCACCAGGGCAGGGTTAGACTGGATGTCAGGAAGCATTTCTTTCCAGAAGGGGTTGTTGGGCGTTGGAATGGGCTGCCCAGGGAGGTGGTGGAGTCCCCATCCCTGGAGGGGTTGAAGAGTCGGGCTGACCCAGTGCTGAGGGATCTGGTGGAGTTGGGAACGGTCAGTGTGAGGTCAGTGGTTGGACTGGATGATCATCAACGTCTTTTCCAACCTAGATGATTCTGTGATTCTGAGATTGAGATAACAGAGATGATCATTTCTTATACTGAATTTTCTAGGCAGTGTTCCCTCTTAATTCAAGTGTTTTATGTTATCATACAGGACTGGCTCTCTGAACTTAGCAGGTGAACAAAGGTGAAAGCTAATAATCAGATTTGAGGGGGTTTTTGAACGTTGTTATGTGTCTATTCTTGAAAAATCCTAAACTTATTCTGCCAGACAACAACTAGAGGGAAGGTTTGGTCTCTCTCTAATTCAGATTGCTGGGGCACTTAGCATTCCAAATTCAGATCTTTATTCAAAGAATAATCAAAGAACAAGCTGGAAGATCTTATTAGTACAACTAACTAATCAGTGTAAAGTTATAAAGTTTCATAAATAAACAAGTTAATTTTGTATTGTTCCATGCTGGACCTTTCAAAACTGCTTTCTAAACCATCCACTAAATAATTTTGGCTTATGATATGATTGTCTTTATACATATCTCAGGGCCAGTTTCCAAAAGTCATCTTTTTCTGATGGTCACTTTGTGCAGAGTTGACCAAAAAAGTCCAAGCTGGTTTTCTTGAAACCATATAACTCCCTCTTTATTTTATGTAACTGTCTTTTTTCAGTTTCCTCCAGTCCCTCTGAACTTCCCTTCAGCATGATTTTTAGAGGATTTTTGTCTTTAGATACTAGGTCTCAGCAGGTGAAGAAGGAAATGCCAGAAGATTCAGTCTTTGTGTTCATGGCCATTTAGACACCTTATGGTAGGTCCTGCATAACCTATGGTTAGCAGGAATAGAGAGTGTTTTTACAGAACTCTTTGATGCTTTCCTAAAATAATTATCTAAGTTATAGAGTGCTGCCTGAATATATCACTCCCTGAGAGTGCTTTGTGTCAGTTCCTGAGATGATTGAACACAGTCGAGCTGATTCTCTGTCTTTGGGGTTTTTTCTATCCATGTCTCAGTAGAGTTCTGGGTGAGAACAAGGGTTTCTGATCCCTATAGTAATAAATAAACTAATTCTAGCAGTTTGCACTTTAGCTGAGCTGTATAAATGAAAAGGAAAAGGAATGAAGATAATCAGACAGAATATTAAAGTTCTTGTTCCAAGATACAGGTCACTACTTTTTTTTTTTTTTTTTTTAATTATTTTTTTTTTCTCCTTTCTAATGAATTCCCTTTCAATCTCTGTCCAGTCTTGAAGTATGGGATTTGTGGGCCTGTTTTACAGATGGAAGAGCAATGGCACATAATCTATACAGCTGTGCATGCAGTATCTGGCAGAGGTCCGGCTAGTTTTCTACTTGCCAGCAAACCACATTTTTGGCTGGAAGAACCAAAGTTGTTCCAACTTTATTGGCCCTAATCACACCAATACTTCCACATTATAGTAACTGGTGCCAAAGGCATTCATGTTCACTTCACTCCCTAGCAATGACTATGTGATCTAATTTCATTGTCCTTCAAAAAAAAATTTTTTTTAATGTGCGTAATGCTGATGAAAAATCTTTGCTGACATTATGTCAATTTTCATCAGCAGATCTCAAGGATCTTTGCAAAGGAGGTCAGTATTTTTATGCCCATTAACAAATGGGGAAACAGACATAAGCAGGTGAGGTATGTTTACTAAGGGTTTTTTTTTCTTTCTAAAATACTGAGAAAAGAACAGAACCCAATTTCCCAGGATGCACCTATACAAATAAACAAACCAGCTCCAAGGCATAGACTTGAGCTGGGTCTCACAGTCTTCCCACCATTTGTTAGCAGGTTCCTCAACACAGCTTTATCTGGTGCCAACTAGCATTCCATAATGCCATCTCCCTCCAGTGAAAGATCCATGGCCCATTTTATTTGCTAGTACAAATTCATCCCTTAATGTAAGTCCATGCCTTTCCTTATTTCTCTACATAATCAATGCAATCTTTTGCTAGTCATGAAATAAACACCAGAAGTTTACCAGCTTTCTAATTATAAATATGTTTGATATTGTCTTTGCCAATGTTCTCATACCTTTTTTTAACACGATTTTTAATCCAGAGTAATAACATTGGGCATAAGAACACTTAAATAGAAAGAAAATAAAATATAAAACCATTGTTCTTGGCTGATGTGCAAAGCAAGAATAAAAGACATCAGCTCTATAAGGTGACATCCGATAAGAATTCAGCTCCCTGAAACAAAAAGCATGTGTGAACATACCTTGCATGTGGGAGATAGACAGCAGGCAGTTTTGGAAATGGAGATGGAATACCTGAAAACAAGAGCTAAATTAACTCCTGAAAAAGCAAAGTGTCCTCTCACTGACAGTAGCAAAACCAAAACTAGGTACAAGCAACATGAAAGATATCCCCTAGGATCCACACCTTTCCCCCCACCTTTCTCAACAGCTTCATATATTTTAAACTATGCTGTTCAGGAATTTTACAACTGAAGCTTTTTATTTTTTTCCCCTCAGCAGAATATTAGAACATGCCAATTTTTCAGAAACAAATCTTTCAGTGTGTGAGAAAGTATCATTTTCAAGGATTTTTCTATCTCGAGAACATTCCAAACTGTGAGTTAATTTGCCACTTAAGAATGTGTAAAAAAAACCTGGTTCTGAAACAAAATGTTTTAAAATTATGAAAACAAACATTGGTTTTGACCTGATCCAAAATAGTATCTATTTTGTTTTATTTTGTCTGGTGAAAATGTTTGCTATTTCACTCTCTCATCTTGTACCAGAATTGGGAAAAAAGTGTGAAAATTTAAAATTATCATGGTTTAGAGGCTCTTTTCTGCCAGTTCTGATTTTGAGTCATTCACCTCTGTCTCACTGCCATCAGAGAGAACATAAAGAAATCACATGAAGTCTTAAATTTTCAATACATTTTACAAGGACTTAAGATAGTGCAGGCCAATTCCACCTGCTGGGAACAATTGCTCCTGGGTTTCCATGGAAGTGTCACGTAATAAAGTGGGGATTAATAAAATCATTGAAGTCCACTGTTGAAGCTCCATTCATGTCACCATCAAAACGTACCAGGAACAAGAGAAAAAACTAATCCTGAATTGCTTCATCAAGATCTTGGGCTACCTAAAAATATCAACTGACTGTTTTCAATTTCTACTTTATTTTTTTCTCCTACAGAACTGCATGGGATGTAAAATTCATTCTCCACATCTGAAGGGTGGCCTCCAACTTGCAATCTTATGCCTTGTTTTTGTTTTTATGAAATCAAATATTTGATAATTTCCTAGTCTCAAGGGCTTCAATATAAACACAGTCACAGGAGTGTTTAATTGCAATAAAGTAATTGTAATATAGCCTCATAATGATAAGAATATGATATTTCAACAGCTTAGCATTAGACCAAGATTACCAATTTTGGTTGACTGAAGTCACATGTCTAAGTCTACAGAAAATTTCTTCCGAGTAACCATATTGAAAATGCGCACACCTTTAACCATCACAAAACGTGTCTGTAAGTGGAGGCATTGTCTCCTAGCTCTTTGAAAACATCACACAATTTACCAACACTTTTCAGGACTGCATGCAAGGCAAAGAGTTTTCCTTGCAACACTTCCATTTTGATTTAAATCTTAGCTTGGTTTTGAGATATGCTGGCTGTATACAGTAAACTGTAAGCACTGTAAATTGTTTGTCTAGCGTATAACTTCAGATGTTTGAAGTTAAAGATCCAAATGCCAGCAGAAATAAATCCTGACATTATCCCTAGCTTTTTACACAACTTCAACATTTTACCAACTTTCGTTGTAATTACAGGAAGATATAGAAGAGAGTTTTAGAGGCTTTAAAAAAATTGATTTCTTCATTTCAATAATACAAAGTGAATGCTCACTATTTTTTACATTAATAAATACTGATTTGCATAGATCAGTCAGGGTTTTGTACCTTAAATCTTATGGCTGGCACCCATTCCCATTCTCATCAGAAACATCACCGTATATAACCGTATATAACCGTGTATAACCGTAACATACCTTAGATAAGTGTGAAATGTGTGTCTAATGTAGAATCACATCACCTCCACTTTCAAAATTGTATCAAGGTTCAGATTTTTAGGAATACAATACACTGGGGGGGGGGGAGAGCATGTTGTTATTGGTTCTGGTTTAAACTCAATTCTTTGCAATCAATAAGCATTTTGACATTGACTTCCTTGAGCGTAGGATCAGCCCCTCAAGCAACAGCAGTATCCAGCATCCTTTCTGAGGTTAACCCAAACCCTCCATTTCAATGGCTTATTAACCACAGGAGAAATAAACACAAATACAAGTCCATCTCATAGTTCAGAGAACTGCTTAAATAGAGGTGATTTTACAGAATCTTAGTCTCAGCTAAATGCACCATGAGATTAAAAGAAGGCTTTGCCAGAGCAATTGCTTAGCAGGTACTTCATCCGACTGTGACTTTGCGAACTTTGCTGTGGGTTTACACACTCTGTGGCTTTAAGTATTTCTGAAGTACTGTACAGTAATAATTAACAGCCAGAGGCAAAATAATCATTGCTAGTTTCATTTAATGCTAAAGCCAAAACTAGTATATTTTCTGATGGTTGAAATGTCAGACCTTATCTTCATTATTCTAAGATCAGATGGAAAAAATGCACTTTTAAACATGATTCTGAATAAAACTCCACCATTTGTAAATGCTTTAATTTGAATGTAAGTTATGCCTTCTAGTGGATAGAGAGGTACATTTGAAATAAGCAGGTTGAGCTAATACATCAGCATAACTGATTTATGAGGAAATGCTAATAAATAAATCACAATTAAAATTAACAAATTGAGTCAATGTTGAGTTAATTTAGGTAAATATTAATATTTTAGCTCAATTATATTCATGGGAATTCTTTAGAGGAAAGAGGTTGTTAATGTTTCCGAGCAAAATTTTTAAAAGAGCAAAAACAAATCAGAAAAGGTGTTTTCATAAGGCCCATACCATCATGTGAACCACTTAACTTTCCAAAACAAGCCCTCTTTTTGCATCTAGAGGCTCTTAAAAAGTTGTTCTTAACTTTTTATGAACAGTTGAAATCTCATCCATGCACATTAGAAAAGCTACACAGAAGTGCAAATCTTCCCCCGAGTGTTTTCAACAATGCATATGATTTGTTTTCCTCCCCATCACAACGCAGGAGCAATTTGCCATCTTCTACTTACCAAGAAAGGTCTCATCTAAGTTATGGTAAATGGACAGTGAAGGATGTCAAACAGCCAACTTCGGCTTTGTTGTTTTTCTTGTTTGCAGAGCTGGGACATTAGAAATGGCTGAACAGATCAGTTGGTTGTTTTGTTTCTTTTTTTTTATTTAAATTAAAAAAAAAAAAAAAAAAGTTGTTCATCTCAGACCTTGTATGTTAAGTTTCAACAAGGAGTGCATTTTTATGGTCAAATTACAAAACCCTGAAAATAGGAGTTTATAATGGAAACGCTGATACAACCGTAACTATGGTATTGCAATTGCATCACTATAAGAAAATTGGTTTAGATAATATACCCTTCTGGAATGACTGCAGTTCTAAATGATCCTGCATCTCCATAAATCTAAGCTAACTCAGTAATTCAAAATTACTAAGATTTAAGCTTAGTACCAATAAGCAATAAACTTATGGCTATTGCTATAATAACCGCTGGTCTGTGCTCCTTTATTTCACAGCAGGTGGTCTTTGGGCTGGTTTGCAGCCTGAATGAAAATACTTCCAACTAATTCAAAACTAATTCCTGAAGTTGAGTGGAGGCACATTTCCAAACTTTCTTACAATTCCCTTTCACTAACAAAGAGCTTGGTTGTTTGGGTTTGGTTGTTGCTTTTTTTTTTTTTTTTCCTTTTTTTCCTTTCCCCTTTTCTCCTTAATCAGTGCCTAAGCATATTGTCCCTTTTTACACTGTTTTATACTAATATATTATATGATGACAGCTGACTCACTGTATTTCTGCAAACTGTCAAGGGAAATTCACTGAGGAACACGTAAGTTCCTTTAAACACACTATGTCTCTTTACATCATCTTTCTCCCCCCACCATCCCCTATACACCTAAGATTCTAAATGATAAAATCTCATGGCTGATTCTCCTGTCAGAATTATCAGCCTTATGTGGGCATGAATTTAGTGACCAACTCAAGCCAGCAGCAATTGAGATGAAAATGAGGTTAATAAAGTCTAATCCCACAACTACCAGAGTCTGAAATCTCCTTTTCTTCGGACTATGACAGAAGCAACACCTGACCAGCCTTTCACGTGAGGGTGAGGCATGTCCCCTTCTGCCATGGGTTTGATCCTGTTGATGAGAACTTTGGTGGTACTTTGCCTTTGTGTGAGGCAGGGAGCCCTGAGTTTGGCACACAGTAGTAAGCCATGACCTGAAGTTAATTCATTTCCCACAAATGCCTCTGTCAAAATGCCATGGTCCCCTTCCCAGCCTGGATTTACATGTTATGAGTCTTCCATATTCTGCTTTTATACATCTTTGTCACTTCTGCTCTAGAATGATCTTCTTGGTCATATTACAGAGATCTGATTTATGGTGTTCATTCTCCTGTCCTTGCCTCACTGAATGGCCTTACTGCCACCAGCATCTCCATCGCCTTCTTCCAGAGTAATAATGAGAAGACAAGTTCTCTTGGAGGTCTTACCCATCCCTTCCCACCCCTTCTTCTCTGCAGATCTGTCAGAGGCAAAATGAACAGGCACTACCTGCAGAATGCATTTTTCTCCTCTCCTTATTCTTGTTAGGATCCAGCAAAAAACTTCTGATAAACCAGCACAGCTATTTAATCCTTCAAGAGGAGAAATAAAAAAAAAAAAAAAAAAGCAGCTTGTGGGATAAACCAGCATCTGAACTCTGTCAGAAGGCCGCCTCTCAGTCTGTCTTAAAAGGGGATCCTTAACTAGCTAGAAACACAGCAGGACAGCTAATATTTTGTTCATCAGAGTCAAAACAAACCCATCAGGTACAAAACAAAGTACTCAGGTTCACTTTTAAAGTACTCATAACTTTAAAAAACAAAATTAAGTGTAGACAGAGGAACAGGTAGATAAAGTTCTGCCAAATTTATAGAAGCATATCAATCTTTGTCTGCTTTTGCTGAGGTTATGTTTTTAACAAGTTGCTGATAATCAGACAAAAAGAGGTGAATGTACATCTTATTAAAAAATCTGCATGGTAACCCTTTTCAAGCTTCTATCCACTCATCTTGGGCAATCATTAGCTTGTTCTCTGGTGTCTGGAGATGAAGAGTTTCTGCAGTTTGACTCCAGTACACAATATGTCAGATGCACATCGTCCCTGAGCTACAAACTGCCTAGAGACCATGAAAGTATTGTGGAGACAGTTTGTTCTGCAATTTCATTCTCTTATCTCCCTCCCAAACTATGTGCTGTCAGCCACTGGTGGAGATGGCGTTGAACTAGGCAGATCTTCTGTAAGACTTACCCATGCAGGCAACAAATGATATTTGGTATCTTTAGAAATTCACTCTGATAGTTTTCAGCTGGATCTGTTCCCTGATCCAACTCACAGTGTGGCCACGCAAGCACCCATGCTGGCATGAGGGAGGGTGCGAGAGTAAAGAGCCGGGGGATAGCATGTTCTGGCAACAGTGCCGAGCTGCGTTAACTAAAGTGATCGTGGAGTTGCTCATTTTTCTCAAGTGAGCTTACTATAAAAAGCTTGCATGAGCTAGACAAGGTCTCTGTCAACAAATATTAGGGACCACGTAACGTTGAAAGGTAGAAAAGCTAAAGGTCAGCACAATTCCCATTTTACTAACACATGGTCAGCTGCAGATCATTCTACTGTTAATACTAAATCATGAAATAATGTCCCAGTTTTGCTTTAGTGAATTGCAATTTTTTTCGATCCTCTGAGATATAAAAAGTCAAACCCTGTTCAGTTTCAGTCTTGAGTTTCTCTGAACACTTCTCCAAATGTTTGAGACATTTAATTCTATCATTGGTTTTACAGCAGAATTTTAAAAAAAAAAAAAAACAAACTATTGAATTTATGCCAAACTAACGGGGGATTGAGAATGCTCCAGGTAACAATTTTCAGAAAATAACTTTTAAATATGCAGAGTTTGTTTGTTTGTTTATTATACAATAATAAACATTGCATTAATTCCATTTCTACAAATCAAAATATCAGACCATTTTCCAACATTGGCACTGATTTTCAGTCTCTGAAGGCTTAGTTCCTTCTCCTCTTATCCAAGGCTGCATGTGAGTAGACCTTATTAGACTCCATGGAAAGAGTTGAAGAGATGACAATTGGGCATTAAATGAGCAACTCTCTTAAGAGGACTCATCCTCTGTATTTGTGTTGATTTCCCTCATTGCTGAAATGTAGTAGGACTTTATACCTCTCACAATGCCTTTTTTCCCCCTAGCAAGATGAAAAAATGGGGGGAGAAGTTTAAATAGAGAAAACACTACATAATTTAGAAGTTCAATACAAAAACACAACTAGGAAATTTGTTTAGAAACACAAGAGTCTATGTAATAGCCAAGGTGAACGGCAGAGAAGCCCCTTGGCTGGGATATGCTTCCGTGCATCTTCTCATTCTCAATAATGAAGACATTTACAAAGACCAACTGTGAGTGCCTAGCTTGTGAGTAAGAGTCTGAATTCATCAAATAAAAAGACAAATTCTCTACTGATGGAAAACCACAACTCTGTTGACTTCAAGTCAAACCGTGCCAACTTGTGAATTTAGCCCAAACTGCTAGCTTGGTTCTCTTCGGTAATGAACTTGAATAGATTAGATTGGTGTGAAATAGATGAAAAATGGTCTGTAGCCTGTTATCAGTGCATTTCCCTACTCCCAGCCTTTAATCCCATGAGAGTAGCAGAAGTGAAAAGGTTTCAAACTTCTTATGAAAATATTTTTCCACCATGCCTGTTCCCTAGCCCTGTCTGTTCTCCTTTCTCTCTGCATAAGCAGTTTTAGACTTTATTTAAGTGTCGCATTTCCAAGTGTTCACGACTCTGTACAAAGCTCGTCACACATCACTCATGCCTTATTTCACGGGTTGAGCTGGTAATTAGCATATTTCACAATTAGCCAGTGTATTTGCTTTGCTAATTTCATTCCATGATGAAGGTGCTAACTTGGCGTGAAGCTGTAATGTACTGGTTGATTTATTAAGCTTCTTCTGATGGATGAAAATCACATGCTGTGCCTTTACTGTCGGGGAAAGTTAACAACATCCATTTGTAAGAGATGGTATTTGAAAAGTGATGTTGGTGTGATTGAATGTGTGAATCTGTAATGAAGCCAAGTCAGATAACTCCTTCCCGATAAAATAGTATTCAACTTCTGTGGTGGCTCCTTCTTAAAACTGGGCTTTTCTGCCCTGATTCCTCCCCTAGAGTATGCAAGTACAAAACACTCATCAGGTATTTAGCACTCAAGTTTCTGCAGGTGGAACCCAACAGCTGTAGAGAAGTCAAGGGCCTAAACCCTCTGGGAGTCTGCATCTTACATTGTGTGCTGATAGGACAAAACATTTTCTTGCTGTTATTTTCTTAATGAATCTGCACATAAAATGCATAGCTGACCAATCTGTCAATTTATCTGCCACACCACAGGCTTTTAAATGATCCTTTTGAGGAAGGACACCCTGGTCCATGACCTCGGGCTGTGAAACCTGACATAGTTATGTCCACATACACCCTTCATCCTTCCAAAGAAAAGTCTGACTACGTATTTGCAACTATAATATTAAACTACGCAGTGGCAGGGCCCATTTTTTGTCCACATGTAGTCTGCCATGTCCGTACTATGACACTCGTATTCTAAAAAAAAAAAAAAAAAAGAATGAGGCTGGATGCAAGTGGTCTGTTAGAAATGGTAACTGGTCATTGTTAACCCAAAACTGTACAAGGCCATGGTCCTGTTTAATTTGTTAGTACGAACGTACTGTACAGTACAGCACAGGTAGTTATCCTGGCCTGCTCAACACATGGGATCTCTATAGTTGATGTAAAGAACGACAAGTCCAAAGATAAATCAACGTAAGCTAAGACAGCGAAATATAAAGGAACCTGTGGCTGTGGTTTAAAATTTCTATGTAAAAAGCAGCTATATAGATTACTCAGGATCTTCACCAGGATGGACACAGCTCCAGACAAAACTGGAGAGGTGTAGCATAGGGAAAGTTGCTGTGCTTTCAATGATAAGGATGTGATACGATGTAAGAATATACATGGTGCTGGACCAGTGATGATGGAAGGAGCAGTTGAAGGCTCTTTTCCCTCTGTTAATTCTGTGTTTTGTTCCTTTAGGATGCAAAGGATCTTTTCTACTCTGACCTGCAGTTTGTTTATATTAAAACTGTTCTGTCCATAGTTTAAATATCCTTGATATTAGCACATCCCAGAGAGGATCCATACACTCCTGAAGTGATGTTCCTTGTGGAAGGATCCCTGCTCACTTCACACTATTCTGTGGCCTGTGATTGAGGTATTTTAACTCTGTTCTCCTTTTTACCTTCCAATATTTCCCTTGATTTTAACTCCCCTAAAGATTATCTGTTGTCTGGAGAAATGTTTTTGAGAGAGCACTTTGAAACTTCTAATGTTTATATGCCCAGAAAGAACAGATTAAGTTCTCTCTCTAAAGCCATTGCATTTTTATCTTATATCTACATTTTCTTCGGCACATCAAATATGAACTATTGACAAATCAACATTAAACTGTCTTGTCAGCAGTTTAGGGTTTCAAAGGCATAAGAAATCAGATTGCTCTATATCAGAACTTGCATATGTTTCACTAAAATGTGAAGGCAGAAGGGAAAAGCAAAGAAAAAAATGATAAGGCAGAGGTCCCAAGAATTAAACAACCCCAGAATAAGGATTAATCTCCTTTTATTTAAGTAGATAATAAAATTATCTAGATTAAGTCAGCATGAGCTGATGATCTTCATATTTCATTCTGATTTTTATGCCTCTCTATTCTCTCTCTGCTGGGTTCATCTTTGCTTTGTAAAGCTATACACATATATGATGCTATAACAGTATTAAAAATAAAAACTTGGATTCAGGAAAAAAAATAAAGCAAGATCTTAAAGCCTATGTATGCTTCTAAGCATGCGTGTACCTTTCCAATTAAGCATGTGCTTAACTGTTATCAACTTTAGCAGCTTAAAGATAAACAGAGATTCAGAACAGGTTGTTTCCCTGCATGAAGGACTTGCTTCTCGTACCTGCTCTTGAATTATATTAGCAAGTTTGGGATCAAGGGCACTGCTTTCCTGCACAATAGAAAATGGTTTAGCCCGGACATAACTAATCTTTCCCAGATGAAAAGCCAGGAAAATATATGGTATCAGGAACATTACTGACCTTATTGACTTTGGACTGCCCTTCCACTCCTGCCACCAAAATGCTTTCTTGTGTCCCTTCCCTTCCTCCTCTTTAATCACCCCACTCTTATGCCTTCAACCTCCTTTTATTCCTTGGCTCAAGCCGATTTTGTAACTCAGCAGAAGGCAGGAGCTGCTGCTTCACACACATTTTGCCTCAGTGTGAGCCCCCAGTTCACACTTCCAGCTGAGCTTAGAGACCACGATCATTAATTATTGTTACTCATGTTGTTGTTTACGCTCCAAGAGCTGCTTTTTCACCCCAGAAGAGTTACAAGAAACTTAAGAGATGCTATTTGGCCACCTGATATCACCAAAGAGTGCATGTATCACCTTGAACACCTTGCCTGCTTTTTTAATGATTTTTAGACTGCCGCTTAGATTTAGCTAGCTAAAACCTGTTTTTAACAGAACAAAACCCACCTACCAGATATGGAGATATTCCAATCTTGCAGAAGAAGATTGGAAGGCTTTTCTCTAGGTTAGGGCAAAGGCAGCATTTCAGAAACATATAACAAGTAGTTGTTTAATTAACTTAATCTGTCAAACTGTCATGTATCTGACAGGGATATGAATGGTTTTTTTTTTTTAATATTTTTAAAAAATATTTTTAATATTTCTTTTGTAGTTAGCAGGTGAACAAGATATATTCCTCCTGAATTTTATAAGAAAAATAAGGATTGTTTATGTCTTTAACATATGTCATTTATTGCTTCATTATGTCCTTAACATATGTCATTTACTGATTTCATTATCATAATTTCAAATCCCATCTCCATGAGGGCACTGACTTACTACTGAGGCAGCCAACAGGCAAGAATCAAAGTTCCTGGGTTAGCCAGGCCTAAGGAGGCATCACTACCTTTGTTAATTCCTATTAGTTCAGTAGCTGGACATGGCTTACAGAAAAGAAGCAATTTTCCCAGCAGAAATTCCCTGAACTGGTGAGACTGATTTCCACGACATTTTGCCTTCACCTTGCTGAAGAAATTAAGCCTGTGTCATTGAAATTAGGTTAACCCCAAACTGTTCTGTGTTATCAGCTCAGGTGAGAAATATGCTGGAGTCCTTACTGCAACTGAAGATGACTAGGACAAAACAGGAATTATCCTGTAGGAGATACCTTTGTTAGGAGATGGACTTCACAACTACTCTCAGTTTTGGACACCAGCACTGAACAGAGGCCCTTTTGGTTTTGTCCTACACAACATATAGTACTGGAAGCTGCATCAGATAACAGGATTTGAAAGAATAGTTCATGAGAACTTGGAAGTTGATTAATGATCCCAATTTCAAGCTCATTAATGATCCCAAAAATTGAATCTGATCCTTGGTATTTCCAGTCAGCAGGAAGCAAGGCTGATGATAAAAAGTGGTAAGTTCATAATGCAATACATAAGGACGCGAATAAAGGCAGGGAGGTAGATCAGATACGTGCATGGGGGTCTCTGCTTGATGGGGAAGAGAAATTTTAATACATGTTTTCAGGCATGACAAAGCAATATGCATAAACTCCGGTGTTTAAGGCCGGGACTCTGGTTCATACCCTTCCTCTCCTTTTCCTTCACCAGATGCTCTCAGAGTACTCTGTTCCTCTGCACGCCAGTATGACCCTTTTGAAAAGGTTAATTACCTGTGCCAGCTCCAATCACTGCTCACACGGTCTCCTCAATCTTTACACATAACTGAAGTGCCGTATTTGGACTTCCTTGGAATTCCTGCAATGCATCATCTGTCTTGTGCAGACTTTTGTTTAATCCTGAGATGTTAGGCATCCAACTCCTTAGTCTACTACCCAAGTGTTAGTTTCCACATGCCCCATCCATCATTCCAGTAGTTAATCTCTCAGTGCTTTAGGCCTGCATCATTTTAGCACCATTACAGCTCGGAGAGATGGAATACCTTATACAGTGGAACTGTGGGACATCTTGACAGGACAGATACGTGTTTCTAGAAAGTGAGTCTCCAGTAAGACTGGGGAATCCATATGGCTGTTGGGGTAGAAGTAAAGGAGTTTGGTCATTCAGGCTACCAGCTGATGGAAGGGTGCCAACCAAAGCTGGCTGCTGTGCCCAAAGCTATGTCTTGCCACCAATGATAACATATCCTGTTCTGAAGCCAAATATGAATGATTGAAGTCTTGGGGGAGAAAACGGAATTGAGCAGAACAGTTCCTTTGGCTTGAAACCTCCTCTGTTGAATTCTCAGCAGTATCTAAGTCCTGCTCTAAAGGATTTGCCAGCATTTTCTGGGAGAACAGAGTAAAACTGCCATCATTTTCTTTTTTTTTTTGAGTAGGCAATAGGGTAGTGTTGGGGACAGAGAGATGCTGAACCTGTGATGAAGAAGGGTTTGCGCTGTGCAGCCCGCAAGCTTGTCTTTCATGCAGCAAGCATCTTTCCATAAGGTGTCATGGAGAGAAACACCAAAGGAAGGCCCTGACACCTCTATGGTCTGAGACTCAGTTTATCGGCTGCAAATGAACCAGGATTTCTCGGTTCCCTGTAAACTCACCCTGAAGCCACTAGATGGTGCTTTTAATCTCCGGTAAAATCTGCAGAGCTCTTAGGCGCAGCTCTTTTTCCTTACACAGTAACTCTGGAGTTTTGGGGAAAGGGGGATTTTTGCAGAAGAGAAAACTTATCCTGCATGAGGAGAGACAGCCAGAAGCACAGATATATCAGTAAAAATATATAAAAATTCTGCATTGCCTTCTTTCAGCAATATTGGTACACTTGTGATCCCGAAGCAAAATACACTCCCTAGGTACCCTGACAGCTGCTGACAGTAAGGGACAATCTGGTCTGTAACAGCAGTGCCTTTTAACGGTGGCACTGGCCAGGCTCCATCAGGGCTGCACAGGCTGGAGGACTCGCAGCTCCGGATCAGCCCTGGAAAGGCTGCATGTATGCAGATTGCCCTGGAAGCGTCGGTCCTCGTGTTTCCAGACTCCCAGACCATCTGGCTCCTGGCTCGGACACCAGGCGGTGGGATGCAGGTGTTTGGGCAGACTGGGGAGAGCTGGCCCGTGACTCAGACAGCTCTGGGCATCCACCGACCCCACATGTCCCCAGCAGCACAGCCATCCCTTCGGCTGGGGCCAAAGACACTGGTGCTGCTGTCATTTGGTATGAGGTAAGTAATACATAAACGCATCACTGATTTCTCCTTGACTCATCTTTTCTTCTAGGATTTGTTCTGGCCAGCTGATGCTTCTTGTCTCCAGTCTCTCAACAGAAAATAAAATGGCAAAGTTTAAATCAGAAGGCTGATGTTTCCTACAGCGTGGGCCCATCGTTTTTTGTTTGCGTTGGCAGTTCCACATTTGAAGAAAATATAGCACATCGCTTGAAATTCCTCTGCAGTCTTTGACAGAACTCTGGCCTGTGCCACCATTTGGGAAAGTTCAATGGACCTGAATATTTTGCTGCTCTTTGCTGAAGCAGATACAAGAGTCAAGATGGTTGAAAGTGTCATCTTAATTTGATTAATGTCTCCTGGAGAGAATAAGGAGTTTCTGTTATAACAGTAAGGGGCTGCATTGACTACAGTGATGTAAGAAGAGCTTCTAAAGACTTCATCATACTCAGGTGACACCGTGTCTCAGAGGACCTTGGTTAAATCCAGATGGCTTCCATTAGATAATATACATTGTGAATTTAGCTATGTTTGAAGATCATTTTAATTTGCAGTCTCAGCAATAAATACCAAAAAAACGTGGTTGACGTTCGGAAGAGTACTTCAGTATCTTGTTTTTCACACAAGGAAACACCTCCTTTTTCTGAAGAAATTTAGTGTTGCAGTGATACTTTGCTCTCTATTTCATGTCACTTTCCTCCCTTCACTAAATTTTCCCAGGCAAATTATGAAGAAAAATATTATTTACAAAAAAAAAATACAAAATGTACTGCTATTTTAAAGACGTTCTGAGCACAATCCAACAAATTAAGATCTTTTCTATTGACTTTAGAATTTCATAGATTTATAAAGCCAGCTGAGATGGTTAAACCCCTAACATCTTTTGTACAATACAGCAGTGATATCCTGTACAGATACAATTGTATTGTAGTAAAAACACCTCAAGTTGCATGAGAACAGATCTTCCAGAAAGATACCTATTCTTGATTTAAAGTACCAAGACAAACTACCAGGGGTGTTCAACCTTCTCTGTTAAATACATTTGCACTGCTCTGCTGTGATTTGCCTGGCTTAATCTTACAACCATTACTCATTGTTTTTCCTTCCTCAGCTGAAGGGGAAGTAAATTCCATAAAGGAACACGGTACATTTATTTACCAGAACTAGGTTATAAACCTCACAACATATTCAAGCCCACTTTTTAGGACAGCAACAAAGGAAGCCTTAATGAGATATGTCTCTTCTTATGTTAGACTTTTCCATGAAAAGAAGAAACATTTACATGGTAAAGACAAAGCCACCATTTTACATACCAAATTCAAACAGCAGTAATAATATTTTCTGGCTCTAGATTTATGTTTCCATCTGGCTGAAGTGACTTGGCAACCGAAAGCATAAGCTTTGTTTCAATTCTTGGTATCAACAAGTACCCTTAAGGCATATTAGGGAGGTATGACAAAAATCTAGTGAATGCCAAAAGCAGTGAAGCTTAGTTATTGGCTTGCCAGCATGAGAGAAATATAATCTGCATTTTGTAAGTATGAATATAGAACAAGCCCTGGCATTGAAAGCCGCTGTCAGTCAGGAGGAACTTCCTACTTCTTTCCAGAACATATTTAATTTTATGCCAATTTATTTTTACAGTGTGGTTTAGTGAACGGAGGATTAAGCACAATGGTGTGGCATAAAACAATGTATGTGTACACTTTGTATAAACATTTTCTTATTCCACACCATTGCACTTAGGCCAGCATTCCTTGAGTAGCGGATAACTATTATAAAGGTGAGTTCATCTCAGAGCCTTCTTGGACATTTTTTTAGTATCCTAAAAGTGACTTGAAAGAGTTTTAAAAAATCTCATGGTTTTTCAAGCCCTCTGTCCAGAATGTCTGTGTATCAGAGGCTTTAGCCTCTGTACTTTTCATGAAGACGGATTGGTGACTTTGGCAGAATTTGAATCAAAATTTGATTTAAATAAGAAATGGAAACATTTAGTATGAAGTAGACTATAATGAATAGGGCATTCCACACTGGATCTTCTGCCTTTACTTGTGTTTGTTTGTTAAGCTGTTAATTTCAATTCTGCTTCCACAGCTTCAGTTTTCAGTGTTGGATAACTGTGTTCTGGTTTTCAGTGGCCAAGGAAGGCAAGAAGGTGGACTGAAGCTTAAAGAAATCAGTAGATAGATGGAGTTTGAAACATGTGTGCTACAACACATCTTCTGAGACCTTTTTAAGAGAAACCCCTCAGCTGTTGATTTGTCATCCTACGGCTCCTGAGCAGTTTGCAAGGAGCAGCAACAGAGCAGCACTGAATGATGAAGACATTACATAACCAGCCGTGGGTTTGCACTGGCTGAACCACTCCTGGGTAATCTGGCTCTGTGAAAGCAAATGAACTGGTGGGAGCTGCTGAAACTACCACTACCAAATTGTCCAGGTATTCAGCTACACATCCGTATTTCATCCCATGATGTAAAGCTGGAAATGTGAATGTTTTGGTATGTGACTGACTGAGCCTAGGAGCTCAGCTTCCTCCTTCTGAAAGAGTCAGATATGAAATAGTTCCATATGTTGACTTTTGTTTTGTTTTTAAGTTTGGCTGAGCTACAGGAGTGACCTTCTGGCCTTGCTTGTCTCCTGTTATTCCACATTCTAAGTTTTCCACATCTTACACTTTGAGGCGCAATGGGAAAAATCTAACACTACCATCTTACCCCTTTGCCCATATTTTGGCAAGATTCACCTCACAGGGCAGTTACAAGGCCAAGCTCACCTATTTCACTAGGTCAGAGCAGGAGCCTGGAGCAATGTTTGCTGTCAGTTCCAGGCTGTGACCCTGAACACAGTGAAACTTCATGGGGCAATTTTTTTCTTGATATGCAATTGATCAAATCCCAGTGAATAACAGCCAGACTGTAGTAGATTTTCAAGTTCATCAGGTCCAAGCAGGTTTTCACCCTCCTGAACTGTTTGGAGATAGAGATTACAGGGAAAAAAATAGAATTTGAACTCTGAGCCAAATGTCTCCTTCCCTTTCTGCTGCACTATAGTAGACCAAGTGACTGGAGATGCTTTTCTGCGGCTTGTATTTTATCCTAACAGAATTCTTGAGAAGTGGCTTTTATAGCTGGCAAAGTAAGGATTTACCTAGGAAAGCGGTCTGCTGGAACAATGAAATAGTTGTACTACCTTTCCTATACTAAGGGTTACAAGGTCTGGTTATTTGAGCATGCTGCACCATCTGAAACACTAACCTCTGTCTCCTGCCTGCACAGCTCCATGTTAACAGCCCTGCTACTCTCGCCACTGAGCTAAATCTGTTTCTGAGTGGTGCAGAAGGGTGAAGAGTCCCTCTCAGCATTGCTATTGTCTTTCCCATGACTTCTCCTGCCCCAAGCCCAGCTTCCCAGGGATGCTCCAGGCTCTGCCTACAACCCCTCTGCCCCATCCCACTGCCCTAAGGCAGGACCAGACAGATCCCCTCCCACCTCTCACTGGAGTGTGGGGTCCCAGGAGTCCCCAGGAAGTCTGTCATGGCCAATTGATTCCTGGGCTGCATAAAAACAAGCGTGGCCAGCAGGTCAAGGGAGGTGATGCTCTCCCTCTATTCTGCTCTCATGAGACCCCCCCCCAGAGTACTGCATCCAGCTCCAGGTGCCCAGCACAGGAAAGATGGGGACCTGTTAGAGTGGGTCCAGACGTCCCTTTATGTGGGGCCTTTTATAAGAAAGGCAGAGAGACACTTTTTACCAGGGCCTGTAGTGACAGGACAAGGGGCAATGGTTTTCTACTGAAAGAGGGTAAGTAGAGCTAAAATAGATACGAAAAAGGCTTTTTTTTACAATCAGGGTGGTGAGACACTGGAACAGGTTGCCCAGACAAGCTGTTGATGTCCTGCTGCTGGGAGTGTTCAAGGTCAGGTTAGATGGGGCTTTGGCAATTTGATCTACTGAAAATTACTTCTGCCCATGGCAGAGGGGTTGGAACTAGATGCTATTTAATTGTGTCTTCCAGCCAAAGCCATTCTATGATTCTATAAGGGAATGTGTGAGGTTGAAGCTACTTTTTGGGGAGAGGAAGACTGGCAGTGGAAGAGCATGCTACAGTCCCTCTGCGACCCCACAGTCTGATCAACTGTCAAGGGGAGGTTAATGTAAGGCAAGAAAGGAAGAAAGGGAGTTTTCTCCCAGGCATAACTTCCTGAAATTGCCCACTGCTCTTGAAATCTTCACAGACCCTTCTTGGTCTCATCCCTAAGACCCCTTTCACATCACCGGAGCCTCCTTCATCCTCCAGAACCCCACTGCTCCTCCTTGTGACTCATCATCACATTTATCTCCATAAAAACCTTCACACTTCTTCTGTCACTGTCACAAAATGCAATTTTGCCTAAGATGTCTCAGATCAGCTCTGCTTCAAGGCACAGGAAAAGATTTAAGATGCCACAACAGCCTTAGAGAAATCACTAACAGTTGCAAACATGCTATTTCAAGTGAATGGAAGTGTTCATGAACATCTGTATTTGTATGTGTGCATGCACAGTGGGGGGCATGCTATAGCCTACATGGTAGGGACCGATACTGCTTGAAGACTTGTCTTTCTTTTTTAATTAAGTAGTGAGTAGTAAAAGAATTCACTTAAAATGGCTTCTACAGCTGTTTGACATTTCTCTTTATGACAAAACCCAGATCACTGCGTGTGGACTTATATGTTCACTTCATTGAAAAAGGGACTGATCTTAGTTTGGAGGAAAATGTGACTAGTCTAGGGATATATATTAACATTGCTTTACTGCTGCCTGGTAGGGGTCCAGGAGATCTGAATTCTGCACTTTAACCCTGGGAAAATCACAGCTTTCCTAGTCCACTTTAGCAGGAACCCTTTTGTTTTTAATCTTCTAAATGTATTTTCTACAACTGGACAGAGGAATACAGAAAAAAAAAAAAAATCAGTAGCATCTCAGCAAATATTTATTTCGCAGCGGTATTGCAGCCAGTCTATGCTAGCTCTTTTCTGAACGCTCAACTAAAGCTCAAAGCAAAATTAAATTGCTGCAGGTAATAACTTTAGTCCACAATCAGTGACAAATATAGGAAACCAGGAATCTTGTCTTCACACATCTGCTGTATTTAAAATTTTGTCTTATTTTGAGGAGGTTCAATCAAGAATAGGCAGGGAACTTGACATGACTAAAAGCTCAATACAATCCCACACACACTTGTTCATTTTATTAGTTCTGATGTTTTTAAGGCCTCATTGAGCATGTATTGGGCATTCTCTAATTTTTTTGTTGTTGTTGTTTTATCCAATCACTATGCTGTTTGATATTTAGACTGATTAGCAGCTGAATATTAGCTGCGAAAGTTCCCAGGTTCACAACAAGGTAGATTTATCCTAAAAGTCATCATTTCATAGTAGGAGGAATGATCAGGGGTTCACAGAGTGTGTCATTAAAAAACCATTGAACAAGCCAATTTAATTTACCTACTGAGTTTAAAGATACACAATGAAATTATAGATGTGTGTCAACATTCAGCTATCTGTTGCTCAGTCTCTTTTAGGGACAGGCAACAAAGGTGCACTTGTCAGATAATTTTTAAAATTCTGCCTTTCTTTATGGGCTGGATTTGCCGACCCTACTGGTATCATTTAAACAGAGCTTGACCAGATTTAAAGAAATAATAATGTCCTAGGGTGTCCAAATAACTTCATCCACAGTCTCACGCAATGAATGCATATGTTTTTGCCGATTTATTTTCTGTTTTATTTTCTTTCTATAGCTATTTTCAGAATATTGCAGAAATGACAGACATTCAAAGGCCATTCTAATGCCTCCTCAAAATTAAGACCTTGGACTAAAGGGCTAAATGCATAAAGGATCTTGAGATTTTGCAGAACCTAATTTTAAGCTTCCTTCTCTAGAGAATGTTTTCCAATTTTAAATTAGTTACCCATGCTCAAATACAATACAGTTGTCACTTAAGGGTGAGATTCACAGAGTCAGTGGACTCTGTGGGGGCACACTACACCTAATGGCAGACCTGTAACCCAAAGATAAATTTACCATATATATTCAACACAGTCCCTCTCTTAAAGTTAGATATGTGAGCTAATTAAGTCTGGGGGTTTTTTCTGATAGTGAAATATGTAGCTACAGGTGAGAAACAAGATTTTTAGGGACATTAAGATGTTTTCTATTATAAGGTATTTTATTATAACTGAACTATAAGTAGATAAAATACTGAGGAGTTAGAGATGTGATTTCAAATGATGACAGACTGATTTGGTGCAAGAGAAACAGCTTTGTTTTTCCACAGAATAGCAAAGTATTCTGCAGCTATCAAGGAATACAACAATGCTGCCTCATATGTTTTATCTCTCCAGCTAAAGTAATAGTTCATTATGTCACCAAAAATTCAATTGCTTCAATAGGAGAGACCGGAAGAACTTTACTCCAGATCACATTTATCATCTAATCTGCATTGTGCCTTTTCCTTCTTCCAATTTGGAAGAGTCATTCCATAAGGGAGCAGAAAATTGAGAGTTCTCTCTGCTTGCAAGATATTCTTCGGTGCTTCTTCACATAATGCCTTATTCCCTGATGTTGTTCTTGCTTTTTTTTTTTTTTAAAAAAAAGGAGCCTCCCTTCAGAGCCTGTGAGAGAATGCAATGTCCTATGACTGTCTCAAAGCTTGCTTGTGTCTGTGCAAACCTCCAAGAGAAGCTGCTGTGGCCTGTGAATTGCTCTGGGGGATGCTGCCTAGAGAAGCGGGAGTGTATTGAAGGATGCACACCCCCCAATTCCTTGAGGTTGCATTGTCTGGACTCTACATAAGCCTCAAAGGGGCAGACATGGACTGAGCTGGCCCCATCCTGGAGCCGTTTGTGGCTCTATTGCGTAGGCCAGACCCCATGCATGCATTGCTAATGAAATTCTAAGAGGCAAATGTTCCTGTCCTTGACAGATGGATGCAACAAAACCTGTTGGACAAGAGAAAAAAAACCTAAGGTGAGCAGATATGCTGATCAGTGGGTATGATTAACTTAATAAGGCAGCAGAAAATCTTGCTTTTGGTGCATTTACCATCGAAGCCAGATCTGGTGCATCCTCCATGGAAGCCAGATCCGTGTGCACCCACCACCGAAGAACTGAAGACTGAGGACCAACGGGATGCCGCTGGATCCATGGTGGTGACTATTTCTTGCAGCCCTATCCCGCATCCTTGCTTTATTTCTGCCTTTTCCTTCCATGTTGTCCTATCGCTACCCCTCTTCACGAACCTGTTTTGGGTACACGGCATTTGACCTCGTTTGTATCTTAATCTCGCTCTTGGGATCGTATCAAAACCTTCCCCAACATTGGATCGGGACAGAGCCCTAATATGAACAGTTTTGGAGGCATTGTGAATAGCCTCCCTGGTGGAAAAAAAAAAAAAAAAAAAAAGTAAAACATAAGCACAGCCATGGTCTCCATTCCTCCGGGATAAACACTACTGCCATGATACTCTGAAAGAACACCCTTTGCAGATGCTGTAAACATGGTGCACTCCACATCCCACCAGAGCTTTAGCGAACATGATTCTTCTTCTGTCAGTGTGTCCATCAGCTCTGGCAGTGAGCAAGGCTGCACACAGAGGGATGTGATACCAAAGATCAGTGAGTCTAGTCTTCAAGCTGTCCTTAGGAGATGGCATAGATGGTCAGATTCACATCCCAGAGGTTTAGATGCTGACAGTCCAATTGACTGTCAGAAACCACTTCATGGTCAGTTTATAGTCCATGGAAAGAAATAGATAAATATAATATGGTGTATCCCACCCTTATTAGACATCCAGTTAGGATAAGATTAATTGCAACCAGAAGCTTTCTCTCCCTGGCTGTACAGGGAGTCTAAATGGAAGACTTAATTCAGGACAGCTATACAGTGCATATCTAAAGTTAGAGGAAATGGATCCTGCCTAAGTGACTCTCCAGTTGTCCAATTCTCAGCCCCTGTGCCAGGGAGATAGCTCACTTGTGCTCAAACAATAGGAGGCAAAATTAAGCTATAGCATAGATACGTTAACATGTGAGGAAAATGAGAGATGGGAGAAATATCACCAAAGTGACAGAATATGAGGATTTTCATTGAACATTTCATGTTAAATTTATGCACGATTGAACTATTATTATTCAGGTTTAGTTAGGATAAAGGTTATTGCTTTTGCTTTATAGAGCCTTACTTTTTCTAGATTAATTTAACTCCAACAAACATTCAACCAGCCTTCACCGCGGTACATAATGATGAAGAAACATTTGGTTTAATTCTCTTAGTTGTCGCCGACTAACATTCTTTCTCTCCCCTGCTGTCTCTCCATATATTTACATATATGTATGTACAGTAGTTTGTTGCAATGTAGAACAATATACCTATGGAATATAGGCATATAGTACATGGAGGTAAAAGTTAAAATGACATTAAAAAGAGCACTTCTTCCAGAATGGAGAAGAATGTTAAAGATTAACGAAAGTTTACAATTAAATGGGAAGCCCTGGTTAATGATCCATATTTCAGTTTCTTTCCTAACATCCATCGTCACTCTTTTGAGCACCTTGTTGATATTAATCTATTCATCCTCACTGCAGTGTTGAATCCCTTTCACTTCAGTCAGGCACTCATCAAGCATCAAAGGGACAGGTTTCTAAATGGAATTAGGGATGGCAATGAAATCAGAAGTCAGAAGTGGAAAGTTGTTCATGTTGGGGTATTTTCTGAGAAGACTCAACCCTTTCCTTCCAAATTTTTTGTAAATACTTTAGTTACTGAGGTGTCACAAGGAAGTGGAACATTATCAGCTTTACTTTATTACGTCAAAACAGCAACCAGGGCTCACTGTGGAGTCCGGTCTCCCTGATACATATAAAACACATTCAGAGGATGCTGATGAGGCCGGCTTCCTCAGATCATGCAAACAAGGTGATGTCATCTTTGTGAGTCAAAGCTGACTCTAGGCAGGAAACAAATGTTTGTGTGCTCATTTGTAAAAACTTATGGTGTACCAAGCTCTGGGGAATTTTCTCATTGCAAAACGGAGAGCTAAAGCTCTGAAATGACTATATAGTTAACTAGAAGAGGTGGATAACTGAACTTTTAAAATATGACAGTTCCATGTAAGTTTAATTTTATATTTGCAGATATTTTCACAATTAAATAAAGTGTGTGCAATCACCCATTTACTTTGCTTAAAACACAGATGACACTTTGTTATCTGTGCTCTATATGGGCCTATATGTTATTTTAAAACACTTCCTAGATCTAATCATACAACAGTCTGCAACTACAGAGGCTTAGGCAAACAATTTTCTTAGGTGATTAAGCAAGGATGGACTCAGTTTCCTTTGCACTGACTTTGTAGATACCAAGTTTGAACTTAAAAATAGACACAATTTATGTATACCTCTCAGAGCCATTGACTGATCAAAGCTTGAAAGCATGCTTAGGACTGAATTCAGCTATAATCAAAGACCCAAATAATAAGAAGAGTTGTGACAATTTTATTAATTCATTGAAGGGTTGAACACTCTTATCCAGGTAGTAGAGGCTGTTAGTTTTAAACATAGAATTGTAGAATTATAGAATGATCTGTGTTGAAAAGGGATCTTTGAAAGTCATCTAGTCCAACCCCCAACATTATTATTCTGGTTATCAACTCTTGATTGACATCATATTGACTTTCTTACATAAAATGATGACATTAAATACCTTTGAAGGTCTTCAGATATAAAGTATGTTGATGATATTTCTGTATATATAGAAATACAAAAAGTGTAATATCATTATCTTGCTAAATAAACTGGTTTTTAGACGCTCATTCCTTACTAATGTGTTATAAAAACCTTATTAAAGTCAACAACTCCATGAGATGGGTCAGAGATGGATTTTTCTCATTGCTTAATTTCACAATTAGTAGGAAGCTGGACTATATGTCTTCGAAATTCTTCCTTTGAGTCAATACTTCTACAGCTCATTCATCCAAACAAGGAAGACATCAGCCAAGATATTTGATGTTCTTTTTCCTGATGTTCCTCAGTGACCACACTGCTAATTTAGACACTGTTCCTACTTCGTACCTATTCCTATGTCCTAGGAGTACCATATTACTGAAACTAATGATGATATCTCCTTTTATATTTGGTTTCCTCCTGTTTCATAAACCACGACACTGGCAATTGTAGAGTATACCAATGTAGTGTTTTTTTCCATATTTCTAGCTGAAGAATAAAAAAGGAAAAATGAAGAGTCTAAATCATGGCATTTGTTCATTTGGAAGTTTCCCACATGAGGAAAAAAATTCTTGCCATGAGGTGTATGTCTTTGCTGCATGTAACATTGCAGTGAGCTGTGCCCATTTCCCAAAAAAAAAAAAAAAACAGAATTGGGAAGGAATTATTCTCCACATTAAGGTAATTAAGGATGATGGTCAACCTAGAAGGGGAGAAGGACCTTTTCAATAATACTCTTGAAAGTGTGTTTCGGGTTGTCTTTTCTACTTTTGTTGTTACATTTTGTGAGAAATGTAATGTTTGAAATAAAAATTTTTAGATTAGAAAGACAAAAAATCCTCTTTAAAATGTCAGCAAAGGGGAAAAAGTAAACTGCATACATGTGTATATACTTAAGAGCGGATGTATATACAGACCTATTTATGGATATATTTTATAGTTAGTAGACTGGTGCTCAGTGGCATTTCTATTATAGATAAAAAAACAACTTGTTCTTTAATTTTTTGTCCTTTTCCTAAGGATCCAGATGCAAGCACAAGAGAGTAATTGTTCTCTACTTAAATACTGCTCTACAAGTTATTTGCTTACAAAGTAGGCCACTGAAGTAAGCCCTGAAGGTACAGTTCCTCCGGTTCTGGCAAACAATGAAGTGAAAATCCCTTTGAAAGACTACTAGTGTCCCTGTTGTCAAAAGAGGAAATGGGTGTTTCCAAATTTCAGTTCATCTCATCCTACAGTAAATACTAAAATCTCCAGTATGAATCATGCTATTAAAATGCTGATACCTTCTCATTCACTTTCAAGAGAAATCAGGAAACTACTTCAGATGTAGACATTTATATTTAAAGGAATTCCATAATAGTACTTAAAGTGTAAGTTGCTGTGTCCTGCTCTACTCCAAGTAATTTTATCCCACTCTTTTTATCTGTGATGACGTCTGGTCTTTTGATGGTCTACACTTTTTACACAGAAAAAACAGTAGTAATTGCCAGTTACCACTGTTGTTCCATCTTAGTCTCAGTCAAAACCATATACATATTACACAGGTATGACTCCACAAAGAATTGTGAAGCTCATGTTTTATCTATTTAAGTCATATTTCTGACAACGAGAAAATTTTAAGTTGATTTAATGTTCTTTTCATGACAATATTGTGAAGTAATGGGCTGTTACTTCTAGATCACATACCTGAGACACCATAGGTAGCTTTGCTGATGTGATAAGTAATGGCAATTGGGGTTACATGGTAACAGCGTCCAAAGAATCAGTGATGAATTATGGCCCAAGCATGCAGGTTGTGTAGGCAGAATGAAATCCTCCAAAGAGTTCATATATGGGGTATTTTGAGACAACATGCTGGTGCAGCAAACAGGAAAACCCAGGCAAATGGTGAGAAGCTCTACAAATACCTTAAGGAAGAACCCTATGGTGTCACTGGCTTAGGTGGTTTAGACCTTGCTGAACATTTTATGGATACCTGATATGATTTGTAAAGATATTTGTGAACCAAAGTAAGTTTTTAACCTTCACATATTACTTTGAAAACAAGCACTTTATGATTAAACTCATCACACACACTGAGATTTATGTCTCATGGATTGTCCTGCTTGCAGTAAGATACACCTAAAAAGAAAAAGCAAGCTAAAAAATGGAAATACACGGTTGAAAGCATGACTTGTCTCTTGACACAGGTTAAATATTTTTTGTACCTGTACAAAAAGGAATCAGCATTAAGAAGATACTTCACAACTGACACTCTGTTGATAATTTCAATAGCAAAAAAAAAAAAAAACAAAAACCAAAAAACCAACAGACTGGGACTCAGCTAAGACATTTACTTATCTATGGAGAGGACAATTCTGGTCTAAAGTGTGTCATATTGAAAATATTAATCTGTGAATATTATTGCCTTTCTTCAGAGAGCTTTCAAAAACTAGCGTAAAAAACCCAAAAGATCCTATGGTTAGGGTCCATAAACAAGGACTACATGGAGTGGCCTGCAAGCAAATTAAATATGACAAACATTTCACTGATTTTTCTCTTTATCATCTTTACTTCAGTGCTTTGAAAAGTAAAAATCGCTGTCAAGAAGTTAAAAATAGGAAAACATTATTTTTATTATAGGTTTTATTAGTTCTTTGAAGCTGCCTCTTCTTTTGAAATATAATATTTGCCAAACAAGATTCTTCTGCTTATTGATTTTTGTGGAAGAATGAGATATTTTCTACTTTGACTACCATAACAACAAATATGATTTTACTATCATTTATATTTCTTTTACCCAAATAATTAGTACACCTAATTTCACCTTTAAGCGTTGAGAGAAGATGTATTTTCTACTGAGACTGGAGTCCACAGCAAAATAAATACTTTGCAATAATCTCTATTCATCTAATAGCCAGTTCAACTACTGTTTCTCCTCTACACACACATAGGAATTTTTAGAAGTTTGGAGAGTTCATTATCATCTGACCAAAGATCTAGTTCCCATTTATAAACTTAATCAAAGCTTTTAAAAATCATTGGAAGCTTTACATAAATCTGATCAGTTTTGATCAGGTGATTTGATGTTAATTGTGATTAACTGCTTTGTAATCAAACAGGTTTTGCTAGGAGATTTTTTTTTTTTTTTTTTTTTTTGGCTTACATAGAAAATGCATAGCATCTTAAATCTTATCTTCAATATAATTTGTTATAACGGACAGGTAATGACTCCAGGGAATGATGACAGTAGTGCTGAATTAGAATCTGGAAATTCAGGGTATACTTATATGCTTCTCTTTCTTTTAACTATGGCTAGATCAGTTTTAAATCATTTTCTCATTTTCACTGGCTGAAATTAATTGGTATTTTCAATAAAAGATTATTATAGCTGATGATCAACAGCAGATATTGCTTTTTTTGGTACTGAAAATTTCTTACTATGATTTTTTAAAGTCAAACGACAAAAAATTAGGAGAGATATTTTGCTTAGTCACTAAGTATTGACTACCTTTCAGAAATATAAAAAACCTTGGGAATCTGTATGCATTTATATATTTTGTCCTACACTGATTTATCAGCTGATTGATTGATTGATGGATGACTGATACTGATTCTTTGTCGAATGTGTTTACATCATTTTTAATTTAGATTCATAGAATGGTTTGGGTTGGGAGGGACCTTTAGAGATCACCCAGTTCCAACCCCTCTGCCATGGGCGGGGACACCTTCCACTAGCCCAGGTTGCCCAAAGCCCCGTCCAACCTGGCCTTGAACCCTTCCAGGGAGGGGGCAGCCACAGCTTCTCTGGGCAACCTGTGTCAGTGTCTCACCATCCTAATTGTAAAAATTTTCCCTTCATATCTAACCTAAATCTACCATCTTTCAGTTTTATAATGTAGATCCTTGTCCCGCCACTACAGGCTCTGATAAAAAGTCTCTCTCCATATTTCTTATAAGCCCCCTTTAGATACTGGAAGACTCCAGTAAGGTCTCCCCAGATCCTTCTCTTCTCCAGTCTGAACAATCTCGACTCTCTCAGCGTGTCCTCACAGGAGAGGTGTTCCATCCCTCTGACCATTTTTGTGGCCTCCTCTGGCCCCACTGTAACAGGTCAATGTCTTTCTCGTACTGTGGGCCCCAGAGCTGGATGAAGTGCTTGTGGGGGGGTCTCCTGAGAGCAGCATAGGGAGGCAGACTCCCCCAGTCTGGATATTGGGGACTGACCTGACCCAGGCGCAGAGGTTTGCAGTTGGATTTGTTGAACTTCATAAGGTTTGCGTGGCCCCAGTCCTTGAGCCGTCGGGTTCCGTCTGGATGGCGTCCCTTCCCTCAAGCGAATCAGCTGCACCACTCAGTGTTGTCTGCAAACTTTCTGAGGGTGCGCTCAATCCCACTATGGCACTGATGAAGTTATTAAATAGTATTTATACCAGTAGAGACCCTTCAGGGACACCACTTCTTACTGGTTTCCACTTGGACATTGAGACACTGACTTTAACTCTTTAGATGTGGCAATCCAGCCAGTTACTTATTCATTTAACAGTTACCTGTCACACCCATATCTCTCCAATTTAGCAGCCGGATTGTTGTGTGGGATCGTGTCAAAAGCATTATAGAAGTCAAGATAGATGATATGACTCACCTATCAATTTATTGATTTTTCATTCATGCTTCAACAAACAAAAATAAAAGACTCTTCTGGTGGAATTTTTTCTCGGAGACAATTTCTAATGTAAAATATTTTCCCTAACTTAAAAATAACCCAATGTTACCTTGCAATTATTTAGTCAATAAATAAATGAGAAAAGAGAGTTGTCGAATTTGTGTTGCCTTAGCCAAGGATCCTTTCAAAGGTACTTTACTGCTTCTAATTAAAAGGTGAATCAACAGTTAAATGAATATTTTCATCTGCTTTTAGATTAGGAGGATTTTTTCTAATTGAACCAAATGTCCCACAAAAAAACCACATTAATTTATTTTAAGTATAAATCCCATCAAATTTTATTAACATAACTGACAAAATACATCTAAGCCAAAACCTGATTCTGAATACTCCTAATATTGGAGAAAATTCAGTTTCAGGCTATATTTTATTTCTTATCTACACTTCAAGAGAATTGACAAAAAAATGAGTATAGATGTGCCAATGTAAGTATTCTGAGACATTTCAGCTCCAAATATATCTATATTTCTTCTGATTGCTCTTTGGAAACACTGCTAACAAACATGTTTGAAAGTTGTTTCATATGTGAATGGAAAGGGAGCAGCTAATCCAACAGGAAAGGAAAGATTTTTAAGGTTATAAAGGTTTCTTGAAAAATGTTTATTTTCTATGCCAGACTTCCTTATCACTAGGCTTAACATAGTGTCATAAATATATCAATAATGAACACAAGTTTTAAGGAGACAGCTTTAAAGATACTGACTTTAATTTTGTGATGATCCTCTATCAAACAAATGCACACCCATGAACAATAAAGTAATATTTGCAATGTAGGCAGAGCAGCACTTCTAAGCATTACTAAAGATAGTTGAATTAAACCCTTTTATGTGTCCATTATGACTCACAACAGGATTCTCCATAAGGGGATTTGATGTCAGGGTTTTTTTTCAAGATTTAAAAAAGTTATTTCAATATATATAAAGACTCTACGCAGGAACAGAAAGTGAGAAAGCTCCAGAAGAACAATTAATGAGATTCATAACCTGCTCCCATCAAGTATTTTATAGAATTTCAGAACCAGGTAAGAAAATGTTTAGGGATAGGAATAATTTGTTTAATGAGCTGTAAGAAGGCAACATAAGAAAGGTAAAACAAGCTTTGTAACTCAGAATTAAGTCCTGTCATCCAGTAACAAAGATATTTACTCTGCATGACTTGTGTACCTCAGAAAGAGTACCATCAATTTAAGGGGTTGCTTCTTTTTCTCTCTTCTAAATCAGTCCAGAGCTTGCTTTTTTTTTTTTTTTTTTTTTTTTTTTCTAAATCAGTAACCAAAGAAAAAACTGAAGTCAAATCTCAGCTATGAAAGAAAATTCTTGGTTCATCTTCAAAACCACGTTTCTTGAAAGTTAGGGCTGTTGAATTCAATGAATGATCTGCAAAACAAAGGAAGTAAGGTCCTAGATACAGCATGGAATTGCGTGTAATAAAGAATCATCAGACTGAAGCCAACTCGAGGCAGCAGTTACGTACTGTCTGGTGCTTCCTGGCACACAGAGGTTAACTGGAACATTTGTGAAATTTACTTTTAGCACTTCAGGTTCTGTGTTAACTCGCACTACACCTGCTGGGGTGCCTTTGTGATGTGGACATAAAGCAAGAGCATTTTAATCTCTCCCTAAAACAAGTCAGAACTTTTTCAAGTTGCAAATTTTGTTACAGAAAATTATTCATTACAATTCCTCAGATCCAAGGTAATTTCCTAAGGCTTTGGGGCCATCTAATAGTTTTAGCAAACATTTTGGTTCAGATCTCCACTGACATGATGTACTATTCCACATCAGTGGGGCATTACATGTTGTACTGTACTCACTTAAGCTACATTTTGTGTGCAGAGCATTAGTGAAAGACTGTGACTCCTGTTTGAATGAACGCATTCTCAAAAGATGCACCTGTATTAATAAATCCAGCAGTGCTGGGGAACATGGCTTTGTACTGAAATTTGATTTTTGCCTACATTGCTGAATTGTTAGAACAGTGCCTGAAGCTGTTTGGGCTTGGATCCATGAGCACTGTCCTATATATTTCCTAGGCAGGGTTCAGGAGCTACACCAGACTTCATCTGGGTGCACACTATGATGAAGACTCCTTCTTTCAGAGCATGGATGTGGCAGATTGTGGTATTGATCTCACAGCAGCAGAATGTTTAGCTTGCCCAGGTAGTCTTCCAATAATGAGGGGTCTGCTGGCGTGCCCTTGGTACCTGCGGATGTGACAGAATGCACTAAATAATCACCACAGCACACACACAAGTCCCAGGGCAGGAGTGTGGTTGAAACATCTCAGGTATGACCTTCAAGAAGAAGCCACGGTAACCCACTTCTATACAAACATGTAATGGTGTTTCTGCCCCAAATTTTACTTACACAGTTTCAGGCCAGTGTATTTGAGTCATGCTTACCTCAAGCAGTGTATTGTTAGTCTGGTTTAAATGCTATCATGATATTCACCTTTCATCTGTACGTGTATTCCAGCAGTCACTATTTACCTTAACAGCATTTGAACCCACTCTTCAGCCTACCATGTTTGACAAAAAAAAAAAAAAGACATTTCACTGGCTGTAGCTAAATTTAACACTGTGCCCTTAGGCACATGGGCACAGACAAGGCATGACATACAATTTACAGTTTTTTAATTTTCAAAACTAGGCAGCCACATCCAAACAGTCTCTTAGTAGTAAGTCTTTGATCCATGCTAGCTCTCAAGAATTGTCTGGGAGAGTGCAAATTGTCCCAAGCCAACAGCAGGCCAGCACCCATGAAAACACAGCAACTGGATGACAGAGCTCAGGATTATTTCCTAGCGTTGCTTCATTTAGTGACATCACACTCATTGTAGGAATGTAGGCTAAAATGACATGAAAATTACTGACCAGATAGAGAACAGAAATGGAAATTTGTGGCCCTAACAGAAGAAAGGTGATGATAACCTTGGAGCTATTCAGACACTTGGTCAGCTGAAGAGCTGCAGATTTCTCTGTATTGGCTGAACTCTCTTGACTGCAATGTGATTTGAACCACTAATGCACACCTACATGTAACCACCTAAACACAGACGTCTCAATCTGTCAGCTAAATCCCATCTGCAGGTTCATTAGTTCTACTGCTCACAAATTTATTGCTCAGTAGTGAGAGTGTTGCAGCATACAGTTGTCAACTAGCACAATATCACATCTCAGTTTTCAGAGATATTACAAAGGTGACAAAAAACTCCCTTCAGTTGTCAATAATTATAGTGTTTCCCTGTCCAACCACACAATCGCCATGCCAAATTCAAACTAGGAAAACATCTAGCTTGGCTATTGCTTCGTTCAGCATTAAAGCTGCAATTAATAAGCTTAATTTTTGTGGTTAGGATGCATTTGCAATAATAAGCATAGTAGACTGAGATTATAATTAAGCACATTCAGTTTTGCAGGATTCAGGAGCTGTTGGTTAATGAAGCTCAATGTGATACTGTCAGTAACAAATCTGATAATTGCTTACAGGGAAAAGGCAATTTCAACAAATGCTCCTTCATGCAGGTGGCTGGTAGAAATTGCTTTCAGTCAATTATGCCTTCAATTACTTTGGATGAATAAGGCAGGATCCTTTAGCTCATTATAAGCCCAAATCCACAATAAGTAAGTAAATATTTTGACACAGCGTTGAAACTAACTTCTGTAAAAGCATGTATAATATTTATAAGCATAGAAAAGGTCACATATTGTATAATCATCCTTCAGTACGTTCAGTGCCAAGTAAAGGAAATTAATGATTTCACTAGCCAATCGATATCACTGGAGTAATACTTTAATGCTGTGAGCCATCAGTATTTTTCTGAAATATTGTCAAAGATGCTATGACTGATAAATACCCATGTCTTGCATCACCTCTAAAAAAGGAGGCAGTTAAGCAACAGGAAAACATGTACCTTGATTATGGGATAAAGTGTACACTCTAGCTAGCCCGAAGATTCGTTTGACATGGCTCAGGCTCAGACTTTGTCATCCTTTCTCTCTGTTCATCCAGGATGACATGAAAATATGAGATTACTCCCATCCACTTTCAGAAGAAACCATCACTGAGATGTCATGAAAGAGACTTTTTCCACGTGAACAAACTGACACATGGCAATCATGCATGCAGAGTATGTGGAACAATCACTATAAACATTAAGGTTATCTTGTGCAACATCCTAGGTTTTTTTATTTCCATAAAATATATTGAGTATGAAAATAGACCAGAAAACAACTTTTCTGAATAACTCAGGCTCTGTGAAAAGAGATTTCTATTAAGCAAGTGTTGATTTTAAATTGCAGGTACAACGACTATGTTTCAGGAAAAAACAGATTACTTGAATACTGGTAGATCTCTTATAATAGCCCTTAAAGTCTGTGGCTCTTAGTCACATTCCATTTTTAAATAATAACAGTCCAATGGCAAACCTGTATAAATATTTTTATAGCTGCAAATGAATGGCTAAACTAGAATTTTTTACTTATTTCTAAGGATCTAATTGAAGCAAATGAAATTGGAGCAAATGAAGCAAAAGAGGGTACCTCCTCTTTTAAAATATAGACTAGCTCACCACTTGCTTTGGAGTGATGTTTCATTATGCTTTAGGTATCATCCCTTTCATTAGGGCTAGGGCAGAGAGGCAGATATAATACCATCCTGCGCTGTTAATGTTATGAATGCATAAGGCCATAAACTTTATGCAGGGTTTGTATCATTATGGTTACTCTGAATATTAAATATCAGTCCCTCTTCATGAACGCATTGTTCCTTTCTTGCTGGTAAATTGCAAGATGAAAACTACAAAGCATGGATTTAAAATGCAAAAGGTCAATGCTAAGTGCTCATGAGTGAACAAATCCAACAAACCTTCTGTTTAGGCTATGTGCACACCATCTCAGTCTCATGATCTCACTGGTTTTTTATCATTTATTATGAACTTATTTCTTCCAAGGTGGTACCTTGTGTATATTCAAGTGAAAGAATAATTAAAGGATGATGTTTCTTTGAACCGAACAAGCAAAAAATATGTGATCCATCCATAAACCTCTTTGACTAAGCTTTAAAATTACTGATTTTTGGGTAAGATACTGCTGCCTTACTCTAACATGGCTTTCAAGTTGTAATCCGTGGCATCACAAGGTCTCCGAATTACTTCTACTGATTCAAAAAAAAAAAAAAAAAAAAGCAATTAAACATGGAGTGGTTAAAAAGAGAATAAAAGACTGATTTTATCTGATTTTTTTTATATCTGAAATTTTGCTACTGTCCTTCCTGCTCAAGGAAGACAGTTAAGAAAGGTCTTCCTGGTTATAGACTCAACGCTTGTATGATATGAATTGAGTGAGGAACCCTTATCTATACTAGAGAAAAAAAGATAATAATTGTTTTTCCATGGTGATAGATAATCCATGTTTAGCAACAAGTCAATTCTTGTTACCGAGGAGCGATATATTCTATACTTCTGTTTAACACACTTCCTTAGCAACCCAACAGCAGCTGTAAACAGTTTAAAATTTAAAGTGATAGGCCAAAGTTTGGAAATAATCTATTGTGACAAGAAATATAAACTGGTTTTAAGAGGACATTTTATGAATTGAAAACGAACTATTTAAGTCAGTTATCTGCAATATCAGTGGGACTAAACTTAACAGCTCAGACACCCCCTTCTAGTCTTGCATCCTAGACTTCTTCTGATACGGAGCCTTAAGAAGTGTAGCATATCCCTGTCCTACATTATGTTTTGAGAACATGATCCAATATTCAGTCTAAAATCTTTAAATGATCTAACAGCTTATTCCTGCTATTTTTCCAAACCACTTTTCAGATGCTGACTGACCACGAGTGCTTAAACTTCTGCCAGCTGGCATTTGCAAAACTGTATTAAATATTACCGACGCCCAGTATAGAACAGATTGTCTTAAATCCTTGCTGAGACTTAAACTCTGGTGATTGCAAGTGAATTCCTCAAAGCTAGCTGGGAACAGCCGTGCTATGAGGGAGCCCTCAGCTGGTAAGCAGTCAAGATGTCCTGAACCTGCCTCTTCCATAATATACACGTAGTATTAGAGAGAACAAAAAGATAGCTGCTGTGCTCCCCAGCTCGCAGTGTGCCTTTCAGTGCTAAAAGCCATTTTCTACACTTTCATGCGTACCATAGCTATGCAAATCTGCCATAATTTTGAGTCAAGCATTACCACAGAAGGGCCCAAGAATCAAGAGCTGGATTGTTTCTGTTTGTTCTGCAACCCTCATATAAATACTGTAAACTGGAGTCTGCTTTTCAAGGGCAATGTAAGACTTACTTTATTTTTAATCCTATAAAAAATAAGGGTAAAGCTACTTTAAATCCATTTTTATTTGTCCATTAAAATAGATATTAAATATCAGGATTATTTAAATATGACACGCCCTTGGGAGTTGCTGGGAGTCACTCTGTGTTAAACCAGGCTGAACTGATTGCGAAATGATTGTAAGAGTGTATTCGATTTTAAATTATAGATAGTGCCTAAGTAAAAGGCAGGGTTTAGCTGAAACTTGCAACAGGTGTGATATAATTAAATAGCTAAAGAATATCTTTTACAAAGAATACCTTCAGAATATATATCTGAGTCTCGCAGATCCTGAAACTGTGGTACCATGACTGTCATAATAACTTACTGTAATATCAGCAGGTAAATTAACCCAGAGACAGCTTCGTATTCTGACTGTATTGTTCACATACATGCTTCCCAAGTCTACAGTAACAGCCAGGTGAAAACCTAAAAATTGCTTACACCACTCAGAAACATGCATGACAAAGACAGACGAGGTTTCTCAGCTTGGATGCGATCAGATATGGCTTAAGATATAAAGTCAGAACAGGTAAAAATAAAGACAAGTATCTCAAATTACTTTATATCTTGACACCAGTAATTTCTATGGTCCTAGAAAGTCTAAAGATGAGTTCTCACTCCTTTCATTAAAAGTTCATTGCTTTTTAATTTCTAAAAACGGACATCACAGAGAAAGATTCGTTTCCTCATCAAAATGATGGTGAGAAATGTTTTTCTGTATCAGTTCCAAATGAGACAATGTTATGAACTTCTCTTTTACTGCTGTAATGGATTAGGTAATAACTTAGTATCATTCGATTAACTTGGCTGTTTTGAATAATTTGCAACTGCAAAAACACCAAAACCCCATTTTTTTGTTACACACAAAATTGCAGAAACTGAACTCCGTGGATTCACAGTCACTTTTCTGTTTAGATGTACATATTCTTGTCTACTTAAGCCTGTGGTTCCTAACAATATATGAGCAAGTGTGACAGTGATGTGGTTTTCCAGTGCAAAACTGGGTAAGAGTCTGTATCTTTACACAGAGGACTGAGCTCTTATGAGTGCAGGGCAGTTTGGCTCCTCCAGTGCTTTCCAGTGCTTTGTGATGGGAATACAAAATACACAGCAGAAAGGTCGAACTATCCACCAATATTTATTTTACCATTCCATCTCTACTTTATAGAAGTTTGTGCAATAGGACTACTTCTGCTCTAGGACTGAGGCAGTTTCCATGGTGTTCTAATTCCATATTTTTGGACAGAAAGAGACCTCTGTTTTTTCCTGACTGAGCAATGTGCCCTTTGATTGAGGACACATAATGATTCGGACCCTTATTTGAAGTGCTTCATCTTCAAAACAGCATTTTAAAAATTGCCTAAGATAATGAATGTATTAAAAGCTTGTTATGATCAGAGGAGTGTGAGTAAAAATTCTCAAAGTATGTATTTTCCCACTGTCTCCTGAATAAGCATGTTTCAGTTCTTTGCTAAACTGTAAACACGGCTTTGTGTTTTTTTGTTACAAATAAATACATAAATAAAAACTTTATGTAGAAAGTAACCCACAATAGTAGTGACAGTTGTGAGAATTATCTTCCGAAATCTATCAACCTTGGTGTGTCTCCTTAAGTAAGATCTGCAATCAGATCAGATTCAGGGCTGTTGGGAAGTGGATCCTCTCATCAGGATACACGGAAATTTACCATAGATGTTTGCCAAGCCAAATGTATCAACCTAAGATATCACAATGTGTTATGAGCAGTGACTTGCTCTTATTCTAGAGCAACAACCTACCTTAAGGCTGGCAAAGAGGGAGAGCTGGTCATGGAAGCCAAACTTGGAAGACATAAAGACCATTTAGTCTCTTGTCCTGTAACAGACAGCTCACGCTAGAAAAAGCTCCGGGAACTAACCCTGGCCTTTAGTTGTGTCAGAATTGCTAATAAACCATAAACAAACACTGAATTTTATTTTCACCTTGAGAATTTCCACACTTTCCACCATAGTGAATTCAGGCGCTATGTGGCCTTTACGGGAAACTGTAATTATTCAACTTTTGGGGATGGTTTTCAGTAGTAGTATTCAACCTGTGGCTTACAGAATCATCAAGAACTATTCATTTATTTTAGAAGCTTCTACTGACCTCCATATATCCTCCCCCAACATTTAACTCTACTGTCTATGTGATACACAGAGACCAAATTTACTACACTGTAAGGTGAAGGAGCTTTGTTTATCCATATAGTCCTTACATTCTACAGCTGGCACTACATCTATACAAGTGATGTAAACACAGCCAGGTCTGTCTTCTGACCCTGAGTCCATGTCACAGGGCCCAGCTACAGCTGTCACACTCCAGACAGTACGTCTGGATCCTAAACTATTAATTGGGGATGGTCCTTGGTCCAGGGTAACTCCTGAACTTTACCCTGGGATTGTCTAGACAGTGTTGATCAGCCTGAGCTCCAGCTATGGCCTGTTAGAGCTTAAGCAAAAGGCTTTGCATTCCTCTGCAATGCATAGGATCGTGGCATATATGATTTACGTGTGTAAATAAACAGGCTGACCCAGTAGCTGGAGAGGTGTAAAACCCATAGTTGATGGAAACTATCATTAAACATTCCAGTACCATGGGATTCACGTGCAGATGTGCTGAAAGACCTTCTAAGAAGACTTTCTAGTTAGTATCCAACCGGTATTTTAACTTTCCTTATGGGCAAAATGCAAATTTTATGTTCAACTCTGATAAGTCGGATGATATCTTTGCTGGAGCCTTTCAGAATGAACATTCAGAGTCAACACTCACTGCCAAGACTAAGACAATTCCTTCCTATATTTGCATGTGTTTTGTTATTCAGTCATTCAATAAAGTCACACTGTTGCATTAATTATATGTCCTTTGTGAGATGGCTTTATGGGAACTCTCCAGGTGATTAAACTTGCAGGAGTTCAGGGAATTCAAAAATGTTTTCTCCTTTTCAGAGAGGAGTCTACCAACCACGTCCATCTATCCAGTTGCTGGATCTCATCTACCTCAGACAGGTAGGAACTTGAAATTTGAGGTACCCCCCCAGACAGCTGTAGTGGTTCCTTAGAAATCTTTTGAGAAGACCCAACATCTAGTCACCAAAACCACTTCTTGCAGCCCTGGAAGACTTCTGACAAACATCTGTCCAAAGCTGGCACCTAAATTAATATAATGTAAGGTCTGAAAATGCAAATAAATATCTATTTAAATAAATGTTTTTCCTTCAATCTTTAGTTGTGTTTTAGGACTCTACTGCAGTTTATGCTGCTTTGTCTACTTATTTGCCAGAGACACAAGATGAGGTCACTGACAAGCACACTGACCTGCTGTGATGAATAATTCCAACAGCTAGCAACACACTGATGATGGCATTTGTGGTAAGGATGTTGCTCATGTTCCTGGAGTACTGGTTCTCAAATGTTTTAATACCAGAAGACTTACAGACTAAATTTTCATTGATGCTCTGGTGGAGGCAAGAAAAACATTGCAACCATTGTGGTTGAAATACCTCAGCAGCTCAGCTTTGTCATCAGGTAGTACTGCAAGTGTGATTTGGAGAGTGTGTCCCTCCTTGAAGATATTGAAAAACCATCTGGACTTGGTCCTGGGAAAAATGGCTTTATTAGGTGGCTCTGCTTGAGCTGTAGGGCTTGGATGAGATGGCCTCCAGAAGTCTCTTCCAACCTCAACTGTTAAGAGAGTCTGTGATAGTGTCTTCCAGACCAACAAATCATGTATCAGAAATTACATGGCTGCTCATTTTTATTGTATTATAAAATGATAACAATGAACTCCTAAAAGTGTGTGGAATCTGACTTGCTGCTGTGCTGAGGAGTCTGACTTTAGGGAGAGAAATTCTTTGTACCCTTTGGCACCAGATCAGTTTGTTATGACCTAAAGGGTAACCCAGCCTGCGAGTGTGTAGAGATCATGACCATAGGTTCATAGGATTCTGTAATACACAGGGGCACAGATGCTTTTATTCTCTGAATTTCTCTAGTTTATTACAGATTAGCACAAACAATCACCACTACTGGAAAATCACCCCTAGCAAGTACACCTATGATTAACAGAGTATATATCTCCCTCTCTCAAGTTATTACAAGTTTTATCAACAATCAACAGCATAGCAATTAACAGTATGGCAGCAGTTAATAATAGCAGCAAACAGTCATATTGCAACAACCAATAACAACAATTACCAATCAGGTATATAATATTACAGGTGGCGATAAACTTATCATTACTGAAGCCACTTACCAACAATACAACAGCTAACATGATAGATTACTTATATGAATATATAATACTGGTATCAAATGAATTGGAGATTTCAAAAGGGGACAAACCATCCCAAAGGAAAGGGGAAAACAATGCCAGAGGGGGACCAAACCATCACAAAAGTGGGAGGACAAACTTCCCAGAGAGGGGAGGGGAGGGGAAGGGAAGGGAAGGGAAGGGAAGGGAAGGGAAGGGAAGGGAAGGGAAGGGAAGGGAAGGGAAGGGAAGGGAAGGGAAGGGAAGGGAAGGGAAGGGAAGGGAAGGGAAGGGAAGGGAAGGGAAGGGAAGGGAAGGGAAGGGAAGGGAAGGGAAGGGAAGGGAAGGGAAGGGAGGCAAGATAGGTGGTGATGGTTTTTGTACTTTCAGACCAGTTTTACTTTCCCAGACTTTTCCAGATGATAAATTGAGGTTGCAGTTTATTTTTCTTATCGATGATATCTCAGGATATCTTGGCTTCTGGGTACGCTAGCTATACCTCAAAGAGGCTGGCTGCAGTTTTTAGGGTTGCTTCTAGTTTGGAGGCTTAGTTCATGGGCTCACAGCTCCCAGGCTGGCAGGCAATTTCTCTGTCAGTACTTTTCAGCAGAGACATTTTCTTCTGTTCAGTATTTTTCCCTTTCTACACAGGCCACCTTTAAAGCTGCTCACATTTCAGCCTCTGCAGAGGAAGATCCAGTCTGCTTATCCTACATTCTTTCTTCTCTCAGCTTCCCTCTCTTCAGTCCCTCCTGAAAGGGATGTTTTTCTCTTAATGTAAATATATACCTTCCCTAGCGTGAGCATCTTTATTTCTGCATAAGAAAAGGGAGACTTTATGCAAAAAATCTAATTTAGGTAGGATTTAGGCTGGATAGTACCATATATGTATGCGCTATGCTGTGGAGTTGAAAGGGGTCAAGAAGGCAGAATAAATCATCATTCATCCTTTTAATCAGAAGAGTAAGTAGTACTCATGATTGTGAGAAATGCAGAAAAACTGGAGAAAAAAAAAAAAAAAAGAGAGAGAGAAACTGTAGAGAATAAGGGCTGAAACTATAGTTAGCCACTGAATAAAATGCGAAGAGTGAAAAAAAAAAAAATGTCCTGTTTGAACTCAGTAAAAACAGGCTGCTTTCTGAGTGGTCTGAGAAATTCTAGCATTCCGTGTGTTTTCAAAACTATTAGTCTCGAAATATTTTATATTACTATTGAAAACATTTTTCTTCAATATGTATTACACGTGCATTTAAGTCAAAAGCTCAATTTGTTCTCATGTGCTCATGAAATGAAAGCAAGATCTTTGCAAAAAAAAAGCAAGGCTTGGAAAAATCTATGCCTAAAAAAGTTTGCAGGGTAAATTTTATCTTGTTATATGTTACATCTCTGCTATGAGCTACCTTGAAGAACGTCTTCATGATGTTGTACAAAGGAAATCCAGTCTGATATTTATGACCAACTTTGAATTGTCCACAGTAAACCTAACAAGGACTATAAATCATGTATCTAATCCTTCATATTCCCTGACTAAGGGCTAAGGTGAATCACAGTTTCCATTATACCATATGAAATCGAGTTACACTTCTAGTAATTCACTGTGAATTGTCTGTGCTTTTCTGGGATTGTCTGTACTTATGGGTGGCAAAAAGAAAAGAAAGGATTTGCGGGAACTGCAAGAAGTAAAAACAAAAAAAACAGGGACTTGTGGGATTGCAGCAGATCGATTTTTACTGCTTACAGATTGTGTGCCCAGATAATTTCAAAGCACATGGTATGAAGGGGTCAGATCAGACTCATGCCAACATTTTTTGCAGCATCAGGCAAGACTGTCACTTAAGACCTAGCCAAAAGATTTACAATGTAAATGGTTAGTGCATATGGGCATGAGATTGCCTAAAGTCCCCAGCTGCCAGTGTAGACGAAGCCTTAATTAGCCAATAATGCTGGAAATTTGTGCTAGTATGGAAGTTTTCTTTATTCAGTAAGCAGTTCCTCAAATAGTACTGAAATGAAATCAACAACCGGTTTGACAAGTAACCGAGGAATGTGGCTTTAGCTCAGTATTTATTAACTTCAATCAATTAGCTAAAGGTAAAAGTTTATCATTATATCTCATGAGACATTGGGTACACTAAGCAAATGAGAACAAGTTTCTTTTAGAAGATTAGATATCTGTATTTGGGGATCTAATTCCTTATGGAGAAACCTGATTACCTGGCCATTTTTATAGATTCAGTGAAATATAATGTCCATGAGAAATGTAAGCAATTTTAAGCACTTGTCCTACAGGCATTTGAACTACCTGTGCACACTAGGCTAAGAAACTCAACAGGTCCTAGGAGTTTAGACACACAGTTCTTAGTAACAGGCATTGAAAATATCAGCTTGTGTCTTCAACTTTAAGTAAAGCTACCAAAGCAGACAAACCCCCTTTTTATCCTTTGAATTAATTGTGTTCCTTATCATTTATTTTCTTAATGTGTGACATGATAAAGCTGCAAAGAAAGCTAAACCTTAGTCAGACAAGTGCACTTTATCTTATAGTTCTAATTATGGAAGACAACACAAAAGCAAGTTTGCTTGTTTTCCTCGAGTACTCTCTAACTGCTCTAAGTTTATGGCATTCTTTTGTAGATAGGAAAAAGAGGAGCAGAAGTGTGATAACATTATTTCCAAAAGCACAAGATTTCTGATTTATCTGATGTGATGGAGCAAAGAATGTAAAGCAGCAGACAGATAACTAAGCTGGTAAATTCCACACTAGGAGAATGGAAATCTGAATCTGATGGCAATGACTAGTCATGAAGGGTAATACTCTGTATCAGCTGCCAGCAATAATTTTTACTCTCCTCAGCTAAGATAGAAATGGGACACTGAGGCAAAGCAAGAATTGGAAAAGGATGGAGAGAAAACTTTCCTTCAAAGCTGAGGTCTACCTGATGAGACTATGGGCATTGATAAGGGGACTTAGGAAAGAGTCAAGGTTTAAACTGTTTCATACTTAAAAACTTACAAGTGAATGAGCTTAAAGTACAGAGTAATATTCTCATATACACAAAGTCTTTGTAATGTAAACAGGTGAGATAGGATCTTGGGATAAATGAAAGTTAAGTTAAAGTGTGTAAGGTACATATAAGCACGTGTACATATAAGCAAGCTGTAATGATCGGTTTGGTGTTGATAAGGATATATGAGATGTGTCCAAAATGCTTTTATGAAGCACCTGCTCTGTCACATTTGTATGCCATTCTCTTTAATTCTGGTGATGCCTGAACAGTTTCATAACTTTCCTTGACAAAAGCAAAAACTCTCATACTGTGTATTGTCTACATTTTTCCTGTGGTTAAAAATCCCTGTTAAGCAAGTGCATACACCACATGATCTTCTTCCATCCAGGACTAGTTTGATGAAACCCAAACCTTCATGTTTAATGGACTAACCACATCCAGGACAGTGGTGGGAAAACAATCCTAGGTATTGCCTGAACTATAAAAATTAGGCTACATTGGGAGAACCCACGTTTTGCTGCATAGCACTGCCAATAGCAGTCACAATGGCAGCAATATCTCTCAAAATTGTGCCAGGCTTTTACTACTTTGCAACAGCTAGCTACTGCCAAGTACATGTGCCCAGTTTGACAACCCATTGAATTATGCTATTGTTAAGATCGCCCTAGAACAGGTAAGGGTATGGAAATTAATCATAGAATCCTAGAATACCAGGTTGGAAGGAACCTCAAGGATCATCTAGTCCAACCTTTCTTGGCAAAAGCACAGTCTAGATAAGATGAACCAGCACCCCGTCCAGCTGAATCTTAAGTGTCCAGTGTTGGGGAATCCACCACTTCCCCGGGGAGATTATTTCAGTAGCCTGTTGTTCTCATTGTGAAAAATTTTCCTCCTGTGCCCAGTCAGAATCTTCCCAGAAGTAACTTGTACTCATTACCCCTCATCTTTTCCATGTGAGTCCTTGTAAAAATGGCGTTTCCATCTTCTTTGTAGCCACCAGTTAAATACTGGGACATGGTGATAAGGCCTCCCCTAAGCCTTCGCTTCTCATGGCTGAACAAACCCAATTCTCTCAGCCTTTCCTCACATGGCAGGTTTCCCAGTTCCCAGATCATCTTTGTGGCCCTTCTCTGGCCCCTCTCCAGACTGTCCACATCGGGTTTTTTATAGCAGGGACCAAAACTGAACAAAATATTTCAGGTGTGGCCTGACAAGCACTGAGTAAAGAGGGATAATGACTTCTTTATCTCTGCTGGTGATGCCCTTGTTGATGTAACTGTTATCTTTCTTTGCTGTAGCAGCAAACTGTTCACTCATACTGAGCTGCTTGTCCACCAGGATCCCCAGGTCCCTTTCCACAGAGCTGCTCCCCAGCCGGGTAGACCCCAGCCTGTGCTGCACCCCTGGATTATGTTTTCCCAGGTGCAAGACCTGACACTCGTCCTTGTTGAACTTCATAAGGTCCTTGTTAGCCCACTCTTCCAGCCTATCCAGGTCTCCCTGCAGGGTGACTCTCCCTCCCAGAGTGTCCACTCCCCACTCAGTTTGGTATCATCAGCAAACCTCATCAGGGTGCACTTGATCCCATCCCCCAGATCACTTATGAAGGTATTAAACTGTGTTGGGCCCAACATTGATTCCTGGGGACCCCACTTGTGACAGGTTGCCAATTTGAAAAGGAGCTGTTTCCCATCACTCTGGGTTGGTCTGTCAGCCCATTCCCCACCTACCGCACAGATCCCTTGTCTAGACCGTTACACATCAGTTTTCCAGGAGGAGGCTGTGGGAAACCGTATCAAAAACCTTGGAGAAATACAGGGAGACACTGTCCACCGCTCACCAGACATCAGCTAAGCAGGTTACTTTGTCATAGAAGACGATCAGGTTTGTCAGCACAATTTGCCTTCAGTAAATCCATGCTGGCTTTTCCCAATCACATGCTTAATTTGTCTTGTGATAGCCCCCAGGAGGGTTCATTCTATAACTTTCCCAGGGACTGAAGTAAGACTGATGGTCCTATGATTTCCAGGATCCTTCTTTAAGCCCTTCTTGTAGATGGAGCTGACATAAGCCTTCTTCCAGTCTCTGGGATGTCTCCCAGTCTCCATGACTTCTCAAAGATTATGGAGAGTGGCCTTGCAACAATGTCATCCAGCTCTCTTAGCACCCTCAGGTGGATAACATCAGGGCCCATCAATTTGTAGTGGCCAAGCTCCTGTAATAGTTCACATACCAACCCTTCCTTCACTGACAATGGGTCTGTGTTTGCATCAACCTGGATTTTTGTTCCCAAGGCCCAAGTGCTGGAAAAGAGGAAGGTGAAGAAAGTGTTGAGAACCTCTGCCTTTTCAGCATTGTTGGTGTGTAATTCACATCACCTGTTTAACAACGGGCCAATATTTTCCTTCTGGTTTTGCTTCTGTTTTTGAAGAATCCTTTCTTCTAGTTTTTGACATCTCTGGCCACTTTCTGTTCAAGCTGTGCTTTTGCTTTCCTAACTGCATCTCCGCATGCCCTGGAAATGCCCTTGTAGTTCTCAACAGGTATTCATCCACATTTCCATCTCCGGCACGCTTCTTTTTTAGTTTTGAGCAGACTCAGAAGCTCACAGTGAAACCCAGGGGATCTCTTGCTCTGTCTGCTTCACTTCCCTTCCCTCTAAAAGGGATGAACTGTTTTTGAGTGAGACCACTGTTTTTCTGCCAGTCCTAGAACTTTACATAAGTTGGAATTCAGTTGTCTGAAAATTAGATAGACACTAAACATTAATTATAGATATTAATAAAAAAGTGTTGATCAACTCGAGGGCAGGGAGGCTCTGCAGAGAGACCTGGACAGGCTGGAGCCATGGGCTGAGCCCAACTGGGGGAGTTTCACTGAGGCCAAATGCCGGGGGCTGCCCTTGGGCCACAACAACCCCCAGCAGCGCTTCAGGCTTGGGGAGGAGTGGCTGGAGAGCTGCCAGTCAGAGAGGGACCTGGGGGGGTTGATTGACAGCCGGCTGAACAGGAGCCAGTAGTGTGCCCAGGTGGCCAAGAAGGCCAATGGCATCCTGGCTTGTGTCAGCACTGGCGTGGCCAGCAGGGACAGGGAAGGGATCTGAGCCCTGGGCTCGGCACTGGGGAGGCCGCCCCTCGATTCCTGTGTTCAGTTTAGGGCCCCTCACCCCAAAAAGGCCATTGAATGACTCGAGCGTGGCCAGAGAAGGGCAATGGAGCTGGGGCAGGGTCTGGAGCACAGGTCTGCTGGGGAGCGGCTGGGGGAACTGGGGGGGTTTAGTCTGGAGAAGAGGAGGCTGAGGGAAGACCTCATGGCCCTCTACAGCTCCCTGACAGGAGGGTGCAGAGAGGGGGGATGAGTCTCTTGAGCCAAGTAACAAGTGATAGGACAAGACGGAATGGCCTCAAGTTGCACCAGGGAAGGTTTAGACTGGCTATTAGGAAGCATTTCTTTCCAGAAGGGGCTGTTGGGCGTTGGAATGGGCTGCCCAGGGAGGTGGTGGAGTCCCCATCCCTGGAGGGGTTTAAGAGTAGAGTCGGCATAGTGCTGAGGGATCTGGTGTAGTTGGGAACTGTCAGTGTGAGGTTCATGGTTGGACTGGATGATCTTCAAGGTCTTTTCTAACCTAGATAATTTTGTGATTTTGTGAATTTCTCCTTATGTGTAGCATCTGTGGCACCAATGAGCAAGGTTTCTTGTCTTCTTTGGAACAGATATGAAGAGAAGATTTTTTTCCATTCTATGTAGTTTCAAAATTTCAGAGGAACTCTAATGAGCTCTGCTTACACACCTTACCTAAAAAGAATCCCCTGTTGAAACTGTGCTCACATTTGCAACATGTAGGACTAAGCAGTAAGTGAATAGATGACAGTAACATTTGCAAAGATTTGATGTGGCTTTGTTATTGTTGAGCTTGCTAATCTGTTCCAAGTTCAGTCAAGGGGATTTGACTTGCCTGTTAGCTTTAAACAATACACATTTGTATTACTGAATGTGTTTATATCCAGTACATAAAGGACTATCTGCCATGTCAACAGAGATGGGATTAACTGTTATGGCCTTTTGAATTCAGAACAAATTTGAGTAAATCAGTGTGAATATTATCCATGACTGCTTTAGTGGCAATCAAACAAGTCAACAGAGCATTGTGTCTGTATTACACACACAGAAGAATAAAAATTCTTACCTGAGTTTTAGACTAAAGAAGAACATTGAGTCTCTCAACCTTTGTTAATATATGCATTCAGTACATATTGACATGATCTTAGTCTCTTTAATTTTGTAAGAGTGACATTTGTAAGGGTGCGACTGAGGTCATCTATCTTTGAGGGCAGTATTAATCACTGGTCTTTGTAGATTTGAGTATCTACAATGGAGTGTGTACCTCTGAGCAAGGTGACCAAGTTACTATTGTTACTAGCGGAAAAATAGGATGGGATTAAACATATATATATATATGTAATGTCATTTTTAGCACTCAGAGTGTCCTGTCCAGTATCAGGCTGCTGTTCCAGAAGTCAGTAGATATTATTTATGTCTCCCTTCCCCATCAGACCCATGCCATGGGTGGGTGTCTGGAATGCCCTGAGGCATCTCAAATTTCTCTAAATGCCTATCTATGGGTAAGCCTCTGTGTCCACAGTGTTGACATTGGCTAAAGCCAATAAAGAAGAATATGAAGATCTCACCTCTTTTAGCTGCAACTTAAAATGATTTTGCTCCTGTCAAGCCCTTATTTTTCTCTGTAAAGGAAGGATGGGCCTGACCAGATGAAGCATGGGCATCTATATTCTAGATCTCTAAATATATGCAAATGAATCATACTATCCTACTTCTGGAAGTTGTCATCCATGCCAAAGGAGTAATTCCTTGTAGTCTTATAACCAGTTAATATTATTGTGAGGCTACTCTCACTGATCTCAAAGAGCAGGTGCATCAGAGGAGTGCAGCAATTCACTCACCTATCCTTGATCTAATGGAATGCTGGGTCAGCACCATAAGTGACTGTGAACATGACACCATTTGCATCAAATATTGGGGAAAAGTCTCTTTTTTTAAAAGCGGGGAGAACAGACATGTTTATATCACTTTAAATAATAGAACTGATAAGTGGTAAATTGCATGCCTGGAATGCAGTGATTTCCCAATGCCCGAATGTAATGGCCCATGTGGACTCACATCACTGTTACAAAAATGGTGTCAAATGAGCTGACATCAGTGGAGTGGATACAGACATTTTATTAGTTAGCTTGGCAGAACAGAATTTTATGAAATAAATGAGCGGTTGGTAAAGCTTGAGGAAGGAGAAAAGGGAGAAATCAGGCCCTTGGCAAAGAGACGATTGTGACTGAGTCAGAGCTAGGTATGGCAAAAATCCCTTATTTGCCTTTTCTCCTCAGTGTTCTCTGACATGCCCTTTTTCCCTGTCCTGCTCAGAAACACCATTCCAAGTCACTGGGTTGTTAGCATGTCCAACAATTTCCTCACTGAACGAGAGCATCAGCAGGAGACATTGGGTCCAGGGTGTCGTTCCTCCAGGACATGACCATTAGACATACCTGCACCCACAACACGGACATAGCCCAAACACAGGGATGTTAAATTCGTCCTCTTTCTCTTCTGCACTTGAAAAAGTTTAAAGCTGATTGTGAAACACTCATGCTACCGGCCTGGAGCATCTCAGTTAGGAGAAGAATCTCTCTAGTCTCATCAGCCCAAAGTAAAGAGAGGAAAATCACCTCAGGTGTTCCTGCTTCGGTTGTAACCACAGCTCTGGATTTCAGGAAAGACACAGCCTTAGAGGCTTAGAGAACATAGCTAATGCTAACTGCAGAGTAATCCATGCTAGCTGCATGTCCCCTTTCAGTTGGTTTTTGCAAGTATGAAGATACTCGCTCACAACAGAGATAGAAATATCGATGCAAACACCCAAGAACACTATTCTGGCTCCTATAAATACACCACTGAGGTAAAAAAAAATAAATGCTTGATTTAACAAAGTTATATAATTGACATAGAAGAGATTAGTCCTTGTGGTACAACACAAAGTATCTGTAATAACAACACATTTCCAAATTAAAATAAAATAACTATGCCTACTATATTCTATAGTATGGCTGCATTATAATTTACATATGTGATCTTCCAGTTAGCTTTTATTTTCTATCAACTCTTGCTACCTGTTAACTAGGAATATTTTCCCATTGAGTCTCCTTGTATGTCAATCAAATTCCCTACTAAAATAACTGGACCCTCATAATCTTATTTTTTCTCAATGTTATTTGCCTTGACACCACTTGAGAAAACTCAAGAAAGATGCTGCTTTTACAAAGTTGCTTCCAACTTTTATCACAATGTAATTCTCAGAGAATCTGCAATGTCTTTTACTCCATGTCTCTAAACTCCTGGAAAATAAAAAAATCAAGGTATCTTGACTAACTACAGATTTCTAAACATTAAGGATCGGATCAAATGTAGTCTGGCCATTATCACGAGATAAAATTAATCTCTTGCAGAGAGTGTTTTATTTTACTTTTCAGAGACACCTCTGCAAAGATGTGATGTACAGACCTCTTACAGCTCTCTATCTCCATCTGCTACATAGGAAGCCTATACAACCTGTTGGTAAGAAAGTGAGAATATTAAGTTAGGTCAGATGAATTCTACCCTCTGTTGAACTACTTTGTAATTGCATTTCCAATGGAGTAAATTTGAATAAGATAAAAACCAGAACAAACGAATTGCTGTAATATTTTCTTTTTTATATAAGATCCCCTTTTTAATTCTGGAAGATCCAAATCAAGGAATTTTCTTACCATGTAGTCAACTGTTATGCAGGACCATACTCCTAACTTTTGCTCAGACAGAAATTCAAGGATTTGAAATACAGAAAAAAAAAAAGGGAGCCTGGCATTTAAGCAAACTGACATCTGTTTCATTAACAGACAACCTGGATAATTTTGGTTTTGTGTGTAAAAGGTTTTTATTTGTCATAACTCTGCAAACTGAAGGAACTGTTTAATCAGCTTCAGCAGAGCATAATCCCTTAACTTTGGTATTTTTCCCTCACAGCACTTAGCAATGCAAACAGTATTATGAATACCTGGAAGCGTTGCAGCAGTTTCACAGTAGCAACCTGTCATAGTCTGTCCATGTGAAATTGTTTCTGAGACAAAAAAAAAAAAAAAAAAAAAGGAAATTACCAAGAGAAGATGGCTGTCATTTGGTAAATTCATATTAATTGCCTACAGTCATAGTCAATGTCAACTGACTCAGCAAGGAATATTTAACATTAAGGTCTGAGTAGTTCCCAGAAAATCAACCTCTCTCTTTTAAGCCAGTTGCACACTTAAACAACTGGCAGAATAGGATTTTCAGTCAGTCAGTTGCTCATTGATCTGAAAATGACAAGATTTAGAACATATATCTACATAGAACAGAGCTAGGGACAGCTTGGAAAAGTTAGCAGCGTATGGAAATTTTGAAGAACATAAACCTGAAGTTTGCATCATGGACCATATGTGTGCCACTAACGGGCACCGCTAAATAGGTTATCCTGTATAACTAAAGCTATTTCAGACGCAGCAAGCAAGTCAGAAGAGTGGTGAGGAGAAATACGGCAGCTATTCAAGCAGATAGTTAAAAAAAAAAAAAAAAAAAAAAAAAAAAAAAGACAGCAGAATATTACAGTAGCTGTCATCCTTCATGAGCATCTCTAGACTGTTAGACTGCAAGAGAATCCACCCGTCTTCAAGATAGTCAGGGAAAGAAAGAAAGCAGAAAGACCCAAATCATCCTTATTAATTCCTGGGATCTCTACAATTTTCATGGTGGCTTGGTTTCCTCAGGACACCTGCACAATATATTTCTGCCATTACAGAACTTTTCCCTTCTTATCAGTGTGAGAAACTATTATCTTCCCCAAAATGAATGCTGATGAAGCTCTTATTTTCCTTTCTCATGAGCTTCTCACAATATAAGAACCATGAAATGGGACTTCCTCTTGGCCACACCTCTCCATCCCACATCAATTTACAACCCATACTCATTCCCTTGTGTACTTTTTCCATGTGTCTCTAAGAAGAATCTGTATCTGTCTTCTCTGCAGCCCATGCTGAAATATGTTAGATATTCCTTGCTGTTCTTCTCCAAGCTGAACAAATGCAGCTCCCTCAGCATCTCCACTTCTGTCATTAACTCTAGCACCCAGTCATCTTCATGGTCTTCTGCTGGACTTGCTGCAATTTGAAAATATCTTTTTCAAATTTATACCGTGTGTACCAAGCCAACAACACCCATATTGAGAAAATCCAATGGATAGAAATTATTAAGTGGTTTAAACACTGTTTAGATTTTAAACCATTAAGCTTACAGTGTCCAGGTATCTGTAGCGTGCAGACTGTGTATGGCCAAATTCATGCTGATTTATAGTAGATACGGCTGTTGTTCTGTATGTACTAAAATGGGCAACAGAGTTCACTGGTGTAGAATGAGTACCAGTAGAAGTGAAAGAGCAGTGATTTTAAATGTACCTCATTAGTTTTGGGCTTTGGAAGGATCTGGATTTGGAAGGTTTTGTTTCGTGAGTTTCTCTGTCATCCTGTAATAAAAAAACCCCGGCACATTAAAGTTCTATTAAAAAAAAAAAAAAATATGTGCAAGACAAATAGTCATTTAGAACACTCTTTACGTGTCTGTCTGAGCAAATCAATTCAGCTGTGAGTTTTCAATTTCAAAGTTGCCTTGAGAGCAAAAAGGTGGAATTCAGCTTGCCTGCCCTTGAACACGTATACAGAGGTGACTGTGTTCAAGTTAGGTACCTGGGCTCTCACTAGAGACAGCAGAGATTGAGTCAACATAGTTAATTATGCTTAAATTAAAAATTAATAGCTCTGTGGACTCCACTGATTCACTTAGCACTGTAACAGAAGGATACCTGTACATCTAACTCTTCCCCAGGTAATGTCTAAGCATGGTTCAAGAATCCCTAAGGGTCCAGAGATCATTCCCAATAGGTGATTTTAATGCAGTTACCCAGTTTGGAGGCTGAGAGTCACCAACTTGTCTCAGAGCTAAAGAACACCCCCTGGCACAAATTTCTTTGCAACACTTAAATATGTGTTTGCATGTTTATACACATATACATAATTCTGTATGCATGTACAGGGAGGGGGACAAGGACAGAGAGTCTATATATGTGTATATATAAAAATATATATGTAAATATATATGTAATTATATACACATACAATAGATAAAGCCTCGGAGCACACAGAGATAAGACCTCAACTCCAGTACTCTCATTTTAAAATTTCTGTTTACCTTATCTTTCTTACAAACTAAATGTGTGACAGCATAATTTATTTGGCAGTGTTTAGGTTTATATTCATGTGTTTACTCTTTATGTGCTGTGTCTTACTTCTGAGCTTGCTGTTCGAATTCAAAATGTGAAAATTACCGTTCATTTTATTTATCAGGAAAATTATTTGCTTCTAAACCCAAACTAACTGTTTGAGAAGAGAAAAAAATAGTGCAAATTAAGTCAGCATATAGCTCAGAAGTCTGCCAACTAAATTATTGGTGCTTTCATCACACTCTTCTTGCCAGGCTCTGTTTGGGGTGCCAGCAGCATCCTTTATGAGAAACCTGTATAACTGCAAGAATCCCAGGTGTTTGGGGAATCAACAGAACCAATGACAATTCCCGAGATCTGGTTGGATATTTAAGAAATTACTCATCTGGAAGAGTACACCATATGATTTCCCCTTCACATATCAAAGCTCATGGAGTTTATCTTACTGAAACAATAAACTATTTCTGAGCAGACCCATTGTTTCTCAAGATAAGCCACTAACTATTATGTTGCAAGCTGAATAACACAAGGATATGCAACTGCTAAGGCAGAGAAAAAAGTGTCAGGAACCTCTGAAGAAAATAAGACATTTATGGGTGAAAGCATTGATTAGCAAAATGGTGGAAGTGTAAAATGCCACCTGTAAATAACTGTAAAAATAACTGGGATGAATATTTAATATGGGGTTTTGAGGGATTCTTCTGCTTCTTTGTTTACAGATTCTTACATATCCTTGCTTAAAGTTTTATTTAATTGCTCAGAAAATGTAAAGAGAAGTAAAATTACATCTGGCTTTAACAAAAAAAAAAAAAAAAAAAAAAAAAGAAAAACACTAAGTAGAAAGAAAAATCAAGATCTTCATTGAAAAGTCAAGGTTTTTCAGTGTTCAGAAGAAATTAAGATCCTTTAGTGATCTGTGAGACAGACATCTGTGTCAAAGATTTCTGTAATCAATGGAGCAATGCAAGCGTTTCCAGAATGCAACGCATCTTGTCTTTAGTTGTTCAAGTAGGTTAAATTCTGCTCCATTGATGTCTTTTTCAGTCTGATCACTACAGAACATCTATATAATCATCTTAGACCAGACATCAGACTTTAACATACAAAAACTTTGTTAAAAAATAATCTCACCATTCATACATAAATATGGTTATGTTTTTCTCTGATATAAAAAAGAAAAATACCATCTGTTTTGTATGACTGATCAATAATAAGCCCTTGTTCTTTTAGAAACAGAGTGAAAACTAATATGAAGAAACATTTGCAATGCAACTGTAACTTATTTCAGGTAAGATAAGTCTGGGCTTTGTGTGCAGATCTAGTTAGTACAAAGAAGCTATTGAACGGTGGGACAATGGCAACTTCTAGAGATTAAAAAAAAATAATAGAGAGCCCACCTTTGTCTATAATTTAATTCCCAGATGTACTGTCATGTAGCAGCATTAGGGCATAATGAATCTGCTCTGTTATTTGCTTCACTGTGGGCTTTGAGCCAGGGAGTCATTCTGCCCGAGAGACAAAAGACACTCTGTCTGCGCAGAGATCCCTGCATCTTCCCGACACGTTTCCTCAGACATTTTGTGAACTGTCTTTCCCCTCCCCTCTCCCTCTGTTATGTTAGCTGTGAACTGCAGTGAAAATCTGTCTGTGACAGACACTTTCGGTACTTGGTCAGCTGTCAGACAAGCACGAGGTGAAAGACTTCAAATATGGCATTGGGCTCACAAACACACATACACACACACACACACACACACACAGAGAAACAGCCATCACTGGCTACTGCTCAGGTCCAAGCACAAAAACAAAACAAAACAAAAAAAAAACAAGAAAAAAAAAAAAAAAAAGGAAGAAAGTGCTTCTATATAAGCCTGAGATCTTGCAAACAAAGAAGGCATATTTAATGGTTTCATTAAAACAAAACACGTAAGATCTAAACTCTAACTGCAGGGTTAGTAACACCTTCATTCTATACCCAGAACTCATCTGTGGCAGTATTCACTGTAGGAGATCACTTTGAGCATTTTTCCATTAATACCAATGCCAAGACAAACATAAGGAAAATGACTTGATGAGAAACCTGTGAAGGGATGAATGGCCCAGGCTGACTCGTAGAGTACAGACTATAAATCACCCCATTGCAATCCACCTTCCTTTGGGTACTTACATGGCACCTGGCAATGCATTTTCATAAGTTTAGCATGGTTAGGGCCATGCTGTTAGGATGCTGTAACCTTGACACATTAGTCTACGGTACATTGCAGTGAAGTCACAGTGTTTATCCAACGTGCTGGGGCTCCAGGTGAAATATCCTCTTTGGTCTTGTACTGTAACAAAAGGGCATTGTCTTCACCTACAGCCCCAGCTGGATCCGACAATGCAGTATTCAGGGAAATCAAAGAAAGCTGGATCCAGTCTGAGATCAGGTCTTGAAAAGCCTTATTTGTTCAAGATCTGATTAAATAAAGCATCTGGCTGGAGTACACAAATGACACAAGGAACTCCTTGATTTTCTTGTGATTTAGAGAGACATATTCTGCATCCACTAGGCTGTATGACTCTTCTAGTGTAAGCCGTAAATCTAAACACACAGCATGGCCCTCATGAATATCTTCAATATTCAAAAGTATTCCTAATGTCTCTGTATGCCTGTAGACAACTGAATCTTGCTGCCAGTGATTACAACAAGATTCAGGACATTCAGGTCAAGTGTAGACGCCTACAATTGTGTCACCTCTAGAGGATGTTCATCCTTTTCTAAGAGAAAAGACAGTAGCTCATGTTAAGGCAGAATTTCTTACAGCATCTCAAGACGGTGCCAGACACTGAAGTTGAGGTGACTGAATTCAGCATCTGAAGGAAAATGACTGAATCAGACAGAGGGTTATATTCAGCTGCCCAAGCTTTGGTATTTAGTGTCATTTTAGAAGACAAGCAGATATGACAGACAACTTCTGGGAAATCCCTGGAGTTTTGAAGCATAGCTGAGGCCAGGCAAGATAACTCACGCTGCCTGAAACAATAGGGATGTGATTCATTTGCCTACATATAGACATTTAGGGTTATTTTAAGTACCGCAGGATGTCTTACCTAGCCTCCATCTGACACTCCAGAAGGGTAGTCTCCCATAAGTGCTGTGTAATACCTGTCAATACCATGCATATGTCTCAAATATGCTACAGCAAAATTGGCAACAGCCATTCATGTTTCAGCAACAAAATCCTCTCTTATATGTCTGCACTTCAAACTTCCCTGAGCATGTGGAGATCCAACTTTCCAAGTTGTTACCCATATAACACAGAACTGCAAGTGTCAGCCAGCTAAGGCACAGAGCAGTACAGTGCAGTATGGTGTGTAACCCAAGGCACATAATCCTCATCCCCAGGCAGTGTTCATGGCTCCATGAATGCTCAGCTCGTGCAGCTTTCTCTGCATTTAACTACTGAGGACATACCCAAAGAGGAGGATGCTCAGACCTTTTTGGTGGATGTACAGCATCGAAGTTAAAATCTGCATCAGGAGGATCTCTTTTAATGACTTTTTTTTTTTTTTTTTTGTAAGAGAAGGAAAAAGGAAAGGCTGGCTTTGTGTACAGAAATTTAAGTTCCATCTGTGACTGAGCCACAAACTTCCTGCATTTGACAAGCAACTGTTTTCCTCTTGTTTCCTCCTATAGCATTCTCTCCCTTTTCTGAGATAACTTGGATGAACACATTCATTAATGTTTGTCAAATACATCCAGAAATACCTTTATCACTGAAATTTTTAGAATCCTCAGGGGTTTCTGCCAGAGAGATAACGATCACTGTCACCTCCTAAAATACTGAAATATTTCACTTCTCTTCCACCTCTCTGGTTCTTTTCTTTTTTTTTCTTTTTTTTTTCTGTTTTTGATGAGAACCAAAAAGCTGCTCTTAACCTCCACAAATTCAGCCCTCATCTAATTACAGAGTACACTTTCTCTTCCACACGTTAGCATTTGACATTCTCTTTCCCTTGCCCTGACCTTGACTGGATTCTACCTTTTCTCAGTCTGTCTTCACAAGTGTGTCTTTCCTCAGCATGTGAAACCAGAGAAAATTGCACAAAAACCAGGAAGAAGATACAGAAATTCCCTGTGAAGAGAAGAAAAGAACAGAAAAGACTAACTCACCAGGAGTAAGCACCATCTTTGAATATGCTATTCAAATATGCTATTTCTCTCAACTTCTGCTACATTTGTTTATCCTAACAAGGCTAATTTTATTATCTCTTTCATTAGTTAAAGAAAAATATTTTTTTTAAAAAAGGAAGAATTAAAAAAAAAAAAAGAAACTTTAATGGCCATTCAGTAGTCATAAGACAAACAGGTACTTCTAAGACACAGTATGATTTTATTTAGGTGTTCAGGATGAAATGAAACATGTCCCAAAGATACCTGTTAGTTCCAAAGTCTATGAAATGAGACTTGCTCAAATGGAGATGCCTGTGTTTAATTAACTTAATTCCATCTCAGCTACCTGAATAACTTGAAGAATGTGGTCTTAATGGTCTTTATAATATTCTTTTCTTCAGAACTGTTCATCATCTTTCCTAGTAAACCTTGGTTTTAAGTGAATTCCAAAGGGGTGTGACTATATAAGCCATTAATGCAGGAGAGGACCACAGTTACAATATTATATAGAATGCAAATACTTACTTCTTAAAAGGAAATTAAATCCACGATTCAATAGCATTGTCTGTATTTATTTCTTATCTTGTAATCACACTTGACTTAATTTTGGCACAGGAATTCTTTAGATATGCAGGTCAATAGATCAAGTTTCCCTTTATTGCATATATCTATTAACACAGAATACCTGGAAAAAAAAACAAAAACAAACAAACAAAAAAACCCCAAAAAAACCCCAAAACCAATTCAGGTTTTACTACCTGTATATGCATAGGACTTAGTGTGATGATGTATCACTTCAGAAGCCATTTGGAATCATGTCCACGTACTTGACAGCAAGATGGTTTTAACCTGTAGAAGGAAAAAAAATTACTGTGAAAGATTTTGAGGTTTCTCAGTAAAACTGGAAGAACATTATTCATAGAAACAATTATTAATGTCTACAACTCTGGTAAATTTATGCCTGAACATTTAATGTATGTATATTAAGACAAGGCCTTTTTGTGGGAGGCAGTTCAAAAAGATATTGGGTTTTTCTCTTTCTGTGACAGACCACAAGGTGTAATTGTGCCATTACAACAGCCTACATGTGTTCATAGCGATGTTGAAAAGGTCCACAGAAACTCTTTTGGCTCTTGGAAACCTCTTTTTTCTCCTACACATTGATGAAGGACGTAATAAAGAGCAAATAAGATATTAGGATTCAGGTTTGAGTGGACACCCTGGCTTTGGCCATAAGAGGGGATGTGACACTTCGGTTCTCAAGTCCTTTCAACATGTATACCACCACACCTAGTGAAACAATGACTGGATTTCCAACCAAGTTGCCTTGCATAAGCTCAAAAGACCTGAAGATTTGTTCTGTATGCAGTACTCGGGGGACCACAGGTGCTGGAGCAAAATACATTTGCACTGTGAACACAATCCTCCTTTCCCAGTGAACTTTCTTCTCTGTGCTGAGTAACTGAGAGGTAAATAAACACAAACAGAGATATAGAAATACACAAATACAGTTTTGCAATAAAATTTTCTTCCACTCAGGTTCCTTGATGGAATTAATGTTTAATTCTGAGTTTACTTTCTTAATGAAATACATTACTAGTCTTAAACACAAGACTTTGCTATTTCTGTAATGGACTCTTGCTTTAGATCATCTCAGGGTTAGATCAAGCTAAAGGCAAGCCCGTGCCTGAAAAATCCTTTCAGGTTGAAGAGAAATGAGAGCTCCACTAGTCCAGTGCAGCATTCAGTGAAGATATCAAATTTTGGAACATACCTATGGACATACTCTTTCTTTAAATGATCCATGTTCAACAAATGGCAAGAAATATGTATCAGAAACTTATAAAAATCCACAGAATGCTCCTTTTTTATCATCTTTTCCAGGTTCAAAATGGTTATCATCACAGATGTTCCCTTCTGTGACATTTATCTCGTTCTTCTTATTTTTTTAAATCAGATTGATAACAGCAGGTATGCTGGGAATTAACTGCACCACAGATCTAAATGAGGCCTTATAGAAAAGCATGATATGGTACAATAATATTGATATACAAACTTACTATACTGTTAAAATAGTGGCAAGTATCATCTCACCCTAAACATAGAAACACTTCTTTCAGATAAGCTATGGAAATTTAATTTCACTTTTAGTTGCATTTTTCTGTGTGACTGCCTAATAGAGTGGATCCTTGAAACATAATCCTCCTAAATAAATGCACTGTTGCTAAATGTATTTGCTATGGCAGAAGTCTGAAGTTACTAAATAAAGAAGTTGTTTAACCTTCTAAGTCACGCTTGCTTAGAGTCGCTGGCTTTAGTACTCTGGGAAGAGCTACAGTAGAGCCTGGGTTTTGTGCTCTGTGTGCAGAAGTTAAGGATGATGGAGAGGGAAGATAGAGCCATAGACTCTTGAAAGAACCATTATAGTCTTTATGTTGAAAACACTGTGCTTCAGTAATTGACTCTGCAACCAGTTTATTCCTAGAGATACCTAATGGAGCCTTTAGGCCTCTGTTTTAAAGGTTGTGCTTTATTTATTTGCAACACAATATTTCCATCAGTTTACTGCTAAACAGATCTTGGAAAAAAACAAAGGTGCGGTAGAAATAAAAGCTGAGGCATCGAGTTTCTTTCACGATTCATAATATACTTTGGAATCTCAATAATGGACTCAAATATCAATAATTTCAATAATGGACTCAAAATATTTATCAAGTATCTGAGTATATTTATCAAGATTTGAGGTTACACTGTTCACAAAGGAATTACCTTCCTGAGATAAATGCAGATGATATATAGAAAAAAACCATGCTTGTTCAGGGTAATAAAAAAAAGATATGCTCGAATAATTGAGAACATTTTCGTCATATGAAGCATGAGAAAACAATGTGGCTGATTATGTCTAAAATACCAGTGAGAAAGCTGCCAGAAGGCCTCTTTGGCCTTTGAGAGCAATGTGTTGGACTGTTTCATTTGTGTAACAGACATGAAACTCCAGATGAGTGTTTGGGCTTTTGGTTTGTGGCAGGCAGAAAAAGAGACAGCTCTGCTCATTTATAATGCAGGACTGCTGAACAGAAGTGATTATATGGGAAGGTGAAATTTCTCTTTCAGATGTTTAACATCTCTAATTCAGGTCTCTGTTTTAATCAGTGAACAGGGATGTCACCCAAGGTTTGTCTCTAAGTAGAATGAACCTGGAGGTTACCCGTCACAGACTGAAAATGAATTTTTAGAACGGTAAATTTAACTGAGATTAATCCTAATCTATGATAACAATTATTTTTTTCCTCCACTAGTAAAAATCTAATTCTTTCCATATCTAATTCTCATCTAATTCTTCCTACAATCATGAAGTGGAACAAGATCAGGAACCAGGAACATCTAGATATTTGGAGATTGCCTCCCACATACAGGAATATTTCAGCAGAGTGGGGCTTTGTAGGTTTTTGTGGCATCTAGACTAGGTTAGGCTCTCTTTGTAGCCAACAAGAACAGAACAATACTTTCAGAAGGTAATTTACTTAAGACAGGTGTCTAAGATAGGAAAAGAGAGAGGTGTCTCTTACTCTCTGTTGATTTTTGAGAGACTAGACATCTATTTCATGCTACATGTGCATTGTCTGGACATCTAAAGGCAGGTGAGGGGAATCTATAATCTATATCTATAATCTATAATATATCTATAATCTATAATATATCTGTAATCTATAATCTATATCACAGTCTTACTGTGATAGCCTCTGGGACCCTGTTCTGTGCTAAGAAAACGTTTTAGAAGATGCTGTACTAATGACAACAAATGAATGCTTTTCCTCCTGGATGGGGTACAGCTAGCTACCAGACAAGATAAAAGAGTGGTATAGATAAACAGGGATAATAAATGGAGTTAATATGGACAAAATAAAATGGGTTTGACCTATCTGTAAGACAGTATCCACAGAGTAGAACTAGCTTACTGAACTGAAATATTTTGTAGGCATCAAAGCAAAGAAGATCCTGAGATAGCTCTTTCAATGTTTACTGACCACTTTCCCATAACAAAACTAAAGACGTTGAAAATTTACTAACTAAAACAAGGGGCTGACAAAGTCATCGTCAGAATCTGAAGAGTGGGTGAAAGATGAATGTCAGGAGACAGAAAGAGGTTCTACATATCTGAAAAGCAGAAACAAGTAGCTTATGACTGATTAGATGGAACTGTCATGAAAATTTTAAGAAATATAAGGAATTGTATTTATATTAACAATGCCAGGCATACAGACACATTATAAATGTCCGAGACTTAATGTGATTTACTAGAGAAGTGCGGTTCAGATAATCATGTTTTCTGTATGCGTGACCACTTTGCTTCCTCAGTGGATGTGATTTATTTCATCAACCTTTAGACATCTTCAGTATAGAAGTCTACAGCTGAGTTAGTTGCTTTAGGCTTTATTTAGAGAAAATGAAGTAAATCAGACATTTGTAGGCTTTTGTGAATAAAATCTATTTGAGATAAGTAATACAGGATGAAATGATTCACATCCTTGAAATGTCCATTTTTCTCCATATGCTATCAACGGAGATGTGCCTTACTAGCTTCAATGACATCAAAGAAGTTAATTTCTCAAATTTAATGAAAATGACCAGCCAGGCATAAAAAGAAGACTTTTTTGGAGTGTGTGTGTGGGGGAGGCTAGTAGATCAACTTTCACTAAACATTCAAGAATTTACATTTCTTTCTCAGATCTTATTTTAACAGTAAGCCTAATACTCAATTTTTTTGATTCAAGATAACAAGGTATTTCAGTTCAGAGTAATACTAAAATGAATTTGAGAACAAAACAAGACAGATTAAATTGAGGAGAGCTCACCAGAAAAACAGTTGTTTCCTCTCAGTGTTCAATACTGGGCCCAATAATAGGCAACATCTTCATTAATCACCCAGGTGATGAGGCAGAATACACCCTCAGCAAGTTTGCACATGATGCAAAACTGAGAGGAGTGACTCATACACCAGGTGGTTGTGCTGCCATTCAAAGGGACCTCAACAGAATGGAGAAATGAACCAACAGGAACCTCATTAAGTTAAAGAAACACCAAGTCGTGTCCTTGAGGAAGAACAGCCCCATACATTAGTACATGCCAGGGGCCGACTGGCTGGAAAGGAGCTTTGCAGAGAAAGACCTGGGGGTCCTGCTGGATAACAAGTTGACTACGAGCTATGGCAAAGGTGGCCTGTTGCATCCTGGGTTACAGACAGAGCATTGCCAGCAAGTCAAAGGAGGTGGTCCTTCTCCCTCTACTAAGCACTAACTGGAGTGCTGCGCCCAGTTCTAGGCTCCCCAGTACAGGAGAGAAATGAACATACTGGAGAAAGTCCAGAGAAGAGCTACTAAGATGACTAAGAGATTGGAGCATCTCTCTCATGAAGGAAGGCTGAGAGAGCTGGGTCTGTTCAGCCTAGAGAAGAGAAGGCTCAGGGTGGATTCTATCAGTATGTATAAATATCTGATGGGAGTGTGTAAAGACAATGGAACCGGACTCCTCTCAGTGGTACCCAGGGAAAGAATGAGAGACAGTGGCCACAAACTGAAATACAAGGAATTCTATTTAAACTTGAGAAAAAACTTTTTTACAGTAAGGGTGGTCAAACACTGAACAGGTTATGGAGTCTCCATCTTCAGAGACATTCAAAACCCAACTGGACTCATCCCTGAGCAGCCTGTTCTAAGTGACCCTGCTCTGAGCAGGAAGATTGAACTAGATGATCTCCGGAGGTCCCATTTGAACCTCAGCTATTCTGTGATCCTGAGATCAACATAATGTTCCCAATGAGAATGATCAGCCACTGGAATAATCTCCCCAGGAAAGTGGTGGATTGCCCAACATTGGACACTCTGAAGATTCATCTGGACAGAGTGCTGGGCCATCTTGTCTAGACCGTGCTTTTGCCAAGAAAGGTTTGACCAGATGATCCTTGAGGTCCCTTCCAACCTGATGTTCTATGATTCTACGATAACTAAAGCCTCCAGAAAGAACAGAATTCCGTGAGAGGTAAAATTTAAAGTGAAGATAAATGAGATCTAAAGTCTAGAAATGGAAGGCATGGAAATACAAACTAGAAGGGCTTTATGAAAATAAATGTACAGCATCACCAGTCTCTAATAGGAGATTGGACTCTAGAGACAGAGAGGCCATTTCTAACCCTGTGTTTCTGCAATGCATGTTTTTGACAGTCAAGATAAAACCAACTGATACAGCCACCTTTTATCATCCCTGATACACATCCTGGCAGTTAGTTTTGCTTCATAATATTGGCTGGGCATGTGGTGTTAAGTCCCCTGGGCACAGGGAGGCAGTGGTTCTTCCACTAGAAAAGCTTTAGCAGAAGTCCTTTTTATATAAATTAGAGCCAACAATGAGAAGGAACTGGAGCTCCATGACCGGTGTGAGAGTTATGACATCATATCATAACCAAAAAGCTCGGTACATTCTAGGATCTGTGTGGCTGGGAGCCACCTTGCTGAAAGGGATGTGAGAGTCCTGGTGGCTAGTAAGATGAACATGAGCCAGCAGTGTGTTGCTGCAGCAATGAAGGCAAATTGGATCCTGGGCTGCATCCTCAGAAACTAGTGGAGATAAAGACATCATCATCCCAGTTTACTCGCTGCTTGTCAGTACACACATGGAGTACAGTGTTCAGTTCTGGTACTCACAGTTCAAGAAAGATGCAGACAGACTGGAGAGCATCCAGAGGAAGGTTACAAAGACGGTCAAAGGGCTGGAGAACCTGTCCTCTAAGGAAAGATTGAAGAAGTTTGGTCTTTTCTCCCTGGAGAAGAGAATGCCTCAGGAGGGACTTCATCACAGTGTTCCAGGACTTAAAGGGCAGATACAAAGAAGACAGAGGCTGTCTTTCCACAAGGAGTCATGCAGAAAAGACAGAGGGCAATGGGTGCAAGTTACACTGGGAGAGGTTTCACTTCAACATAAAATATAAATTTTTCACAGTGAGAACTATCATTCAGTGGAACAACCTGCCCAGGGACATGGTAGAGTCACCATCACAGATCTGGTTGGACAGGATGCTAGATAATCTCATCTAGGTTCCCTTTCCCACAGAAGTTTGAATCAGATGATCTTTTGAGGTCCCTTCCAACCTGGGCTGTTCTACGATTCTATGATAATAAACTATAGGAGCATTTTATGAAGTGCCATGACAGAATGTCTATTTACAGAAATGTTATTATGGAATAGGATGTTCTGAATCATTCACTTGGGTTTACAGAGAGCTCTTACACTTGAAAAGGAGTTTGATTCAAGGGGTCTCAGTGTGTATTAGGCAGAGAGATGAGTAACATGCGCGTAGTGGGATATAGTCTTTACCTTGGGATCCACGGTTCACTGATCATCTGAATAAAACATATTTCATTATTAATGATTACAACAATTATGCTAGTAACACTTGCTTTCTCGTATAATAATGAGAGGTTCCCACTGTAATTAAAATGTCATATCTGTCACCAAGTAAAATAAGACAAGGCTCATTTGGTGTCTTTCCAGTGTAAACAATATAAAAATCACACAACCTTAGAACAGTTTTGGTTGTACAGGACCTCTGAAGCTCATCTGGTCTAACACCATGTTCAGAGCATTGCCAACTTGAAAGTTAGATTAGGTTGCTTAGCACCTTGTCGAGTTTTGAATATCTTCAAACATGCAAAAACCACCCCCTCACTAGTCAATCTGCTTCAGTGCTTAACAATCCCCATTGTAAATTATTTTTTTCCTTATATCTAGTTAGGGTTGCAATCTGTGGACCTTACCTCATGTCCATCTTGCAAAAGAGTCCATCTCTGCCTTTCCCCTTTCTGGCATAGTGGCCCTTTGCTGGGCTTACTCCAGTTAATGTCTTTCTTTTACTGGGGACTCCAAAACTGGATACAATAATCCAGACACAGTTTCGGAGGTGCTGATAAAGTGGGTATAATCGTTGTTAGTACTCTCGCCACGTCGTGGCTATGCAGCACAGAACATGGTTAGCCCTCACTGTTGCAAGGGACCACTATTTACTCCGATGAAACTTGCCGTCCAACAACAACCCTTAAATGTTTCTTGTTAGACCCGCTCTCTAAGACAATTGGTCTCTCCCGGTTCTGCATTTGATGATTTCTGTTAGATGACTTCTTCAACTTTTCAAGATTCATCTGAACAACAGCCTTATTATGCAGCACACTGACTGCTCCCTGTAATTTGGTGTCAACCCCAAACTTACTAGCAGGGTGTTTCTTTCTATATAATTACAAATAAACAAATCACACCACTACCATTTTGTCTAGTAGAGCCAATATACTGGTTTCCCAGGTAATGAAAAATGTAAGATCGTTCTGAAGGCACACCTCACAAGGGATTAAGGCAGGAGTTACTAACTATGAGGAAGAAAGATCTGAATTTAAATAGGAGAATAACTTTCTATAAAAGCAGATAATGACAGTTGCTCTGGTCAGCATTTACCTGAGACTGAATGTGGACTGAAAGAGTCAATATACACACAAATACCCTTCTGATCTGGCAGTGTTTCCACCCATTCTCATCTTATTCCGTGTACCTGGAAATGTTGAAACAGGTATGTGCTTTAATGTTAGTGCACTCAATAATCTTTTAATCTTTACCCAATACTCGATAAAAGTTACAGAAATATTCTTGTCCCCCTCTTTGACTTTTACCCTGTAGGACTGATGTAAAGAAGCCATAGCATGAACAGGGACTTGACCCATGACTCTTTTTACCCCCATGGAAATATCAATAGGCAAGATTCTGTCTTGGTTACAACAATGTCAGTCTGGAGACACCTCAAGAGCCAGCTGAGTTGATTTGCATTTCTGGAGATTAAAATCAAGTCTTACTACAACTGGATGTGTCAATCATTACCAGAGAGCCTTTGTACCTGGCATTCATTCCCACTGAGTGCTGATTTCACTCGTGAGAAGCAATACACACAAAACTCATTTCAGGGTATTTCATCTCTTCCGGTACAAGAAGTAAGAGGAAATAAAAATGGAACACAAACAACCAACCTCCTTCTTAGAAGAATGCTCACTTGATAAATGTGTTGTTCTATCTGGTCACTATTGAATTTTATAATACCTGTGACGCTGAGTCACCTTGTCCTATCAGGAAACAGAAGAGCTATATATCACCCTCCAGTGAAGAACTCTGTTCATTTCCACAACCACCTGAAGAAGGACAAAAGAAACTTCTGATCTTCCTGGAAACAAAAGGTAGAATTTATATTGCTTTGTTTGCTTAAAGAATTGCAATGTTTTTCATGTATTAAAATGCAACCCATTGTCAGAAGACTTCCTGAACATTTAGGGCAATCACAGAAAGAGGATTTTATTTGGTGAAAAATAAGGACTTCATAGACAATAGTGTAACACAAGCTGAAAAAAAGGGAGAGAAAATGGATGAGTGATCAAAAACAGATGAAGAGCCACCTGCGTGCAAGAAAGCAAGTATATTGGTAGATTATATCTACATAGAGGAAGAGACGGAGACAGACGGAACATATTGAATTGGATATATATTCAGTTCTGTCTATTATATTGCTATATGTAGCTATCACCACTTATTTTCAGAGCGGGGAAATTACCACCTTGTGCAATTTGCCACTCTTGTGCAAGGGGGCTGCTAAGTAGGACTTTGTGCAACAATGCACTACAAGTTAAATGACAATTTGTGTTACTCCATTTCAGGTCTTTTTCAACGATAGTAAAAAATAATGGCGATTTTTTTTTGTGATAGATATTCAATTGTATGAATAATTTAGGATACACCTTTTTTTTTTTTTTTTTTTTTTTTACAAGATGACACGGGAAAAACATATTCACACAAGTTTGCTAAACTCATACAAACTAGGGATGCTAAAGCACCATCTTTCAGTGGCAGATCCCTGTACACAGATGGAGTTGCAGGAAAGTCAGTAAGACTTGGCACATGTCCTGATTTATGTTTGATTGAGGGGGAACAGGGGAGGGGGACAGAGAGACTGATTTTAGGACCAGTGCCTAGAAATTAATGCAGAGCAATTAAATTTACATCTCATAAACTATAAGCATTTGGTTGAAATCAGTGGGATTGCCAAAAGTATGTTAATATCTTGGAGCAGGAAATCCACTGGGTCTTAAAAAGCATTCCAATGGCATTTTGAAATTTGTATCATGTATTAAATTACCAATTATATTTAATTGTAAGTTAATTCACAGAAGATATTACAGTGAATGAATACTTTGCCCATGCCTTTAAGTTAACTTCTTCAGTTTGGTTTGCAAAATAGAAAACTTCACAATTTCAATGAAGAGTTATTTTTCCTTTGAAACAAAGAAATTTTTTTTTACATGTTTTAGGTGCAAAAAGAGTTGTTTTCTATTTGCATATCATCACATTTTGCACTCAAAAGACATATTTTTGCTTGTAACTTGAGTACACTAAAAATAACCCCCACCTCTATTTACTTTCTAGTTAGAAATTAAGTAAAAAGAATAATTTTTCATGTTATTTGGGGCATAATTTTTAATTGCTAAACATCTAGGTCTTATACGCTGCAAAGTTTTGTAATGACTCTAAGTAGTAAGTGATGGAAAAGTTAGTAAGAAAGAACTTCTGTGATCCTAAAGCACTTCAAGGAAGCGTAGGTGATGTCAAAATGAAACATGTGACATAAGGCAATAACAAGAACAGGAAATCAATGACTTATACTGTTAATTACCAGAATGTTTTTCGCCTGGATCAGCCAGATCTTTCCTCAACTACAAGTGCTTGGAATGAGCCACAGTATTTTGAAGGCTGTGAGAGTTTAATTGTACAGATGTGGCCAGTCTGTCCAGATTTTTGGCCTCTGAGCTACAGCTACCCATAGTCACGGTCCACTTCATCAGGCTTTGCTCTTTAGTAGAGCTGGAGCAGCATCCCTGCCTACAGGCTGGGGACTGTGCATTGCCTCCAGTGCAATGTAAGCAAGCTGGTGAGGAAAATGGGCATTGCTGTACTGTTTAGAAAAGGGTATTTTATTTTTTTTTCTTATCCACGTGTTTTCCACGAGCTGAAGCACCTTGTGTTTTATATAAATTGGTTGCCTTGAGGTAAAAGGGCTTTGCTGAATATGAAAAGATTAACAAACCCTATTGGCCTTTCCCCAAGAATAAATTAAAACCAAAACCAGCAGCCCCTCAAAACCAGATAAGAAGTTAAGCTAATAACATATCTCTGTGGCAACATGTCCATAAATTCCCTTGGAGTAGGAGGCTGGGACAAATGCCAAAATAAGTAAATTCCACTCTAGTCACCTGCAGCCTGCTCTAGGTAGCTAAGCAAAACCAAGATGTATGTAACTCCTATAACTGATTGCAATCAGATACCTGAACTTGGAAGTGACCCACATTACCTCCTGGATCACTGTGTTGGGATGGTATGGTTCTTTGAGCCTCCTAAGCAAGTAGAGTCTTGAATGGAGTCCAGGGTCTGGTGGTTGCTTCTTCAGTTAAAGGAGGCTCTTATTTCTGTTGCCATTCCATGTTACCTGTAATATAATCAAGAGTCTTCTTTAAAAAAAATAAAACAAACAAACAAACAAAACTTTCTGAAACAAGTCTTTCCCAGGACCAGCACTGATTCATTTTTGTGCCAACCAGTTCTGCCCCAGCTCGCGTGCAAGGCTTCATGGTTCACGTGCTGGTCGTTAAGTAAGGGGTTTGAATCCTGACTCAGACACCTAAGTGTAGACATCTGCACATGGGCTGAGTGTCTAATTCCCCTTTCAACCAACACAGTCCAGTCAAAGCAGGCAATGGGGAGCAGGGAAAGTATCATAGTAACAGACACAGAAACAAGGTAAAAGCTGCATCCCATGCCAGCTGTTCCACAGTGTGGCGATGAGCAGAAGGCCTCCTACAGGAAGGGTACCATGAATGTCCTCCTGTACCGGGAATTCTGGTGAAGGTGTTTGTCCAGGATTACAATAGGAAGAATGAGATGTACAAAGTAGTTGATTCATAGAAATTTGGAAGTGCAGAGGAGAATGAATTCTACTTTTTAACTTCTGAAAATGGATGAGGAAAAGAGAGAAAGAGAGAAAGAGAGAAAGAGAGAAAGAGAGAAAGAGAGAAAGAGAGAAAGAGAGAAAGAGAGAAAGAGAGAAAGAGAGAAAGAGAGAAAGAGAGAAAGAAAGAAAGAAAGAAAGAAAGAAAGAAAGAAAGAAAGAAAGAAAGAAAGAAAGAAAGAAAGAAAGAAAGAAAGAAAGAAAGAAAGAAAGAAAGAAAGAAAGAAAGAAAGAAAGAAAGAAAGAAAGAAAGAAAACGTTACTTTGCTACTTGAGAAAAAAACAGGAAACACACAAGAGAAAGGTGCATTATGTATTCAGAGAAATGAAAGCTCCTTAAAAGATTAATTAAATCCTCACTCTTCTGTTTTCAGAGATGATTCTGCCTGTGTTGTTCCTGTGTCTCACAGCTATGTTACATCTGTCCACTGGCGAGGTAGGATGCAAACTTTGTAATCAGAAAATCTGGATGGGACCTGAGGCATTTGTGGTCTGACTGAATATGGCTTTTCCTATGCACACCGATTACAGAATTGTGGAATGGTTTGGGTTGGAAGGGATCTTAAAGATCACCCAGTTCCAACCCCCCTCTCATGGGCAGGGACACCTTCCACCAGCCCAGGTTGCCCAAAGCCCCGTCCAACCTGGCCTTGAACCCTTCCAGGGAGGGGGCAGCCACAGCTTCTCTGGGCAACCTGTGCCAGGGCCTCACCCCCCTCACAGGGAAGAATTTCTGCCTTATAACAAATCTAAATCTTCCCTCTTTCAGTTTAAAACTGTTTCTCCTCATCCTATCACTACACCCCCTGATAAGAGTCCCTCCCCAGGTTTCCTGTAGCCCCTTTAAGTACTGTGAGGCAGCTATAAGGTCTCCCCGGAGCCTTCTCTTCTGATGATAAACAGCTCCAACTCTCAGCCTGTCCTCACAGGGGAGGTGCTCCACCCTCTTGATCATCTTTGTGGCCTCCTCTGGCCCCGCTCAAGCAGGTCCGTGTCCTTCTGCTATTGGTGGCCCCAGAGCTGGACACAGCACTGCAGGGGGGGCTCACGAGAGCAGAATAGAGGGGGAGAATCCCCTCCCTTGACCTGCTGGGCACACTGCTCTGGATACAGCCCAGGACAGGGTTGACTTTCTGGGCTGCAAATGCATGTTGATGGCTCAAAGTCAGTTTTCCATCTACTAATACCCCCAAGCCCTTCTCCACAGGGCTGCTCTCAATCCACTCATCATCCACTCATATGCAGAAAGAGCCTGATTAGATATCTAGGAACTGGAAAACATTTATCATTGAAGTCTGTTTAAATTCAAACCAGCAGACTGGTTCCACACTTGCACATGAAACCTTCTACAGACACAGTGTTATTTATGAGCTGGGTCAGAGATAACTGTATTTTCCAGAAGCTCCTGTACATAGACCCTGTGATCTAGATCTCCCAAAGATCCAGCCCTATTCCTGTTATTTCCCCACAGTTTTACAGGCAGCAGTTACCCAACTCTCTCCCTTTCTCATCCTACAGCTGCTGAGATATGTGCCTCTCCCTTTATTCAGCCCCATCCTCAACGCACACATATCACTGATTTCCCCAAAGAGCTAAACAAACTAACATCCTCAACGCACACTTAAAGTGGTTCCTCCCAACCCATACTTAGTGTGAAGTTTGAAGTTTGCTACTTCTGCTTCAGAAACACTAATGTGACTAAAGGCTTGACTACATTCCCCCCTAGTTCTTCAATTTCTGTTCTTCATGCTGCCATCTAGAAGACTAGTGAGAATGGTTGCAAAGAGAAGGCTGAGTTCTTCACGTGGCTATTTTTTAATTAGAAAACAGGTGAAAATTTTGAGAAATACTATCTGTTATGACAGGATTGGAAGAAAATCTATAGCATGAAAATAAAAATAGGCACAATTTTTGTTCAGTGGGATGTCCTGTCGAAGTACCACAAGATGTCTGTGATGATCCTGTGATAAAACAAGAGGTTCCTTCAGGATAAAAGCATTAATAGGCATGTATAAAATACTGAAGAAGGGGAACGTGTCATAAGCACATTCATGTCTTCAGCTGATTTTTAGATCCTGTTTACTCAAAACCTCATGAAGGAAAGTACAATAATACTAAAATAAATCTAATTTACTTTACTAAATTTAAGAATCTCCAGGCACACAAGGCATTCCAGGATAACTCAGCAGAGGGTTGGCAGATATGACACAGGAACAAGTGTTATTACTGCTAAGCTCTATGCTGTGGAAATACTGAAAGTGCTACTCCACAGGGAAGCACCCCTAGAGATACTTAGGAGAAAAAGCATATCACAGTACCTCCTCCATCACAAAGATCATCCCTTCGGTTGATATTAATATTTTGGTATTTTAATATTTCCTAGACAGGATTAATGATTTAGTTACATTCAAATAAAAAAAGAAATATAACATGTTTTTCAACTTAGGAACCTGAAGGTTTCGATGCTCTGTCAACTAGCAACGCAGATCAGCAAAAGCTGATTATTGACACACATAATACCCTCAGGAGAGGAGTAAAACCAACTGCCAGCAACATGTTGAAGATGGTAAGTTATGCTGTATATCTATTTTTAATGAATAATAGACCCTTTGAGAGATGCAGGATGGTATGAAAAGTCACATTGTTTTATTTAACCACAAATTCACTCTCCAGACCTTTCCTAAGGATTGAGCATGGCCAGCACCAAGAGAAACATAAAGCTGGGCAGGTGGAATAAAAGTCTGGAAAATTTTATGGTGCATCAGCAATAATGTCTATTTCTTTTGGAGGAAAAAGAAGAGGAAAAGGATGACGCATGGCATTGTTAATTTCTTTCTGATGCCTTCTTCATCAGTCTTCACAGTTTCTATTCTACTGGGTGTATAAGATTGTTCCTAACCACCCTACCCCCAAAAACTGGAAAGAAAATGACTTTGTATACGGTATTTTTCTGATGTGAAGTATAATTTCCACATGTTGTTCCTTCATGAGAGGTTATTAATTGGTACATGTCTGAATGACTAATATTTTCTTCTTTCATTAAGCTATGGTGTCCTCCGGCTGCAAAAAATGCCCAAAACTGGGCCAATCAATGTACTTTAAGACACAGTCCCGCTACGCTGAGGAGAACCAGTAAGTGAAGCATGAGTGCTAGCTGAATAATGTCATACATGTTATTGATGTGACGGGTTGGGGTTTTGTTTGGTGGGGTGGAGGTTTGAGGTACCATTTATATTCAGTGTGATTTTGTTTGTGCATGGGACAAAGGCAAAATTCTAGATATAAATGTGTCTGGTGAGAAAAGCCCATTCTCATCCTAATTGCATCTGTTTTACATAGGTATATCCCATTTTCTTCAGTAGGTAAAAAAATAATCATTATGAAAAAACATATTCTCTCAAGCTTGCATGTGCTGGATGAAACTGTCTGGGGAGGAAGAGGCAAAGGGTGAAGGACCAAAACTGGCTGGTAGTGCTAAGAATAAATTCTAAGACAAGACTCATAGCTTTTAAATCCCATGGCAGCTTTCAACCTGTAACTATCTTGGAGGCTCATATAAACACTTCAATAACTGGATATTGAAGTAACAGCTATACTTTGCTGATAGCCATGGTTAACGTGCAATGTGGGTTGGCTGACTTCTGTCTATACTGTATGTAAGATGTGGACTGTCCTTCAGTCCCCATACTTTTTGCCTAAAAATCAAATCCTCTGGTTCTTCCTAAAGTGAATCCCAGGTGAGAACTAATGCATACACAGTAGGGTTGTACCTGAAAAAAAAAGAAAAACAGTATGAGGATGTGTACCAGAAGTAAGTTTTGAATTATTAGGATTTTTCCAAGATTACTGAGCTGTGACCTAAATAATGACTCGGTTGCTGACTTTCAAATAGCAAAATTACAGTCATGAAACTGTCGTGTACATATGCAGGTGTATCTACAGACATGCAGAAGGTCTGTCAACAACCAGACTATCAGCCAAACAGGCTAGTGATGCTGCAAACTGGTCCAGTGACAGCTTCAGTATTGACAAAGGGTGATGTCACTGAACTGGAAAAAACCCCAGCACCCGGCTGTCCCATCTGGGATGAGAACTTCCATGGAAATCATATCACCTTTTGCTGTCTTTTTCTCACAGGTGTATCTTTTATGTATTTCTCAGTACCTTTCTCTTTTCAGCTGTACAATGTGGTGAAAATCTCTTCATGTCATCTGCCCCTTACTCATGGTCAGACGTTATTCAGGCCTGGCACAGTGAGGAGAAAAATTTTGAATATGGAACTGGAGCAAAAACACAAGATGCTGTGATTGGGCACTACACTCAGGTAAATGCAACTTTTTATATTTCAGGCTGAATAAATCAATATCTATATGTTATCTAAGCAACTTTTACCCTCTCTAAAGAGAGTAAGTATGATGGAGACATGAGAGTTATTCTGACAAAACAAGATTAAATCTTTCAAAGTAACAGAATTAAAATGAACATAATAGGCTAAGTGTCTTTACAGAGGTATTTCCAAACTTCAGGAAAAAACAAAGGGAAGAAACTTGTTTGTTTAACATCAGAAAATTGCTCAGACACTAGCATCCGAAAATTGCTCAGACAGTGGAAGAACATGGTTATTAAAGTATCAGGAAGGAAAAACAAATAGGTTTGTTATAGTCTACAGAGTGCCATTGACTGCAGAGATTTTCTAGTTGGATAATGGCTTATGATAATCTCCTCTGTTCACCTACATGAAACAGAGTTTAGAAATTTTACATCATGACTCTTACATCTTCTTCAACAATTTTAATTGAATGAAAACACATATAATTGAGACAGTTTAACTCAAACTTTTTACACAAATGTACATCCTAATTGGGTTTTGGTTCAGGGGTGAAAATGCGGGAAAAAAAATTTTTCCAGCAAGGTGGGATTTATATTTTACTATAAAGGGTAAATAAAGTGATTTAACTTGGTTACAGATGTTTCTGTAATGCATATTGTACTTAAACTATTTTCAAATGTATAATTTTCATTCTCCCATGATTTTTCTTCTTATACCTACAGATGGTTTGGTACAATTCTTATCAAACTGGATGTGCTGTCGCTTTCTGTCCCAACAGTATATTTAAATACTTTTATGTCTGCCAGTACTGCCCCTCGTATGTATTGATTCTGATTCTGGAATTTATTATGTTATCATAATTAGTCAGGAGATCGTAAAATTTGTGATAGGGCACATCACCTATAGCTGAGGAACAGGTTTGAAGAGTGCACCAGGAATATGAAAAGACAGAAACATACTCATCAAAAGAAGTGTCAAACAAGCAAAAGGATAAAACTCATAAATGTGACACTGATTTTCAGGTTAAATTTAATTTGCCTAAAAATCCTAAATGTCATCATACTAAATGACAAATATTTTCCACATTTTACTTGAAATCTTGGTCCAGAAAGGCATATCAATATGTACACTACAGTGAAGACTATAATTATTACGAAAAAATTTAGTGGGAATTTTAAGGCAGAGTGATGATTTCATAAACGGTCTAAAATTAATTTTCACATTCCCATTGTAATATATTGTGGTGGGTTGACCTTGGCTGACCACTCTATCAATCCCTCTCCTCAACAGGACAGAGGGAGAAAAAATATGACAAAAAGGTCATAGCTCAAGATAAGGGCAGGGAAATCGCTCACCAGTTACCGACACAGGCAAAACAGACTCAACTCGGAGAATTAATTTATTTCCAGTTAGAGTAGGATAATGAGCAATAAAAAACATCTTCTGCCCACCCCTCCTTTCTTCCCGAGCTTATCTTCACTCCCGATTTCTCTATCTCCTCCTCCCGAGCAGTGGGGGTGATGGGAATGGGGGTTGAAGTCAGTTCATCACATGTTATCTCTGCCACTCCTTCCTCCTCGCTCTCTTCTCCTGCTCCAGTGTGGGGTCCCACTCACAGGAGAGTCCTTCATGTCGGCGTGGGTCCTTCCCACAGGCTGCAGTTCTTTGTGAACTGCTCCGGCCTGGGTCCCCCGCGGGGTCACAAGTCCTGCCAGGAGCTGCTCCAGCGTGGGCTTCCCACGGGGTCACAGCCTCCTTTGGGCATCCACCCGCTCCGGCGTGGGGTCCCCCACGGGCTGCAGGTGTGTGTCTGCCCCACCGTTCCCCTCCCTGGGCGCAGGGCACAGCTGCCTCCCCATGGGCTGCACCACGGGTGTGGGGGAATCTCTGCTCCGGCGCCTGGAGCACCTCCTCACCCTCCTCCTTCACTAACCTTGGTGTCTGCAGAGTTGTTCCTCTCACATATTCCCACTCCACTCACTGGGTGCAGTTTGTACCGTTTCTTAAATATGGTATCAGAGGCACGACCACCGTCACAGGTTGGCTCAGGCAGCAGCAGGTTCAACCTGGAGCTGGCTGGCACTGTCTGAAAGAGGGGCAGCTTCTAGTCTCCTCACAGATACCACCCCTGCAAATTCCCCCTCCATCCCACTACCAAAACCTTTCTGGATAAACCCAACACATATATAAAAATTGTGTGACATGTAACCAACAACTGAGTGAAAGTTAATATAGGTATGCATCCATATAATTAAGTTTCATTCTCAGATATGCTATAGTGACTTTACAGCTTACGTTGGCAATGTTGATGTTTCAGAGGGAATCTAAGAAGTTCAATTAACACACCTTACAAAGCAGGAAAACCCTGTGGTGATTGCCCTGATGCTTGTGAGGACGGATTATGCAGTAAGTTTTAAGCATTTTAATTGTGTCTTGGGGATGATTGGTGCTTTAGAAAAATACCAATTAATTTATGCAAATGTAAAGTTTTTGAAATTATTTGTTCAAATACAAAGCCAAAGGCATTATTACAAACCGGCACTTCACCATGGTAGCTGCTTTACCTAGGTGGGATGACTTGTTGAGTGAAACCAAAGAAGGAGTCTGTGATAAGGGTGGGCAAATGTTAACCAGTGGTTGGTTTACACTGTGACACAGATACCCTCCACCTCATGGATCAGATATTCATATGGCCTAGATACCTTCATTCAAGATGACAATGTCTGGGTCTCTATATGGAAACTTTCATGAATTCTCCCTAATGTAAGAAGACGTATCGACTGCAAGTGAGGTCAAACATAAGTTTATACCAGTGATAGCGCAGAAGTCTGAGCCCTAGACTTCCAGTTGCAGTCTATATGCTTTTCCATAAACGGGAGAGGCAATTCTCATTTTTGAATCTAGGAAATGCCAGGGAAGGGGTGGACTTCTTTATCTTTTTTTCTTCTTCTTCCTTTGAACCATGGTGGCTGATCAAGTAGCCGTAGCAGCACACTTGGTAAGAGCAAGTAGCAGATCTGAGTTTTAAGAATTCTAACAGAAAATAAAAGCTTATGGGCTGCTTCTCATAATGCAAGATTTAATTTCAATCTTCTCTTATGGAATTAACCTAATTCTCATCATGGGCTGCAGTACAGAGGAAGAAACTCTCCAAAACCTTGCAAGTTCACTGAGAAATCTCCTTGAAAGAGCTAAAAAACTATGTATGTGTGGTCAAAGGTCTTGGATGCTGCTGTGGAGTAAATGGCAACAAAGGGGAAAAAAATACAGAGGAAAGAAATATTGATGAAAAATTATTCTGAAAGGAAATGTTGAAGGTTTTGATTTTCCATTTATGATTAATTTTGTGTTTCAATTAATTTTCAGCCAGTCTTTGAAAGTTTGAAGATGTTTATTCCAACTGCTTTGGCAACGTTTCACAGATATACCCATAGCTTCATCAAGTTCACTGCTCTGCTTCCTACCAATGCAAAACTGAAATAAAATAACAGGCTCAACTTTTCCCTTCCTGGACATCTAGCTCCTTAGTGACTTCTTTCACAGAAACAGATTCCATCCTTCCTCTCCCACATACACAGGACTAACTTCAATCCAGAGACTCACACAGAAAAAGCTGTAGGAGGATGTATACATTCTATTAGTGTAATGGTCTTTCACATAGAGGAGATCTTAATGGAAATTTGGGTACCAGATATATTTAATGACTATCTTATCACATCTTTATTTTCCAAAAATGTTATTTAAGAAGCATTGTTTAAAGTTCTGTGGTTCCATATATTTTGTATGTTCTCAGTATAGATGGATGGTCCTTTGTCATGCAACTAGTCTTAACTTGATCAACAATTTAAACAATTGTACTGTTAACAGGATCTGAAGATAAACAGGATTGCTGGAAATATGTAGTTCTCAAAAGGAATTAGAAGAGCAGAGCAGTCTCCATTAGAACTATTCTAGTTTAGAATCTGGGTCATTTGCTGACATACATTCTATTGTAAAATGCTCCGTCGTAAAAAAAAAAAAAAAAAAAAAAAAAAGTGTTGTTCATTTAAATTAATGATCCTGCTTATAGTATAATATTGCACTTAGCATAAATACAGGTAACAAAACCTGACTTCAAAGTAACAGAGTAACAGACAGCCAAGGGGGAATGTCCCTGCATTTGGAAACTTTGCTTTTAATAACAACCAGAGGTGTCTTTCAAATTATTTTTTTTTAATATCTGCTTTTGCTGTATCAATCATTAAATAACTCCTTCTTCACTGACCAGCTCATTGTAATTTTCATTCTTGTGTATTACTATGAAATACAGTTCACTAAACTTCTACAATCTTTGTGACTTTATTAGCATTAGGTCTTGAAAGGAGCCTGATACTTTAGCAGCAGAAACACTTTATGTGAGAAACTGAAGATTTCCAAGGCAAAAACAGAAGTCGGGCAAAAAATTTCCTCTAGACTCTCTTTCGGAGAGAAATGACCATTAGCATAAATAACATGCAGTACCCACTTCTGTGACCTTTGGGAAGTAGGTGTGCAGTCAACTGTGGGACTAAATATTATTTTAGTCTCACAATAGTTTCACATTCCAGTCCTCTTTTAGTAAAGAAGCTGCTGTCATAATTAATATTCCAAGTCTCAGGAATTATTTGGCACAAAACAATTTCAAAACACATTTCTGACTCATTCATTTCAGTGACAATTTCAACACACATTCCTAGCTTGTTCATTTCAGTCGCATTTCTTCTCGTATGAAAGATGAGCATTAAGTTAAAAGCCTGGTTTCACAATTCAAAGTGCTTGTTGTTTGGGTTGGTTTTTTTCTCGTTCATCTCCACCACTTTTTCCCTCCATGGTATACTGTTGTCACATTTGGGTACATCTCTACTAGTAAATGAAGCAATTTGGAGACATAGATGTGAGGGTTGGAACATGACTTAGTGCACACTTAAATAATTAGCACAAGTCCAAGTAAGAATGATGGTAATGTAATAGCTAATCCAGTGTTCTTACCATTGAGGGAATGGGTAGACCCATTACCCCCACTCCTAGAAAAGTCCATTTACTATGAATAATGAATTATTGAATGGATAATGAATATTGAACATGAACTATGAATTTACTATGAATAAGAAAACTATTCCCTTCCACCGTAACCCATACTACAAGAACTGATTTCTCAGTCACTCACAAGAGGAAAGAAGTAGTGTAAGGAGGTAAAAGTCAGCCCTCATATATCTTACCCTTGAGGATCCAGGGAACTAAAGGTCAATAAGCCTAATTTAGATATCCAGGAAGAGAATGGAGCAAATTGTTTGCCTGCCATTTTCTACAGTGGACTATAAAGTACCAATATGGATTCATCATGAGCTGATCTTGCCAAACCAAACATTCTTCAGCGAGCAACTTGGACAAGTGGATGGTGGCTTGGCTTTGGTAGCGTGTTTGACAAAGTCACAAAAGACATTTGCAAACTAGGGAGATGCAGTTCAGAAGAAAAAATAATAAGACAAGGCCTGTGCATGCTGTTGAACACACACATCCGTGATGCTCTAGTGCAGGGGGCAAAGATGGAGGCCTCTGGTGATGTGCTCAGGTGTTGGCACAGATGGACAGTGCCCACACCCAGAACTAATTGCACAGTTCTCGCTTGTGATGTCCATAACCCTCCCCAGCCACAGGTCACAATCAGAGCTGAAGACAGCTTTTGTCAACATATGGAAAAACCTTCACTGAATGTTTTTCTTGGGTGAAGGAGGGTCGGATCCACATTCCTGTTTGCCACAAGCATATTTAGGTCATTCACTTGGACAAAACCAAGTTCTAGGTTCACAGATTACTTCCAGTGAACATTAAGAACTGATACCACTCTAAGAAATATGCCAGAATTTTAATCTATTACAGTTTAGTATAAAATGAATAATTACATAGGGGAGACAAGATCTGGAGAGGTAGTAACAACTAATAGGTTGAGGATGCTATAAACAACCTTTGGAGCAGGAAACCCAAGATATTCTGTGCTGTGCTAGAGACATTAATCTGTTCCTGTTTGCTTCAAGGAATTTTATATTTTTTTTCTCTCCAAAGGGAGATACCTTTGATGGGTGGAACACAGAATGTTTTCCTCACCTATACCAAATTAAGCATTTAACTTCGTGCTTACAGTATGTCCTCACAAATTTTGGCCGTATTGCAGACCGTCATCATATCAGGTGTCCTATTCCCTTGACACACTTTCTCACTACAAAGTGGACAGGTAAAAAGTATGCCTTCACTAACCTCTTTTTTTTCATTTAAGCATATTTTGGAAGGAAGATGGTTATGATCACTGCTTTACGTGAGGTACAGCTATGGGTGTCTCTACGGCATGAGAAAGGTTTAGTAATTGACTCAGGACCAAATGATAATGTTGCAACCAGGCAGTGATCATAAAAAAACTTAAAAGCCATTATAATATATATTTCATAATGTATTGCTACGCAGTGTGCCTTGTCTCTGATATCTCCCTGTGGTCACTGGGGTCCCCACATCAGAGTATGGATTCTTCCTACTTCATCTTGTTCCTGGGTCGTTCACCTTTCAAGGTGAAACCCTTGAAACTCTTTCTGCCTTTACGAAGGATCCGGACCAGACAAAGAGCGTCCATGAGAGGATCCATGGAACAGAGTCATTTCACATTCCTCCTTCTCACCTACATCTGATGTAACTCCCTGCAGATAGCTGGCTGCTCTAGGGCAGTGCCTGTATTATGTCCCATATCATGGGCCCCTTGTTCACTATGGAAAAGTACACAGTAGAACAGAATAGGAATAGAATAGAATAGAATAGAATAGAATAGAATAGAATAGAATAGAATAGAATAGAATAGAATAGAATAGAATAGTTGAAAGGGACCTACTTAGTCCCACTGCCTGACCACAAAATAGCTTAGAACTAGTTCCTCTCTCTAAACTGCAGGAATTCTCTCACTTGTGCAATGGTATAACAGATCACAGAATCACAGAATCATCTCGGTTGGAAAAGACTTTGAACATCCTCCACTCCAACCATTAACCTAACACTGACCATTCCCAACTACACCAGATCCCTCAGCGCTATGTTGACTCTACTTTTCAACCCTTCCAGGGATGGGGACTCCCCCCCTGCCCTGGGCAGCCCATTCCAACGCCCAACAGCCCCTTCTGGAAAGAAATCCTTCCTCAGAGCCAGCCTGACCCTGCCCTGGGCAGCTTGAGGCCATTCCCTCTGGGCCTGGCGCTGGGGCCTTGGCTCCAGAGACTCATCCCCCCTCTCTGCCCCCTCCTGGCAGGGAGTTGCAGAGGGCCAGGAGGTCTCCCCTTAGCCTCCTCTTCTCCAGACTAAACACCCCCAGTTCCCCCAGCCGCTCCCCAGCAGACCTGTGCTCCAGACCCTGCCCCAGCTCCGTTGCCCTTCTCTGGCCACGCTCGAGTCATCCAATGGCCTTTTTGGAGTGAGGGGCCCAAAACTGAACCCCCTCAGCGAGGGGCGGCCTCACCAGTGCTGAGTACAGGGCTCAGGTCCCTTCCCTGTCCCTGCTGGCCACGCCAGTGCTGACACAAGCCAGGATGCCATTGGCCTTCTTGGCCACCTGGGCACACTGCTGGCTCCTGTTCAGCCGGCTGTCAATCACCCCCCCAGTCCCTCTCTGACTGGCAGCTCTCCCGCCACTCCTCCCCAGGCCTGTAGTGCTGCTGGGGGTTGTTGTGGCCCAAGGGCAGCCCCCGGCATTTGGCCTCATTGAAACTCCCCCAGTTGGGCTCAGCCCATGGCTCCAGCCTGTCCAGGTCTCTCTGCAGAGCCTCCCTACCCTCGAGCAGATCAACACTCCCACCCAACTGGGTGTCAGCTGCAAACTGACTGAGGGTGGAAACTTGATGATACTCAGAGTTCAGCTAAGGCAGTATTCTGTCTCTCGCCATTACAGAAATAATGTCCTTTAATGGCAGGTAGAAAAATTCTGGGATAGGCAAAGCTGAATTTGCTCTTTCTCCAGATTTGATATCCAACAGTCATGACATCCTTTTAGCGCTGAAACAGACTCTTCAATGTCATTTTGAAAATGTATCATCATTAGTTATGAAACTTCTGGATATTCCTAGAATGTATGCAGCCCTGTGAAATCTGAAAGACGGATGTATTTTACACCTCTCGTGCTGTAAGCCTTGATTCACTTTTCAGAATTTGAAGAAGTGTTCTTGAAACCTGCAAAGCAAAAACACACAGTACACTTTTAAATGTGTGCCTAGAGCCTTGATTGATTTGACACTTTAAAGTGTTACAACAATGTTTCAGCGGTGAGGATGGAAAAACGGTGAAGTCTTGTTATGTGTGGCGGGTTTGAAAAGTCCCTCCTGAAACTGTGGATTGCCTCTCACTTAGACTGTCTCCTGGCTGCACGATGCAACAGACCTTTCCCAAAACTCAAAGATATTGCACGTGATTTAAAGTTACGCTTGTTCTCTGTGAAAGGGAGTTGAAAGAAATAGTGTGTGTCCATCTGAATAACTGAAAGAAGGATTTCTTTTTTTAAATAACACCCACATCACAGAGCTAGATAACTTTCCTTAAAATGTTTTGCATTCATTGGCATGTGACAGGACAATACCGTTTAATAATATATCTGTACATCCAATAGGCTTTATGAGAGAAGTAAATTTTAAGTAAATGGCAATGTATTCCAAAGGTCAGTGAGACTTACTATCAAATTTTATACGGTGTGAGCAACAGCAAGAGAAAAACGACCTCATGTTGTCTTTTTTCAAAACTATTTTCCCATGAATACGTGCTCTTTTTTTAACTTCATTTTGCTTGTATCTTTTTATTATTTTTTTTTCCAAATAGTGTCCAAGGAGCAAACCTCACATTTTAAAAGACAGAGCTAGCAACAAGACAATCATGTGGAATTAATACAAAGACATCTTTGAGAGCAGGCACAACAAATCAACACATCTCATAAATTAATCTAAAAGGTTGAAAACTAACATTTGATAATATAATGTCTTCAGTGAATTTCTTTCTATACCTTCTCAAGAAGACGAAGCTCTATTTTTTTAATCTGCCTGACAGCTTTCAGCAAAGCTCTGCCTGGCATATATCACATAGGCAAAAATGTACTTACTGCAAAAGACATCATCATTAGATAATACAGTTCACAAGTATTAATGTTTTAAAATATGCTAATTAAATTTAACATCCTGCACACTATTTTTAATGTATCTATCAACTTTTTTTTCTTTTTTCACACTAAACATAAGTTATTAACATTTGAGGAAGCCAAGTAATGTAGGCTCTGCAATAACTACCAACATCCTGCTATGAAAACATACATGAATGCATTGATCAAAATATGGAGAATTCCATAGTATTCAAACACAGTCTTGAAGAAAGTCCTGAGCATTGAAGAGGAGGACAGCTTGACTTTTTGAAATACATGTCACAAGTAGCTGAAATTGCACGGGAGAATAAACTTTCCATTCCTCAGCTAAACATAATTAGATGATAACTAAAAAAAGAGAAGCTACAGTGAGCCCATAAAAATTGGTAATATAGTACCTGTGGTGGTGCAGACGCCCTGGGCCACATTGCAGTGTCAGGATCAGCCAACACTGCCTTCTTGTCTTGGTTACAAGTACAGCAGGCTGGGACGATCTGTCACTTCTCTGTCTTGGCTACAGGAGTAGTGAGTTGAGATGATTAGGTGCTCCCTAACCGTACCCAAAATTTCTGCTGCCGGGGAACAATATCTAAAACTCCTGCTGCCTGGATCGTAACCTGATCTGGAAGATACTAGAATTACCTGACAAGAATTATGGCCAAAATGAAGAAAAAAAAGTAGTGACCAGATCTAGTCATGTCACAATCCTATAAATAGTGATTCTAAGTGAGACCCTTTTTGCTCTCCGGGATGACAGCAGCTGTGACCCAGTATCTCCCCCTGAGCTGGGATGCCTCTCAGGGTAGATTTTGAGAGGATTTCAAAGAACAGATTTCAGGAGGATTTCCAAGATTGCTCTCTGATAGATGCCGATTAAGAAAAAGGCTTCAAAAATCATCTGCTTACAAATGCTGAAGGAGAATAGTGAGTAACTCGCTACAGTTAGATTTTGTGAAGTTTTAAAGATCATTTAAAACCAGTAACTTACTACAATAGCAAAGAGATAAAAATATTGATCATAGGTTATCCTCTATGTCTCTGTGTGTGTGTGTGTGTGTTAGTGTGTGTGTTGTTTAATTTAATATTTTGTTGTAAGTCTTGGGTGAGCCTTGCCATTATAAAATCTTTAATTGAGTCAGTATGTTGATTATAACAAATTTTATTAAATCACTCTGAGAATTGGCTGATAATTAAATATTGTTTAAAATCATTCAAACTAATCTTTTGGTTTACCATAACAGTGTTAATAAATCTTAAAGTGCTGCTACCTCAAAGTTGTGTAGGATCTTAAATCAACATCTGTGACAAAGTGGCATAGCGGGCAGGATGGCAAGTAGTATCGATTACTTACAAACGCACAGTATTAATCCAAACTCTGATTTTTCAGGTGAATGGGTTCATGATAACTGGCATGATTGGAAAACTGTGGAAGAACAACTAAATGTGGCCAGAGACCATATGAAGGATGGAAAAAGAAAAATAATTATTTGTACGATGTTACACACCTGCTCAGAAACCACCTGTCAGGACAGGAAAAAACAAAATTGAGAGAAACCTGATCTGTAAGAGGAAATAGCAGAAAGGCACATGAGTTATCACTGTCCCAGCAAATTGACCTGTTACAGGAATAAAAGGAGAAAATAGAAAAGTTGTAAGAAAATATAACGATGATATTCATGCAGGCCTCGCACCCATCCAACCCCATGCAAATTAGGAAATTAATAGTGTCCCCAGAGAACTGGGATGGTGATATTTGGGGCGATCCTGATGACTATGATGAGGGAAATGATGACCCTTTTTTCCCCTCATATTCCTCTGAATATGAGGCTCAACCCACCATTAAAGCAGAACACATTCTGCTGGTTCGAGTTGGTCCTTGATGACAACTGGTAAAATTCCTAAGAGATATGGGAGCACAGAGTTCAACCCTACAAAGCAAGACGCTGAGAACCTGGGCATATGACCCAGACAGCAGAGAGTTAAAGTCACTGGAGTAAACGGAGAAAGTGTTATGTGCCAAACCGCAAAAATTAATTTATGGCTTCCGGGCAAGAAATGCATATCATCTACTCGCTTTGCAGTTAAAGATCGTAATGAAAATATTTTCATTTCGATGTTTTGAACGGCCTAACCTGGTGCCTACCAGACGGCAGTGTGTGGTCCTTGGCTTCAAATATTGACCCTAACCCTGATAAAAATCAGGAGACTACAGTGCATATACTCCACACAGCCCCCACACTTCCTGATTCAAAGATTACTAATGTACCACAATACCCAATTTCTGCTGCAGCATGAAACAGATTTTCTGAGGTAATAGCAGATTTGGAAAAATGACGAATTATCTCCAGAAACAGCTCCCCGTATAACTCACCTGTCTGGCCGGTTCAGAAATCACATGGGAGATGGTGTTTAAAAATTGATTATCAATGCTTGAAAGCCAATACAACCGGGCTAACAGCTTCTGTCCCAAACATTGCAAACTTAACAGCTACTTTCCAAGCAGCTGCACACCTATGAGTGGCAATTTTAGATGTGGAAGATACATTCTTTATGATTCTCTTACATGAAAAGGATAAAGAGAATTTTGCTTTTACCTGAAAAGGTGTACAATAAACCTTTAACAGACTCCCACAGGGATATAAACTTTCTCCTACAATTGCTCATGTTGCACTTACTGGACATTTACAGTCTCGTTCACCCAAGATATGATACTGTACCCATATATAGATGATATTCTGATTAGAGGCACTTCACCAGAGAGTGGAGAAAGTGGCAGCAGCATTGCGCCAAGCTCTACACAAAGCAAAAGCTGAGATTCCACCTGAGAAATGTCAAGAATCAAGTAAAGAAGTAAAATTTTTAGGCACTTATTGGATTGCAGGTAATGCATCAATTCCACCCGAAGTAAAATAGAACAATTGCAGATAGCCCAATATAAGAAAGAATTACAACAGCTCATGGGTACTTCAGGGTACTTGGAGGAAGCACTTGGAGGAAACGTCCTTACAGAATGCTCCCAATGTAAGTTGAAATTGCAAACAGATCACCCTGATAAAGCACCACCTCTACACATCAATGAAGGGAAAACTTTGTGGTATACATGGCAAATTGGATATCTCGGGCTATTCAGATCCTCTGCAGGACATTGATATATCCTCACAGGAGTGGACGTAGTCTCTGGCTTGCTTACAGCAACTGTCAGAGCTCAGATGGGCAAAATACTGTAGGACTTGGTTCTCGAGTCTGCTACTCCTGATGTCATCCAAAGTGCTAATGGCTCACACTTCTCATGTAAAGAGGTGTAAGAGTGGGCACAGTAGGAAGAAATTCAATGGGTATTTCATATGTCCTATTATCCTCAATCAAATGGAATGGTAGAAAGGGCTAATGGCCTATTGAAAAAGAGCCGTAGCCACCTGAGGCCCAGTGGGACAGTGGACTTTCCAAAATACACCATCAATTGAATAATCTGTATGGACCCACTGGAAGCCTCATAAACTAAGCATTCACTGCAAAAATGAAGCTTAACACTCCACCTTCTGGGAAAAAGGAACATCCAACAACGGCACTACAGCAGAACAACCTCTAACGGTCAATCTACCATCCATTGGTTCTGTGTCAATGACTCTAACTAAACCTCGTGGCACTCTTGCCTGGAAGGCTATCGAGAGCAGTGGGACAAAACATAGAATTAGTGCATAGTGGATTTTTCCTTTTTTCCAACAGGGTAATCTGTCCAGAACCCCCCCCCCCCGAGACCAGTCTATTTTACCTTTTTGTCTTGAAGCTTCCTCCAGGATGAAAATAAGAAACATTGTCTTACTGCTGTTGAAGATTTTGATAATACTTGCTTCTCAGTGAAAGCCCACCTGTCTCAACTTGATTGTCAATGAAAAATTCAGCATCCATGACAGTAGCATAATGAATCTGCACTTACACTTTTCACACTTCTAATTTTGATTGCTACACTGGACAAATGCATTGAATTTTACTATATTTCTTTCTGTCTTCTTGCAGGAGCATGTACCTTTGACTTAGTCCTCTCTCACATAATCATGTAAACCCTGATAAAGTAATTGGAATTGTAAGTTTACACAAGACCAATAAATATTTGGAGGATTTCTCCCATCCAGTTAATTACTGCAAGTGCTGGTTCATCTTTCCGTAATGTTTGCTTAACTTTTAACCTGTCATATGTAAAAGTGGTTTCATCAAACAGACTTCCTCTGAGGCTGAGTCATCATCTGCTACATACCACGTTATACCTAGTACCAGACTGTCCACAGTCTGCATCAGCCGGGTTTTTATTCTGTTCTGCAATGGTAAAAATGTCTTAAAAATACAACGGACTTTAAAATGGCCTTAAAAAAATTTGGGGTGATTATACTTCAAATATTAATCATCTGAGCAGAAAGGTACCTTTTCTACCTGTATGGAGATAATCTTCATTAATTTTCTCTGTTAACAGCCACAGATAAGCTTTTTAGATGTGTTATACGGCAAAGTAATTAACATTTTTCTAACTCTTTCTATGCCATTTTCAGATGGATTTCCTGGCTTTATATCTGTGTCCACCTGCTCTGCTGCATCAGCTTGCTGGACAGTAAGAAAGATAAGACAAACTTTAAAGAAAATAAATATTCTACAGATAGTTTTATGTATTTGTAGATTATAATTTTATCATATTGCAGCCATAAAAGCAAACAACAGGGCAACATGTTAAGATCTTATGATTGCCACAGAATATCTGTGCCCTCAGTTGGTCCAGGAAATGCTCCAGAACCTGATGTTTTACACATTGAAATCCAGTCATGGCACCCACAATCTTCTGTTTGCACCCCAACACCCACACAGCACCTTACCCAAGAGGTGCCTCCAAATTAGATGCAAATAGCAACAAAAGACTGAGCAAGGAGTAGCCTATTTCAATTTAATAGGAAACAAGGTTTTAATCCTCCCACTCCCTCCATGCCGTGGCATGCATAAGGCTTACAGATTTCCCTTGGCATGGCAGACATCTATCAGAGGCGGTTAGGACCACACATATGGATTCAAGCAGCTGTATTTCTCCCAGAGCTGTGTGTAGGGATCTTTTAATCTGAGTCTCAGCCTGTCCACAAACCAGCACTCGCTGTAATATGTCAAGAAAAAGCCTCTTACTTTTTCAGCTTTAAGTGGCAGCGACTGTCCAAGGCTGTGAGTATATTTATCCCTCTGCCTATAATGGTCATAGTTTGCTGACTTTACCATTTAGTAGCAGTGCTGTATCAAAAAATTTATGTCAATTTTCCATAAATTTTGCTGCTAATGCTGTTCTGGATGTTTTGTGGGGAGCTGGTTTTCAAGGAGCTGGTCTATGATAAAAAATATTAAAAAATCTGTTATTTTTAATTTGGGTAAGCTCCTCAGCACAATTTTACATAAGGCCCAACATCAAGTCCTTTTTTACAACTGAGGTGCTGTAAAAAGGCAGAAATTTCCTTTGTGGGAGGGGGAATGTTAAACTATGCTATTACTTCATGCAGACCTCATGGATAGGTTTTCAGACATAATCTGTTAAAACTCAGAGACAGAGTTTGTAGGTGTGGAATAGAGGGATGGGGAAGCAGCAAAAAATCACTAGAACAGAACATCTGTCTCATCTGACAGTGAAGTCATGGAAGTGAAGCTACCTGGGATGGCTTACACAGGTTACCACCATCAGAAGAGGAAGAGCATCCCCAGTGCCACCATTATGTTTCTTCCTTATTAGAATTGATTCCATTTCCTAACCTGGCAGAAAACTATCCACAGTCTGGCCGGTACTGAGACATGCAGACACAGAAAGGAATAGAATCTCCCCCAACAACAGTGGGAAACAAATAGATGATTCCAAATCAGCTGCATCCCAGGAGTGTATTTAGAAGAGATGGCTGAGCTCCCCCTTTCTCTCCTTTCATCTGTTTCCCCACTTCATCTGCCAGCATGGTCTCTCCTCATCAACAGAAAGTTGATGTGCTTGTAGTCCTTATCAAATAGATGTGCTCTGAAGGGAAAGAATTAAAAGGAAATGATAAGGAAGGCAGGGCTGTGGGTGGGAGGAGTTCCAACACACTCACCTCCACTGCAAGAGCTGCTTTTGGTGGAAGGTACCTTTGAGCTCACTCCAGCTTTCTGCATGAGTGGAAGCAATATCTTGTCCCTGCACTTTCTTTGAAAATGTTAAGGTCTTCATGTCTAAATATCTAACTGTGAAGAAAGGGGAAAATCACCCGACTGATGTAACAGAAACACCTGATGATAAATCCCCAGTATGAGGAAGAGAAGTCAGTGCCTCAACAGCTGAGCTTTGTCCACCTGGGGCTGGGCTATGGTACAGACCAGATATCATCGCTGGGTAGGAAGATTTTCCTGTCTATTCTTCTGTGACCTTTCTGGGTGTTAGACAAGGCAGAACCCAGCAGGGTTTTGTCACTCAAACCTTGATCAGTAAAGATCACTCAGTGAAAACACAAACTTTTACTGTGCATCAAACTACTTCCTCCTTATCTTTCATACACCCCCTCACACCTAAGCAAAGAAAAAGCCATTTAGCATCTATGTTTTCTGAAAACTTAATTCGACTCTCTGTGACTATAAAAAGGGATTAAACACTTCCCACGGGAGAACCAGATTACTGGGAGTGTCAGTGCCTGGATCTCTAACATGGAGGATGTACAAAGCGAGATGGCAATGTGAGTCTTTCAGCTGCCCCAGGGCTGGGGCATCTTTGCTGACAGCTGTGCAGGATCTAGCTCATCTACTGTTAACTCAGTCTGTATGCAGCTCAGAGAGAGGGACGTATCCAACGTTTCTTATTTCTTGATGGAATGCAGTCTTGCTGCTGCAGGAAATACCCAACACTGCACAAATCAGCGCATTTAATCCCACAGTCCTCATCAGTGAAGGAAAACAAGAGAAAGAGTTGGGATAGTCCATCTATAGGTGGTCTCAGTGCTGCATTGAAAAAATTCACTGGGTTTTCCAGGCTTCCTCCCTTTACATACACTTATGTACCACACTTCATTCTGGAGACTCTTACCAACATCCATACCCCTATACCTGCACTCTTGCTTCCACTTGAAATCAGACTCACTTCAGAGAGAAAACTTTCGTCTTTGAATAACTGCTATTTATTACCTGCAGAGTGGTTAAGTGTTTCACATACGGGTGTGAAAATCAGGTGCTTAACCCCATTCTGCCTCAGTCAGCTATATAATAAATTCTGTGAATCTATGTATCTTCTATATAGAGTGTATATTCTTTGCTTGGTTGCACTGTTTGCTCCACTTAGTCAAGACATAATAATTCTCTGGACAGTAGACAGGAATGTATGTATTACCTTTAGGGTCAAACTCTAAACTGGATTACCATCCTCTCAATGAGGTTCTTTACACCAGTTGTATACAAATCAGATCTGCTCTTCATTTTCTGTATGTCTCATAGTCTAAAAATCAGGTTCGTAACCTACAGAAAATCAGACCCTTTAGAAAGAAGTTTAAAACAATCTGGTGGAAAGTATCCTCTAAAGACTTAAATATAAATGCTTAGATGTGTCAATTCTGGAAGACAGTTGAAAATATTTCACGGAAATTATCTCATTCCCTAGTCTCTCTTTGCTTTTTGAGAGCCATTTCTCATGGTATCTCATACTCACAAATAAAGGTACTTCTTGGTGTGAATAAAGACCTGAGCAAACAGAGGTAAGGGAAACTTGTTGAAACAGTCTTGAGACATTAAGTATTCTATAACAATTGCCCATGTGCGTGCTCTTATCCTGTAATAAACATGAGGTATCAAAACCCAAGATGAAAAGAAGACATATTATCTCCTAATTTTTACTGTGCATGTGGAGAAAGAGAAGACACTTGAGGAGTCATAGTGCGTAACTATTCATTGCCAGCTCTAGCTTATCCTGGAATAACTCGATTCAGATGCTTGCACACTCAGGACCTAGACTTTTAAAAATTATTTTGGGAGGACTTTATCCTTTTGACTTTTCTATAGCTATGTCTCATGGTGAAGAGATTTTCATTGTCAACCATGGTTCATTCTGGCTGGTGGCCATTATTCCCATTAATGAGGCCTTCTGTGACCCTTTACAAGGTCAGAACTCATGAGTCATAGTTCAGATTTACTTTTAAATCATGACTTTGGAAAAGTAATAAACACAAGGGGGTTTATTTCTCTCTCTCTAATCTGGCCTTCTCAAGGTCTTTCAGGATTTCATCAGAACTGCACAGATCAGAAGCAAAACAAAAGTTATGGTTCCTTTCTAACCAAGGGGTTGTGTGAGCTGGAGAGTAGAAAAAGACACTAAGTGCCTCATAGCCGTGTGTTAAAGAGCACAAAGGTGTAAAGGCAAGAGCTACAAAAGAGTAATCCCTCACTCTCTGCTGTTGAAATCAGGTAGATGCGTATTTTGAAAGGTTTCAATTCATAGCACAGTTTTTAATAGAAGGAGAAAAGCTTCTGAAAGGCTTTTGTCAAAAAGAAAATTTATGAAATACAAGCTTTTTTGTTAGCGCCTTCCCAGGATGCTGACTTTGGGAAACATTTCTTGTGAGACTGACTGGCAGAGACTTGAACCCTTTGCCCAGCTTAGATTGGTGAGACGTATGACGTGACTGAAGGTTTTACCCTTCTGACTTGGAAAATTATAGGAAAGAGATAGCACATTAAGAAAGCTTCATCTACGTCATTAAATCAGTCTTCTTCCCATTGGAAATCAGCCAGGATGAAGACATGCACCAGAATGGAATTGCAGTGATTGGAAATCAGTAGTATTAAGTATGGCTTGAAAGCAAATTAATCTATCACGTTTTCTTTCAAATTTTCCATTCTTTATATTTCAGAAAACTCTTGAAAATGTGCAGACAAGTATAAAAATGTCCTGATTTAAAGAGGAGGTGAACATATTACAGCAATTTAGTTCAGCATCGTTATCAAACTTCTTATGCACCAGTGAAATAAAATAAACAGAGCCATATTTTCACAATGGTATGCCAATGAAAACATACCATGTGTCCTAGTACCATGATCTTTAACTCAACTACTCACCTAGCCAGCTTTAAGAGTGGGCAATAAAGCACCAGGCAAGGTGTGGGGAATCCCATGCTCTCGCCTGTGGTGACACCGTGGCTGTTAACTGCTGCTGTCTCTTTTTTCTTTTGCACCACAGCATCCCTTTCCGTGACATGTTCTCTGGGCAGAAGCTATCTCTACAGTTATCCATGCTGCTGTTAATTTAATGGCTGAACTCCACGTGGCTCTAAGTGGCTTTTTGGAACTGATTTTGCACCGCTGTGTGTCAGGTAATACCAGCAGTCTTCAGAGCTCCATGGAGTGCAGTTGCCCTGCTCTTTAGCCCCTGACCTACATGGGTTTTGTAGCCTGTGCAAGATCTCTGGGCTGCCCCCCAGGATCAGGCACAGCCTTAGGGTGAAGGAGAAACTGACTGTGTGGTCACACAACAGACTCACCCTGTTACCATCTGATGAGCCAGAACTAACAAGGAGCCGCATTTCCCCAATACCTCCACTTCTCCTTCCTCACCATACCCACAGCTGGTTCCCGTAAGAAGTAACCAAGAGAGTTTTAGCTGTCTTCAGCAAAAGTGTCCTGATGCCTGATTAATCCTTACTGAGATAAATCAGCACACTAATCCAGCAGAAACTTTTTCCTCTGGTTAGTTTTCTCTTAGAGGGGATCACACCTCTCCTCTAATCACAGCATCAAAGCTAATGCAAAACAGGACCTTAAGCAATTGAATCTGTTTGACTTGCCTGTATCCTATACCTGTCCTGAGCTGCTAGCATTAAACACCCACATTCACACAAAGACAGAAAACTTCCCGAGGCATGGGGAACGGCTAAACAGGAATTTGTTTCTAGTTTAAATGTGCTTTAAGATCTGCAGCTGCAACATTCTAACAAAATAGAAAACAGGTCGAAAGAAGCACTCGTTAGATGAAACCCCTCTACAGTGTTACTGCTAAGATTTTAGTGCCGGAGGAATACATTGCAGAGTCTGTCATGTATTTATCTCTCAGCTTATCAGAGGATTGTGTCAAAGAAAATGATAAGTAAAAGATAAGTTAGTTTGAGACTGACAAGACCATGTTGTCTAGGTTGCTTGAACAGCAACACAGCAACATGTTAACCAGCATCGTTAGCAAAATTGTGAATAGGAATTGCATGCCTGATGGCACTTGTGAGGAGCAGCCACCATCTAATGAGTGCCACGGGTCTTTGGTTAGTGCCGTGTACTGCCAGCTACATCTGCGAAACAAGGTGAAGATAAAAGATAAGGAATAATAAAGTAGGATGTCATTAATCAGCTCCTACAAAAGTAGTGTATCAGTAGATAGCATTTAATAATACATCGCCCCAAGCAGCTCGATGTCTGAGCCTGATCTCATTTGCTGCATAAAGCATCTCCCTTGAGCCCAAGCTGTCTTTGTTCACTTTATGAACTGCAGCCTCGGACCTGCTTTGCTGTTAGTGGGCGGTAGCAGGAGGCTCATCCTGCCAGGAGGTGATACACAATATTTAGGTTACCTTTTGGCTGTGTTTAAGGAACTAACAACAAATAACAAGGCCATTCAGGTTAACCCATCACCTAATGTGCCATAACTGCCAGGCAGTCCACCCATTGCCAGTTAAACAAGATTACACAGGTTAGGCACTGAAGACAACTGTTAGCCAAGAGGTACCAACCAAAGCAAATGAGCTTACCCAATGAAACGTCAGGAATATCAGTATGGGGGGTGGGATCCATCTTGAGTTACTTTAGCCATCTACATCTAAACTGCTGGTATTTTAGCTATTACTGAGCAGTGCTTACAGCGTCAAGGTCTTCTCTGCTTCTCACACTGCCCCACCAATGAGTAGTCTGGGGGTTGTAAGGAACTGGAGGAAGTAATGCCTTAAGCATTGATCGACACAGAAAACCTCACGGACAAACTGGATTAGTCTAAGGAATGTCACCCAAGGAAGGGGGAGTGTATTGAAGGATGTACCTCCCACTCCCTTGCAGCTGTATTGACAGACTCTTAAGATAAACCTCAAAGGGGGGAAGCTGGGCTGAGTGAAAACAGATGTTTCCCGTCAAACAGAAGTACGGCTAACCACTGGTCCATTGTGTAAGCCCGATACTATGTGGCTCTATTGTGTAAACCAGACACCATACATGCCTTGCTAATGACTTCACGCCTTCACCGTTGATGAGGTGACAAGAGCTGATAAAGGGTGATCATTTCTGCCCCAGGAGCCAGATGACTGCTCAAGAAGCATGAAGTCAACAAAATTCTGGTAACAAGTTAAAAAAAACAAATGCTAATCAGCTGATAAAATGAATGTTAAAAGTGACAGAAAGCTTTGCTGTGGGTGCACCAACCACCCAGAATTAATGGTCCTGAGACAATGCTGGATCCAAGGGTGGTGATCCAGATTTCTTTGACTCTCTCTCTCTTTTCCTTTTCTTTCCTTTCTTTTATTTCTTATAGATTTATAAGATACCATTTGATTATTATCCTTTTGTTGTCTACCACATTTTAACCAGTTGTTTGGTGTGGTTTCACTTTCATTTAACCCAAGGGGGTCACAGAACCTTTGCAACTCTCTGGCCTTCCAATCCTGGTCATGACAGGTGTGCACAAGAAGCCGAAAGGGGAGACAGCTGAGACAGCTGACCCCAACTGGCCGGAGGGATATCCTACACCATATGATGTCATGCTCAGCAATAAAAGCTGTGGGAAAGAAGGATGAAAGGAGGAACATCTGCAGTGATGGCGTTTGTCTTCCCAAGTAACTGTTATACATGAATGACCCCTGCTTTCCTGGAGATGGCTGAACAGGTTCCAGCCAATGGGAAGTAGTGAATTAATGCCTTATTTTTCTTTGTTTGTGCATGCAGCTTTTGCTTTACCCATTCAACAGTCTTTATCTCAACCCACAAGTTTTTGAACCTTTACCATTCTGATTGTCCTCCCCATCCCACTGAGGGCAAGTGGCTGAGTGGAGTTTAGCTCCCTACTGGGACTAAACCACAACAGCCATAAAAACCTTGACATTTTTCTTGATGTTCCTGCCCATGGTAGAAGGGTTGGAACTCGATGATCTTTAAAGGTCCCTTCCAACCCAAACCATTCTGTGACTCCGAGATACACTGTTCCACATGAAAAGCAGCAAGTGTGTCACATAAGTGCACCGTGCAGGTTAACAAGTGTATGAGCTCAATTCTGGGGAAGCAGCAGTTGTGTTTCAAAGACAAAATAGCAGGTGTGCAGCACGCCTGGACATTCCATGTATATGGAATACAAATGGTTGTCGTGGTTTAACTCCAGCCAGCAACTAAGCACCACGCAGCTGCTTGCTCAATCCTCCCCCCTCCCAGAGGGAGAAGAATTGGAAAAAAAAGTAAAAACTCAAACACGTGTGTTGAGATAAGAATGGCTTAATAACTAGAATAAAATGAAAAAAAAAATAAAAAATTTAAAAATAAAATAAAATAAAATTTTAAAAATAAAATAAAATTAAAAAAAAATAAAATTTTAAAAATAAAATAAAATAAAATAAAGTTAATGAAAAGGAATATAAGAAAAAGGAGAGAAATAACCCGCCAAAAAATACAATTCTGTACAATGCAGTTGCTTACCAGCTGCTGCCCGATGCCTGAACAGTGATCTGCCTCCCAGACAACTCCCCCCAGTTAATACGCTGAGCATGACCGTCTATGGTATGGAACAGCCCTTTGGCTAGTTCAGGTCAGCTGTCCTGGCCATGCTCCCTCCCAGCTTCTTGTCCACCTGCTTGCTGGCAGAGCATGGGAAACTGAAAAATCCTTAAGTGCTACTTAGCAACAACTAAAACATCAGTGTGTGATCATCATTATTCTCACACTAAATCCAAAACACAGCACTGTACCAGCTACTAGGAGGAAAATTAACTCTATCCCAGATGAAACCAGGACAACAGTATGTGTAGTATTGTCCATCCTCATGAAGAGGTGTTGTGTTACTGTGCAACTGGGAAACATCAACAACCATACTGTGCCCTAAATCCAGCCCCCAGATCTAGGGCAGGAATGGGTGGGTGACATGTAGTTGTGATTAGCTAAGCAGCTGAAGAAGTGGAGAGCTGCAGTTTTGCATTGCTTCTCACAGCACATTTTAATCATTCCTACAGACACCATCAAGCAGGCTCCAAAGGTAACACAGAGACGAGAGGATGAATCATTTAGGAGTAATTTTTTTTCTCCTTTTGACTTTGTGCTTTCCAATAAACATGAACTAGTTCAGATGGGTCTTCAGATGGAAACGAGAACCCATCTGGTGAGTCATCCACAGCTTGTCCCTCAGCCCCATGACTTGTGACTTCTTCAAGTAAGAAGGAAAAGAGGGTAATTGTAGTGGGTGACTCTGTTCTGAGGGGTACAGAGGGGCCCATATGTCAACCAGACCCATACCATGGAGACGTCTGCTGCCTCCCTTGGGCTTGAGTTAGAGATATTAAAAGGAAGGTCACTGCTTTGGTACAGCCCTCTGATTACTACCCCTTGTTCGTTATCCAGGCAGGTAACCATGAGGTGGTAGAGAGAAGTCTTAAGTCACTCAAAAAGGATTTGAAGGCACTGGGGTGGCTAATTGAAAGCTCAGGAGCTCAGGTCATGTCCTCATCAATCCCTCAAGTGGAAGGAAAATCACTGAACGAGGGTAGAAAACATATCTGATTAATACATGGCTGAGACTGGTGCCACTGTCGAAATTTTGGGTCCTTAGATCATGGCAAGGTTTATAAGGCACCTGCTCTGCTGGTGACAAATGGTACAGGTGGGATGCAGCTGTCCCAGAGGGGGAAAAGGTTTCTGGGGCAGGAGTTAGCAGGGCTTATTGACAGGGCTTTAAACTAGATATGAGGGGGGACGGGGAGATAACTGGGCCTGGTAGGAACAAGCTCAAGGGAAGCATGCCAAAGCTTGAAGGATGGTGGACTGGTGAGGCCTCACCCTCCGCCACTTCATTTGGAAGAAGGGAAAGGTGTTTAGGAACCGTGGAAGCACCTGAGAAGGATCTGGTAGGGAATGGGGCCCACACTCACAAAAGGGTGTTGGATTCATGAGCTCCTCTCAAGTGCATCTATACCAATGCACGCAGTATGAGCAACAAACAGGGGGAGCTTGAAGCCATGATGCAGCACGAGAACTCTGACATAGTAGCTATAACGGAAACATGGTGGGATGCCTCACATGACTGGAGTGCCGCAATCAATGGCTACAAGCTCTTCAGGAAAGATAGACAGGGAAGGAGAGGTGGTGGAGTGGCCCTGTATGTAAGAGAATGCTATGACAGCTAAGAAATCAAGTATAGTGATAACGGGGTGGAGAGTGTGTGGATTAGATTAAGGACCAATAAAGCAGATCTTGCTGTAGGAGTCTGCTATAGACCCCCAACCAAAGCAGAGAGGTGGATGAGGCTTTCTACAAACAGTTGGGAGAAATCTCGCGGTCACTTGCTGTTGTTCATGTGGGGGACTTTAACCTACCAGGTATCTGCTGGAATCACAGCACAGCAGAGAGGGAAAAATCTAAGAGGTTTCTGGAATGTGCTGGTGAGCGAGCCGACCAGGGAAGGTGCCCTCCTGCTGGGACTCTAGAGGACTTTCTGCAAGGTAATGGCCATGTGAGCAATCCTGCGTGTGAACAAGACTGGTAAGAGCCTCAGCCTGAGCAAGAATGCGATAAGGACGTGACTCTAAATGGGGGAGGAGGAACTCGATGAAGACAAACAATTCCTGGAAGTGGGTCTGGATGTAAAAGGAAGTTACACAAGGCAGGAAGTCAAGCAAGGCTGATGTGGCACTTATTATCCAATGGTATGAAGGTTTAAAGCGCGGGCTAAGTTAACTGTCCAATCTTGAGGAGTTGTATTGCATGTTATTCCCGTGTGTAGGTGAACATTATAAAAGGGCTTTCTTAGCTACAATAAATGGGCATTGCTTGATCACATTGGTCGTATGCGTGTTCATCCCTCCCGCACCCTCCTGGACCTGCTTCTTGTGAACAGGGAAGAGCTTGTGGGGGAAGTAAAGGCTGGAGGCCGTCTAGGGTGCAGTGATCATGAGATGATTGAGTTTTCAATCCTTGAACTCTTGCTTAACATCTTTATTGATGATCCAGACGAGGGGATCGAGTGCACCCTCAGTCAGTTTGCAGCTGACACCCAGTTGGGTGGGAGTGTTGATCTGCTCAAGGGCAGGGAGGCTCTGCAGAGAGACCTGGACAGGCTGGAGCCATGGGCTGAGCCCAACAGGAGGAGTTTCACTGAGGGCAAATGCCGGGGGCTGTCCTTGGGCCACAACAACCCCCAGCAGGGCTACAGGCTTGGGGAGGAGTGGCTGGAGAGCTGTCAGTCAGAGAGGGATCTGGGGGGTGATTGACAGCCGGCTGAACAGGAGCCAGCAGTGTGCCCAGGTGGCCAAGAAGGCCAATGGCATCCTTGCTTGTGTCAGCACTGGCGTGGCCAGCAGGGACAGGGAAGGGATCTGAGCACTGTACTCAGCACTGGTGAGGCCGCCCCTCGATTCCTGTGTTCAGTTTTGGGGCCCTCACTCCAAAAAGACCATTGAATGACTTGAGCGTGTCCAGAGAAGGGCAACGGAGCTGGGGCAGGGTCTGGAGCACAGGTCTGCTGGGGAGCGGCTGAGGGAACTGGGGGGGTTTAGTCTGGGGAAGGCTGAGGAGACCTCATGGCCCTCTACAGCTCCCTGAAAGGAGGTTGCAGAGAGGGGGGATGAGTCCCTTTAACCAATTAATAAGCAACGGGACAAGAGGGAATGGCCTCAAGTTGCACCAGGGAAGGTTTAGACTGGCTATTAGGAAGCATTTCTTTGCAGAAGGGGTTGTTGGGCGTTGGAATGAGCTGCCCAGGGAGGTGGTGGAGTCCCCATCCCTGGAGGGGCTTAAGAGTCGGGCCAAACCAGCGCTGAGGGATCTGGTGTAGTTGGGAAAGGTCAGTGTGAGGTTAATGGTTGGACTGGATGGTCTTCAAGGTCTTTTCCAACCTAGATGATTCTTTGATTGTGTGATTCCATGATTCCTTACATGTGCCTATTTCAGTCTAAGACATTTCCTGTGTATTTTAGAGGATACATACACACTGTTGGTCAAACACTGATAGCATTCTGCACTAGGAAGAATAAATGCTGCCTCCATAGCATGACCTGAATATACTCTTAGCTTTAGACCTTTTCCTAGATCTTCCTCCAAACACTTTCCACCCATTCTTTTTTGCATTCCTATCTATACTGATAGGTTACAGAGAGACAGAACACAGGCTTGAGTACTAACATGTTTTTCTCTACCTTTATAATCTTAGTCCTTGACATTATTTTGGCTTAGACCAACTAGCATTACCCTCCAGAAAAGCTTTGACTTCTCTGAGAGGTTAGAAATGTCAAGGGCCCTTCATTACCAGCAGCTTAGGAGATGTCATAGTTGTTCAAGAGTTAGAGTTCACATAGACTGTCCAGAGCCAAACCAGCTGGCCTTAAGGCCTAAAAAGCTATGCTTTACACAGAGTACCATGGAGACAGCATTTATATTCTAACAGATTCCCCTACATCTCTTCCTGAAACAACTGTTTTCCCCAACCTTGTCCTCAAAGAGATATAGTGAATTACTTGACCCATATATACATTTTTTTTAGTCTTGGTGATGTCAAGGCAGTCATTTAACTTAGCTGCTCATCCAGCCTATCTCAGACATCTGCTGTAAGAAGAGGAGATGAAATGCAGACCTGAAGTGCATTCATTATCTCTAAAGGCAGCAGCATAATGAGAATGACTCTGAATTAGACCTCTAGCTTCTAGAGCTGGATGAGATGAATACCACCACAGCGGTCTAGGTCATGATCTTGCAGGACAGATCTTCACCATCAACTGCAAACTCCAGAGATTTGTGTGGAAGCTAGCTATACTGAGGTTATCTTTAATAACATCGAGCTTGGCTGTGGTGGGGCTGCGAGGAGGGTATCTGCAGAGATTAAGAGTTCTGGCTGAAAAACAAGAGACTGAATAGAGGGGATACTGATAGGCAGTTAAACACTGAGAGAATTTCTGCAGTGGGTCAAAAGAAGTTTAAGAAGCACATTAAAATAAATAGTCAAACACCTCAGAAGTGAAGCAACTGGTCCTATCAGATAACCTAGCTAGAGATTTCCCATATCTGAATCCTGAAAGCACAGAGGTCATCTGTCTCCTCCTGAAGGGCAACATCACAGGTTCGTAGGGGAACCCATACTTTTGACTTTCTTTTGATTGCATTACAGATGATGAGTTTGGCCCAGAGCAGACAGTGGCTGATGCATTATGTGAAGAAAAGGAGGTAGCAAGGTGGAGCGATGTCATCACAAAACAGTGCAGTCAAGGAAGCCATCTTATTACAAAGTACATTTGCAACCAAAAGCTGCCCAGGTTTCCTCCGTGATTTTCTCTGCTTCTGACTAGACCAGAAGGTCACAGCATGTGACATCTGTATGTCCAGTGCAGACCGGTGATTTTGTAAGCACCTCTTGCAGAGCTGTAACCAGCTGGGGGAAAAAACTGTGACAGAAAACACATGCCAAAGATGTCCATAGGAAAAACACAACTGAGAGGAAAGGATTGAAAGAAAAAAATCCATGTTTACACCTGTGTTAGCTCAACCTGGCTCTCCCGTCTTGTCTCAACCAGGTTCAGGGTAACATAGATGCTCTTTTGGTGTAGAGCTGAGCCTAACAGTCTGGCTTCAAGCTATTCCTGCTCACTGGCTTTAAAGGAAGGGAAAAGTATTTACCTGTTCAGTTTGAGAGTTCCTGTGAAAATCTGTCACTTTTGACATGGTGCCAGAATATGTAAACCATTTGGTGTGTCATACTTCCAGTCTCTGATGACTCTGTTCATATATATTTTGATCAAATTACCAGAAGAGTTTATTTTCTCCTTAAACTGCCTTTGCCAACTATTTCAGTAACTAAAGAATGAGACTAGCTTTAATAAATCCTTAGGAGGTAATTCAGCTTTGACAGAGCCTGTCAAGAAATGAATTTCAGTCTTGTATGTCTAGATAAAACAAACTCCTAATTTTCTCCAGTATTTTTCTTCAAAAAGCTTTGACTATCTCATGTGGATGCCCTAAAAACAGTCTGTCATCAAAAAACAAACTACCCAGATTTTCTTCATCTAAGTGTATCACCTTAACTACCATAGCAGCATTCTAAAAACAAGTAAAAAAGCTGAAAGAGGCTCAAAAAAACCCTATAATATATGACTTCTGATAAGGTTATTCAGTCTTTATAGATTGGACTGCAGATATTTGGTTTTTATTGTGTACTGATACAAATTCTCAAGCATCAAAGCTACAAAATCAACCCAATCTGCATCAACTCCCAAAGTGATATAATTTGTGTGAGTATTTACATAGATAACTAAGATAAAATCACTGGACAGTGTGGGGGATAGAATATTTTGGAAAATGCTGAAAACCAGTACCAACACTGGTGACACAGGTGCCTCATTCCTCCTCAGGAGGAAGACAGAGATCCCTTCAATTCTGGGTTAAACCGGGTCATATCCTGGCCACATCAGACACTGTGTGTATGAACCAATTATTTAATTTACGTGCATAAGCCTGACACATCTGGCACGCTGAAGACTTACTGTGCAAAACTGGCTGGTAGTGGAGGGTGCCAGATGATGCATAATGTTGACAGATGTGTGACAAGGTGAATCTGATCCTGCAATTTTCTGCTTCCCACGTCGCAGCTAGAATTGTACGATACACACCAAGCTATGCAAACCTGTCCAGCGTCGCTCAGAAACTTGCCTTCATTAAAAATATAGGAGTGCCCTCTGGTGGAAAACTGAACATCGGAAGCTGAAGTTTCAGTGTTGCTAAAAATTACCTTTTTCCTCAACTGCAAATAGATACAGTTTGCTGCTTGTAAACCAAAAGAAACTGCAACACCCAGATCAATTCTCAGTTACATCACTGGATATTTTCACCTAACCATTGCCACTGGTTAGGCAACCTGGAGATGTCTTTTTGTTCTTAAAAAGATTTCACCTTCTTTCCTACTTTAATAAAAGCATTGGGACACAGCTCAACTTGGTGCACTAGGGACTGATGTTTCATCTGAAACTTAAAAAGACTATCATCTGCCTAAGAGTTACCAGGCATAACAGATTTTTTTTTTCCTGAATATATAATTTTAGTGAGATTGTAATGTATGACCCTCTATTTTATATGATTAAACTTCATAGGTATGGGAGAGTTAGGCACTGCCACGAGGGCATCCTTTATTGTCAGTATACCACAGAAAGTACTCTTGAAGGAAGGAAGATTTCTTCTGTCTCATCTCCAAGTTTTGTTTTGGTTTTTTTTTACTTTGGTGAACAACCTGTGCAGGTATGCCTATAATCATAAAGGAGGACTAAACCTAAATAATACAACATTCAGACCTCCATGTCAGAGTAGAATCTTCCCTGTTGGTGACAGGGGAAAGTCTGTGTGTCTTTAATGGCTACAAACTCCTCATACTCAAGGGAGAAACCAGAAAGAACAAAAAAAACCCTCTGCTCACCCCAACACTAGAATATCGACAATTTAGCTTTGTGATTGAGAAATGGTTTCCATCTAGCAGCATCCCTCTGTGTTAAAATTATTGAAAGCTTACAATCATACATGCAGAGTTTGATTCTCCAAGACACTCAGTCTTTTGGCTTGAGTGTGAAAACTCCTGTGCCTTAGCTTACATGTATGCTTAAGTATTTGTCTGGCTCAGGTCCCAATGCTACCAACTATTTCTTCTGTCGAAGTTGTACTCAGATGCTAGTTCAGATATGCTGAAGAGTTTTGAACATTTATGGTTCTTCCCTCAGACTTAGTCATCATTACCACAGCAGAGCAAAGTACTCAAATGCATGGTATCACAGAGTGCAACATAGCTAATAAATATACTGCTAGTGTACCCAGAATGGGGTCATTCCAGAAAAGAAATAACACCCATGTCTGAATATCCCATAAGTATATGGAGCAGAGCTTTATGTAGCCTAAGATATATTTTATAAATATATATATAAGTTATATATATAAAATGTATCTTAGGATGCTTAGAAAAATGAAGCACAAAATAGAGTGAATCGGGAACTCAGTTCCAATTTGTCAAGTTTAATAAAACTGAGTTATTTTTTGTGCTAATTTCTACTGAAAAGAAAGGTGGTGGGGTTACATGCAAAAGCACAATTATTGGTCTCAAAATCAAAAAGATTGTAAAACCTGTATTCTATGTTCGGTAAGGGGTTGGTACTTTCTGAGGCTGCTGTTGACAACTACAGCACTATTTTAACAATAGTTCACCTTGTCTTACTGTCATATGTAATTTTCTTCTTAAAACTCATTGCACGATGTTTTTGAAAAATGTTGTGGTTATTAGATCAACTCATAAAAGAAAAATCTGTCAGAAGTATTAAAGACTGATTAACAAATCCCCTTGGGAGGCTGTCTGGAAGGAAATGGGAGTCCAGGAAGGCTGGACATACTTCAAGAGAGAAGTCTTAAAGGCACAGGAGCAGGCTGTTCCTGTGTGCTGAAAAAAATGCAGGTGGGGAAGGAGACCGGCCTGGCTAAACAGGGACCTCTGGCTGGATCTCAAGAACAAAAGGAGAATCTATTGCCTTTGGAAGAGGGGCCAGGTCTCTCATGAAGACTATAAAGATGTAGTGAAGTTATGGAGGGAGAATGGTAGGAGAGCCAAAGCACAGCTAGAGCTCAGTTTGGCCACAGCTGTTAAGGATAATAAAAAATGTTTCTATAAATTTAACAGCAAAAGGAGGATTAGGGAAAATCTCCCTCCTTTACTGGATGCAGAGGGAAACATGGCAACAAAGGATGAGGAAAAGGCTGAGGTGCTCAGTGCCTACTTTGCCTCAGTCTTTAGCAGTGGAACTGGCTGTTCCCTGCACACCCAGCCTCCGGAGCTGGGAGATGGGGAGGGGAAGCAGATTGAGGGCAGCACAGTTGAAGAGGAGGTGGTCAGAGACCTGCTGCACCCCTTGGATGCACACAAGGCTGGGGGAGCGGAGGGGTGACACCCAAGGGTGCTGAGGGAGCTGGCAGATGTGCTCGCCAAGAATCTTTCCATGATTTACCTGAAATCATGGCTAACTGGGGAGGTCCCGTTGGACTGGAGGGTGGCAAATGTGACACCCATCTAGAAGAAAGGCAGGAAGGACAATCCAGGAAACTATAGACCTGTCAGTCTGCCCTCGGTGCCAGGGAAGGTCATGGAGCAGGTCATCTTGAGTGCCATTAAAAGTCATATAATGGACAACCAGGGGATCAGGCCCAGTCAGTGTGGGGTTATGAAAGGCAGGTCCTGCTTAACAAATCTGATCTCCTTCTACGACAGGGCGACCTGCTTATTGGATGAGGGAAAGGCTGTGGATATTGTTTACCTTGACTTTAGTAAGGCCTTTGACACCATTTCCCACAGCATTCTCCTGGTGAAAGTGGCTGCTCATGGCTTGGATGGGCACACGCTTTGCTGGGTAAAAAACTGTCTGGATGGCCGGGCCCAAGGAGCTGTGGGGAACGGAGTTAAATCCAGTTGGGGGCCGGTCACGAGTGGTGTCCCCCAGGGCTGGGTGTTGGGGCCACTCCTGCTTAACATCTTTATTGATGATCTAGACGAGGGGATCGAGTGCACCCTCAGTCAGTTTGCAGCTGACACCCAGTTGGGTGGGAGTGTTGGTCTGCTCGAGGGCAGGGAGGCTCTGCAGAGAGACCTGGACAGGCTGGAGCCATGGGCTGAGCCCAGCTGGGGGAGTTTCAATGAGGCCAAATGCCGGGGGCTGCCCTTGGGCCACAACAACCCCCAGCAGCGCTACAGGCCTGGGGAGGAGTGGCGGGAGAGCTGCCAGTCAGAGAGGGACCTGGGGGGTGATTGACAGCCGGCTGAACAGGAGCCAGCAGTGTGCCCAGGTGGCCAAGAAGGCCAATGGCATCCTGGCTTGTGTCAGCACTGGCGTGGCCAGCAGGGACAGGGAAGGGATCTGAGCCCTGTACTCAGCACTGGTGAGGCCGCCCCTCGATTCCTGTGTTCAGTTTTGGGCCCCTCACCCCAAAAAGGCCATTGAATGACTCGAGCGTGTCCAGAGAAGGGCAACGGAGCTGGGGCAGGGTCTGGAGCACAGGTCTGCTGGGGAGCAGCTGGGGGAACTGGGGGGGTTTAGTCTGGAGAAGAGGAGGCTGAGGGGAGACCTCATGGCCCTCTACAGCTCCCTGACAGGAGGGTGCAGAGAGGGGGGATGAGTCTCTTGAGCCAAGTAAGAAGTGATAGGACAAGAGGGAATGGCCTCAAGTTGCACCAGGGCAGGGTTAGACTGGCTATTAGGAAGCATTTCTTTCCAGAAGGGGTTGTTGGGCGTTGGAATGGGCTGCCCAGGGAGGTGGTGGAGTCCCCATCCCTGGAGGGGTTTAAGAGTAGGGTCAACACAGCACTGAGGGATCTGGTGTAATTGGGATCTGTCAGTGTGAGGTTAATGGTTGGACTGGATGATCTTCAAGGTCTTTTCCAGCCTAGACTATTCTGTGAAATACAAATATATCATCTCTACTTCAAGGAATCCAACAGAGGCTGGGAGATAGTCTTGAAAGCATCACATCTTTAACCTCTAGTCCTTCCTAGGACTTTGGTTTTGGCCTTTCCTGAAGAAAGACATTGTGGTTAGACCAACTTTTTGTGTGACCCACTGGTGCCATTTTCATATTCTTATTTATTTATCTATTTAAGCTTGAACTCACTAGGACTGTGCTACAACCCTGGAATAACTACATGCAAAAATAACATGTCAATTCTGCCTTGTAGAGCAAAATTGTTGTTTATCTTTAGCATCTGGGCTCTGAAGACTTCTTTGCAGATTGACAAAGCTCAAAACCAGTTTGAGGTTACAACAGAGCTTTCCCTGTGGCCAGGATCCTGAGGGAGACAAGAGGTTTGGGGAAATTTCAGACCCTTCACCTTCAGAGAATGGGACAGGAAGGCAGGTGTCATTTAATCCTAACTCTCAGAGTGGGTCTATGTGTTTTATCATATAATAAATAGCTTTGACGTTATAAATAGCAGACAAGTAAGTATAAGCAACAACTGCAGGCAGTACATATTCAGTGCAGCTTTTATAATATTTATAGAGAATAATATAAGAAGAAATCAGACATAAGAGAATTCAAAAGGAAGAAATGAGTCAAGGTTTTTCTTGAGAAATGCAAACCAGATACAAGCCAATCTCTGTTTGTATAGAATATGAGAACTGTGTATTATCAACAAACAACATGTAGTATTAACGATATCCAATCAACTTCCACATAGGAAGAAATTTTTTAATTAGTGATAAAACTGTAAAATATTTTTTGATAGGACTTTTTTACTGGCACTAAGGCAGAGATTTCCTTTCCTCCACACTCCACAAAATTTTGAAATTTTGTCTCTGAAAGAACATAATGTTAAATGTCTTTTCTTCACTGTTTATTTAAGGTTGCACAGATAATGAGAAAGAAAATATCATATAGTTCATCATACTGTAATGCATGAATGACTGGAATGGCATTGTGGTTTATTTAATACATAGTACTGTGTTTAAAATTTGATTTTATGTTATTTTATTATTTACTCTGAGAGACGAATCTCTTTGGAGGGGATTGAGTGGGACATGCAATTGGCTCCCAGAGATAATTCAGCAGAAACTGAATTCAACAGAAGTGAAGCCAGTTTAGTCAAACAGCTGTCTGGAATGCTTTAGGTCTGTGGATTCTGCAACTGGGCTTTTCAAAGTTTCTTCCAACTCTATTTTTTATTTAAGCAAGTACCTTCAAAGTGAAGTGTAAGTTACTTTTCATTGCTCACCATTTGTTTATAAGCCTTAAAAGAAAAAATAAAAGCATCTTCTATAAGGAAAAAATACTAAGCAGTATACTTCAAATTAAAATGACAAATCTCCAGGGGGCTCCTAGAGATACTGTCATCACTCCTTGAAATATTAAAGCAGCACAAGCCAAGACTGTAATTCCAGTTGCACTGACACAAAACTGTCCTATAGTGGTACAGCTGTCCCTACAGGTCTGTATTAATATAGGAAATCTTTGTCAGTATAAATCTTTTCTGTCTGCATCTCATTGCATGGTGATTTGAAACTGCAATGAGATATCATACCCTGGGCAACTCTACTGTACTCATACAAAAATTTGCAGCCTTGGGCTTGCAAAGAGGTGGGTAAGCCCCTGTCATGACACCCGTGTAGTTGTATGCCCAGATTAGCCATTTTAACGAGTGCCCAGCAAATTGCTGTGTGCAGAGTGTGTCTGTAGCCATCCCACTCTGCCCAGGAAGGGGATGGGTGGTTGCTGTCTATCAGACAGCAAGAGAACACCACGCTCACGGGAAAATTACTGTCTGGAGATGCTTATGAGTGGGAATATTCAACAGTTCATTTGGTGGCTCCGTGCTAGAAGGTTGAACCCTGTGTGCTTGGTCATTCCTGTGGGCTGGAGGGGAAGCTGTGAGTGCGAAGCGCTTCTCTGTGTCAGCTGCCCAGTGGTAACATCCCACCTGTGCTACAACTAATGGTCAGTGCTAAACCTCCACTTGGACTGGAAGTGCTCCCCTAAACCCTTCTGGGGGTTCCGCCACATGGAACTGAAGCATATATCACAGCTGGCTGCACTTTGGACAGGGTTTCTGATGTGTTGCCCACAGTGCCCTGCAGAGTGGAGTCTCCCTGCAGGTGGAGTCTGAGATGGCTCACTGGGTGTGTTAGGTGGAGGTGATGTGAATATCCCATCTCATTTGCCCCTTTGATTTGAAGAAGAGCAAAATAAAATGAAGACCTTAAACCAATATTTGGACTGTATATTTTTACCAAATCAGCCATCTCCTCCCTTCACAAGAGACTTCAGATGGCTTAACTGTACTTGCATAGTCTGACTTGATGCACAGTTTGATAGCTGGCTGAGCATCCTCACCCTCCCCAATGAATTGTTTCTGCTGCAGGTGTGGAGATGACGGCAAGAGCAAACCAATGTATAAAGCTTCATTCATCTGTCAAAATTATTGCCACTGGATGTCACTGAATTAAAACGGCTTAGCAGGTTTGCAATAGGAAAGTACACATACAAATATATGTGCAGATAGTTTGAGATTTGAATTTTACACTGAGAATGAGAGTAATCCTGTCATTCTGCAACCCCAGCTGTGAGCTCTCTCCAGACACGTGACAGGGTTCAGCTGCCTGTGTTCCCAATATCCATGGCCCAAGTGTGTAACTTTTGCTCCTGCTGCAGGGAAAGAGCAGAGGGAAAGTTTCTAGAAAGACAGCAAAGTAAAAATGGAAAGAGAGTACTGTTGAGATAGAGTTGTTAGTAGCTCAATATTCAAAAAGGAAAACATGAACTTGGAAATTTATAAAGTCCTAAAAGAAAGAAAAAGAAAAAGAAAAAAAAAAAAAAAAAGAGGGAAAAAAACCTAGGGGGGCAAGTCAGGGGCTAGTTGAGAAACACCAGGCTTTTGCATGAGTCATCAGTGCCTTCAGCGTCCACAGAGCTGGTGGAAATTGGTATCTCAGCACCCCTGGGGATGCACTCCAAGGAGCTAGGGAGGCCAACCTGCCCCCTTGGTGCCTGCTCCACCAGCAAAGATTCTGCACGGCTGTGAACCTATTAGCCTCGAAGCTTGTCAGACCATAGCCACCATTGCATTAGATAAAAATCACATATAAAGCAATAAATAATTGCTTTATATTTTGTATCTCTTGCTTGAACAGTTTGTGCCTGACTAAAGATGCCAGAGCAAACAGACCCAAGAGAGAGGTTGTAATACGAGAGGTGACCCAACAAAGAACAGGGAAGCTGGAGGCATCCACTGAACCTCCCTCCAAACTACCTGACCCTCACCCTGGTCCAGACATTTGACCATTATTCTTGGCACTATGCATGGTTTTCCCTGTGTTTGCTCAGGCAGGAGTAAGGGACAAAGAAAGTAAAAGGTTTAGGAAGGAAAATCGAGGGAAGGAGTTGTAATTTGCTCTTAAACTTAGGCTTTCAGATGACGTTTTAAGGTAAATATACATTAACTTGTTTATTTGATAAGCTGAACGGAATTTGTGATTTGTTGCTTGGCACTAAAAGTATTCTTGGAGCGTATGAAAAAATGCCCTGGTTGTACAACATGGAATATTACAGAAAAATTACTCTGTCAAACAGAAGGTTTCCTGGTAAACACTTTCTGGTTCTGTGGGAGTGGTAATTCACTGACGCAAAGTGTTTGCTTTCCACAGAGCAAATGACAAGCAAGACAAAAGTCCCTGAGACTGCAATCTGCAGTTCTGTCATATGAGAATGTCACGATGTAAGAGATTTTTTTCTATTTTTCTCCTAACGTTACACAGATATGGGGATGACCCAGGTAGTGAAATACAAACATCTATTCATACACAGGGGAAATGCAATAAATCTCTATGTAAATTGTCTTCACTACAATAGAAGACGGGACAAATCCATCTGCAAGATTAAAGATAGCAGTGAGATGGCAGAAGTGTAGCCAAGTCTGATGAAATTCACTACCAGTACTTAAGAAACTAATTGAACAAATCTTTGAAACATGAACAACCAACTTCACGAAGGCAATCACTTCAGAGAATTGATTTGGGAGGATGACTACGGAACTTCTGCCTAAAAAGATAATTAAAAGAGTATTTGAATCGTTGGTCTGGCTTGATCCAGGCAAAAATTCTGGATAAAATTATTGAAAAAGCAATGTATAAATCCATAAAAGCTTTCTTGATAACAGAACACATCTAATATTTCACATTTCCATCAAGCAGGTCTGCAAGGTGAAGAGGTCTCATGGTAGCTAAGTCCTTAAAAAGGAACTTTCACATTTCCCTTTATGACACAAAGCAGAAATGTGAAATGAGTTACTCTGCTGCTCCAGCATGAAAACTACTGGCACATAAGACAAGAACCTACTTGTTCAACTAGAGCTAGGCAGAAGAATCAAAGCTAAACTAGTATAATTATGTCAAGTGATTGGTTATGGTAAATACAACCAGTATGAATTGGAAAATGACAGGGGTGTTTTGGGTTGCAGTGGCACTCAACACTTACTGTATCAGCAATATCTTAAAAGGGCAAGATTGCCTAGGGAGTGCTATCAGAAATACCATGGTTTAGATACACTAAAAGCAAAACTAGGATCAAAGTAGAAAATGTCATTAGGAAAGGACTGTTTATTCGAGAGGAATTTGAGAAGGGAAAATGGGGTGCAAAGGCAGTGAAAATGTAGGTTCAAACTCAGAAAAATGGAAAATGAAGAATAAAATCAAAAAAATAATAGTAAGTGCATCTTTTGGCAGCAAGAGCGTGGACACCTACAGACCTCAGTGATGTCGACCTGTGGACCAGAGTCCACCAGGACAGTTGAGAGTTCTCCACAGGACAACTCATTGTACTTTGTATCAGGTCAACATCTGGTGGTGGTGGGAAATTGGGTTGCACTATTTATAGAATTATAATTTAATAGTGGATTTAGATCTTAAATTATATTTAAGAGCTGTGATTGTTTCATAGTTGCACATAAAAAACTACATAGCTATACAACTCTCAATATCAGTAGCTTGCTATTAATGGGATTATGGATTTTTTTAGTTCTTTAGGTTACTAATTGAGATTACTGGCTGCTTTGCTTATTGCCTCAAAGTGTGTTCACTAATCAATAAACACCTTGATTAGTTTGCATGTTACATCTCAGGTGCCTGATCCAAAGGGGGAGTACCAACCCTCAGCTGTAACAGACGGATAACTGGCAAAACAAGTAAACTGAAAGCAATAGAGGAGAGAAACTTTGACTTTAATAAGACTTTCGATATTGACTTGTATGCCATTACATATAAAGAAAGAAAATGTGGTTTAGATTACATGTCTGTGAAGGAAACACACATTTATTTGAAACTCAGAATAAGTTTCAATTCACATCTTACTTTGACATGATGAGTTGATATCAGGTAAGGGCTCTGAGGGCTTCCGTGCTGTGTGAGCCAGTCTCTGTTGTAATTGTTTACTTGTGCAGTTGAACAGGGAGTTCAATCCTAAAAACTTTTTTAGAACTGAACCTGGTTGATGTTCCACATAGTGTAGGGGATGGGACTGGAATTCAAAAAAGAGCCCAATAAATTGGAAATGTTATTTGGGCTAATAAAAGATGAGACAACAGAATAACTATGTGAATGTGAATTGGAGGACAGCAAACCTTAAAATGGTAAAACTTAAAACATCAAAAAGGGCATGTCTTGTTCTGAGATGTATTCCCCACTTTCCTGTTAGTAAGACCTACAAGTTATTATTTCATTCTGTTCACTATCAGTAAGTCATAGGTTGATATAATAATATTCCGAAGAAATTTATGATATATTGTTATGAAATATTAGTACAGAGATGACTCAGTACATAACAACTATACTGAGCTTTCTGGAAAGTCCTAGCACAGTTTTTTAGAACAGGGATGTGTGAGTTCAACTTTGTGCTGGGCTAAGTCATTCACACGATAACTGAAAATAGCATATGGCTGCAGTAAACAAGAAAGCTGCTTCCTTCTTGCAGATATTTGAAATTTTCGCAGATATTTGAAATTTTCAGCGTTTTTTTCCTACTAGAAGTTTACAGCTCTAATAATTCCAGTAGCATCATTTCTCCAACTAGAGCAACACTGCCCTCAGGCAATGGGATTTTAGTGAGGATGTATTTGGCCCACATCAAGACCTTCCTCAGTTTCTCAAGGTGATTGTAAGACTGACAATGTTCATACAAAAAGATAGTAGGAAGCAGTCTGAGTAACCAGGACTAAGAGATTTATTTATTATTCCTTTTTGAGGGAGAAGGAGTAACCAGACCAACATGAGTAGATGGTCAGAATAAAATACAAACATGCAATATAATAATAATCAAAGACAGACTTCTGGGTGGACCGTACACTGGAGGGCATATTTCAAAAAAAGATGACGTATAAATCAATATTTCTTCTTTGTAAGGTAACAATCCTTTAAAAAATGACAAGACAAATAAGAAAAAGGGAAAAATTCAATAAGCATCTGTGGCAGAAAGCTGCACCCAAAGCTTTAAGGTTTCACGAAAATGTTTTAAATGACAGTGTTAAAATTTTAATTGCACTTGAAACAAGAAGCCTGAAAAGGTCACCATGCTGGGACCCCGTAGCTGCTTTTCAGTGCTCCCAGAAAACAGCCATATATTTTCTATATTTTGCATCCATTGCATTGTTTCCCCTAGATTATGAAGTGGTTCTTTGACAGTTATTTTTTGGATCTAGATAGAGGCTGTTGCTTTCTCTTACCAAACCTTTACACATTTTTACATCAATCCTATTCCCAAACTTCTCTCACCACAGATGAATTGAAAGCTGTCCAGGGTTTTACTGGATACTGAATAAAGTATTCTCAAAGAGAAATATGAATGTGAAACACCATTGAAAAAGAACATGAGGATCTATAATCAGGCAATACACTAAACTATTAATTGTGGCATTAAACAGTGACTGTAAAAACCAAATAAAACACATAAATGTCCATTGAAGATTCTCTTTAAGAGAGACAAGTTTAAAATTAAGGTTTGGACTTTGGAGATGAAGTGTTTGATCCTGTAAAGATGATTAAAATAATTGTTACCCTTCTGGTGTTCTTTTCCTGCAGCTTAATCAGGGACCTAGGGGTGGAATTTAATTTGCAATAAATAAATACAACATTTTCTTTCCCATTTTCTCCAACACATTAGGAAAAAAAAAAATCAGACTGTATCACTCCATTCAGCTGGGAACAAGGTGCTTAATTCAGGACATTTATGGCAAAATCAGAGACAAAGGAAAATACAAGTAGTTCTTGGATCTCCAGCTCCTTCACAATTAGTAGTTACATTAATAAAAGACTTCACCCAGCGTGTAGGAAATTTTGATGGACTCCTCTCCTGTTTGTACTGAAGCACACATCCCTCCTGGAGGAGTGTCCTACTCCTCACGTCACCAGGGATTTGGAGTGGCTGGCACTCATGCATATGCATGCCTGCTTTATCTCCTCTTCTGTCTTTTCCCAATGACTTCTGGAAGTGGTCAAGATGCCCAAATATAAGTGTCTGGTGCCATATTAGATGACCTGGTGCCTACAGTATCTCTGTGTGGGGCTGGCAGATGGTTTGTGAGAGATGCCTAATCTTCTGGACTAGAAAGAAGATGCCAGGAAAGATCTACATGGCGTTCACAGCCACCCTGGGCACCTATATCTGTGCAGGGTTTGCAATTTCTAAAGCAATGCTGGAATACATGTAGGCTGCTTCCTAGGGGAACGTCTTAACCATGAGGCTGCAGAGGTGATATCAGCAGCGGAGAACAGCCTCCTCAGAATAATGTATAAACCCCTTTTGGGGAGCTCTGCTAAGAGGTGTTACGTCTTCTCTGTTAAAACAGAGAATTAAACTGGATTTCATGTAGCCTGCCTGGGTGTTCTAATCCCATGCCAGCAGGATAAAGGAACAGTGTTTATCCAACTCTGAAAAATTACTTCCAGAAAAAACTTACTGGCTGATGTGACCCAAACCCCCAATAGTTTTAAGATAATTAAAATGGTGCTCTTCAGCTAGCTCATAATTTTCCAAACTAGAATACAAAAGAAACCCTCTCTTACTTCTACAGTTGAACATTCTGGGCCAGAACCAAAAAGGGTTGTGGATCCAATGGAGCCTTCCCACTCTGAGAAACTGGTTTGTAGCTATGTCCTCAGCCAAACTACACTTCTCTGAGTGCAAAATCGTCTTGACAGGACTAAATTTTCACAGGACTAAAAACTCACAAATTAAAAGCAATCCAGTCACATACCAGCGCAGCAACTTCTTTAGGTTAGAGCATTCAGATAAGGCATTCCTTTTCCTCAGAAGAGGCTAGTATGTAGTTCATGAGTCATCTAGTTTGAGGGACAGGTTGTTAGGGCTTTCAGAGAAAGATTAAAGTGAGCATCATGTCAACACCACTATCTACGCTTTTTCTGTAGGCTCTATTCTCCTAAGGGTCAGTTGTGGTGCCTAGCTGACTTCACAGCCCAAGCTGACATTAAGAAGTGGCATACTCCCAGTATCTCCTCTTCAACTTCAGTGTCAGATGTAGGATGTGAAAGATCTGCTGCTCACGTCAGAGTTTTTTTCAGCTCTGTGTTGGCTCCCAGCTGGCTTGTTCTCCCCTTCTAGGCCACAGTTTTGCTATTTGTCTGGCAAACACATTTGACTGCTTAGTTTGAGCTGGATGGATAAGAAACCAAACCTGGAAGAGCTTCAACCTGCAATGAATGGCCCTAGGCTGTTGCTGCACTGTTCGCATAGCACTGATCACAGACTTCTGCCCTCATGCTTTGGGTTTTATGAGCTGTTAGCCTTACATTTCTTACCCTACCCATTTCCTCTCTGCACGCAGCTGCAGCCTCTGCAAATCCACATCCACAGCTGTTACCACAAAACTGATCTCTCCTGGTGCTCTGCAGCCGTACTGAAGCAGTGAGGAACAGGATTCCCATCCCCAAAATCCTAAATGTAAGCAAGACACTAGCCAAAGGCATTAAGCTGTTAAGAGCTGAGGACGGGAAAAGAAAGTTAGTACCTATTTCTTTTTGCACCTGCAGGTTGTATATTGAGGAACTTTTTGCAGTGACTTTGCATTGCCAGCAGTGGACGTGAGGAGAAAAACGTATGTGCTTTAGCTGACTGTTAAATTGTTTGTTCAGCTGCTGATTGTGTGGTCAGTGGGTACAATAGAGCAGAAGCTAGCTCTGACCACCTGAGCAGCTCACTGTCAGGCTTTCTCCACAAACCATAACTGCAGGTGGGTAGGAATTCAACAGTTGTGATGCCCTACAACGGCCCCATTTTTTAGCTGGCATTGCTTTGAGTATACCTGTATCTTACTTTTGCATGGTTCTCTTTTTACATCCCATTTCTTTCCCCTCCTCTTCACTAATTCGTGATTACTATATTTTGTGTGAAGGTTCTACCGTGCCCCAACATGTACCAGGCAAACTGAACAGAAAATCAATCTTCCGGTTTTTATACAAATAAAATACAAAAGAACATCATAACATGGGACAAAGATGGCAATTTAAAACAGACATAGTCAGTAAATGCACTTGAATTTAGAACAGTAGGTGAAATAAAGCCATCAGTCCCACATCTCTGAACTCAATTGTTCTGAGCAAGATTAATTTCTTAGGTTAAACATAATTCATGAAACATCAGTCACGCCAAGAAAACAGAAGACTGGGAGTATTTATTTACCAAGTTTCTAAAACAATTCCTGGCTGCTGCAAGTTCAGTTTTGCATGATTTTTTTTCTCTCTGCAGATTCATTTTGGGTTATCTGGTCCAAACTAAACTTCCTCATAGATAACATACACTTCCAGTTCATTTCACTCCGTTGCTGAAGAGTGGGAGGTTAGAGACTGTTCTCCTGGACTGAAATATTATTAATGCAGACTAACTGCTCCAAATTACTTTTATTGTGAATTATGAAAAATACATGTTTTTAATCCCAGTTTCATGTGGTCTGTTTTAGGTTGAGACATTCAGGTCAATGCACGTTGTATCTCAGAAGTGACTGATGTAAACTGCATTTAGATGAGGGCAGCTATACTGTAGATATATACGGTTTGAATTTAAGCTGAATTCTACCCTAGTTATTAAAAGACTATGATGGGTACATGGAATCATAACACCTGAATTTCAAGACATGAATGCACACTTAGAAAACAGGGATGCTCTCAGCGCTACAGAGCTCATCTGCCTTTCACCTGGAGATTCACCTGGTTCTACAAGGTCAGCTTTTCCAGAAAACTGTTCTGGGTTCCTCTCCTTGGTGGAGCTAGATCAGTGAAGACAACAGAGCTTGATGCACCATAAATCTGCTAAAATGTAGACACATCTTAACATGAGAGAAGTCTCTCCCAAAACACTCCTCATTGTCTCATTTAAGTGTTTGATTCAGTTGGGAGCCCACAACATCCTGAGATGCACCGGAGTATCTTGCCAGGAGTCCAGCTACAATTCGGAAGGGTGCAGGTCTTCCATATGTCCTTTGTAATATCTTTAACACTGAAAGGGTGTTTTGGACATCCTGTTTCATAAAAAACGGTTCCAAGCACCTCCATATAGGCTGCTGCATTTAGTCTTCAATCTCCACCAACCCAGAAGATCTCCTTCCTTCTGTTGGGATAACTAGCTCAGATGTAGAAACTTACATTTTAGATACCCTCTTTTAGTAAGACACAACTATATTTTATGACTTCTTTCAGAAAATTTTATACACTAATTTATGAAGAGATGTATGTATTTGCTTTTCCCCACCTTGATCATAGAAAAACACTAATGTAAGCACATGTGCTTAGATGTTGTTGACACTAGTGTGAATAACTGGATACTTTCCAATAGTAGAAACTTGTAAAAGACAAGTATCACTTTCAGCCAGGAAATCTTTTTTTCTTACAATTACTTTTCTGCAGTTCATTACAGAACAGCGCGTCCCAGGTTCTGCTTCCTGGACTGTACATTCATTTTCTATCAGATCATGTCTCTCTAAAAGGGAAGAAAATTACAGGATGCAGAAACCAGAAAACTATGCCTTCTTTACAGTGTTTTATCTCAGGGTCTTTTTCATGCAACTAAATACTCCCTCTTGCTTTTTTTTCCACCTAGCTCTATGGTTCCTGCACATCAGACTATGGAATGGCTGAGCTTCAGTGAGATGTATGAAAGCCTTTTCAGTCAAGGTATGCTGTGAATGGAAATGTAATATGTCCACTGGTTATATAGCTTAGATTCATCTTTTATCAAGTAGTTTCCCATTTCAGAGTGTTATAACCTTTACGCTATTACAAAAAAGGGTGAGAACCCCGTCCACAAACAAGTTTGGCTGTGGCCAAATGAAGTTATTTCAGTAATTATTATGGGCCAAACTGCAATTAATCAGCAATATCGTTGCCAAATGACTCTTCGTGCTAGGATATTGTGATTTTAAATGGAGATTATCTTAACACTTCTTTTCATTGCTCCACATGTTTCTCGTTTTCTTACTGCAACCAGTCTAATAGAATGGTCTATCCAGGTCTCACTGACTTGCAAATCTGATTTTCCTGTTTTCTTCTACATTTTAACAAGCTTTTCAGTCTCAGCAAGTTCAAGATATTTTTTACCAACTCAACACTGTTACAAGAAGACCAGCCTTCTTTCTGTGCCATCTACAATACCTCTGGCTTACTCATATCAAATGCATGAGAAGGCTGAAATGCTTACATATGGAATGAATTTAGAGCTGACATTTTTGTAAGGAATTCATGGCAAAAGTCCCCGTATTGTTGTTAGATTAAAGAAACACCTTTTCTCAGCAAATATATGTAGCAAAAAGAATTAATGAAAAATTCATTAGCATGTTTTACACAGAGATAGTTATGGCTTAAGTCACTAACCATATAAACTGAAGCTGAGGCCTTAAAACCATTTTTATCCATGAGTAAGAAACAAATATCTCCAAATCGTCGTCACCTTTGAGATATCTGTGATAGTTTGGAGTCTGTATGGCTTTGTATCTTTCCCTATTAGAAAGAAAAGGTTGTAGTTTCCACTTCCTTTTTCTTAAAAAAAATCATTCAATGAATCATTTTTATCAAAACACAACTTGCATTCTGAGAAATATTGTTGTTTGCTTGACCGATTTTATTTCAAATAACAGATTTGTTCTAAAACATCAGATGAGCAGAACTATGTTTTGTTTGGTTACGTCAGACTCTAACAGGGGAAGACATATCTGAAAAAAAGTGTTGTTCCACATGAGGTTTCTCTACAGAAGTCTTCCATGTTCACTTTCTTTGTATCCTTCCATATTGTTAACGTTCACTAACAGGCGTTGGTTTGTTTGTTTTATGGGAGAAATGTGATTGAAGGGATAGAGTTTATCTTTCTCACTGACCTGTATCTACCAGTTTCTCCTATTCTAATCTAACATTTTAAAGGCATTAGATATGTTGCTTCCTGGAACATTGTTGGCTGGATGGTCTCACTCAGTGGCTCGATGTCCAAGTGGAGAGTGGTGACAAGTGTCATTCCTCAGGGGTCGGTGTTGGAACAGGTGCTGTTTAACATCTTGGTTGGAGACACCGGGAGTGGGACTGAGTGCGCCCTCAGCAAGTTCACTGACAGCACCAGGCTGTGTGCTGCCTTCGAGATGCTGGAGGGAAGGGATGTGCCATCAGGGGGATCTGGACAGGCTGGAGATGTGGGACTGTGTGAACCTCGTGAAGTTCAACAAGGACAATTGCAAGGTCCTGCCCGTGGGTCAGGGCAATCCCAAGCACAAACACGGGCTGGGGGATGAGTGGATGGAGAGCAGCCCTGCGGAGAGGCACTTGGGGGTGTAAGTGGATGGAAAACTGACTGTGAGCCAGCAGTTTGTGCTCACAGCCCAGAGAGCCAACCGTGTCCTGGGCTGCGTCCAGAGCAGTGTGGGCAGCAGGTTGAGGGAGAGGATTCCCCCCTTCTACTCTACTCTTGTGAGATCCCACCTGCAGTGCTGTGCCCAGCTCTGGGGCTCCCAGGACAAGAAGGACATGGACCTATTGGAGTGGGTCCAGAGGAGGCCACAAAGATGGACAGAAGGCTAAAACCCCTCCCCTACGCAGAAAGGCTGAGAGAGATAGGGTTGTTCAGCCTGGAGAAGAGAGGGCTCCAGGGAGACCTTACAGTGGCCTTCCAGTACTTAATGGGGGCCTACAGGAAAAATGGGGAGGGACTCTTGATCAGGGGTGTAGTGATAGGACAAGAGGTAACGTTTTTAAACTGACAGAAGGTAGATTTAGATTAGATGTAAGACAACACTCCCTGTGAGGGGGGTGAGGCCCTGGCACAGGTTGCCCAGAGAAGCTGTGGCTGCCCCCTCCCTGGAAGGGTTCAAGGCCAGGTTGGACGGGGCTTTGGGCAACCTGGGCTAGTGGAAGGTGGCCCTGCCCGGGGCAGGGGCGTGGAACTAGGTGATATTTGAAGGTCCCTTCCAACCCAAACCATTCTATAATTCTACGGTGTTAGAACTGGTTTTCAGCTATTTACAAGAAAGGGAGATGAAAAAGACTAGCTCAAATGCAAGTGCTTTCACGATTGAGTTGTCCCAAGATTTGGAATGTATTTTACTCCAGAGTTCTTTTCTGGAACCAGATCCTTAATGTCGTGTAGTATAGATTTAGACTACATAGATTTGTAGTATAGATTTAGAAATGTTTCTAATGAATTATTAGATCTGAACTGCAGCTCAAATGCCAATCTGCATACAGTTAATAAAGAGCAATGATACATTTTTACATTGCTCAGCTTTGCCACATTTAAATAGAGAAGATTGAAAAGACCATGAACACGTGCACATATTGAGCTTTGATATGAAAAGTCTATGATTTTAGTAACTGAATCGTTTGTTAATCAATTTGGACTTTATGTAACTGACTTCCACTCAGCAAAAAAATTTTCTTCTGTAATTTCAGACTTTAGAATTTAAGAGCGCACATTAGACTTTACAAGCAGTTTTTGAATAGTAAGACTAGAAAGGAATGAAGTTTATTCCCCAAGGAAGCCACGAATTCTCCTCACTGCAAACTTTTAAGAACCATGTAGAAAAACATCTATAAGGCACAGCCTATTTATACCAGATATTGTTCTAGGGACTAGAACACTAGAAGGGAGGGAACAGGCCTCTCAAAGTTTCTGGTTGACAGTTTTTTAAAGCTATTCCATTATACTGTGCTTATGCACAGTTACTATTGGTTCATTTATTTGGGGGGGGATTTTTTCCTTGGTTATGAATAGTCACATGGGCAGTAGTTTCAAGTTTCCCAGTGTCATGAAAGGAGACATCACAATCACTAGGGAAATAACTGTATCATCTGGGCACTGCAAAAATTGGAATTCCTTTAATAGGGAAAATCCTTTATGGAGGATCTAGACCCGTATTTTTTGCTTCAGGATGAATACTTTCATAACTTATCTGCAGTCCAAAGGCTGGTACCAGCAGTAGGTTAGCAGCCATGACTACAATTCGTGCATTGCAGACAGTGTTGTTTCCATTTGCTTGGGAGATCTGGGGCTCTGCAGAAGCAGGAGAGTTCAAAAAAGACATCTCTGTGCTCAAAACATCCAGAAGTATCTTGTCCCCTCCCACAAAGGGGAAGCATGTAAAAGGGACATGGTGGGACTCCGTGTTAGTGCGCTTAGCTCCTCCTTCATATGCTCTTTACATTTTCCTCTCCTGTGCTCTGTTTCTAGGGTGCTGATTTCTGTAAGGGAGGATGTAAGAGTAATGAACTCCTGTTTACAACACACAAAAAGTTAAAAATCTCCCTCTTAATTTCAAAGCAAGAGATCAGGAAATTCAGAAACATTTCCTTACTATTTTGCCCTTTGCCTGGGCTAGCCTTTTGTGTAGCATCTAACCCCATATGAGAATAACTGTTTGAATTATTACCCTGTTGGTTATCTCCCTAATAATCATCTAGAGTGGAAGGTGAGTTGGGTTGTGTGGAAGAAATGAATGCTCCTTTTTGCAAAACAGAGTTAGCTAAAAGTATCAGGTCTGCAAGGTGTTTTGTATAGCTAAGATCTATGCAAAGCCTGAACCACACTAAACGGCATGAATTTTAATCAAAAGTACTAGTTAAGCTGTCATTAGCTTCAGTGGAACTGAAGAATTGAAGAAACTGGAATTTTTGCCTTCATTACTTGAGGTCAAATGAGATTCTTATAGTTCAGTATAAGAACTTCCACAGTCAAATCTCTCAAGCTGATTTTTTTTTTTTTTTAAGAACTTTCCATATTTTTATCTTTAAAATAAATATATACATTTGCAGAACCCTGTGGAATTTTATTTTTTTTTTTAAACTGAATTACTCTACCCCTTCTGGTACTCCACATGAGGAAGTGAGAATTGATATGCTAAATCGCTCTTTGTACCATGGTTCCGGATGTCAATTTTATTAATCTTTGTTTTCTTCCCAATTATCTTACCCATAGACCATGAATTGTAGCATATCTGACAGACGTTCTTTACGGAACAAATGGATTTCACTATTTAAACAGGTGTGGCGTGCTTTAAAGAAATACTTGCAGTGGTATCATTTCATTTTAACAATACAAATAAAGCTCAGGTGACTGTAGCAAATTAATGAAAATTACTGAATGCAGTGAATGGGGTAAAATGGAACTATCTCCCAGGACAGTGAGTATATGGAAGTGTCAGAGGTGATAGAGATGTAGTCTTAATAACTACAGTAGGCAGTTTATTAGTCTTTCTGATGATGACAACCTTGGTCTCATCGAAGTTGTCACAAACACTTCAGATAAAAAGCATCCTTTCCCTTATCTCAGAACATGGGAGGATTCGGGAGACCTTATCATGAGTGGCTTCCTGTAGTGCTGCCTGCTATACAGGTAAAGAACAAAAGCAGCTGTGTTAGAAAGGAATCATAATTCAGTATTAAAATTCTGACCACAGCATATGTGCAACAGGAATACTGCAGAAAACAAGAAACAATAAAACAATATTGAGTCACACTATGGGCAGCAACCTCAACCCAGCATAACGAAAACGGGGCTCAGCATGCAAGGCACCACAGCAAAGGCAAGGATGAGAAAGGGATCTGCAAGAAAAGAATGAGAGGATTGGACCTAGATGATCTTTAAGGTCCTTTCCAACCCAAACCATTTTACGATTCTGTGATTCTGTGAGATGTGCAGATGCTTTATGCATTCTGAAAGCCGACAGGCAGCGTGGAAGGAAGCCAGTCATATTGTGCTTAAATAGAGTTGAGCACTTAGGACCTGTCAAAGCTGACTTTGTGGTATTACCTTATAAATAAATGGAAGGAAATATTCTGCAAAAAGAAAGGTGAGCTGAGTGATGCTGCACCAGAGCAAAAAAAGCGAACACATGCCACACATCTCTCCAGACTAAAAGGGGAAGATGTAGAAGTCTGTAGCCATTCCGCAAATAGGTTACTCTTGAGCAACACATGGGGCGAAATGTGTGTAAAATAATGCCTAGTGCCACAGCCTTTTGGCCTCAGTGAGCTAATACGATATAAATTTTATTTAGCACATGAAAGTTTAGGAACCACTTGGAAGAAAATATCATTGTGTTGCCCAGAGTGCAGGTCATTCTGTGCATGGCTATGAAGTGAGTTATTGACTTATGTCTCTGCCTCAAAATTCATATTCCATTCTTTTGCCAGAGAGAGGACAGACAATTGCAAAACAACCATCCCTCAACTTGAGCTTTCATTTTGTGAACACAACATTAGCACTGTAGCTTGCTGATCAGACCACAAGTATCTTGGCAAAGTCAAAGTGCTGCAAAAGGACAAGCATCTTATCTTATCTTATCGCTTTCCTTACCCTGGAGACAAAAAAAAATACCAAACCAGTGCAATTGGATTGGTTCATTTTCAGTCACCTGTTCATTAAGAAAAATTCTTTCTTCTGAAATGTGAAGCCCCACAGCTGATGTCATTTATGAGCAATAAATATTGATAAGGAAAGAGAAGGGAACGCATATATATATACACAACCCTAGAGTGGGTGAGGAGGGCCTCTCACTCCTGCCACCCTTCCGAAGAAACAGAAGGATTCTGGCTGGACAAAGGTAATGTATGCAGAATTGAATTTCTGTATTAGAGATTTTATCCATACAGTAACCTGGTCAGTATTGATTGGGCACTGTGCTACAAAGACTAATGTATTTAAAATCTAAGTTGTACCAGATGTGATAATTAAAAGAAAAGATCTTCTTCACAGAGGAAGAATTTAAAAATAAATTATATCTTCTCTTCACCTTCAACCCGTGTGGGTAAGAAACGGCTTCAGTGAAGTCTAATTCCATATTTCTTGAGATCAAAAGGTAACACTGACTCACTTGTTTCATTCTTCAAACGTGAACATAAATTAATCCATTTTGCAGAGGGTGGTCAATCATGGAAAATGCTTTTCTAATGCCATCTGAATTATTTTTATGTTGAATTTATTTCACTTGAGTATTGGGATATACCAGTACAGCTGAACTCAGAATTTTGCCGTCTAGAAATGTTAACTATCTGTCCAAACTTTCAGATATATATGCTATTAAAATGTCTATCTGACAGTATGCAGTAAACGGATTGTATTTTCTAATGCAGCGTGAAAATTTTACAAAATGAGAGTGAAAGATGTAGACTCAGAGAAGGTAGAAAAAACTTATATCAAAGTAACTGAAAAGACAAATATTCCCACTCTTACAAACTTTCAAACCTGCTATGCCCTGAAAGATTTATCAGTTGGCAGGAAAAAGACTCTGCTGAAGAGTGGAACACCAGGACTAAACATGAAAAGGCTGGACTGTATTTTTCAAACAGACCTTTGTTTCTAACTATAGATTTTTTTTATTATTATTTTTTTTGCATTCAATCAAATTTGCATGAAATGTCCAGTTTTCAAGCAGAGCTATCTAAAAATGCATCTCTAGCATTTGTCTTTTCAGAAGCATGAAAAGCGATTTAGTGGATTCAACACTATTGACATGGAAGGATAATTGTATATGGGAACTGTTGTCTTTTGTCTTTGAAAGTAATGCCAAATACATTTACTCCAAGGCATAGATTTGATTGTACAGTCTGACAATTGAAGATGTGCAGTGATGTTTTAATCGAGTTTAATTCTGGAGCTAGAAATGTTTTGTTTCCATTTGCAGCACTTACCTGGCGAATCCCAGATCTTGTTTCTGCTTGTAAGGACAAGACAACCCCTCAGTGACCAAAGATATCCCTTCAGTTTAAGAATTTATTCCTCATTAATATGAGAACCTGACTCTGCCTCATGAAAGTGATTTCCTTATGCAATTATGGGCGAACAAGCTAAAGACTGAATGTCTGAATGATATGAAGTGTTTGGTGTGATAGGATATGTCTTGCTGATTTATATCATGCAACAGAATATAGTACTGAAATAAATGATCAATCTAGCTGCAACCTAGCTTGTACGAGGAGAACTGTAGTCACCAAACCACATTATCTTGGTGTTTTCATAGGCTGAATAGACCTAAGAGTTCAGGTTAGTTAGCCCAAGCACAATGCCATCATAGTGTAACTATGAAGCCCACTGGACAGTGGTGTCCTACCATTTTTGAAGCCCATATGGCAGTGGTGTCCTACCATTTTTGTTAATACCAGTTTGGGAATTGATACACCAAGCTCATTACCTTGTGAGCTCATGAAAGAATACAGCACATTGCGTGGAATAATTCAACAATGTGTGGAGATTTTGGTCTGAACTCAGACATCTTGGTCTTGCATTGCTACCATGCAAGAGAAGAGAGACGTGTTTTCGCTTTTCTTCTTTAAGTTCCTTAGAGGTAGGTTGAAACTCTGCATAGGTGGGAATTTAAAAATAAAGAATTCATCTTGTTCCAATAGCGGCTTGATGGCCTTATTCTGATATATGGATTCATGCTTTACATTTGTTCATGAATGCTTTGCTGTGAATATTAGCCCTAAGATTTTTTTCCCGGGTGTAAAAGTCACATGGTAAATTTATATTCCCTGGTTGATTGACCTCCAATCTTAGTGGAAAGTCTTCCCTGTGTAAAAATGAGGAATATTTCTAGCTGTGCCTATAGTTATTGGCATCTAAATTCAGTGGGAGTCACTCTCAACTGCAAAGCCAAATGCTGGCAAGAGCATCCCTGCATCAAGCCCTTTACCGTGACGTTATACACTGTGACAGTTATGTTGGAATACTCTTACTGCAAACTAGTGTGGAATACTCATAAAATGTAAACATAGAAGGGGGCTCACACACAAAGAAAGATGTTTGATAACAAATTTTTTTAAACTTTTTCTTAATTTATTCTCTAGTGTTCTCATAGGCCTTTCCCAAGCCCTCTGCCCAGAGTTGGTTTAGTTGGAAATTTAGCCCCAGACAAGGGTTATAAGTGGACCTGCTTGTGCCCAGCGATCACAATGTATAGAATTTTCTCATAGTATTGGAGATGCTGCACTATTTATAAATGAAAGAGTCACACTAAAGCACCTGAGAAGAAAACTAACACACTTTATGGAGCCCCATCATTATTGTTATTGCTATTATTACTATTATTATTATTGTAGTTGTTGTTGTTGTTGATATTATTATCCCTATAATAAGCAGAAATCTCTGACACCACAGCTGTAGGCTGACTCACTCACACAGGACTCAATAGCAAGTAAATCCACTGACATCGGTAACATAAACACAACATAAATGAAAAACAGATCAGATCAAAAATCCAGAGGCAATTCCAGATGTTAAACAATGAACAGGATATGAATAATGTTACAAATGCCATTTCTTCCAAGTCACTATTCTAGGAACAAGAAATGTTCGTTTTACTCAATGAAAGAAGAATTAAAAATAAGTTGCATTTCCAGGACCCTGGTAACTTGCTGTTAATTCTCTGAGATGTGAATCTATGCTTCAGTTCCTGCCAGAAGTAAAAACTCTTAACTCATTCTTCTCACCTAACATCAACATGTTTCTTTAATCACTTAGCAGAGATGGATTGGTGGGTTGTTTATATTTTCATTATATATTTACGGTTTTAACAGGTGTTATCCCAATAGTTTCCCTGTCAAGTAGAATTTCCTGGATCTCTACCACTGACCTGTACTGCTCACGCTGTGGATTTTTCTCAGAAGTCAGCTGCAAGATTTATTATGTTTGACATTTTTTTATTACATCTTTTTTCCTTGCTAGCTTCAGTCTGCTTTAAGATAACCCACTGAGCTCAAAGTTACTTTTCCTTGGGATTTTGCTCTTTGCCAACTAAAAAGACATGATCTCTGGTATATGCTTAACAGTACAAAGATAAGTAACCTCTACTTCTTCCGACATGTAGAAAAAATATCCCATGAATACGAGTGGGTTTCACACTGTCTGTGTACGTACTGTGGCATTTGCTTCTATAAGGTATCTTAGCAGCCAAAGGGCAATAGCCAATATTACTTCCTGAAGGTTTTGTTTATGTCTAGGTGTCAGATGTAACTTGTGGGTGATCACCACCATTTGCTTGAGCCATTATGATGCTGATTTAATGAAGAAACAGTGAGCAGGAAAGGAATGGAGACAACCGCTTATGTGTTCAGTGCTCCACTCCAAAACATCAGTTCCCAATATGGATGATGCTTGCTTGAGTAGGACGCTGTTGTGACCCTACTGAACAAATTAATGAGCTTTTTTGTTCTACAAGGAGGCAAAGATGAAAGAAATGTTGCAAATTCAAGAGGGGGCTGATTGATCTGTTAAAGAAACACAGAACTTTATGCTACTTACAGCCCCTGCTTCAACACCAGGTGGAGTCATCTCTGTACAGGATAGTGATGCCCATGCACCACCATACACTAATTTGCACAGTTTCAGCACATTCAACTGTATTAGATAGCAGTTAAAATAATCTGTGTGGCAGGCTTGACTTTGCAACAGTTTTGTATCTTGCTCACGTACCACATTACACCACAAACTTTATGCAGCAGAGATTAATGGATTTTGTGTTTGGTTTTGTTTGTTTGTTTGTTTGTTTTTTCTCTGTAGAAATGGATCTACTAACTGCAGTTATTTTCCTGGCTGCTTTGTTACACCAGACTGATGGACAGGTAGGAGCATTCATCTATGCAAAAGAGTCATATCTGAGCACATTGTATAGTATGTGACACGGCATACTCTGGTCTAGTGATCTCTAGAGCTTAACAAGCCAGGGTTAAAATTAATGTTAGCGTTTTAACATAACACAATAAGATGAATTCTTGATTTTCTCAGGTTTTTGCATTAAAATATTTCTTCTGCCTATCAAAATAGTCTTCTCTTCATAAGAATAATTTTAATAATACTTTTTCCCCAAAAATATGAACAAAGGCTATTCTAAAGTAGTTTAGCTAAGTATCAGAAATCTAGTATTCACCTCAACTTAGAGAGAATTAATCTCGTAAGATGTAGGTATCTGCTATGTAGACATTTGACTATGAGCTGTTTATCAAGATCTACTAAATAATGAATGAAAAGAAATAAGTATTTTGGGGATGCCAGTCATCTCTTTCCTCAATAAATTTTGGGTGAACCATGTCCTAAATTGCTTGTTTCTTTTACCCAAGTATAGCAGCATCTTAAAATAAATGGCTGAGACATTATTTCTACCATTCTAAATCTCTGAAGTTAAACAAGATGTACGACACTTTTTGGGGTAGGTTCAGTTGCTCAAACAGAAGAGTCCTAATGCACCTTGAGACTCTCCAGAGTATCTGAGCCGTTCCTGGACAGCTGCACAGACAGCTATCCTTTTCTGGAGCAACAGTCTGAGGCTAGGTATGGCTCTCTGGGCATTTAAAATGGCATTAGATGCCAGTTTAAACCACAGGCTAGAGCCTTTAACACCCAGAATTGAGTTCTGAAGGCAAAGCAGTAAGATTCATCCATATTACTTGGACATTCCAGAATTTAGCCACTCTCATTTTATGCTTTTCGGATTGACTGTAAAGGCAAACTGACTTTTAGATATTTATATCTATGGTATACATATCTAAAATTAAATAAAATGAACGAGTGCCTAAAAAAGACACCATCACACCAATGGCAGAGCTCATCTCACTGATTTAAGCATCAATGTATTAGTTGTCCAGATCTCTGTCAGAGAGATCTCTTCTCTCTACAAACAAAGGAAGGAGAAAGAGGTACTTGTAGAGAATTATTTTTCCAGTCCTAAAAAAGGAATTCAAATATTCTGGGATGAACTACCTCTGTCTTCTGCCACAAAGAGAGTCAAGGTGTCTATCTTAGACTGAGATGTCTCATTTTCAGACATTAAGTGTGAAAAATCTTTTCCTGGGTGATGTTTTACTCTGAAAATTTCAACATAAGCATTGCAACTCTTTCTCTCCACAAGGGCTCATAACCTGACATCACTATGTAAAATGCAATCTAAATCATTCATTGCTTTCTTGACCTTAGGTATTTCAAAAGATAGTCTGCAAACAGCCCTAAATTCTCATCTAACTTCACATACTTCCAAAGCTTACAAGTGACAAGAGCTAGGGACTTTTTTAGTTCACACAAGATGTCAAAGAAAGACTTGAGATTTGGTTCCAGAGCTAATCTTTCTCCATATTTGATGTGGAGGCATCTGAAGGTAGAATTCCTATCTAAAAAATTAATTTAGGACCATGTTTCCTAGTGAAATGTGCAGTTCAAGTGAAAGAAAGAAAGAAGAAAAAAAAACCCAGCAATTATAGGAATAGAAGAAATAGTAAAGGAAAATTGGGAATTTCCAAGAAGCTTTACTTTGACAGGAATCTCATCATTTATCTTGCTTATTAAAATTCTGATATCTGAAACCTTCATCATCATTGTTTTCCAGGGTTTTCAGTATAAACAATTGGACACTTCCTCTCCTCATTTTAAGTTGCAAAACCAAAAGCAGATCCTTGACCTGCACAATGAAATACGGAGATCTGTAGTTCCCACCGCCAGCAACATGCTGAAGATGGTAAGCTATGCATTGCAACTAATCTACTTCCCACACCGTTAGCAGAAGATTTTAGCCTTCTAAATAACACGCACTCACTGAACAGGGAGGGCAGGAAAGGTGCTCTGGGACTGAGATGAAGAAATCAGAATTTTATCCCTTTGCTTCTGCAGGCTTCATGCTTAATTTTGCACACCTTGAAGATGCAAGCACTTGTGAAATCATCGCAAAGGTTACAGGATAGTCACAACTATTATTCAAAACCTCTCTCCTAACCAACACATCTTAGTTTCTCCACTCAGAAAAACTCAACTGAGCAACATAGGAACTCATAGTTCCTGAGGGTTTTTGTCTACAGGAATCTTGAATACAGGTTTGCCCCAGCCACATCTATTTATTGCTGTCAAACCAACATGTAGCCTGCACGGTGAGCCATAAATTGGTACTTTATGTTTGTTCATTGCAACAGACAGCAACTGCAAGCCTTTTCAAGGAAAACATTTAAACTGGGAGTAGGGTAGAAAATGCGGTGATGGTTCTCAGGTTATGGATCCCATTCTTTAGTCTGTGGGATAAGCAGCTGCCTTAGAAGAGAAACACATGTCCTGGGTGAAGGAAAGAGTTTCTAAAGCGAAGGTGGAGCAGGAGCACGAGCAGCAGCATGCTGGTGAATCATGCACTGTCAGGGGGAAAAAAAAAAAAAGACCTAGATCTGCGTAACCATCTGTCCTCAGCTGAGTTTGCTTTGCCCATCACTGCTCCCACCCCTGTCACCCCTGATGCTCTTTGTTATCCCTATCCCATGAGAAGGTGAGCTGGTGAGTGCTTTATGTTTAAGTCTGCATGGTGAAACTCGCAAACTTTCCCTAGGTTCAAAGTCCAGCTGGTGTCTATCCCTACGTCTCAGCTGCACCTGGGCTGAAAATGAGTTTTTATATCATTTAGTACGCTGCACCCTGCAATGTTAACTTAGACACAAAGCCAAAAGAAAGCAACAGTAGGTTGTAAAATTCCTAATCTTCAGGACCATCTGGAGATCGGGACTGTGTGATACTGTACAGAATAACCTGCTCTACAACCTTTAAGAGCTGAAGTAATGTGGTGCTCATGCCCCAGTAGTGTAAACTGGTATGACTCTTCTTCTTTCTGTTGAGGACCGTGGCAACATTCAGTGCACAACATCCAAGTCACTCCCCATATTTTTAATCCTCATGGACTTCACTAACTTTTCTGTGACCTGGATACTTCTTCCTTTGTGTCTTTCAGGTGTGGAGTGACAAAGCTGCCAAAAATGCTGAGAAATGGGCAAAAAATTGTGGAATGAAAATCAGTCCAAGAGATCAGAGAGTCATTAATGGTATATGACAAATATAGAGACTAAGCTGATGGGTTAATATCAGTTTGCAGATGAGCCCTGTGCATGTGAGCTAGAAATAAGGAAAACTTTTAATCTGTTGTAGAATCGTTTTAGGGTTATTAAACAGGAAAACATCTTTGTCAGATAAATAGACTGAAAGACAAATTTTTGGAAATTGGGAGAGGCGTGCTATGTACTTGCCCTGTATTTGTACCTTTCTTAAAGTGTCCGCTTCTGTCTCCTGCTGGAGACAAGACAGCACAGTAGGTGACTGTTGGTATGACTAAGTACAGCCATTTTCATGTAACAGTTTGTAGTCAAATAAGTATCTGTGACTGAAAGCTCACCAAAATCACTATAACATTTCCTGTCTTTCATAGAATCAGGTGTGTTGCCCTTTTCTTAAAATCACAGGCCAAATAGGTTGGCATCATAGAAATGTTTTTAGGATGTAGCTACAACCCCTCTGTCCTACCTCCCACCCTACAGTTTGCTTCTCTCTTAAGTAATAGATTTACTTCTATTTCAGGTGTCACCTGCGGTGAGAATGTGTTACTATCATCTTACCCAAAAACATGGGCTGAAGCAATTCAAGTCTGGCGCAGTCAGTCCTCCAATTTCAAGTACGGATTTGGAGCAACTGCGAAAAATGTCAATATTGAGAACTATACTCAGGTATGGAGAATTGAAACAAACTGCAATAATACTCTGTAATTACTGGAGTACACTTAGGGGAGCTGGGAGATATTTATCAGCAGAAAAAAAAAAATTATCACGGTCATCAAATCATTATCTATCATTCACACTCTGATCCAAAGATGAATGATAAGTTAAAACTCTTTTACATCTAATTCTGAGGCAATGGAACCAGGATTTTGGAAGATCTGCCCATAAGATAAATATTATTCTGTAGGAAAAATAAAATGGATATCTTTAATTTAGAAATAAATATTTTCTGTATAGGGAATGAGATGCCTGATTAAGAAACGTCAAAGCAAAATGTTTATGATGAAAATATTTGAATTTAAACATTAGTGTCCTGCCAGAAACTGTACAAAAACATTTGGAAACTGGAGGACAGTTAACTCATTTTTTTATTTATTCTTTCTGACCGGTAAACTGTAAACTTAAAGCTGAATAGACAAAACAAAATAAAATTCTGGTTCTGCTATTTTGTGAGCCGTTTGATGAGAATTCAGTAAAACATGACTCTGAAATAATGTGTTTATTTTTATTCTACAGCTAATCTGGTACAACAGTTACCAGATTGGATGTGCAGTTGCCTACTGTCCTAAGAAACAGTTCAAGTACTTCTATGTGTGCCAATACTGTCCTTCGTACGTACTGCCTTTTTACTCTTTTAAGATGCGATAATCATGGATATGTTTTCAAAAACTCCTGCGGTCATGTGTAGGATAAAATGATTCCAGTTTATTTCAACTATTTATGATTTTGAAAATACCAGTGTGAATTGTGGGTTTAACATCAGGTTAATTATTTATTTTATTTCACATTGAAACAGATATTAGGGAAATTTTAGCATATGAACAAAGGAAGGTCTATCTCTGTCAGAATCAGGCATCATGCACGAATCATCCTATAACTTTGACCACAAACAGACAAGAAAGTCCAATGCAAAATAAAAGCCAACAGCAAATGAATATTCACAGAGGTAAAGAGAACATCTGAAACAGCTGCATGCCAGAAGGCATCTGCTGAGATTATTTCCTTATAAGCCACAATCACTTGAAAGCCATTAGAAAAGCAGAACTGAGAAGCACGTAAGATTTTTTTTTAACTGATAGTGCTATACAAATTCAAATAATCGATTTTCTTTCTCTAAACCTTATTCTTCTTATTTAAAATCAAAGTTATTGTATTCTATGAATATCTGAAAAGAAAATGTGACTGTCTATGAAAATAATTTTATCCCAAAACTTCCAGATGCCTTTCGTTGTGATAAATAACATAAATTCCTGTTAATGGCCCAGAGCTGCACTTTGATCGTGTTTCGTTTTGTATTTCTTTCAAATTTCAGAGGAAATAGGGCATCGCAAATAGCTACACCTTACAAAAGTGGACCGAAATGTGCAGACTGTCCCGGCCACTGCGACAAAGGGCTTTGCAGTAAGTGAATGTGTTCTTCTCCTTGCAACAAACATTGCATCACCTCCGATAATAATTTTGTTCCTCTGTAGCATTGTGTCTTTGCATAGTTACTTCTTGCTAATCTGGATGAAAGATCCCAGAAGTGCCTCTTTCATTTCCCCCCAGAAATGATAGTGGTTAGATATTCCACCAGAACAGGCACAATCTTGAGTAGGGGGTTTGGACCAGATGACCTTCAGAGGTCTCTTCCAACCTCAACCTTCCTGTGAGAAGAAGTAAATTGTGTTGCTGTTGAGCAATAGGTGCATTATCACACCAACAATCTGCTTCTTCCCTCTCCTGGAAATCTCAAGAAAAAATGTCTTGTTGTACATCTCTATCTAAGGGCACGAACAGATCGTCAGGCTTCACACATCTGTATGTACGTGAGGATCTGAACAGGCCTCTGGATTCTTCAGACTCCCATGTGGAGCAAGTCAAAGCATACAAATAGATGAGAACCGCAAGATGCCACCTTTCTCCCTTTTCTATAATATTCAAACAATTTTAACACTAGAGCAAGAGTACAAAGATTATACAGACATGAAAATTCAGAATTTTTGGAAAATGAAGAAGTATCAGACCGGGACTTGTTTTCTAAATAATATTTCATGGTTTTGTGTCTATCTTTTGTATTTTTAGCCAATCCTTGCAAGTATCAAGATTTAGCTGAAAACTGCGGGAATCTGAAAAGCTTGTTTGGCTGTGGCCATCCACAGATGAAGAAGAATTGTCCTGCTACCTGCACATGCACCACTCAAATCATGTAATGTCCTGGTGGATGTCATTATAGCTGCTGTGAGACTTGTTAGGAAAGAGTAGAACTCACTGTTAAGTGTATTCACTTTCAGTGCAGCAGCTCAGATTGACCTATAGGTAACATTTTTTTCTGAAATCTCACCATTACTCATCTTTGTAAAAATCATGCTTAACCTACTAATGTGTTATTTTGTGGTTTTTTTCTTGCGGTGGATCTTCCACTGATGCATTTCTTTTTAATGGGAGAAACACTTTTAACACACTTTAGGTTTTTTTGCAAAATGTGTTAAATGCCACTTAACTTTCTTCTGTTACTTTTTCTTTGATTATCAATGGAATGTATTCCTGCTAAATAAATACATGATTTACCACTGGTTCACAAACAGAGCACTTCATTGAAGTAATTTATAAATCAGATTTTTTTTATTTGGAAAATTCCTTACAGATATTTCAAGGCTCTTTGATACTTCATGTAAGTGGGAATGAGACAGGAAAAGAAAGACAATGTAAGAAGTGATGTGGGGGTTTTTTGCACTGCCAAAATAAGAGGCATGTGTTGAATCTGCCAAATTTTACTCCGTGACCTAAACGCAAAGCTTGTGATACATCTGTGTATGCAGGTGAGAAATGGTATTTTTTTTTCATATGGCACCAACAGTTGAGAAATATGAAGCTTTTTAAAAACATTCATAAAAAGAAAAAGGTATATATATCCCTTCCCATCCTCTCTATGAGTAGATATCTCCCACATTCACTAGGAATTCATATTACAGCATGTAGAAATGAATGCTGCTGCCAAAACAACCCCTTGAATAAGCAGTAGATCCAAGTTCCCAAAAAACGCCATCAAAATATCTGATTTATAGAACTTCCCAGGTACCATCTCTGTGCCAGTTCCTAGCAGTGCACGTCTTCAGGATGTCTCCAAGGGGATAAAGTTCAGCTGAAGGCCATAGATGTGCCTTCTCCCATCTGTTTCCAGGCAGGCCACTATCTCCTGCCTAGGGGAAAGTTTAGCTGGATCTGCCGCACATGCTCACAGCAGCATGTTAATTTGTGTATTGGTTCTATTGCTGCATTTCATCGAGGAAATTTTTTAATTTCACATCTTTCCAGGCCCTTTGAAATGCAGGTCATCACTTCAAAGGGCTGTGTATCTGTACTGACCCAGAACTGAGGACTTAGATTTGTTACTTGTCTGTGGCATTGGTTACTTGGAGGAACTTTCTGACCCATTTAGTGAGGGGCATTATCACAATTATTCCTCTTTAGTTACTGACAACATTATTACATTGATAAGACAATATTTCAGAATCATTTTACAGCTTTTATTTTTTACATGTCATAGCTTTTACCTAATCTTTATATTTCTAACTTTAATAAAAAGATAGATAGAGAGTATATAGATCTTTACCTACAATTTATAAACTTTTATAATGGTAAAAAATTAGCAGACACCTGGAACAGCAGCTTCTCTATGAATAGGGACGTTCTTCCACTACCCTTCCTCCCGGCACATCTCCCCAGTGATACGTCCTGGTGCCATCCAGGATGTATTAGGGTGACCTCCAGCTGCTCCTCAAATGGGTGCTGGCCTCCCATAGGTTTTGAGTCACATATACCAGCCCTTAGCAGGACTGATCCAACTCACTACTTTCCCTTCCTATTTTAAACCAGTAGAAATAATTTTCTCAATAAGATTGCAATTCTGGTTAAAAACACAAGAGGGTGAACCATACCCAGACATTCAGCTGCATCAGTTTTTCATTTTACTACCTGTATAAAGGGATATTCCTACTAGAAATTAAAGTTTTGGGCCTACCCTGGCCTGCTTTTAACACTTTCTTGCACAGAATTTCTTAGGTAGTACTGGATGAATAAATAATCACTCTATATAGAAGTGATTTAGTAGCAGTTTCTTCTCCTCCTTTGTTTCATCCTGTCACTGTTGGCCAAATTCCTATTATATTAAAGCAATTTATTCCATCAAATTAAGGCAATTTATGATTTCCAGGATATCAATGTCTAAGTCTGGTAGCCTTGATTATCTACCTTCCTGAAGCTCACTTTCAACATCATGACTGTGTGCCACTATTCAAGGCTCCTACAATCATAGCAATATTTGTAGAAACTGTAATTCTAACCAAAGCTGGGTGAAAATTTCCTGATAAACCTATGTTTTCCTCAGAAAATACTATGCTATAAAACCTCAGTTCTCTTACAGGGAGAACTCTTGACAGAGACAGAACTTTTGGCAGAACTCTCAAGTGGTTTTGGGGATATTTTCCAATATTTAATTCCTGCTTGTAAGCAAGGAGATGGGTGTTGACACTCCTTCCACACATACACTTTCCTCCCTCTCTCTCTGGGACAATGAATATTTAAAGGGGCATGATTTAATTATCAGAGATTTCTGAGAGAGCTTCCTCTCCAAAGAGCCAGCTCTTGTGCTCTGGATATCCAGTGTTTGATGGTGTGTGAGCATGGCAGCAGCAGGAGCTGGAAGAGATCTGCATCACGAAGTGCAACCCTGTAGTGTCCTGCATCCCTACTGCAGGGTATCCAGGTGTTGATCTTCTTATTTTCATAGGGCTTTTCAAAAGATTCTGCTTCTCTATTGATGTGGAATAGAAAAAATATCAGGTGAGGTAAAATGCTACCTGGATGATCTTATTTCTCAATACAGACTTCAAGGAGAGCTTGGGTCATTTCACTTAGTTGTTCATGTCCCTGGAAAGGCTGAGATGCTTCTGAATATGAATTTCCCATATACAGCAAGGTCAAAGCAGTATGACATTCACTGAGATCCAGCATGACAAATAACTTTTTTCAAAAAAAACTTATTTTTGATACTGATGCCCTGAGAGTTGGTTTCTTTGTGGCACTAGCATATGCTTTTTGGTATGTGCTGAAGTTACATTTATAGGATTTTTAGATGTAGTTAGGGCAAGAAGCTAGTAATGCCTAGAATTTCTTACAATTTCTGTTCTGGCTGCAGATACACTCACATAAGCACATATGCTGAGAGATGATAAGTGCAACTACCATGGTACAAGTCTATGTCTTATCAGTGGAGAATGATGTAAGAGCTCTTCAGCAGTTAACTTACATAACATGGGCTTTAAACGCAGGGTGTTGAACAAATATTACGGAGTAACTTCAACAGTCTAATGACTTGTGAAGAAAGAATATTTTTGTTATTTAAAATGCACCAGCTGCAGTAGTTATGTTATCTAATTTGACCATCTGAGAATCATCCTCTGGGGTAAGCAAAATGGAAGGTCTTTCACTTTTAATATCACAATTTTTTTCTGAGAGTCATGGACCTAAATCTTCTTGTTTTTTCTTCATCTATCGGTATGATAGAAGCACAACTCTTCCATGAATCTTGCCTCACTTGTGTCCTTAACATATCACACCTACAATAACATCAGGTTAAGCCGTCAAGGCTAAGGCTTCATACTAAATGTAAAGCAAGGCTTGGAAACCTTGACATGCCATGAGAAATCTCTGTTGTCAGAATAATTAATGCCCAAGATACAAAACTATATCAAGATGCTTAAGCAAGACTGAACAGCAAAGGGCCATCAGAGTAGGGCCAGGATGAGGGCCCTGGGCTGTTCCTGGCTATTCTAGGACAGGTTGCAAAAATTGGATTCCTCTAAGTATAAGGGCCAGAGTTAAATTGTGAAAAACAGGAGACAGACTTTCTCATTAAGAAGCTCCTTGACAGATACTGCCTCTGCTTCGGTCTGCAAGCAAGATGCTTAACCTCCATGCTTCAGTCTCATCAACTGCAACACAGATAAACTGACATAGTCAGGGCAAGGAAGATTAATTAGTGAATGCTGAGAAAGAGCCTATGAGGCACTAAGACCTGTTAATTATAATATCACATATGGTAGCCACACCTCCAGTATAATTATATCTCAGTTCAACCACAAGTCAAGGGGACAGAGGGCTCCAGGAGATACAAGTGAGGAAATGCCACTCCCTCCCGCTCTGACCCTCTGGTGCTGTCGGAAGGTTCACAGGCTGGTCACCGGCCTCGGTTGTCTGGTCTTGGGTCTGTGCAATGCAGACATGGGTCTGTTCCCTAGGAGTAACAAAGATACTCTGACACCCGCATCAATAACAAGTCTTGAAGAAAGGCAGTTCTTAGGAAAAGTTGAGGTAACAGATTGACATGGAAATACTCTTGAATACATTGAGGAAATGGCTCACATTAAGTATTCATTTTGTTACTGATGGGCAACCCAATTCTCAGAAAGTGCAACTGAAAATAACTCTTTAAAAGGCTTATCATCAGATTTTGGGTTTTATTCCACAGTAACAAAAATGATCATGTCAAATCAAATTGCATTTTTCTCTTTCTATTTTGTATCCTTAACATCCTTCTGTTTTCTTCTCTTCGCCCACTTCTACATAAAGTAATGAAAGTAAAGGAGGAGAACCCAAGCTACCAACCTAAAATCAAATTAAGGCTTTTATTTGTTTTTTGACAAATTTGTTTTGCTGATGAAATACAAGATTTTTTATTTTATTAATTGACTTTAAAACACCAATGTTTATTTTATGGCATGCATAACCATTCACCTGTCTTATTTAAAAAGTCTTTCCCAATGTAAAGATATTCCAGAAACCTATCCTGAAGAAAACAAATGAAGTATACGTTAAATCATCTTATTTTTATTTAGTGATATACAGCATTCTTTGTGTAGGCACATATAACTCAAATTTCCCGCAAAGTGATTCCTGAAGGGTCAAAAGCAGTTTATTTTGGCAAAAGTTGAAATGGAGCCCTTGTGATTTTTGCATGGGATTGAAACACTGGTGTGTAAGGGAGGGTTTCTAAGCCCTACTGTTTCTGAAGGGGACAAAAAAAAAAAAAAAAAAAAAAAAAGATACACAAAACCAGTAATTTCAAAGCAAGAATGGATCCACCTCTTGTGTAGATGTGGTTGTGCAACTCTCACCACATGATGAAGGAGATTTTCCTCCTTCACCCAACAATGCATCAGAAAACATGAATATATCTCCTATTTATCTGAAGTAGACTCCTAAGTTAGTGCTTTGTTTTTAGGAGTGGTTCCTGTGGAGGTGTCACTATTTCTTACGGCAGATGTTCTTCAGGAAACTGGTTTTACCACAAGTGACAAAACTTTTTTCCTTCCTTTTTTTATTGTACAGGGCACAATGCATTAGTAATGCAAAACTGTGTTTCATTAAAAGGAAAAAAAATTGAAAGAGAATTGAGATTTCACATGAACATTTAATATCCTGGAAATATATCACATGGAACAGTTTAATCAATTCAGTTTAACCACAAGTGCTAGATGTCCTTTGCAGCATCCAGCCCCAATTTGTGGCTTTACAAGCAAGCCCCCTTGAATTTTTTTTTCACTCCTATGAATGACTGCATACATATTTAAGCCTGATGAGGACCACAAAATACAATACTGTTCAAGCACAGTGCAATGTTAGAATTATTTATGGGACTATTTCTGTCAATTCACAAGCCTGCAGAATTGTCACCTTCCAACATTTCTGTGTTGGCAGAAGTTTTACTGCACAGAAGCTTATAGCAGCAAAACATGTCTTTCATCAGAGGTTCTTTTTTTAATACTGGAAATGTCATCAAAAAAGCTCTTTTGTTACTAGAAGCTGTGTATCCAGATAGGAAGGACTTGGCAGGATGCTCCGCTGGTATATGAATACAAACTTCTCTGCAGATAGAATACCTCAAAGTCAAGTTCTGTTTTCACCACCTTGATCCTTAAGGCAATGAAAGTTTAATGATACAAGACTCCAGCCATAACAGTTCCAGTAAGTAGAAGAGCCTACTAACTGGTTGTGACAACAGCGTATGTCAGAGCAAGTCAGTTCATATCTATCAAGATTCACATGAAGATCTGGGAGCACCTAGTTTGCACATGCTCTAACTCTTCTGGGAGTGTAAGGAGAGCATTCTTTCTCTTGGTTCAAGACAAAATCTGGGTAACCAGAACAATGGCAGGAAATGAGGCAAACATCTCATGTCTGAAAGTTTGGTAAATCTGGGCACATTTTAGTCACAAGCCTTTCCAGATCAAAATCAGGTTTTGAGTCTCCTCCCTGCTATTTTTTCCAAAGCAGGCGCTATTGTTGCAACTTGGTGGTTATCTGGCGGGCTTTCCTGGAATTCTGTGGGTTTGGGACTGTCTGGAGAACTATTGTTTCAGGTTAAACAGTTTTATTTACCACTTTATGCACCCAGAGGAGGAAGCTCAACTCTTCACCCTCTCTCCTTCCTCAGGCACCTATACTAAGTGGATGGTTTGCGTACAGAAATGGTGCTATTTAGTATTTTGTTGTCTCAGCTAACCCTATTCCCAGGAGAAATTAAATCAGCCCTTGTTTATGATACCTGTTTATTTTTATTATATCTTTATCTTAGTCTATAAATAAGAGGCACAGGACCGTGTGTTTATCTTCAGGATGTGCTGGAAGTATCCATGCCTAAAAAGCTTTTTCCAAAGCCCATTGGAGACAATGGAATGAGTGGATCTGGTTGACAGCTTTCATCGACACAAAAGATGGGACGTGTTTCATTTACCAAAACATACACTCAAGCTTCTCCCTGTCATTCACAGTGAATATTCTGATAAGTCTCCTTAGTATTTTAAGAATGGTACATGACCTTGAGAACATAAGAGTTACCTGACCCGTGTCAGATGTCCTGCAGTCCCAAAGGATACTTCTCAAAAGACAGGGTGATGCTTTGACATCTTTTCATATCACTCTCATCTCAGACAACTGTTGAGGACAAAGTTTGTGGTTAAGGCACTGGTGCTGGACCATAGCAGACAGGAGTCCTGGTGTCAAACTTCTTGAATCTCCCCTGGAAAGGATGCTGGAATAAGTCAGGGCCTGATCCTCAGACTCCAGAGGATTCTTTGCTTCAGTTCCTCATTCTTGAAACAGAAATGATGTTTTCTCAAATTAATAGTCTGCTATGAAGCTAAATGAAAGTCTGTGAGAATTTCAGGTTTGATTCATCTCACCTAACTTTAAAGGCCTGTGGAGTTAGTCTTTTTTATATTTGAGAGAGAGGTAGAAAGAGGATGAAAGACTGTTAGAGAAATAAGTAATTTCTACCTAATTTGCGTATCTGTGTTAGGATATGTTTAATTACACCCCTCAAGCAGCTTTCTCCTTTATCTCTAATAAAGTGAACACCAGCTCACTGGGATACGTGCAGACATCTACAATGTAAACACCCATTTCTGCAGATGCCACATGGAATTAAAAGCTAGGAATTCCTCTTTCTCCTTTTTAGTAATACAGGAAATGTATTATCGCAAAAATATTAAGGATTTTTGAAGAGTGCTGTTAGATGTCCTCTTTGTCTTCTGTTGTTCTAAATAAAAAGAAAACTTTCAATTGTTCTTTCTGGGTCATTGGGTAAAAGGCTTATATGCTTCAGGTGGGCAGTGTACCTTCTTTAGATGATGATAAGTTATTCATCCAATTCTAAGCAGCTCAGTCTGGAGGGTTTTTGTGGTCAATGTGGAGGAGGAGAAAATAGCTCAAAACTAGTAGGATGAAGCACAGACCTGGAAAAGCCACAGGCCATAAAGGGAGTTGTGATGATTAGTTTCAACCAGATGCTTAACTTTTACCCAGTTTTCTGTGATAATGTGGGAGGCAGTCAACATGAACCAACTCAACAAGGGAAAACCTGAATGTATTAATTGTGGGATGACTGTTAACTATGAAAGTGAAGTTGTAATCAAATGTCATCTTAGGATGTAGCACGCAATTCCAGGAAACAGAAGAGTTAATGCTAATTTACATGATATTGTTGAGAATTTGAAACTTTGTTTACAGTTCCAGTTATTTGTCATTAAGTGAGCTGAAATTAAGCCCCAAAAGAAGATATATTAACATATTCAGGAAAACAAACAGTCTGTAATATCAGAGAAAAGCAAAGAGCCCACTTGATTACAAAAAGAAAAAGCTGGAAGGAAATATGATTGCTCTCTACAATCATCAGAAGGGTTAAAAAAAAATATGAGCTGCTTAAGGTACCAGATATTTTTATCACAAGAACAAAATATACACGCTGTATTAATAAATTTAGTGAAGAAATCAGTTTCTAAGTGTCAAAACTGAAAACGTCAACAACAGCCTTCTAACTGAATGAAGAAGGGCATAAAAACTTTACAAAATGGAAGGGATTATGTGATAACCTACCTATAATTCCAGGAAAACTCAATGACCCAAAACCCCTGTGTTTCTAAACAGACAAATGCTGGGTGATAGAAGAGGTAAAAATGTCTATCACAACAAATAGCATGTTGGAAGCAGCCAATCTTCTTCCACAGATCATAGCATCTCAGTGTTCATGAGGAAATCACCTTATAAATGGGAAAGGAGAAAGGAGACAACAACAACAACAACAACAAAAAGTATCAAGAACCAGGAGCAAAAAGTGAAATGAAAGCAAGCAGTAGAATGTGAAGGCAGGGAGACAAACCATGAGATAAGGTAGAGGCCATCCAAGAATGTAGAATGTTTGCTGAACAACTAAAAATCACCAAAAAAATGAATGACCATATAAGCCTAGTATTTAATAACGGGCATCAAGGAGTTTTTAGGGCATTGAGGACACTCACAGGCTTTAACAGCTCTTACCAACCTCCCTTGAAGCCTTTCCCACCACCTGGCCATGGCCTCAGGAGCCCCCCTGTCTCATCTCAGTGTACCTGTCTCTAGTCTTGGTTTTTGCCCTGCCTCCTAGATAGGCCATAGAACATCCATTATGTAACCAATAAACATAAAGATGGGTGCTTTTGAAACACAACCAGACCATTTTGACATAATACTGACCGTATGTCATAAACCAAGCTTAAATCTTTAAAGCTTAGCTTACTCCAGTAGCCTCACACTAACAGTCGTTGTACATCTGCCTAGACAGATCCGCTGAACTAACCTGTGTAAAATATTTTTATCCGGCTTTATATGTTTTGTAATGTTGGTAAGCATTTGGTTAAGATCCACCCAGAAAGTGTCTAAGAATGTGACATCTAGTGAATTACGGCATGAAAACTTGTATCTTTTACAGGTTGGTATGAACACTTCAAAGACTGGACTTTTCCACTTCAATTATTTTTCCTTATATGCCCATATTTATTTGCCCTCAATTCATTGTAGTACCTCCAGAGCTGGCTTGTCCCGGAAGGGGTGTTTTATTTTAGATAGTAAGTTGGGTTGCAGTTGTTCATTGAATTTGTGCTTGGCCCATTGCAAGGAAATAATAAATTCATCTTGTCAGTTCAATAGCACAGGACTACTTCTGAGTGTTCAGTGATTTAGTACCTACATCCTGGTAACTAAAAAACAGTCATGTAAATTAATTATGAAGGTCACAAATCATGTGTACCATTCGGTCAGCATGCAAGCTACAAACACAGAAGTCTCTACTTCCCTAATATTCAGACTGAAGGAGACGTTTGTTGTACGCAGAAAAAAACAAATATAGGAGCTTCTTGTAGGAGTTTTTTATGTACTGATTGTTCCACCTACATTTGTGACTTGTGCTGAGGTTGTACAGGTTGGAACATGTGGATCAGTGTTAACACATGTACAAAGTGCACAGTTTATGTTGGGTTTTGACTTGTGGTGTGGCTCAGAGTTTACAGCACTCCTTGAGTCATCCAAATCAGATATTTACAACATCTCTGTCTTGACAAATCCTCATGTAGATCCGAGCAATTATTTCATGCGTTGCCACTAAATGGCACCTTGGTACTGTGCCACTAAGAACATTACAGCTTGGCCTCTGAGAAGCTGATGTATATATATATATATATATATATAAATGATGGAAGTGCCACACATAGCAGGAGGTCTTCAGGGATCAGCTCCCTGGAGCCTATTTCCTGCAGTCTCAGTCTAAAGACACCCTCTCCGATCTGTCTGGTATGGATGGATTGTTGTATAAAAGTAACACCAGGAGCTATATTAGCTAGGGAAACGTCAGCTAACACATCTTTTCATTGAGGAATATTCCCTAACCACCCTCTTTGACTCTTCATGCATACATTGCAATTATTGCAGCTAACTTAGCATTATGTAGCTCACTTAGTATTTCTGTACCATTTGTGTACTTTGCAAGATTTAGTGGAGAGAGAAGTACTTAACCTTCTCAACAGGAGGGCACAATGAAGTGGAAGGGATGGGAAGAGGCCCTCTTGATGAAACAGAAAACACATCAATTTTCCTGTAGTCATGACTCCAGTGATGTGGCCTTGCCTTACAGCAAATGGAGCACACAGGACCTTTGCGGGAATAGCACAACATTGTACTGGGCAAAATTGTAACTGGGAGAGACATTCGGTGGCACAAAAAAAAAAAAAAAAAAAAAAAAAGAGGATTTATAAAGCTGAAAGGGGTTTATGTACTTTTCAGCAAACAGGAAAATAGAAATCATACACAACATTTATAGGCAGTGGAACAGACACCTTAAAACTCAGAAACACAGTAAACTGGTAAAAAACATGATATGAGGAACAAAAGTCCCTGGGCCACAAGACAGGGATCGTAAATCAACTGATCACAGACAAGACAAAGAGATGAATACACAACATTGCACTTGCATCACCTAATATCATAGCTCTCTAGAGTCGCTATTGCTTAAAAGCACCTCTTTTTTTTTTTCTCTTATTCCTCACAGGGAAACAGATCCCCACCCATGTGCAAACTGAGGCACCTAAGTTAGATCGTTTAAATTGTTAAAATGGTACCTGTGATCGGTGCATAAGCCCAGAAAAATATCTTGTATATGTCTAGAAAATACTTTCTACAATGTGGCGTTTGGAAACAAGGGAAGCAAAGAGAAAAAAACAAACAAAACACTGTGTAAATGAAATTGTTAGGAAAGAAAAGAATCGGTAGAAAATATTCTTATTACTTGCTAGAAAGTGTGAAAATTTTAAGGGAAATCAACGTGCTACAGATAATCAGAACTTTTACCCAGAGCTGAAAGTCCACTTAAATTTTATCTCAGCTCCATGATGCCAATAACTCTATAGCTAGCACAGCTAAGAAACCCTGTAAACAACATTGAAAAATAATTATTTTTAAGTGCATCTTTCCAGTTTTCTTTTTGAACAGCATCCCCACTACTGAGCTTCTGCCAGAGCCTTTGCTTTGGTAGAATAAAACTTTCTGTTTCCATTGAAATATTTTCCTATGTTTGGGGAAATTTTTGCTCTGATTAATGTGAATGTGACAATAACACATTGAAGGCAACAAATCTTAAATCAAGCGATGTTGCAGAGTATCGGCAGCCCAAGAGAAACTTGGAGATGGCTCGGATTGATGTGCACTTGCATTTGCTGATGTCGGTAAGGAAAGCTGTATCATGAAAGGTCAGTGAGGAACAGAAGACTTCTCAATTTCCCTGACAAGTGCCCTTCTGGCAAAGTGTAAACAGTGAGCAAAAATACAGGCGTATCCAGAGCTCCAAACTGGATTTTTAAACCTAGAGACTGTCCTCAGTAAGGAAAGACAACTGAGATGATACATTGCCATGTCTGAAGCCATCTCCTTGTGCTTTTTCAGAAGGTTAATTACCTGCTTGCTTTAAAAGCAAGACTTAAGTAAGGTACTTCACACTGGCAGGAACAGCATCTCTGTGAGAGCCACCTCAGATGCCCAGAGGCATTTAATTAAGGACAGAGGACTGAAGGGAAGCAAGAGAAACATATAAGAAAGGACAAGAGACATACATGAGTTATCACTAACATCTTTTGCAAGTAGCATCCGAAACCTAAAGCATTCATCTCATTTCTACTATTATTGATTTCTCAGAATAATAGGTAGAGCTTTAAGGCACATGTGAAGCATCTGTCTTCCCTGCAGTCCCTGCAGTAGTCCCTTTTTTATCACAAGAGCAGTGCAAACTGGCCCTTGAGTAAGGGAGAACGAACCCCGTTATCTCTTGTAAACAGCTTTCCTGCAACTTCGGGATACACCTCAACTAAAAGCTGCTTCTGAATTTTATTCCTTCTTTCCAACACTCATGCAATAAAAACAGAACATGAAAGGGTGAAGTTTTTAAGCCCACCGTGCTCCTCTTCAGCAAGGTATGCTTTAGCCAAACACGATTTAACTGGGTGTAGTTCTCTGGCCTATTTTATTTAGAGAGGAGAACAAAAAAATTGAGTAATTCCTTCTAGTCGTAATCTCTATCAGTTCTCTGTGTACTGGAGAAAGGAAAAGCATTGTATAGTAATCAAGCAAGGCCTTCCATAGAGAAGAAAGTCTGTGTGATTTCAAATGGAAAAATCAAACATAAAAATAATATCTCAGCAATAGACCCTGTAATAACAAATTAAACTAAACCATCCTCTATCTATTAAGCTGTGATTGCTATTTGTCCATCGTGTTTCCTCCCTCTTCTGATGGACATCTTAGTGTTCCCTGTAATAAATTTTTAGTGGTGCACTAGTGACCTTATTTTCCCCACATTTGTAAGAAAACATGTAAGAGGCTTGTGGGGGTGACATGTATCAGGTCAAGACAATCTTACTGTTGCTGTGCAGAGTCAGAAAACACATTTATTGTTACTTCCCTCTTCAAGGTGAAGGAAGATATTTAAGGGCTGCATGGACAAACTGTGTCTACCTGGCTGAGCTTTCAACTTGAAGCAAGGTAGGTGTCTGCTGACTCAAAGTGTTAATGTTTAATGAAAAAACTCTTCTACCGTGACACCACAGAAATGGGATAAATGTCAATGTTCTCAAAAAAACTTCTCCAGCTCAAAGTTCAGGACATCTAAGAAATATTTCTGTCACAGCGTGCCGGCTAGCTGCACCTTATCCTACATTTCTGGTCTCTGTAGCTATGTCCGCAATAAGAGCACACACCAAGAAGTATCTTAAAGATTGATGTGCACCCAGATCGTGCTCCATAAATCCACATCATTGTCTGAGGGATATTCATAGCTCAGACTTCAATCAACTGAACTCAGAGTTTTCAATAGCATCAGTCTCTTCAGCAGACTACATGGGGTCTTTTCTAGGAGGCATCCTGATGCACATTTGAGCCTGTGTCAGCCAACAAACATGACGAAAAATGCAGAGTGCCAGGCCCTTGCACTCACCTGGACTATTTAGCCTGTTTTAGGTCTCTTCCTTTAAGATGTAAAGAATTGCTCTTGGAAGTTTTTATTTCTCTATTCTGACTTAAAAGGGAAGCATTACTGCTTAGATCAGATATAGAAATGTATAGCATATGTCTGGTCAGGTGAATGCCACTCCTAGATTATTAAATGCGCTTCTTTCTCATTCTTTAGGTAAGGATACTACTCAGACTACCCCTTTATCTCCTATTTTTATTTGTCTGGAGACTTGAAAGTCTGCCATAACTTTTCACATCTGTTTACATACCACTACCATATTTTTCCATCAGATGGAAAAGTAGGATGAAAAACTCGACGGCCATTTAAAAGACAAATACCCCAAATTCATTAGTAGACCCAGCTGTGCAACAATATATACCAAAGAACACCACTTCTACCACTGTATCTATAACCATCATGATTGGGCTGAAGCTAAGAAGGAGACACAAGGGAATTTCCTAGGCACTAAAGTCTGGCAGCTCAAGATGTGTGCATTTTTGATTGCCCTATGCAGCAGTTGCATGGGCATGTAAAGGCTGCTGGCCTTTGAAATGAGATGTTGCAGGTGGCTGCTCCCCATCACCTGGCAAGCTTTTTTGTCAGAAACAAGACAATCAGGAACAAAGATGGGAATGACAGACAGCCATTGACATGGCAGTTGCTTCAGCTGGTAAATATATCAGGCCAAAATGCAGGACCTACTGACTTTCTCCTATGCACAAAGTTTCCACTGTGATGCAGGGCTGCAGGATCAAGACCTTGTTTTCATGATTTAGCAGGATAAACATGTTGTACTCTCCACAGGTGGTATGATCGAGCCCAATGCCATCTGTAAAAGCTTTTCTATTTAATAGGGAACTTCATTCATGCATAAATTACATAAAAGGGTGGGAATAATTTCTTTTCCTCTAGAAAAATTAAACTGTTTCTGTTTTGAGCTGTGTATACAGAGGACTGCGTTTAAGGATCACTGTCGGTGCGTAATGTTTCACCTGATTTCATTTCACTTTTCCTTGAGAAACCTGCCCTGTGCGCAGCAGATCTGGCAGACAGGGGAGTCTGCATGCTGCAAACATGCCTTTGTCCTGTCTTCTGAAATTCTGAGCAGGTTTCGATGAGCCACAAGGAGTTTAAAACTGTCATTTTGAGGGCTCAGGGTAGAGCAGCATCTTGTCACAGTCACAAAGAGCAATCCAAGATTTTGCAGAGGAAAGCTGAAACTCTTCTCCTAGTCACTGCTGCTTCAGGCTCACGTTGTGGCTTTTTACCTTTCTTCCCTTGGAGAGGCTTGAGGAGAATGTCTAAACGACCTGCTGTTTCCAGACCCAAATGTGATACAAGCCAAAGTCCATCTCAATGGGCAAAAAGTGAGGCAGGGAGACAGGCCAAACTGGGTTTTCCCAGAAACTCCAGCAAGCAAAGCAGCCCAGCTCCACCTTCTGGATAAAGCATCTTCTTCCTCCTGGCAGCTAGTGTTAATCCCTTTTGCTTAATGTTGGTAATATCTGAAGTTAAATGTTGACATATTAAGCCTTGTTAATGGTGAGAGAGGAATGTTTAATTTATTTAGAAGAACAAATATTGGAGTACATAAATATTGAAATATAATTTCTTCCAAGTCCCTGTTTCCATGTAAATCACCTGTATGTGTATAGGAGCCATTTGTCTGTGGATGTTGGATATTAGTTCACCTCACCAGGAAAATAGCTAAGTTGATCTTTCTGAAAAAAAAAAAAAAAAAAAAAAAAAGGAAAAAAAAAAAAAGGAAAGAGAAGAAAAGGGGGGGCCAAGAGGAGGGAAAGCTAGGCATTGGGCAGTCTGCTAAGGCAAAGTGAGCTTTGCTGAGTGTAATTCTTAAGGACTGTGTATTCCAGCTATGCTGGTGCATCAGCTTTCTGGCACATACGTGCTGGAGCACAGAAGATTTTGTTTGTACTCTCAGGTAACAGATCCCCATCTCGTGCACTGCACAGGCCATGAGAATTAGAGCAGATCAAACAAGAACATTTGACAAGCTCTTGAAAATCTTGGGTGAAAAGCCTCATCCTGAGACAAATTTCTAGAGTTTGGATGCTGAAATCTGAACTACTCACCAAAGGCTTGCATTGTAATCAATGAAGGGAAATGAGAATCTCTAAAGTATTATGCACCTTTTCCTAAGACAACTGTATAAGAGAATTAAGACTAATCATTTCCTTGAGATGTACATAATTTCACATTAACTACAAAGGCAATACTAAAGTGACTAAGATATGCATGAATACTCTTTCAATACATATTTTGTGCCTGTGCATCTGTGTTTATGTACCTGCATGCAATTTAAGATATAAAGTAATAATCTCAGAGAAAGTCCTGATTGAATAAACTTGACTTGACCCATTTTAAAATTTAAGGTATTGAAAGGTATTTTCCCCAATAAGATTTCAAAAAGGAGCCTTTTCTGCACCTCTGAAAGGACTTAATGTAAGGATTGCACATATGTTATGTGGAATATTCGCTAGGGAAAACATTGTGCAATGAATAACACAAGATATTCATGGCTGAGCTATGGGTGAAAAACAATGAACTTTACTGGTGATTTTGCTCTTTTTAATCACTTCCTGCACAAGTGAAGGAGCTCACAGGTCCTTACAATCAAACATCGCCGTCTGTCTTATCCTGCGGTACAGCAAGGATGAACAATAGTTTTTTAACAAAGCTCTGCTTCCTCTCTTTCAGCTGTTCAAATGAAATACAGTTGTTACAAAGAAAAGATATGTATATGCTTATTTTAGGTTTGCCACTTTCAAGTTAGAGTCTGTGACAGACTGTTATGTTCCTCTTGCTAAATAATTTGATTTTCATTCCAAATCCATAGAACCATTTTCAAGGAGAAAAAGCTAAAAAATAAGTTTAATCTTATTTTGGACAATGGTCTAATCCTACCTTTGTAATAGAAAACTGAACAGTGCCAGGGCTTTTATCCTCCCACAACAGCAGTGTCAAACAGACTTAGTCCAGGAGTTACGGTGAACAGGGCATCATTCTTAAAAGGTGCCTTGTGTCAGCCACCCTGCTTGTCAAGCTAAAGGTTGACAAATATGTAAATTGTCCTCAGGACCAGAGAAAAGGCCATAGCACTGCCTGGTCCACCAGTATAGATGTACCCTAAAAAAAGCTATGTTCTTTAAATCATAGCATGTGAGCCATTCTCCAACAGCAGTCTCACCACGACAGCAGCCCGATGTAGCATCACCTCCCAGCATCTATAGATTATGCTGATTTTTATACCCAAGGACTGTCGCAGCATTTTATTGCTGTATCCTAGCACTAATACTTCATGCCCAATTAGTCTGCCACTGTAATATCATCCCTTTTTTAACAGATACCATTTTCCATTAAATAAAGGCTCCTACCCTACGATTTTGGGCTATCTTCTGAATACTGGATTAGCAGAGGTCAAGTTATTATCACATCAATAAAATATTTTCTCCACAAGACTTTTAAGAGTCAAAACAAATTTTGACAAGAAATGTGAGTCTCAAGAACAAGTGATCATCCGACAGTAATCTGTGAAAGTTAATTTGCTCCTTCATTCATGAGAAAGTTTACAACCTGAGTTTTTTTAAACCCTTTAAGAGATTTGATCTGAGACCTATTTTCATTGTCTGAACTACGGGAAATGCAAAAAGCGATCATGAAATAAAATAAATGAGCTGTTTCTTGAAACTCCTCTTTTAATAGTCTGCAGCTTTATTTTTTAACAACTAGGAATACCGTTTTTTTTATGAAGAAGTATAATTATTTTCTCTTTAAATAAGAGTTCACAATGAGAACTTGTGCTCTGAGTACTTCATTCACTGTGAAATAGGAACAAGTACTTCTGCCTGCTGAAAGTTTCTCTTTGCTTACCATATCCTATATGAAGAGATAGGAGATTATCCATGTTTCATATAAGATGAAAACTGAAAGCTACAACTTGAAGAAATTCTTGTCTACAGGAAACACAACTGACTGTCACTGTGTTCCTTACTATGTGCAGCAAACCAGTCTCTGTGAGATTTACTTTTAGCCTTTTTCCTTTCCAAAACATGTATAAGACAGTGAGAAGCGTATCTATGCTAAATGAGCTGGTTTGCATTACAAATTGTAAAAATGTACGCCAGCATTTCGTGCACAGAAATAGCCTGTGAAATACAAATCACTATATTAACCCATACTGTTTCCCTCCCACAGTGGGTGTGACAATGTGTTCGCCTGTCACCCAGATCCACTGAATTAGGCAGCTCTGCCGAAGGCAAACATCCTTTATCAGGCTCTGACAGCCTCCTGCTCTCCTGAGATGCCTTCAGCCCTTGACACCAACATGAGGTTCTCGTTCTCGATCGTGGCTCTTGTTCTGGAAGTGATCACCATTGTTTTGTTTGGGATATTTGTGGAATATGACAACAGCGCTGAATCTCATACTTTATACCCATGTAAGTGTTGCTGTATAAGACTTATAGAAGCTAGAATTTCTGTAAAATAATCCAAAGCAAGATTTCTGAATAACTTATGAGACCTACTGGTATAGCTAGAAAAGAAAAGCATGCTTTGGGGCAAACAAACTTTTTCTGAGGTGTGAAAGCAGCAGGCTTCAAAGACAAACTCAAGTTGAGCACATATAAAATTCTGAAAGTGCCTAACTGCTGAGAAGTTAGCTGTTCTGGGAGAGAAGAGTCCTGAAAATAGTTCTAGTGTTTGCATAGCAGGTTAAAACTCAGAGAAATATGAATTGCTTTGAACAATTCTAGCATTTTCCAGAGATGGATGGTAGTGCTTCTTGCCAGACCTTCTGTCTTGATTACTGTATCAAATAATGAACATTTAATTATTATCATCCAAGTCTCAAAGGGTTGTCTTATGAGAACATGGAAATTGGCCAGTGTATTCATCACCGTTACAGAATACGTTTGCAGAAATTGGACTCCACGAAGGGCAATAGTCTTTGTCACAAGGTGGATAACCCCCTCCTATCTTTCAGAGCAGTGGCTTAGCTGTAGACAGTTACGGTTCAGCCTGCAAACGTTTCTGTTGATATGTTGTTCTGTAAATGCTTGATCAAGTTCAGGGAGAAAGCTTTTGACCTGAGTTTCTGACTTCTCCCTCCCTCCTCCTCCTCATGATGGAAAGATCAGACTATTGTAAGTAAATAGGAAAATAAGTCTGCAGAGGAGCAGCCTGTGTCTTGTTGGCAGTATTGAGGGTTTGTTGTTCATTTTCTTGGCTCTGTCTTAATGACCTGTAGTCCTGACTGCAATCCTCTTAATAATGGTAATAACAGCACAGAACTCCTTTCCTGTATGTAGTACCCATGTAATTTTGAATGTATCCTTCTTTTTTCTCATTCCAACTGGCCTTTCAGTGACTGTTACAGGGCAATACAGTCTCAGGGTCACTTCACTCCTTCATAGCCTTTTGTCGTGTATTCTCAGACAGAGCGTCATGCGGTTGAGAGAAGGGTGAATGCATGGCATTACTCAGCTCCAGATGTAAGTCAGTGTGGGTGCACCTGCCATAGTCAGCTGATGAACAGCAGGGGCTAATTACTGACATTTGGGTTAAGTCCACCAAGTTGCAGCAGTATCCCCAAGAGATAGTAACTTAGACTATGCCGGAGCCTGTTCTCTTTCTAAGACACAACTTGGCCATGTGCATGATGTTGAACTATCCCAGTTCCTAAATGAGGTGGTCTTATCTAGATGGTATATTGGGAATTTGACTCTCGGTCCACTGTTACCCAGAAGGTGATGTTGGCCTAGACAAAAACTATGTGAGGGACCACACTAATAATTTGATAGCACAGATATTCTACTCTGTCACTACAATATTTTATTAACATAGCTATTGCCTAAAACACCTCTCCACCTAAGTCTTCTCTGACTCTATACCAAAACAACAGACACAGAACAATAGTGTTTTGGGCATCTTTGTATAAGCCACAAGGATGCTGTCTAGGACATGCGTCCTTCAGACTCAGATTAAGCAATGTTTGCCCTGCAAGAACAGAGGTAATTACCTTATCCAGTCTGAATATCATACCTGCTGTCTCTGGTACTAAATTAACCTGCATTTTCTTGGAGTTCCCTTATCAAGGAAAATGAAGAAAGGTTCATGGGATCCTCGTGCTTATGTCAGTAATTGAATAGTCTTCAGTGGCCCCTTAAAGTAAGTACAGTGATGCATTTCATAGTAAACCTCAAGTCTTCTGGATGGAGATTGCCTGTGCCACATGCATGACCATGGGTACTGTGTTCTCTGGGGAGCTCCTGCCATAGGCTGTTCTTGCACTTAACAAAACCCTCTTCCAGCTCTGTGTGGAGCCCTGGTTCTTTAAATTTAATATCTCCATTTTAAAAGGGCATCAGAGAGAGGGCAGGAGCCTCATCAACATCACAAAGAAAAGGATTCGTCTCACTAGACGCTAACAATACAATATAGGTCTTTAAATGTAATCTGTCTGGTTGGGGGTCACCTGTAGTTATTTCTTCACTAATATCAGTGTCTAAAATACGTGGGAGATGTTGCCTCCTGTCTCCCATGCCTTCCTGCACAGGCAGTGTACGACTATGCTATACCTGCACACTGTCCCCTAGCCGTCCACACTATTGAACAGCTAGCAAGCTTCTGGCTTGGTTTTGGCTCATGCAAACCAGCACCTTGACCTCCTCCTAGGTATGGCTTTAGGCACAGCATAGATAAGGGCCTACTCTCAATAAGTAGTACAGGTGGGAACAGCATTTTGGGAGAGAAGAGCATGTAGCTCTTGCAAATGTGAGTCAGCCTGTGCCATTTGCCTGTTGGCCAGGCTGTTCAGTTTACCAGTAGAGACATAAACTAAGTAAACATTGCAGGTGTAATGTTGGACTTTTAGATGCTGACCTAAGAGTTGATGGATCTCATTCACAATAAAGAAGTGGAATAAAGGCAGGATTTCCTCGTACCTGTGCATTCACTTTTAGGCCCTCTTACTTTCAAACTTCCCTGCCTACAAATTGCACACAAGAGCACAGTCTGCCTGAGGACCTGACAGAAAGTTAATACTATGGTTGGATACGTATGTTAGGACATATCTTGAGCCAGAATTTCCTCAGAGTTCACAAGATGATGGGTTCAAAGTGCTTCCCATGCTATCCCAGGGGTGTTAACCCATCTGTACCTCATAGATCTAGTTTTTCATCCCGGGGCCAATTTATATTCTCAGAACATCAGTGCAGGGGCTGATTTTATATGACTTAAACACCTCGGCACCATGAATCCAAACCCTTTTGGTATTTTTGGACTGAGGAAAGATGAAAATAATAATTGAGGATCACCACAGGTTTGCACTCAGGAGTGCTGAGCTGAGATCAATCCCAAAGCACTGTTTTGCATTATATTTATTTCTAGTGGATGCAAGTACAGGCATGTACAGATGGACAACTTCAGGTGTGCCATGTCACTAGAATGGGAGGTCAAGGGCATGTGATGGCTTTTCAAGCACTCCTCGAGGATTTCTTTAGTACTGGTATCCTGTATGTAATGTCCTGTGATGGATCCATAACTCATGGTTTAGGAAAGCTTATGTTCCCCTCTTGTTCTATGGGTTACTCCTTTAGGCAGAGCAAAATCACTGTTTTAGTACAAACCTAGATGACACAAGCATCTTTGTGTTGAGACTAACCACCATGTGGAGACCTTGTAGTGGAATTAATATGTTGGTCCTGGGCAGCCTTACAGAATCACGAGCAGTGGTTTTGTTCAGGATATGCTAGAGTATTTTTCCTAATCTTTATGTTCCTGTCTCACAGAATAGAAGTACTACGTTTTGTTAAACGCAGTAAGTTACTGAAATAGTCTCTTTTAAATCATGCTGCTTTCTTCATCATTTGAAAACATTCCAGAGCTACTTTTCTTTAAAAGGATGTGTAAAAAGTAGTTAAAGCACAAGTCATAGGCTAGACTTGTTGAAATATGTCCTCAACATCCATGAATTAACCTAGATTGAACCAGGACTTTTAATCTCTTGTGTAAATAAATCCAGACAGCTTTAAAACATTTATACGAATCCTGGATAGCCCTCAGGACAACCCAGGATTAAATGTCAATCAGCTGCTTGTTTCGAACAGAATTGCTTCTAATCTTTGGGGCTGGGGTAAGATTTCTAAAAGTTACTTTCAGAAGAGACATGAGCATGCAGAAGTCCTATTGGTGGACACTGAGAATTAAACTCAGTCACCAACGTGTTTTTTAAACCTGTTCTTCTGCTCACGTGCAGTGACGTTACTTAAGCAGTAAAGCACCTTCTACTAATCTAGATATGATTTACTGAGTTGTTGTATACATGAATGGGACTGTTTTGATGAGATCAATTTACTTGCTTTGTCTGCAATGATTTAACCAGAAGATTGCAAATAAGAGCAAGTAGTACACTTAATGCTAAAAACCATAATTTCCTCTGGGAGACTGGAAAAATTTTCTTACCTGGAGCTGACTACACCGAATGGGCAAAACTAAATCTTTCTTGCAAATTCCATCATATAGGCTAATTAAATAATAAAAAGAGGAGACGTAGGTAATTTTCAAATGTACCCTTCATTTTGTGCATGAAACTCAAGTGAGATATAAACTGAAAACTTTTGAAGTCATATATCACTTTGACTTGTCATGCTAAGTGTTTATTAAATATATTTATTGAATAAGTTTCCCTTTTCATCTTGTAAAACAACAGTTACTTTTGTAGATGCTGCTGTGCAGCTTTTATGGATTTGCCCTCTAGCTCTGGTTTGGGGTTGTTTTTTGGTTGGTTTTTTTTTTTTTTTTGTAACATCAACAAGCCTTTTACAAAATAGTTTTATAAGAGCTAGACAAATAACATGGGCCACTTCTCACATGTGCAGGTGCTGGTCCCACAGTTTACTGGATGAATGATTACTCATAGCAAATTATTTTTAAAAGGGGAGAAAAAGACTTGTTCATCATCCAGTTTCCACTTATCCTCCAAAAAAAAGGGAAAGAGATTTTGGGTTACTCCTTCCCTTATTTGAAAAGAGCCTTCTCATGTGACCTGCCAACATATTTTTGTCCCAGTCAAAAAAAAAAAAAACAAACAAAAAACCAGTGGGTGATCACCTGTACCTGAAACCATCAGGCTGATGTTAGAGGAACCCTGGGAAGGCTATCCACTCTCAGTCCTACCGGCATTAACCACTGCTACATGTTTTCCAAGACGTTTGAAGGAGAGTTGCTCTAGCTCTGCAGTCCACCACCAGTCGGGTTAGGTGTGAAGATACAGCTTTGTGTTCCTGAGGCACAGGATGCTGCAAGCTGGGAGACTGCACAGACAGATGTACCCATCAAATGATCTTGTGTTTTAATATCCTTTGCCTAAACACCCCCTGCTGACTCCCTCTGACATAGGAATATGAACAAACTAAGCTGTGTTTTGTGCTCTGCATCCACAAAGACGCTAAAGACTTTGCTGCTGGTAGGCTCAGGAACATCATATTAGCATGGTTTGCATGGTCCCCACCCAGATCTTCTCCATCGTGCCAGGTCCTCTGAAGAAAGGGAATATGTTGACCTCTATCTAAGCAAGACTTATTTTTATGTAGCATTGCAATACAAAATACACAAGTATATCAAAAGCGGAAGTCCAAATGGGGAAGTTTTGTTAATTGGTGCATCTTTTAAAATAAGCAGTAAGCACAACACAAGAGTTCTAATAGTAGTTCTGGAAATTAAGTAACATGGATGAAAATGGGAAACTTCCAAAGGACTGCAGGGGCCTCAAAAATCCTATCACTGACTGTTGAAGTCAGGAAATAAGTGAGAAAAAGTCCAGCCTAAAGAGGAAGTAAAAGATTTGGGGATGTTTACAAACCACTTTCTTGATGCGTGCAGCCCAAATGATGTTACTGCATGAATGTATGTATTTCAGTGCTAGGTCAGGCCTGGAATATGACAGTGCAAATATAACAGAGTTTATTAGGAATCTCCAGTAACTTATTGTACTTCTGGGCCCTCTTTTGGCAAAACATGGTAATGCATATAGCAAAAATAAGGAATGTTGAAAGTATGTAACTGGGAAATGTAACTTCAAGCCATATTATTATATTAACCAGGTCAAAGTTTTTCCCACATATTCGCATGTAAGAGGCATTGAAATAGAAAGAAATCATTTCTCTAGACTGATTCTTACAAAAAAACTCAGATAAAAAACGGTAATTACAGGACTCAAGCTGTTTGGCATAGACTCCATTAAATCACCCAATCACATCAGCATAACAAAATATTTTAAAGTGTAAAATATCCATGTTCTGATGACAATTCGAATTAAAAAGCCTAAAAAAGGAAATTAAAAAAAAAAAAGCAGAAAAAGTCTTAGCCATATTTTAACATAATATTTTTAAAAAACATATTTGAAGGAGAGCTAAGTATATGCTGATTAGCGATATTAATTTACTAGTTTAATGCCTTGTTATTCAACACAGGTAAAGAAATCAATCTCTTGTACAGTAATTTTTAAGGATCACAACCATACCTTTGCACTGGGCCAACTAGCACTCTACCAGACAAATCCCACGTACAGTTTTGGAGTTAGCTAGAACACAGTGGATGTGACAATCTTTATTTGAGGGGGAAGAGAACTTTTCAGTAAGGAAATAAAACTGTGATGTTCCAGGTAGCTTCACATGTGAAGAACAGTTCCAGACACATTAAATTTGCCAGTATAGAGATCTAGCGTTCTTTCCATAACAATATAGCAAGGAATAAAATCAATAATTGGGTGTTGCATTTTCCAGACACTCAGTCTTCAACAAGTGGACTGGTCATGAAGTAGGGAAGGATGGATCACACTGATGACATTAGTTTGGAACTCTTTTCTATTAAATCCTCATTTTTTCCCCAGTTTTCCATCCTTCATAGTCACTACACAGACATGTTTTCCCTTCAGTCTTTCAGGATGTCCATGTAATGATATTTGTTGGATTTGGCTTTCTGATGACCTTTCTGAAGAAATACGGATTCAGCAGTGTTGGTATCAACATGCTCATTGCTGCCTTTGGTCTCCAGTGGGGAACCCTGATGCAAGGATTTTGGCACTCGAAAGGAGAGAAAATTCATGTTGGTATTAAAAGGTACATGTGAATTTACCAAAACTGACATTTCTATTCCTGAAGACATCAGGAGAAGCCATAAACTACATCTCTGGTGTCACACTTCTAAACTCACTGAAACTTTGAACCTTCCTGTCCACCTCCCAACACCCATCTGCCCTTCGCTTCTAAAGGGGCAACACCTGGTGCTCTGTGCCAAGGGAACCAAAGGGCAGGATGGAATTTGAGGTGCTATGTCACATGTGGGCCATAGGTCGTATGGAGACACTGCTTAGAATCTCTGGAGCTGCGGAAGCTGGAAGATTTCCAGCAGTAACTCAGCACCTTCTGCATCCAACAGGCATGAAAGGATCTGTCCTTCCATGACACATAGGGTCACGGGAGAAAGGCTGTCTCAGTGTGTCCCTCCATTCACGGGGTTGTCTCCTACTTCTCAAGGAATGATTTGCATGAGAACCATAGCACAGTAGGTTTTGCACCCCATGAGCAATGTCTCCAGTTACTTTTAATCCCTGTCCCATTCAACTGTCCTGCTTCTACCAGTCTCAGAGTGTTTTCTACATCTCCAATTCTATTTTCTGAGACAACCTGTAGACAATTTTGAATGGAACAGCATACACACATTACTGAGGAACAAGCAGAAATAATATCTCTTTAACGCTTACAGACAGGAAATTATAGAGGGACCCATAAGTTAGTGCCCCTCTGTGCTGCAAATTTTTGACCAATTTGTGGTTTTATTTATCTTTGCCATTCCCCATAACCAGTTAGCACTGGTCCTTCCTGACAACTAGTGCAAACGTGATGCACAGTGTTAGAAAGGCATGCAAGGCTTTTGAAATGAGATGAACCACCTGACCAAATCTAAGGGTTCCTGGTCATCTTTGGAGCTCAAATGACAGTCAAGAGGTGGAAATATCCCTGCGCATCTGCAATACACATCTCATCTGACTTTTCACTATAATTTCAACCAGCTAAGCACATATATGATATAAGCAGGAGGCAGTCTTCCCACTCTTTTTCCTCAGTAGCTGGCAAGATCTTTAGAAAACCCATCTGGAAAGGTCTGATTTAATTTTCATCCACAAAGATTATCTTGATAATTGATAACTGAAGAGTTAAAGCTCCATCATTTTAATAATACAACAGGTTTGATATTACAGCCTTATTTCAGATCTCTTTAAACTGATTTTTTTTTTCCTGTGTTTTTGTTTTGCTTTGTTCTGGTTTTATTTGTTTTCTTAACTCCAGCATAATAAATGCAGACTTCAGTACAGCAACTGCTTTGATTTCATTTGGAGCAGTCCTGGGGAAAACAAGTCCTGCTCAGATGCTGATCATGACAATTCTGGAGGTCACAATCTTTGCATGTAATGAACATCTAGTTACAGAAATACTTCAGGTATTGCTTAGCAATAAGTGTTTTCTGCTTATAACAAATGTTTTCACTTTGTAATACTTTCAGTTTACATATTCTTGATTCTAGTTTTTACCATAGAAAATAAACCATTAAAGTCATCCAGACTTCTCCTTCATCAATTCCTCATCTTTATGCCTATAAAATCTGTGGCCTTGTTTTGGGTCCCTGTAACAGGCCACAGATGTCGGAGCCTCAATGACTATCCATGCTTTTGGAGCTTACTTTGGTCTGGCTGTGACACTAGTCTTGTATCGTCCTGGTTTGAAAAACAAACATGAAAATGAAGAATCTACCTATGATTCGGACATGTTTGCTATGATTGGTAAGTTAAATAATTATGAGTTCTGATCAATTGTTCATCCTTCTTTCACCCCTCTGTTTTAATGTTTACCATTATTAAGCTGCATCCATTTTCTTAAGTACACTCTAGAAGCATGGTTTTTTTGTCTGATTCATGCATGCTTTCAGTGACACACATACTTTTACAGTTTTTACTTGGTTAAAAAAAAAAAAAAGAAAGATCAAATTAAAGATGCATTTTCACTGTGCATTAGTGGTGACTCCTTATTTGTTAATCTTTCTGTTATGAGCATCATTTCCATAGAAATTGGCCATAATTAAAAGTACTGAGCTGTGTCTCTCCTGCTAATGAATGCTAGAAACAATACATCTATCCATGAGATCTATTCATAGATCAATTTACCAGCTAAAACTATCATTATATCAACAGTTGATAAAGGATTTGCATGTGAACTGTCTTGCTAATGTCTCATATTTCGATATGGTTTTCACATGGGGGTGAGCTCTGACAGGGAGTGGGGCATGACAAGGAATCCTAACATGTTAAAGTCTTCCAGTAAGATTTGACAGAGACCATATGTCAAAATCCCACATGCCAGTGTCAGAAGGTTCTGCATAATCTATTATTTCTTCCAGCATTTTGGCTGTTTCATCTTTCTTATTGATCATCTTCTTCATTTCTTGTAGCTTGTTCCGTTGTGTTGGATCTTTCACGTTGAAATATCCCTTGTGACTGAATAGTCTTTGTTTTGTTTTGACTTATATTCATCCAGGTACCCTGTTCCTTTGGCTTTTTTGGCCCAGTTTTAACTCTGCCATTGCCTCTGAACCATTTTACCAGATTAAAGCAATTGTCAACACTTACTATTCCTTGGCTGCATGTACTGTCGTAACATTTGCCCTCTCCAGCCTGGTGGATCAAAGAGGCAAATTCAGTATGGTAAGAATCACATTGTAACCTCTGTTAAATCAAATAACCTCCCTATAATAAGGATGATTGGGCAGATTCCCAATACCCATGAGCTATCTGGAGCCTTTGCTCATATTGTGGACAAAAATAGAGCTATTATACTTCTAAAAACTATAATGTAAGATTAGGCCCAGAGGCAACCCACCCTGCTTTAGATATGTGGTGGTTCCTCAGTGGGGTCACTGCAGCTGGAGAGTGGAAAGCTCTTGGACATTATGGAGGTGGTCCTGCTCCCTTGTTCTCTCTTGTCCACAGAACCTGCTGGACCAGAGAGACATTAGTCCAACATTCAGGTAGACTTTTGGGTCTTATGCGGATCTTCCCAAAGAAGATCCTATGTCAGTTATTCTATTGCAAAAGCCAAAATAGTTCTCTCAAGGCAATGACCTCTTCCTTGGCAATCTTACAGTGCAGCTGCACAACAGGCAAAGCCAAACTGGGTTGACTGCCAGACTGTCAACCCTTCATCTACTTGGCCTAAAACCCAGCCCTGTTTTCACCCACCTCTTTCCAGCAGTTGCAGTGTTTAAGCCCTGCGTGAGCTGGCACAGATCAGTGATCTTGCAGAATCTACTGCAGTTGTAGGAGACAGTCCTCCCTGGCTCAGCCTGGCTTCTCAAGAGGTCAGATGAGTTTAGTGACTTTGCAAAAGTTGGACTCCGTTAAACTGGCCTCAGTCAAACTGGCTTAGACCAGCTTTGAACCAACAGCCTGAACATGTAACAGAGAACCCTGTTTTAAATATCTATTCATTTTTCATTGGAAAAATCCCACCTGAAGAAAAGAAAAAATTCTGTATGCAAAGAAGCCTTCCAAAGTCACTCAGCCCTAAAACAAGGCTCTGTTCCACATATATCTTCTCCACCTCTGTATACTCTTCACAGGTTCTCATTCAAAATGCCACCCTGGCAGGAGGAGTAGCAGTGGGTACTTGTGCTGACCTGTCCATCCACCCTTTTGCTGCCATGTGCATCGGGGGCATTGCTGGAATCATCTCTGTGCTTGGGTTCCACTTTCTGACTGTGAGTGTTGAAGCCTCACCTCTGCTCCCATTTATTTATTGCTTCATTGACTTTACTGGAGCTCTTTTTGTTTGCTGGAAAGGGAGTTTAGAAACTAGCTGATACAGTATAAAGAGTAAGCTCTAGATAACGGTTATTTTTAAATCAGTTTGATTCAAATATATGCTTATGCACTAACTTCAGGCCATCACCTAGCTAAAAATAGAGAAGGATCACAAAATTAAGAGTTCATTACAGTTGGGATTTCTGTGCAAAGACCTGCCAGAATTTTGCTTCAAGCCCATGTTTCTGTAAAATAACACTAATTATGTCTCAATCTTTTAAAATTTCTAAGTCAATCTATAATCAAAAATTATTTTTGAATTATAAAATGGAATTGCTTCATATTCAAAATGTAGTAACAAAATATTCTGACTAAAGCTGTTTGAACTGGCATTTTCTGATCGATGGAGAAACTTTCTGAAAGAAAATACTTGACTAGCAGACACAGAACAGGCGTGTATGTGTTACTTAGCCACCTCTTTCAACATTTGCTGCAGTGCCTGAAATGATTAGGAATATCAGTGGGCTGTTTTGTACCATTATCCATACAATGGTAGCTTGGACATTTGTACCATTATATGTATATACTTGGTTTTCTCTGCATATAACCAATTTCACCCTGAATGGAAAGATAGCAGGTTTTACAGCTAAAGTTTGCAAACATGAAATAAGTTAAATTGTTTCTTGTATTTCTGCAATATTTTCTTTTGCATTTCATTCTAGAGGTGACGGAAGATTATAAAGTCAATAAAAATTTGTATTTCCCCTCATTTTAGCCTTTGCTGGCATCCAAGCTGAACATTCAAGACACTTGTGGAGTTCATAATTTACATGGTTTACCTGGAATACTGGGAGGTATCGCTGGCATCGTAGTAACTGCAATAAAACAGGAAAATAGGTGAGTTATAAAGATGAGAAAGGCATTTATTGCTTTTTGAAGGTCTACCCTAATTTTCTGCCTTCCTTGAATGAAATTATGGGGGGTTTTTTTAGAAAACGCATCTTTGATTTGATGTCAGACATCATGTTCTGGTTTAAATATGAGCCTTCTTGTTATTCTGCCTTTAACACACTGTTTACATGCCAGGCTTGTTGCAAATTAAGAGCTCAAGTAAAAATAAACAAATTAAAAACATCATAAAAAACAGCACGCAGAACCATTCAAACTTATAAGAATCTTTATTATGATTCTACAATTACACTGCTGGTAACCGTAAGATTTCCAAGAAAATTGGCAAAATGGGCTATTTCTAATATATTAAAGACTCCAAGAAGATGAAACGTTGATCTTTTTGACAAAACAGACCATTCTTTAAAGTCTTACAAGATACTAATAAACTTTTCAAAGGACTTGTTTTCATCTGTAGTCTAACCCAAAACCAAAACCAAATCATGATTTCTGTCGTACACAGCAATGGCAGGACATCTTCCTGTGAGGCATCTTGTCCAACAGATGGCAAGTACGATGTCGTAAGACCAGTTAGCAGTCTCAAAGTATGACAATTTTTTGTTTGCCAATGGTTTGTTCTCTTTTTCAGGAAAGGTGTCCTCTTTACTCCTGGCATGCAGGCTGCTGCCCTGGGCAGTACAATCGGTATTGCACTGGTGGGTGGAGCATTGACAGGTCAGTATGGTGCATATAGCAACTGAAATATATCTGAATTTAGAGGTTTACCCATGGAGAACTTCAAAGTATCAACAATTTTATGTGAATAATACAAAATGAAAAATTGAAATAATGCATGATGACACACTGGAAGAAACTTATATATGGAAAAACAGTTTTCCAATAATTTTGTCTTCAAATGAAAACTATATATCTTATTGAATGAATGCTTCAAAGATACTGGGTTGTATATATAGAAATAGTAAGATGTTGTTCTGGATTATGTTCTCTAGATTGAGACACTAAAAATTCTGAACAGAAGCTAGTTTGAAATTAAGACATATTCATTTAGGTATCACAAGTTTCCTTGTGATTGTGGATACTTTCCAAACAAAAATTCAGGCTGAAATAGAAAAATCCAGGCTGAAATATAGGAAAAACCTGAGCAACTAAAACCAAGATATTATTCATGTCAACATGAAGAAACATGCATCACCTCTCGTAAGTGACCTGATGTCCCTAGATGGTTGGGCATTTCTGTAGACTAGGAAAACAAGTCAGAAAACTTAGGTGACTCCCTAGAGCACATCTGAGGAACACTTATTTGGGCATTTTGTCCATTTTTTAACCTCTGATGCTGTTTTTTCTCTAGGTGGTGTTCTAAAGCTGCCCTTCTTGGGACAAGTATCTGACCAGAATTGCTTTGATGATTCTGTTTATTGGGAGGTAAGATACCACCTCACTTTATTTTCGTTGTATTGCAAGATGTACAGCACACTGCAGTCCTGCTCTCCTGGGGTTTGTCGTTTGCACAGCTTTCAGAAATGTTGCTCGGCTCAGGCTGTGAATTTATCAAAGTCACCTTCAGGATCTTTTCTGGACTTGCTAGCTAGTCATGCATTTACATTGAACCGTGAACAAAAAGCAGAAATACAGCCAACAAATTGAGACCTTGGTGGAGCTCTTTATCTCTTTTAAGTGCTTGCTGTGTCAGGCATCCTCTTCCTTCATGTAGTTGATACACATGATATTTGCATTTTTAGCAAAATGGTGCTTTCCCAGTGTCATCTAGAATTTCATACTGAATTAAATTTAGAGCACTTCTTCAGGATTTGTGGGTTGAGTCTCCCTAGGGTGAGCAGAAGCTCTTCTGCTCCCTGGTTGAATGATCTGACCACTGAGGTTATCAGAAGAAGATGGGCCTCTGGGACTATTGTTTTATGGATGAAGACAAAAACAGTGGGTCTGAGAAACAAGTACATCTGAAATAGCCCTGCTAAGCTCCCTTTACGCTCAGTGAAGAGATGGCTCTATATTGCAGTTCATTTGAATCCTTCCAGTTATTTAGAAAACCCTGAATTCATCCCTCAGAATTCATAATTGGTGGTTTATGTCAGGCTGGGTCAATGTTAGTAAGTAGACACGTAATATATACAAACAGAATGACGTTCTCAATGTACTTTAGTCTCCATTAATGGCAAAGGAAGTCTAGATCTCATCAGCTGAACTCTTCTCTGATTTTTATGGCAGGTTCCAGAAAAGGAGAATCCACATGAAATTCACTCCAACAAGTTTGAGGAACACAGCAGATCTGATGCCACTATGTAGAAAAATAATTGTAATATTTGTCCTAATAATGCTCTTTTCAGTTTATAAAGCAAAAAAACCCACAACATTAAGATATTGTCTTAGCCACACTAGGTTTTCAAGAAAGAAATGTAGATAGATATATTTTTGTAACATAAAACAAGCTTGATTTTAGAATACATAGTCATTATGCCAAGCTCAGGTGAATTATTCAGATCCTTCTAATGTATTTGTTCGTCATAAAAACCCACCACAAACTGATCTACAAAATTACCTGTATTTTACCTTTTGTCATCACTGTGTCGATATGTCCATTGAAACAACCTTTGTGTTTCAAGCCTATTACAAGATACCATACCCGACTGCAAGATTTCTGAGTTACCATCACACTCTTCAACTGCATAGAGGTAATCAGGAAGAAATAGAGTGATACTGTTTATTTGGATTCTAACAAGCTTTTCACCAGAGCATCCCAGATTAACTTTTTAAGAAAGTGTGTTGTCCTAGTTTTGGATGGGGGAGAAAATGCGCTGTATTTTGAAGATTGGTTATGACAGGAAAATAAAAGTTGAAATCATTTCCATGGCAAAGCACAGAATATGGTGATTGATGAGGTATACATACTAAGTGGTAATATGAGTATCAAGATTCTTTGTTAATAGGTTTATTGAAAGGGAGAGTAAAGTGAAATAACAGTGAAAAAAATAATTATTGGCATAGATTTTTTAGACTGTTGACTGTTTCAAGGACACAATAAGGGAATTGAGTAGGAACTATGACAAACAGGTAATTACATAAGATGTCTTCTTATGTCCAACAGTAATAAGTGGTTAGCAGCACTGTTAATGTCAATAGATATAAACTGAACTAAATGTTAGCTCCAAGGAAAAGTGTGAGTTGTTAGGAACTGGTCAGAGAGCAACGATGTTCAGGCTACAGAAGACTCAGTGGAGAACTTCCATGTGGTGAGTCACTACCTTTGAAGTCACTGCTTCCTAAAACAACAGAAAGCAGAAAGAAAAATACCGAAGCTAAATTAAGGTAAAATAACTCCACCTGAGAAGTGATGATAATGGCTGCCAAAAACAGACACCAAAAATGAGGTATCTGAAGGAACCCTACAAGATGACGGTAGCTGGGAGCAGAGTCACACATCTGTACCTACCTACAGGGGGCAATCCATCGAGGGGCAATGGATGGGAGATGAAAATCGAACAGAAAGATGCCTCTAGGTGTTAATCAGATGCAGAAAGCTACCACTCATGTGTCAGAAGGTCAAGCTACAGTGGATAAACCTTCAAGACTTTTTTACCTTAGCATCTTTTTTCGAGTCTTAATTATCAGGTTTAAAGGGGAAATTCCCATATAAAATAGCACCGATAATTTCAGTTCTGCTGATGTATTTTTCCTTGAAAAACTTCAGAAAGATACTAGGCAAGGCTGTCCCATACATTATATCAACTCTATACTGCTCTATGTGTCAGATTTCTACCTATGAATGATACATTCGTTGTAGCACACTGTAGCACACTTTAGTTCAGATATGCTCTTTTGGAGATGTGCAATGAATGACTTTTCTACCTTGTTGGCTAGAAGACATCTTTTATTCTTCACACAATCATTTCTGTAAAAACTAAGAAGGCGTTTAACAATGTAAATATTGCATATGTAAACATTTTAGAAGTATTTTGTGCATAATATATAAACACAAAGTACTGAAGTACTTGAAAAAGATTCCATATGTAGACAGACTGTACAAGTCTTATCCTCAATACATGGAGCTTACCCTTCAAAATCCTCCTTGGGAATTCAGAGGGTCTTTCATTCACCTACAGCTGCGAGGTAATTTCACTGATTGTGAGTCTTGACCACAAAGGAACACCTGAGTCAGAAAGTACCACTCACTTGAGTAAGTCTTTCAGAATGCCCTCAGTAGTTATCTTTAGTTCTTTAAAGCAAAAGGAGGGAAAATAAACTATGAAGTTTTGTTCACCAGTTCTCCTTATAATCCTTCCATAATAACCTAGACCCTCATCCACTAAGTACTCATTCTTTTCTTCTGCCTTTCTTTGGAAGATTACTGCTCCAGAGAAATCAGTCCTTCAGGTTCTCTCAAAAAAAGAGAGGCAAGGAGATGAACCCCTTTGCATGGATATTTATTCTACCTAACCTAGCTATCATTTTCAGGAATTTATTTGTTTTCTTTTTGACAAAGGACTCTAGAAGTAGGGCCTGTAGCAATAGCTCAAAGTGCCTGTAGAGATAGTACAAAAGGTAAAATGTTTTAAAGAGGGTAGATTCAGACTAGATATTAGGAAGAAAATTTTTATGATGAGTGTGGTGAAACACTGGAACAAGTTGCCCAGAGAGGCTGTAGGTGCCCCATCCCTGGAAACATTCAAGGCCAGGTTGGACGGGGCTCTGAGCAACCTGATGTAGGTGAAGATGTCCCTGCTCATTGCAGGGGGGTTGGACTAGATGGTCTTTAGAGGTCCCTTCCAACACAAACCATTCTATGATTCTGTGATTCTAAGTCTAGCTTAGCCTGGGAAACTATATTTTAGATGTCTAAAATCACGTGAGGATTATATGACTTTAACAAATAGAAGAGGGATTACAAATGTATCTCTGAATATAACACTCTGACAAGAATTACAGAAAGTTAAAAGTGGATTATATGAGAAATGGGCTAATAGCACAGATAATTATAGGGGAGAGAGAATTGGAAACCTCCTGAGGAGCATAACTTTGAAAGGCCAGCAGTTCCCCTGTAAGTACAGCTGAAATACCAACCTCAGGTACAGATGTAGAAAATCAGAGACCAGAATTTAATTAGGGAGTGGGTAAAGATGGAGAAGGCAAAGAAATAGGAAAAGGGACAATGAGGCACCCAAAAAAACCCTGTAATGAGGGCTGCTGGGATATCTGTCAAGCAGTCCTGAGATAGATCACTGTAGCCCAAAACAAGACAGTAAAACAGATTTCTTGTTTTGATCATCCATGAGTGTTGATTTCCTCCTGTAGCCTCCACCCTGCTATGGTGAAGAGCTGCTGATCACGCACAACCCAAAATTCATTCATTCGCTTTAGTCACAACCCTTCGACAAGTGCCTCAGCTCAAGACAAGTGAATCCAGGCCTTACAGCTTGATCACCCTGTATGAATAGATTGGACACGGAATTTGCCCAGCACGTTTCAGACTTTTTGCAGCATGTTTCAGCCTGCTTTTCACCCCAAATAGACTCTCTCTGTGCAACAGACAGTGCACAATGATGTCTGTGATGGTATCATCAGGAAATTAAATACAGCAGTTGCTGGCTTTCTAAATAACATTTGTTTAATCGGAGCTTTAAACATTACTTTATTTTCAATGTAACTGTGCCCTTGAAGTGTATGATTTGTTTCTGCTAAGGTTCTTTACCCTAATCACTCATATCCATACTTCACGTATCAGTGGCATTTGGTTCTCTGTCTTGGGGTATTTTCTTTAGTTGGTTATTTCCCAAGTGAAGCTTTGAATATGCTGAGTCAGTAGGGCTTCTTTTGTATATAGCTACAACTTCTGTGTAGTACGTTACTGGACACTATGGAGTGGTGTTCAACCTTACAGAAACTTAAAATGTTTTGCTGCGAACCATTTTGCTTGTCAATGAGGAACAGTGGCAGTAAAGGAAAGCAAGGAGTTAAACTAGACACAGGGTGGAGGATGAGCTTTGAGGATGGGACTGAAAAATAAAGTTAGATTACAGCTACTTTAAATTTGAGATTCACAATGACTAGCATTTCTTTTCTTTCTCATAAAAGACTGCCAATGTTTTATCCTCTCCAATAACCATTGAACACTCTTTCTGTTTTATCTTTGTTCTCACCTTGTTTTTACATAAAAAAGCTTTAAAAAAGTGCTTTTTTTAAAAAAAAAAAAAGTGTGTAGAAACTCACTGAGTATTGACATTTATTAAACTGTGCATACAAATAGCGGAAAAAGATGAGTTAAATGGCAGCAACTGTGTGTAACTTTCAACTTGAAATTAGATTCCACCACCAGGATGCTGAAAGTGCTTTCTTAGGTTTCTGACATTCTCAGAAGAAACCTTAAGAGACTGTTCATATTTTTCAAATTAGTAGCATTTTGGAGGTTAGGTCAAACATCCTTTAAAAGGTATTTTCTGCATCCAGTCCTAATCAGAAGACTATTTCTCTGTAAGGGTCAAACTGACAGAACCCACTTGGGATTCACAGTTTTCCAAGTGAAAACTTCAAATTTAATATTTCTAATGCAGTGCATCTCTATTTTTCTTTTTTCTTTTTTTTTTTTTCTTTTTAAGAGATTAAATACAGATAGATTAAATTTAACTGAAGTTGAACAAAGGAGTTGGACTTAAATAAATAAATAAAGGGACTTAAATAAAAATTTTTATTATTCCCCTTTATTAGCAATTATTTCTTATTTAAACTAACGAAAGATCAAGCATATTGACACTCAGCCCATTTCCAAAACACCAGTGGATGATCATAACTTCGAAGACTCTGTTACAGATTTTCAGTACTACCTCTTTCAGACCAATATCTTTGTATTTCATAACTGAAAGGCGAATTTATTTTAAAGCCATTTACTGAACATTTACTTACAAAGTTTCTTTTAACATTTGTATTCAAACCTACTGCTGATTAAATGCATAAATGAAATGATCAGATTATCAGTAGTATTTGCTTGATATTTTGGGGGGACATACAGTTTTCTCTCTCTCACTGGGATCAACCTGTTAACAAAGAATGTATGGTGAAGCTCCTACCAAAAGAGAGCTCTTCTTTTTCTTCACAAGCAACCTGCAGAAGTTCACCTTTCACCCTCCCATAGGAGTTTCCATTTTAGACCTGGACCTCTTCCCCTCCACTGGGTTTTCTATCCACCCAAAGATTTATAAGATCTACACTATACCAACTTCCTAGAGCTTTTCTCAGATGTATTTCTGACACAGAAACTGAAAATACATACATTCAGTATGAAATATATTAACAGTCCACTGCCACATATGTATCCCTACACCTATGCATCTTCTCATCAAGCAAAGAGGCCAGTCTGATCCTACACAGATCAGATACCCAGACAAAACTTTCTTTTCCATGACCTTCAAGGCAGATGTTGGTTCTTTACACATTACTCCAAATACAGACACATACACAGAGATGCATACAAACACTAGTATAACCTCCTGTGAGAAAATGACAGATGTAGTCCTAGTTCAGAACCACTGTGCAAACATGTTGAAGGGTACTAGAGGAAATCCTATACTTGGAACTAATTTACTTCAGAATAATATGCCTATGAATGAGATCCACTGAACTCTTAAAAAAAAAAACAAAACAAAAAACCCACAGCTTTCCTACTTTAGAATCAATGTGTCCAGCATTGTCTTCAAAGATTAAAAGTTGCTGACTTTATTATGACTGACATAGCTAACATGACTAGATTCCCCAATTTTCCAGCAAGTTTGGCCAATGACACCTATGTCTGCATCCATTTTGGCTAATTTTTTTCTTGGGTTCATGTTAGGTGAGGAGAATTGGGACAGTGAAAAAAAAAAAAAAAAAAAAAAAGTCTCTTGTTCTACTGAGTTTTGCTCACTGAGATGACTAAGCACCACAAGAATTCTCTCCAGTTCCTAAAAGGACCTGGCCAAGTTCTCCTCATGCATTGTGTAAAACACCATAGACCAGTGAAGTATTTGACTATAATAAACGTAACAGACGCTTTAGAAACAACGCATCGGGTTCAAGACATGTGTCTAGACATTGTCTTTCAGACTTTGGAGGAGCCACAAATATTGTCCCAAAGCAGGATTTTGAATCTCCACTTCAAAATAAGGCCAAGTGGAAACGTGTGCAAGCAGGGAAGAAACATTCATAGCGTGTCACTCGTGTCTGTGACAATCTCACCCTGCTTGGCTCACTCACTACCTTCCAGGATTGCAGGATCTGCTGGAGGAAACCAGCAGGACTGAGCAAGCAAGGGCAATGGGGTGAGAGGGGTTGCCTCCTTCTCCTAGTGCACTTCAGGAGGTCCCCTAGTTCCCACAGTGTTTTTCCAATAACACGGAGGGTCTTGTACCTGTAGGTACCCAACCCTGGGCTCATCTCTTGGGAAACAACTCAGCTCCTTCCTTTCATATCTCAGGAGTCAGTATCTGACTCATGCTTTGTTAATAATTAAATCCCAGATATATGTGGAAAGAATTACATTCTCAGTGCCTTTTTACCTCCTTTGGGGAGGTGGAGTAGGAACAGGCCAACTGACACACAGCTGGACATAGGCCCTGGACTTTTTCCAGGACACTTTCCAGGTAAGTGAAATGTCTTTCCTCCAGAGACCCCAGGGGCAGCAGCAGAGTCAGGGGCAAGCCAGTACAAGAACAGGCTTGCTCTAGCTCCTGTTCCAGGCTCCTGGCCAAATGTTGGTGTTCTTTTCTCCAAGGTATCTGCACCCCCATCCCCTGAGGGGATGTCTCATCTCCTATGCTTTTGGTCATGTCTCTGCAGGGATCCTGATGCTTTAAAGAGTCAAGGACAAGGTGCTCAGCCTGGGCACCTCACCTCACACAGCCTTCGTGTTCTTGCCTCAAGGTCATGTATAATTTAGTTCTCTACACTTCTGCTACAAAGCTCTTCCAGACACTGTTCTGAAGGTTGGCATTCATCTTTTCTGATCAATGTCAATGAGAGCCCTGGGTGGTTTCTCCTGCATAACTTCTTTTTTTAACAACTCCTCTGCTGTTCACTCTCGTAGCCTTTAAGACACACTGTACCCCAGCCCTTTTTCCTCAACCAACAGAGGCCATCTTTTCTCAATTTTCCTCTCAGCTTTGGCTCCCCATTCAAAGATAATCATACAAGCTCTTCTCTCCTTCTGTCTTCCTGAAATGGTTATAGCTGGATAACTAAGGCATAGCCACAGCTGAAGATACAGTCCTGACTGTACAACCGGCTCTAGGATGCCTTGCTTGAGCAGTAGCATTTGATCAGATGACCTCTAGAGTTCCTTTCCAGCCTCAACCATTATGTGAAAATCAGGAACATGTAAGGCATGGATTATGTGATCAGTTTCAGTTGCTGGTTTTGAGGGAGAAGGTGCCCCTTGCCCTCTATTCACTTTAAAGGAATCTGAAGCTATCAGATCAGCACAGACCTCACCATTTGGCCAGAACAGTCTGACCCTACATTGCACCCTGTTTGAACTCCTACTAGAACAAAAACATGTGTACCACAATAAATTATTCAGCTAGCTCAGAGGAGCTTGGCATTGACTCCTTCTTCTTTTGAGTACCTCTGTTCAATGCAGATTTCCACTATAGGACCCACAACACATCAAGGCCATAAACCCACACTTAGACTACACAAAGGAATCTCCACTATTGTCTTAAATACCTAGTCAGCTGAGCTTCTGCTTTTATCAAGATTTGGCATCTGCAACATCTTCCATAAAGAGAAAAGAGAATGTCCGAGCAACCAGTGGAACTTCTTCCTTCTTGTCCCACTTCTTCCCAGTCTCAAAGTTCAATGCAGTGTTTGAGTTGCTCTTTCTAAATTGGACTTATGCCCACAGAAATCTTTACCAACTCACAGGACTAGTTTAGACATCACCCATTAAACAGTAACTAACATAGGGTAAAGGGAATGCACATGGTCTTGAGAGTGCCTAGAAGGGATTCTGCAAGAGTAAAATCCCCAGATAGGCATTTCTACCATTTCTTAGAGATCAAGCTTATATCTCTGCCTGTGTAGAAGTGTCATTAATGCTTGAAACAACTTCTGACAGGAGATTGCAATCTTTGCCTGAATTTTCATCTTCTCAGCTAAGCCTTTGCTGAAAGACCATAGACTGGGTCAATCTTGCTCCTGTAGGGTTACTGTTTATACTCATTCTCCTGCTGATTCTGAAAAGACATGTGTAGAAGAGCCATGCAAGAGAATTCCCTCCAGGACCCAGGCCTTTACCCATCACTGGAAATCTGCACATTACGGATCTGAAGACACCTTACCTGACAATGCTAGCCTTCTGTTGATCCTTTTCTTAGACCCCTTTGTCTAAGACAGCCTCTAATGCCCCAAAAGGGGTATACATTTTTCTCCAGACAGGTAGACATAAATGCAGCAGAATTAATTATCTGCAGTAACTGCTCTTCCTATTATGTGATCTTGTGTCAGTGCAGGTGAACTGACTTCCAGCCACATCAGGAAGATTGACCTATTTCTGTGGAACACAAGAAATGCTGGAGTTCTCTAGACAAGGGTAACTAGAAGAGAAGGGCCCTACAGGTCCTATAGAACTTCCACCAGGTGCTGCTGGAAAGATTTAGGGAGGAGACCAGAACTTTCTGGAGGCTGTTTGGTGGAGTCAGACATCAGGGAACTGGTAGAAAACACTCTCTCTTCATCCTCACCATGAAGGAGGAACTTTCCTGGTTTCCCAAAGCAAAGTAGGAAACAAACAAACGCTGCTTATTCTTTCATAGCTGGTGGCAGTAGACTCCAGGATTTCAGGGAAAATGGTGTGTGATAGTTAGATAGCATATGACTTTTGGGGTCCTCTCACTGCACTGCTCCTCAAGGCCATGAACAGCAAACCTGAGTTTCAGACAGTTCCTGTGTCCTGGTGTATTACCAGCTTGAAAACCAGTCTCTATGTGGCTTGGTGAACATTTCCAACATATCCTCTATGAGTTCTCAGCTTGTCAATTAAAATTTACCTACAGAGCCTGTGTGGTGGACGCAGTTACCTTGTAACTCAAAATGAAGCTATTCTTAACCTGCTTTCCTGGGTTTCGTTCCCATATGACCCATGCAGTCTGTTCCTGCCTGGTTGTATTATAGCTGCAGCTCTTGCACCTTGTCACTAAAAACAGTAACTCCAGATGCACCTAAAGGCATAACTCCAGACTATTTAAGAGTTGTTTCTCATGATTCTAGCTGATTTGTACCTCTCCAGATTTGTATACCAGGAACTGAACAGGTTTTGGCACAATTACTGAGAAATTCATTTCCCATTTGCATCTTCAAAGGAACACAGGGCCAAGCCTGTCTGCTCTTCAGACTTTGCTTTAGCCCCTCTAAAATTCTAAAAATACCTAATATAAATATAATATAGATATCTATTTCTATATATATATATCATATAAATATATAAATATTAAAATACTTTAAAATACCTAATTACAGATGCCATTGTGATGCTTTTTCTTCATAAGACCTTCAACATTTCTATCGCAAATTCTCCACATTTTGGACAGTGAATGAATAGCCAATGCCATGCAGGGAAGAGAACATTAAACTTGTTGAAAAACAAGTGTTCTGAGGTTGCTGAAGTAATCTGAAAATCATCTTCTTTTATCGTCCCTTTTCATTCCACTAGCTATCCAAAATGTATGGCCCAGTCTTCAGCATTCAGATGAGATTAAGGACAATGGTGGTGCTATCAGGATATGACACAGTGTGAAGGAAGCTCTGGTGAACCAGGTGAATTTGCAGGGACACCTAAAATACCAGTCGTTGAAGAAACAGGAAAAGGTGAGTGTGCTGTTCCATTCCCCATACACCTGCATACTGCAAAGGAGAATGAAACTTCTTCCATGGAGAGGAGAGTGCAGAACATCTCACTTTGTTTTGCTAAGCATGTGAGGCAATGGAAATGAGGGGGAAATCAAACAATGTATGGTGATACTTATCAAGGATAAGGAGAGATGATACTCTTAATGTACACGTAAGCACACGTTAATTTAAACATAATCACCAGCCTCCTGCAGAGGTTCACCTTCCACACTCACCCTGGAGTTTCCATCTCAGACCTGGATCTCTCTCCCTCCATCGACATCACCTTCCCCTCAGTGACTCACAGCGTCATGTTCTTAGGGCTCTTCTTAGGCATCTCCTTTTCCTGAAACACCCGGATGAAAGACCTGTGTCTCTAGTCCCACGTATGAAGTTTGGTACTTCTAAATCCAGCGGGGATTTTTAGCCCAAGAGCACCTTGGCTCACAGCCAACATCCATAGGCTGTTCGCTGGTGCAGAACTGCAGTGCAGATGCATAGAGGGCTCTCAGGTGATGATGTGTAGTTATACACTGTCTGGAAGTTAAAATTAATTTAGTTTACTACAGAATAATGTGCATATTAATGATAAAGATAAAAGCACAGAAAAATAACAAGTCCTTCTCCATTTCAAATCAAACTGTTGTCAGTATTGTCTTCAAAGCTGGAAAGATCTTCTTCCACACCTGAAATAGTTTCTGGGGATGCACCTTTGCCTGGAACTGACAACCAGTGCTGTGCTCCCAGCAGGAACTGAGCAAACGAGCCCTTCTGTGCCACCTCTTAGGCCTCCCCAACTTCTTTCTCATACATCTCTGATGTAGCATCTTAGTCACAAGAAAAGTTGTCTTAGTCACAAGAATAAGTCTTTTTAGACTTCAGTGAGGCTTTTGATACTATCTACCATAAGATCCTCATAGACAAGTTGTTAATGTATGGGCTGGATGAGCAGAAGTGGGTTGAAAACTTGCTAAAAAGCCAGGTCCAGAGGCTAATGATCAGTTGTGTGAGGCCCAGTTGGAGGCCAGTAATTAGTGGGATACCCCAGGGGTCAGTACTGGATCCAGTCCTGTTTAATGTTTTCATTAATAATCTAGATCATGGGGCAGCATTTACCCTCAACAAGTTTGCTGATGGCACCAAACTGGGAGGGGTGGCTGATAAACCAGAATGTTGTGACACCATCTAGAGGTACCTCAGTAGGTTAGATAAATGGACTGACAGGAACCTCATGAAGTTAACAAGAAAGTCCTGCACCTCAGGAGGAACAACATCAGGCACCAGCACATGCTAAGGGGCCACCACCTGGAAAACAGCTTGACAGAAAAAGACTTGGTGGTCTCAGTGGACATCAAGTTCAATATGAGGTAACAATGTGCCATTGCCGCAAAGAAAGCTATAGGTATCCTGAAATGCATTAGGAGGAGTGTTGCCAGGAGGTCAAGGGAGGTGATCCTTCCCCTCAACTCAACACTGGTGAGGCCACACCTGGAGTGTTGTGTCCAGTTCTGGGATCCCCAGTACAAAAGAGATACGGACATACTGGAGAGAGTCCATCAAAGGGCCTCAGAGATGCTAAAGGGGGTGGAGCATCTCTTATATGAAGAAATACTGAAAGAGCTGTGACTGTTTAGTCCAGAGGAGAGAAGGCTCAGGAGGATCTTAGTATGTATAAACACTTGGGGGAAAGGTACAAAGACAGTCAGACTCTTTTCAGTGGTGCCCAGTGACAGGACAAGAGGCAACAGCCACAAATGGAAACACAGTAGGTTCCTTCCGAACATCAAGAAACACTTTCTTACTGTGAGAGTGACCAGGCACTGGCACAGCTTGCCCAGGGATGTTGTGGAGTCTCCCTCCTTGGAGATATTCAAAAGCCATCTGGACATAGTCTAGGGCAACTGGCTCTCAGTGGCCCTGCTTGAGCAGGTGGATTGGACCAGATGACTTCCAGAGGTCATTTCCAACCTCAAACATTTTGTGATTCTGTGGCTTGAAATTCCCAATTAATTCAATGGAAGCAAAACTATATCAATTCCTAAAGTGGTTTAAAAAAACTCAAATCTTTGTGCACTAATAACTTGGTTACTGATAGTCTGATTTCAGTTATCAGTGTATCAAGGCTGTGCCTGTACTAATGATGAAATATAACTACTCAATAATCTGAAGAACATGCAGAATTTATGACTTTTATGCCAAATACCAGGTCGGTGACCTGTTGTTCTTCATATTCTTGGACTTTCATGATTGGACAGTGAGCTACATGCTCACCCAGTCACACACTCTTAGCTAGCAAACATTTACTTGCCTCTGTACCATACTGAGGATTCATTAGCAAGCACAGAGGAAGAGAATAAAACCAGTCACCAATCACAATAAAAGCACACCCTTCACTGGAAAAGGGGTTTATGGACTAGTACAAGTGTCTCTCAGAATATTTTTGCAGGAGGACAGAGATTCAGAGTCCAGATTTTCTCTTTTCTGCAGCAAACACTTGGCTGAATAGAGATGGACTGGAGCAACTGCACCTCCATTGGTTTAGTGTTCATCCTGGCTTTTCTATACATTTTGAAAATAGGAGGTTTCTGGAACAACCACCGGAGAAAGAATTTTCCCCCAGGACCAAGAGCATTACCAATCATTGGAAATCTGCATTTGTTTGATTTGAAGAGACCCTACAGGACTTATCTACAGGTAGTCATTATCTTTTCTATTGGTGCCATAATTGCACATATCACCAAGCCCCATAGTCCACGATTTCAGAGAGTTTCTCCTAATGCACCTGATGTGTTGCGTGACCCTTAGCAGGGGACAGGAGATGGTTATTTGAGCAGGAATCTTTGAATGTAGCAAGATTTGTTTTTTACTGTAATACTTCCTCCATGCATCTAGGTTTCAGCCTTAAATAACTCTCAAATTAATAACAAGTGTTCACTTTATTGTTATAGCAATTTTTAGAATAAGGTAACTGAATAAGGAGGGATCCTGATATGTGATCTAACTCCCTCCACCTTCCACCGATTAATGTGTTCAGGAATGTGGCTGCAGCTTCCTGCCCTGACTGATTTAGCATCTCTCTTTCCTCCTGTCTTCTCCAAAAGCTGAAGATAACTACATACTCTTAATATTCAGGACCAACAGTTGCCAGAATACAAACCAAAGAACTAAGCAAATCAAAGTAATAAATATCTCGATTTTCTTCTAGTGTTTTCTTTACCTAGTTTATTGTAGGACTTTCCTGATTTTGAGTCAGAAGACTTCTATGAACCTGCTCTTTTCTTTGAGTTTTTTCTACTTAGACATTGAAATTGCACATCCTTCTTGCTGATCATTTTAAAAGGGATGTTTGCACGCACATATCTGTATATATGTTACATCTACATATCAAAAGACTGCTCAGATGGAAATGATCTGGAAGATCAGATCTGGAAAATCAGTGCAGCTATCCAATGCAGACTAATTGTGTTGGCAAAAGCAAGCTCCATCTCTTTTCAGGCTAACAGAACCAACATATCTCTGCTGTAATTCAGTGAATCCATTCTAATGAAGGAGGTTGGTTCTCTGACTTGAGCTTAGCTCAGAGTTTAATATTCACACATACTTAGCATGTAAATGCAACTGGAGATCATATGCTCATCCTGAGCATCACCACTGCAAGCAGTGGAAAGTCCCTATTGGAGAACATCCTTTGAAAAAATCATATTCTGCCCCAGCTACAGCAGCCTGGGATAACAGTATCACCATCAAAGAAGCTACTCTTAATCCAGGCAAGTCACTGCTGCTACATTATTTCATATAGTTGGCTGGACTTACTTACCAATTGCTGAACATTTTGCATATCGATGCCAAAGAGTTGCTTCTGTTTCCCTGTGCAAACACACTAGAAAATAAGTCAGGAAAAACCCCTCCTATTTTCAGGAGAATCAGGAACATTTAGCTACATGAAAATAAATCTGTCTGTACAAGCTAAATAGGTACCAACTTGGGCCAAACATGGTCTCTGAGACAGATTCGTGGTGGATGTAGCAATTTATTAAAAGTTAGAATTTACCTAATGCTTGATCCTGGCCCAGAAACAAATTGGGGTTTTTTGCAATAGTGGTAGCAAATGTTTGAACGGGTTTAGCCTGTAAAGAAAAGAAACACAATAGCATAGAGAGAGAGATCAGTGTGAACGCATGAATCAAGACCTGAATTTACAGGGGTTCCTGAGGGAAAGACAGAGATGTCAGCACAATCCCTGCCTGACTTGGGGTTTCAGCTAACACTTCTGCTCAGTTTAGCACAACGGGACTCCACTCCTGAATGTGCCATTTAGTCATTCACCATCATAATGTCTGGCACATTCACATTATTTAAATCAATTCCCTTTCTCTTTATTTAGGAAAATATTTAACATTTTAGTAACTTGGAGGTAGGACATGAAAATAGGGAGCACCGAAAAGGTGGTGAGTTTCTTTGTAAGCTGTAAAAGATGTAAATCACTGTTCTCTTCTTCTGGCAGCTGTCAAAAGTATATGGTCCAGTCTTCAGTGTGCAGATGGGGCAAAGGAAGATAGTAGTGATTTCTGGGTATAAAACAGTGAAGGAAGCTCTTGTAAACCATGCAGATGCATTTGCAGAGAGACCTAAAGTCCCAATCTTTGAAGATTTGACCAAAGGAAATGGTAAGTTTGTTTTATTTTTCCTTACCAGCTTGACTTATTAAAAAACTTTTTTCCCTACAGACAAAGCAGAAGCTGGCACATCATTTTAAATCAGAGATCGTATGAGGCATTGGAAATAGGGAGCAATCTAATTGAGTTCAGTGCATTTATTCAAATTTGAAACTGCTGACAGTGACAACAAAACAACCCTAACAGCAATAAGAACAGCAACAGATAATGGATAGTGTCACACTTTCAGGATCTTCCAGAGAAGGTGTTTCTAGCTCTCATGATACAGTTCTGAACTTCTGTTAGTTTGGGTTTATCATTAAACCTTCTTTTCCTGAAATGACTATTATACTGCTGCTCCTCATTTCAAGTGGTGAATAGTGCTTTTAAAACCTGAATGCAACAATAGAATGGAACACAGACAGAATTTGGGATTTATTATAATAAGGGAAATACTATATACTGACTGAGCTGGGTTTCCAAAGGAGAATTTCACAACCAAACTTCATTCTAAATTTCCATGAGAGTTTCATATTTATATCTCCAAAGAACCCTTGGACAAAATCAGGAATAATTCTGTGAACATTTGTGACGCTTTTGATCACATTATTGAATGTAAAATTTCTTTACACCTTATATTTTTCCTTGAAAACAATATAACTAAAGTAAGTAATTAATTACATGGTGCAACGATTTCAGTGAAAAAAAAAAAAAAAAAGATTGAGGAGGATTTAAGATGCTGCTTAAATTTTAAAGACATTTGTGCATGGTCAAGTTTCTCTTGCAGTCATCAGAGACATGAGATCTCAGTTCAACTCCATTTCCAAACTATGATGATCTGTGGTTTGAACTTGAATTTCCAATGCCCTCTTTCAGTGACAAATGTCTCTCAGAGATATACATTCTTCTTAAGATTTGACTAAATTACTCTTCAATAGTTTATCCTCCTTTTTTTGTGCAATAAATCTTTTGTTAAGGCCTGAAAATTCTTAATGGAAAGGTTTTTTTCCCTCAACCAGATGTAATGTAGCTTGTTTTCAAACTGACTGCTACTAGATACCTACATTATTTGTCTACACATTTAAAATCTTCTGCCGCCTTGAAATGTTCTCTTTGTGCCAGGGGTTGTTTTTGCTCGTGGGGAAAACTGGAAAGTGATGCGAAGATTTACTCTCACAACCTTACGGGACTTCGGAATGGGGAAAAGGGCCATTGAGGACCGCATTGTGGAGGAGTATAGGTATCTGGCAGATATCATTGGGTCACAAGAAGGTGGGTAGATGATTCATTCTGCAAACCTCTTGGGTTTTGTTCAAGTATCCAGAAGCTTGCCAGTAGCCTTGTCAAGTTCAGACATTTTTAAGAACTTCAGGCTGAACCAATTGGATGAATTTGGCTCCTCTGGCATTTTTGCGTCTTGGCATGGTATTCTAACATTGAATAATAATAATAGCAAGCAATCATAACAAATAAACAGCAATAATTAGTATTAAATTTACATTTACAAATTACATCACTTGCCACAATGTAATGTATTCTTTTGCTTGTTGTATAGGAAAGCCCTTTGACCTTAGTAAAATAATTAATGCAGCAGTTGCTAACATAATCGTGTCAATATTACTTGGAAACCGTTTTGACTACAAAGACTCCAGATTTGTGAGACTTATACAGCTGACCAACGAAAACATGAGGCTTGCCGGGAAACCTTTGGTTACGGTAATGATAAATGTTTTTATGTTGCTGTTTCACTGGATGCTATAGGAATGTAATAATACTGGTAGTCAATTGTTTCTATTAAACAGAAAAATCTGAGACTCTGAGAGATAATAGGCTTACAAGCACTTTCTGGGGCAAAACAAAGCTTGAGAGACAGTCTGAAAATCTCGAAAGCAACAATCAAACCCTCAGTCTCTCAAAAACATACTTAAGATTTAGTCTGAAGAGTGCTAAATCTGGACTGAAAAAAATCAGACCATGGAGTGCATGAACAGCAAGCTCAGCATTACCCAAAAAAATCGTTCACAGGTATAAAGTGACCAGGCAAAACAGTGCACGCTCAGAACAAGGGGCAGGAAGAAGCTATAGAGTATATGGTCTACCTGTGCAAGGAGCCCTGATACAAAATCTATTTTCCCATGCTTCTAGCGCAGTGAAATCTCTCAGTGAGTAATAAATACTCTCTGATACTCACATGCAATGGTGCCGCACACCAGATTCACTTCTACTCCTTTAGGCTTTGAAACCGGAAAAAAAAAAAAAAAAAAAAAAAAAAAAATAGCAGAAGAGCTGGCTAAAACATTAAAAAAGTTGCTGACCAACATTTTCATCTCCCTGGTGGCAAGTTGCAGGTGTTTGAGCCTGACATCTACACTACTCCTGCAAAACAGTAATTTGGGGCTGAGAGTTTTCCATGTATTCGGTGGTCCTTGATGGATATTCTACCATAAATTCATCCAGTCAGTTTTTGATGTTCTAAAGAACAAGATATTAAAGTTAAGTCTTTGTATCTGCAAAACAGGCACAATCTTATTAGTTTGTTTCTGTAGTCTTTTCAGACCTCTAGCTGGTGAATTCTCCTTAATGTCTTTTGCTCTTGTAGCTGTACAACATCTTCCCATACCTTGGATTCCTCCTAAGAGCTAACAAGAATCTGCTCCGAAACAGAAAAGAATTCCTTGATTATATACAAGTTACTTTTGTGGAACATCTCAACACCCTAGACAAAAATTTTCAAAGAAGTTTTATTGATGCTTTCCTGGTTAAACAGCAGGAGGTAACTGAATCTTTTCTCATTTATTCCAACTTTTATGGTTATATGAAGACATTTACGATTTCCTTTCCATCCTTATAATTACAGCTATGTTTCTTTAGGGAATCTATCTTTGACAAAACACATATAATGAACTGGTAGAGCTGAACAGATATTTCACCCTGCTGCAAACCCTTTTAATTAGCAAACATTTATCTTTATTTATGCTTCTTTTCAGACTGTATCAATATATTTACAGAGGCTGCATCTTTTTATCTGCTCTCTCTGTTGTCCTAGCCCTTCTAGCTCTTTCAAAAACAATGCATTACAGAACAAAAGTGTTCCCTGGTCTTTACTGGGATCCTTATTTGGGGTCTAATATATCTGAGTTACCTTCTCCACAGAGAAACCAGCTCTGAAGCTGGCTCCAGTAAATGCAGAGATCATGCAAAACATAAAACCTATGTCAACACTCTTTTCCAGGTACAAGTCTAAAGCTCTTTATCTTTCACACTTTTTTTAAAGATATAGGAGTTATTCCTTAGTAAATGTTTAGCTGCGTAACTTGCATTTTCACACGCAAAGCTTTAAGTTTTCATCCTTCTATTTCAACCACTTCTTTCAGGAGAAATCCACTACCAATGGGTATTTCCATAATGGCAACTTGATAGGCTTGGTGACCAATTTGTTTACCGCTGGTGTTGAGACAATTTCCACCACACTGAACTGGAGCTTTCTGCTGATGCTGAAGTACCCTGAAATTCAGAGTAAGTGGGTTTATGACAGATGTTGTTACACCCAGTGCATTGGGAACTGAAGGGGAACCTGGAGGGTCAACATATCTGTTAATACACTAAAAAACAAGATTTCCAGCTAATTATTGTCTAAGTATCACTGTGCCCTGTGACTCAGATCCAGTGAGGGGAACGCCAGTCAACCTACCAGTAGATTATAAACAGAGTTCATATGGGCCAGGTCCTTTGCTCAGTAATTAAAAAGAAGAAAGCTGTCCTCTGCTGGCCAATTAAATTGTTCCAGGTTTCCCTCAAAAACAAGCTGTTGATAAACCAAGGGCCTGTGCAGATGTTAAATGGACTGTACTGAGGCTTTAAATACCTGAGAAGATTCAGGGAACTGCTCTTTGTCTGACATCTCTATTCCAGTTTATAGTACAGGGTTGTTAGGAGTCATGTGGGGTTTTTGAGACATCTCTTGGTCAGAGCAAGAAATTTCAGGTAGAAGACAGGGCAGAAAAATACAAGTCTTTTGGTTTCTTATTGGTTAAGAAATAATCACTGTAGCTCTGTCCACCTCTGATTATTTCTGAAAGGAAAAAAGATTTTGGGAGAATTTACAGTTTTCACTCAAGGTCTTTTATACTTTACATCAGTAAAACACAGTATGTCTCAAGGACGAATGAGTCCTTGTCTCTTTTTTATAGCTGATTCTTTCCTCAGGAAAGGTCCAAGAAGAAATAGAGCAAGTGATAGGGTCAAACCCCCCCCGGATTGAGCATCGGACTCAGATGCCATATACAGATGCTGTCATCCATGAAGTTCAGAGATTCGCTAATATCCTGCCATTGGATTTGCCTCATGAGACTGCTGCCGATGTCACTCTCAACGGCTATTTCATTCCCAAGGTGAGATGCCTACAGGATCATTTCTTTCTGCATTCCTTCTTTCTCAAACCTGGTTAATGTGACAGACATGAACCCTCTAGTGAAGTCACATAACAGCTCCTTCTCCAGGCTGACAATCTTTAAGTCTCATTGCCGTTACTGCCACTACAATGTTTGCCCACAGATTAGTTCCACGGCCTTATTTTGCAGGGAACCTACATCATCCCCTTACTGACCTCTGTCCTGCAAGACAAATCGCAGTGGGAGAAACCGGACACGTTCTATCCTGAGCATTTTCTTGATGCCAATGGAAAATTTGTGAAGAAAGATGCTTTCATGCCTTTCTCAGCAGGTACCTTCTCTTTCCTATTTACTGCTGTTGCAAATACAGATCTTAGAAAAGAACTGCTTGTATCAGTGGGCTTTTTTGTTGGCCTCCACACTGACCTCTGCTCTTTTTTCATGGGACCATTTCACAACCCATATTTCCCAGATTTCTCGGGACACACCTCTGATACGAGACAGCACTCACAAATGTCTGCTAATTCCTCCAGCCTCTGGATGATGTTGGTTTCTCAGTTAGTATTCAGTGATTATAAATGAGAATTTATAGTGCCTTCTTAAATATAAGGGAAGTTTTCAGTCAATTCCATGATGGTTTAGATAACACATTTCTGCATTATAATCTGTAGCCCACAACTTCTCTATGGCCTGGGTTTCTTTGTCTCTGACTCTTACCATACCCAGCTGCATTGTCTATGACCACACACGGAGCACACAGGGGAGATGGCTTCTGTGTCTTTCCTGTTTCATTTTTGCATATCCCTTTTAAAAAGTCTCAAATAACGTCAGCTGGGATTAAAACTTCATATACTGTACCAATAGAGAGGAGCTGCCTTATATAAACCCCCAAAATTATGTGTAAAATCACAGAAAGGGGTTGCCTTTTGAGGCTTCCACAGAGCGTGGCGTTCACCTAAGCTTACACACCTGCACCATTTGCCAAAGCATGGGAGATTCTGACTGCCATGATGACTTCTCCTTCTCTGGCATTTCTCCTTGCTTTGCGGGCTCTGTCATTGCTCAGTTAAGTTCTATACTTCAGTCTCTGTCTAACTTGTCTATCATATCCACAACACACCGCATTTTTTTATAGACCCCATATGTGTATTTTCAATTCAGCATGATATTTGAATAAGGTTTTTTTCCTGTCATACTCATCATGCAACTTTTTTTTTTTTTTTTTCATAGAAGGACTTACGATACTTCCGATTCACGGTCTTTCTTTTTCTGATTTAAGTCTAGATGTCCTTGCTGAAAGCACATCCAGGGAATGTCAGGTCTGGGCATTCCCTGGAGGGCTTATTTCATAGCACAGCCATACCATAGCTCTTTATTTTCCACTTTCTGTCATACAAGGGAGTTAAAATCAAATCTTAGTTCAGGTTTCTGTTAGTTCTGGCCTCAAATTGTCATGCTCTGATTAATGGAGTTTACAAGCTGCTGAATTTGTCCATGACTGAAAAAAAAAATTATATTCACAGCACTTTTGAAGAAAGTCTTATATTGGGGGCTCCACAGAATATCTCCACCACCTTTCTCCTCAGTCCCACTCCAGGCAGCATTTGTGAGTTTCCAGGGTCTTTTCTGATAAGTTTTAATACAAAAAAGTGCCTGTGACTAGACTAATGAAGCCAAAGTCTAGACTAAACTAAACAAAATTGGTCTGGGATCCAAAAATTGAACCAAGTAGCAGAAAAATCTGAAAATGAAGAGAAATACAAATTTTCTTGAAAACTGGCATTAAGGAATTCAGATTGCATTTCCATATATTTCTCCCCAAATGCAAGCATTTAGACAAAGAAAAAAGAAAAAAAATCACCAGGTGACTTTATTATCATACCTCTGAAGATGAAGGATCCTCTCTCTCAGATGATTATTGAACTCAATACACTTTTAAGAGCTACTGTGTTCTTTATTCATATCTAGGATATGTTATTTCAGGTGTTCTGGATTCTCACTGATCTTCCTCTAAATCAAAGCTACTTGCTCAGAGGTTTTTTATTTCTTCCAACTGTTGAAGAAGCAGTTCCCACTGACTCTCTTATGACCATTCTGCATTTTGTTCCAGGGCGGAGGATCTGTGCCGGTGAGACTCTTGCCAAAATGGAGCTCTTCCTCTTCTTCACCAGTCTCCTGCAGAAGTTCACCTTCCACCCTCCCCCTGGAGTTTCTATCTCAGACCTGGACCTCAGCCCTGCTGTTTCATTTAACGTCATCCCCAAACCCTATAAAATATGTGCTGTAACACGTTCCTAGAGCTCTAATCAGCATTAAAAAAAACCCCACTTCTATATTAATTTTCCATTATATCTGCCTTAATTCTTTAGCCAAAATAATTCACAACATTACATCTCAATGACAGTTTTCAGTACTTCTAAAACAGAGTTGTTTATCTTTTTATTATTAATCAGGAGAAGGCAGAAGTAGATCAGAAGTGTGGACTAGTTGATGATTAATGGATTAACCTATTAGATCACCTAATCTGGGCTAAATAATACAGACTCTCAGCTTGCACAGTCTTACTTCAATTTTCGCCTCTTTGTTGAAAGCACATCCTCCAGAAACATGCTTAAGTCCAGGTTTCTCCAAAGAGACATATGGACCATGAAGTTGTGCCTAACTTTTACTACCCTGCTTAAAGATAAGCACTGCAGAGCCTCTGTGGTGAAGGTAGAATATTCAGAGCTTCAGGCCTTCAGAACAGAAGGGCTGTTTGATGTTGGCAGGATGATAGATAGGTTTGAAGCTGGGTTGGATGTACCAATGTTCCCCGATACCTCATTGCAGCTTCTCCCCTTGGCTCTTCTCCCTAATCCTTCCCATCTTCAGGAGCATTCAGTCCCTGCCTCTGGGCAGTGATCCGTGCTGACCCCCTGTGGTATGCCTTCAAGCTCAGCTTTTCTTAGATTGGTTATTTTACTTGGCACTAGAAGGACAATATTCCTTGTCCTGCCATTTCTCCTAAGAGTAGGTGTTGAAGAAGCAACTCATTCCTTCTCCTGAAAGGAGACACTCCTCTGAACATTCCCTTTCATTTGATCTCATTCCCTTGGTTTGGGAGGTTTCATATCAATGCTTCTCCATATGCCTTTGCCTCCCTACCCAGATAAGATTCTGATCATTAGGCTGCAAATAATTGAATAATTACAAGGGGATTCAATCCACTTTAAAGTTGATATACAGAGCACAATTCAATTGCTTGAAACTCAAGCCTCTGTCACCATTTCAGATACCCTGGGGTCTTTTGCTTAGCCTTCAGCTGCCAGGCTAGGGGGACAGGTCCAGTGCTATATAAGCCCCATGAGCCTATTTCAGGTAATGTAGATACTTCAAACATCTGTGAGTGTTCAAATGTAGATAGCCTGATAGACACCAATGATTAAAGACTCAAAAGTGAAATCAATATGAAAATCCAAAAATTACATGAGCGGTTGCATCATTTTTATTTTCAGGAGAAAGTTTGTCCTCCTCCTGAACTCTTCTAATGTAATAATTTCCTTTTAGTTTTAAGGAAAATTTTCACGAAGAAGTAGTAAACTCTCATTTAGATCTGTTTATTTCAGTTTCTGGATTCACAAAGGTGTTAGATAAAAAGATTTTTGTTTCCAAATTCCGGAGGCAAAAACTTATAAAATTTGTGTCTCTCCTACCTTCCAATCCAGGTGGCAGAGCAGGTGCAGGTGAAAACCTTGGCAAGATGAAGCTTTTCCTGTTCATTACAAGAGTCCTGAGAAAGTTCATATTCTTTCCTTCCCCTGGAGCATCCATTTCAGGCCTGAACACAGTAAGAAGCCCTAGCCTTTTAGTAGGCGGTTTAGGATCTGACCTATGACTTGAGGGTTTGAGCCTCTTTAGCCTAGTAGAAAGCGACAGGACAAGAGGAAATGGCCTCAAGTTGCGCCAGGGAAAGTTCAGACTAGATATTAGGAAGCATTTCTTTCCAGAAGGGGCTGTTGGGTGTTGGAATGGGCTGCCCAGGGAGGTGGTGGAGTCCCCATCCCTGGAGGGGTTGAAGAGTTGGGTCGATTTAGAGCTTAAGGATATGCAGTAGGTGGGAACTGTGCTAGGTGAACGGCTGGACTAGATGATCTCCAGGGTCCTTTCCAAACTAGATGATTATGTGATTCTGTGTGAAAGTCTTTTTTTTTTTTTGCAAATACATACATCCACACACTCCTGTGACCACAGAGGATTGTACAGGTGTAATGGTGACAGGAGTCTATTTTTTTTCTGCTTTTTGCAAACAATTATAAATGTCTCCAAATGAGTCCTTCAGCCTGGCTAATTTAAACAGTACATTTTTTTTCCAGTTCTAGTAGAGGACAGACCAGAAAACCAATGCCAAATGATGGTTAAATCTGTTGGATACAATAGCAGAACACTCCTACATATCTTCACGGTGCTTACTGAGCTGTCTGTCCTCATGGTGTTATCCCCCCTGAAGCACCAACTCTGCTAACTGTACAATCTCATTACTGGGTACCATTTTGTATCTTGAGGGGAACAACTTTAAAAAATCAGAGCTGCTGCACTGGAAGTTGTAGATACTCACAGCCTCTGTTGCTATTTAGCCCAAGGATCCTGTGAGAAAACCTGATGTAACTTACAGGACGTTTCCATTGCAATCTTATGTATGTCTGTCTTCTGAGCTAGGTTTGCACTTGGAGAAAGTGACACTTTTCATCAGTTAGATAATGTCTGTGAAAATTACTATTTAATTAGCTTTACCGGGAATAAAAATTATTTTTTCATTATCTGCCCCTGAATTTTAAATCTTAAAATCATTTATGAAAATATAGGAAGTTCCTCTGCAGGCAAGACATTCAAAAGGGAATCACTGTAGGAAAGGTATTAGAAGTTGGTGATCACATTTCGTTTTCTGAAGCTATTCCTTCTCGTATCATCATAGTACTCAAAACAGACCAGGTGTTTGCATTTCTTGCTCCCGTTGACCTTTAAGCAAAACACATTTATCTCAATTATATAAGACATCTAACTGAACAAGAAGTTTGGAATTTATCCTATAAATAAAGATTCTGAAGCCATAAGAATGTGATAATTGAAAGCATGATTGCAGTGTATGAAGAGAGCTGATACAATTGCACTGTGTTTTCCTGAGAGAGTTTCTGTATGTACAAATCAGCTAATCTTATCTAACCATCTCTGTACATATTGATTCACACTAACCTACTGAGACTGTTCCATCGACTTACCTTCCAATATAGAACCAGATCAAAATGGATTTTGTAGTCTTTTTTCAGCTTTAACATTTCAGAAGAAAACCACCTAGTTTAATCACTGTTTTTTCACTTGGCGGGTTGGAAACAAAGTGATGAAAATAAATGATTTTTTCATGAGCAAAACAGACTCCTATTCTTTACACTACTTCTTGCCAGGAGCTACCATCAGCCCTGAAAAGACTAAACCTCCATTTCTAGGTCTTTACTACTTCAGAAGAAGGTGGACATCATCTGAAAGAGGAAAATGCCAGATTGCTCATGAGTTATGGAACAGCTGCTTGATGTTTGCAGGATCACCAGGATGAACACTGCCACGGAGGCTGTAACTCCTCCAGGCAAGACCCACACACTTCAGAAGAAGGCAGAACCCAATAGTACCAGAAACACAACATTCATTCACATCTAATATTCACCCAAAAGATCCAGTTACAATCACAAGTTTACTTAGTCTGTTGATCTGCCCAGTTGCCTTGGACAGTTTGGACACACTAGTGTCAGACACACCAGCTGACTGAGTGCTTCCCAACCTGAGGAGAAACAGAAACTCTCCCCACATCACCTGACAATTGTATCTGTAAAGTGGCCATTTCCTCTTTAATCATTATTTCTCTCTCATTTCCCTGGTATTTTCTGCTGACCTTCTTCCAGTGATGAAAGGCCAATACTGCTACAAGTAAGACAAACAGCTCTGGAAATTTATTTCACTAAAACAGATGTTTCTGACACAGCCTACCATACGCAAAAAAAAAAAAAACAAAAAAAACAAAACAAACAAAAAAAAAACACTGTTGTGGACTTGTTACAGCAGATTGCTCCTCAGGAAAAACTTTAATCCAAGTTGACCTGAGTCCAGAGGGTCGTTAAGATTTTTCCTGAACACTCCGTAACTGGATAACCTCGGTAAATAAAGTATGCACCCACGGCAAATATCTGGTGCTTTTGTAATGAACTTTTTGTCTTGCTCTTAAACATTGCATAAATACTGTCTGCAAATTCCAGCTGGCAGAGGGCTCCCACCTCCTGGCAGCAGTAAAAGGAAGTTGACATTTTCTCAGAGCTGAAATAGCCCGAGGACAATACTGCTTCAAGCCTCTGTGTCTGCTCTCTCCCTGTAAGCAGCATGGGAGTTGAGGGGTACTCCTGGTTCAGGCCCAGAGCATCCTCGGGGAGTCACCCAGAGACGTCGCAGCTCATCGGCCAAGTGCTGGAGCAAAGAACATTATTGTTTACTGAGCAATCATGACAGGGTGCGTAGGGGACCCTTCCCTCACAAAACATGATGATGGTCATCTCTTCTCTATGCACTTATTGATTGTCCTGACTTTTCTATTGACTCTGAAGAATAAAAAGTGTTTGGAATAGACATTGCAGAGAGAATTTTCCCCAGACAAAAGTCTTTACACATCACTGGAAACCTGCTCATCAAAGATCAGAAGGGGCCCTCCTAGATATTGCTAGTGTAAACCTTATATTTCTTCCTGCTGTCCCACCATGCAGTCAATGATAATTTGTGGTGTGCTCTGTCTAAACTTCAATCCAGGTGCAGAATAGCATGTATTAAACCAATATCCACCTAAAAGTGCTATAGGAGGAAAACTTCAGATACTACATTATTCATTCTCTTTCCTGTAGATTCCTTTATCAAGCCACCATATAATTTCTCATTTCTCTCAAAAAATATTTTTGGCAATTAAAAGGGATCACCTATGAAGCATTCATATCATTTTGGGACTAATATACAAAGTATGACCAGAAAAGAAGGAGTTATGGATAGGCACAAGATCATGTATGCCTCTGTGAGAATCTGTTGCAAGTACATCAAAATCGCAGAATCACAAAATCCTATAGGTTGGAAAAGACCTTGAAGATTATCCAGTCCAACCATTAACCTAACATTGACGGTTCCCAGCTACACCAGATCCCTCAGCGCTGTGTCGACTCTACTCTTAAACCCCTCCAGGGATGGGGACTCCACCAACTCCCTGGGCAGCCCATTCCAACACCCAACAACCCCTTCTGGAAAGAAATGCTTCCTAATAGACAGTCTAAAATGTCTACACTGTGGCCACGGCCTTCTCCAGTACTGAGTCTATAGACCCCAGTATGTCACTTTTTCTTTGATGAATGGAAAGCCATCTTCTCTTCACATGGCAGAGGGCTCCTCATGCTCTTCCATTAACTGAATACTTCTAGGAGTAGGTGAAGATAAATCCACTTACATGAGAATTTCAAGTTCTTCTCATCAATATCTTTCTGAAGGCAAGAAGATAGAAGCAGCAGAACTTGTATTAGTGCTTCAGTGAGTTCCCTCCACTGACTATACATTGAGGCTTTTCAACCAAAAAGTCAGTCTTGTCTGAACTGATCCTGCTCTTATTTGCCTCAGCAGCCTGAAATGCTGCCTTTCATATGGCAGGATCCTACATAGCATGACCACCTCAGGCTCTGTGCTGGGGTACCTCTGTTTTATCAGATGGTTATTTAGTGTCTTCAAGTCAAACAACCACTGGATGTAGTTACCTGGAAATTATTCCCCCTCTTGATAAATATAGAATCTCCACAGCTTTTGTAAAAATGGTCTAATTGGGCTGAATGAGAGAGAATCTAGAGGTAGACATCTGGCCCTACCAAAGGCAATGGCAGAATTTACCTGGAATTGAAAAAGACAAGGATTATAATCTTGATATATTCCATTATTCTAAAATACTGAGCTGCCTTAAACCCAGATTGGTGTTTGAATCAGGAGTGTATCCATCTGTGCCCCTGCTCACACACTAACAAAGCACTATCATTTCCTGCATTCCCACTTCTCTGTGGTCTTGCAGACATTCTCTTTGCATGCTAATAACCCCCTCCTGCCAGGAATCCTTGCTTTGCTCAAAAAATATATTCAGTTTTTAAAATTTGGTGAAGTAGAATCATAGCTTGGTTTTCTGAAATGAAAGCTGCCAGCCCTGTGTGAGTGATTCAGATACACGTGTTTCAAATGGAAGTGCACATACAAGTGACATTCTGATATTTACTGTAGTATGAACCTCAGAAAGCTAAACCAATAATGGAATCTTTAAATATCAGTAAATTAAATGCCTCAATCCACCTTTTTTGTCCTTCTTTTAGAAAATTGTGTCATTTTTTTAAGTCCAGGTGATAATTCAAAATCCTTTGTGCCTTAAAAGGCTACGTGCCTCCTGTGCTCCAGGCATAGATTTAGCAAGAGGCGGTGCCTTCCACTAGTACTATCCTGTCAGGTACACACTGCAAGTCAAGTAACCCTGGAGTCAGCCCATGAATATGTCCAGCATCATCTTCTCAAAAACCGGCAGGCATCCAGTCCTGTACCACTCTGGTCCTTGCAAAGGTCTGTGTACATAAACTTACCTTTCTCATTCACCTGAGCAGTTGTTAGTTAACCCATTAGATCACACTGTTAGTGATGCCAAAAGATGTAAGGAGGAAAACTATCAGGCCAATCAGTTGAGTACTATGTGAAGCTTTGAAACTGCATAAAGCCAGAACTCATATTATTTGAATTTTTAGCAGCTTGACAGCTGTTGTTCAGAGTCTCCCTGGCAGTTTTTTGGCCAGCGATGCGCCACTGGTACGCTTCTAGTCCACATTATCTGAAACAAGGGAGATCTGAGTGACAGTGTTGACGTAAATCAAGCCAGTAGCTTAGAGGACAGGCAAACCTTGGAAGAAGCAACAGCCTCTTCGGTATTAACCAATACTTGAATCTGTGTAGGATGCACTTTTTCCTCTCTTGCTTTCTATAATACACCTCCTGGGCGTATGCTGTCTGCATTAAACCTTCACAGCAACTTTTATATAGTACTAAGGACACCCTTATGTCAGTACCAGAAGATATAGGTAGAAAATATAGTGAACAAGCCAACATTTCCTCCCCAGACACTTAAGAAACTTTCAGTGGGCTTACTTCTCTAAGGTCCTTCCCCTGAAGCTCGCGGTTCATTTTCTCAGGTAGGGAGACTGACTTAACCTTGTTTCTCCAACAGATTAGCCCCTCAAATATTCTTTCCGTTCCCCCCACGGCTTGTCTCTTTCTCTCTTTTGCTCTGTTCCCCAGACAAATTCAGGAACAAATCTGCACACCTTTATAGGGTCCCCTTCCACCACCTGGACTCTGTTCTGCCTTTGTCTGTCCTCCATTCTGCTCTCCTTCCTTTGCCAGACAGGACTGCCAAAACTGGTTCTCACTCAGGCTTTCGTTTATCTCCTTGTCAAAAGGAAATAGAACTCCTTTTATTCTGGACCTGACTCCTATGAGGTGCTGTAATCATTCCCCCTTGCAGTTCAGTAGATAAACATGAGGCTAAGTATTTAATGACGGACTCCTTTCAGGTCTGTGAGGAACCTTACTAGCATCGCTAGGTACCCGTTTGCACAGAGATACCCACAATATACAATACACATAGCAAATTCCCCAGAAAGCAGCACCTGTAGACAAACATCCCTTTCACAGTCACATCTTGCTTCCAGTCGCACCCATTCAAATCCAAAAGGTGAAACCGTGGTGCAAAACTGTAATGCCAATAGATTCGCAGGCTCAACAGGACCACAGAATAATTCAGGTTGGAGGGGACTGCAGAAGGCCAAAGAATCAACCAGAAGGTGAGACCAGACTGCTCAGGGCTTTATCCAATCTGATTTTGAATCCAGATGGATCTAAATACAGTTTTGGACATACGTAGGTGTAACAGAAAGCACAGTACCTCTCTGGGTCAAAGTTAAATGCCAAGATGGTATAATAAGCCTCCCACTATTCTATTTTGAAGAAGAGATCTGATTTTGATACATTTCTCAGGCTGAGAGCCAGGCTCTTCGCATGAGCTTGCATGGCATGATGCTTATTGCTCTACCTTGCCATGAGCAGAAGGCACCGGTGCAGTGGAAGCAGTCTCCACAACAGTGACAAATTGCTCACAAGGCAAATTATCATCAGAAGACCACCCCTGCATTACCACTTTGCTTTTCTCTGGGGATGTACTGGAAAATTGACATGCTATAACATGGAAAGCTAAGAAACACTGACTAAGTAACAAAGGCTAGTAATCCTTAAAATGTAAAAGAGAATCGGGGTAGTGGACCAGATACGCTGTGAAACAAGTGTTCTCCCATTTTAAACTATCTTCTGCAAGGTGCTGGAAGAGGTGGTCCAGACTAGTAATTTGTACAATACCAGGAACCAACACTGGAATCAACTGCCTTAATTAGCAAAGGACAGTGACGTCCAGCAAGAAAAACATTCAGATCTGCTCTTCGCACGCTGGTGTCAGCAGTACCTCAAGCCACATGCTGTTATTATAGTTAAAAACACATGCAACTGGCAGGATTCAACTACAAATTCAGACATATAAATTTATGTGTCTGAATATAAGTGTCTATATGTGCCCTTGTGACTTCTGTCTAGATCTTGAGCGTTGTTTGAGATGCTTGTGGTGGGTTGGCCCAGGCTGGATGCCATGTGCCCACCAAAGCTGCTCTGCCACTTCCCCTCCTCAGCTGGAAAAGGGAGAGAAAAAATATAATGAAAATCTCGTGGGCTGAGATAAGGACAGAGGGACATGATTCACCAGTTACTGTCACAGGCAAAATAGACTTGACTTGGGGAAAAAATTAATTTATTATCAGTCAAATCAGAGTAAGATAATGAGAAATAAAACCAAATCTTAAAAATGCTTTCCTCCCATCTCTTTCTTTTTCCTGGACTTAACTTTGTCTCTGATTTTCTCTACCTCCTCCCCACCAGTGGTGCAGGGAGCAGGGGATGGGGGTTGCAGTCAGTTCATCACACGTCTCTGCTGATCCTTCCTCCTCAGGGGGAGGACTCCTCACACTCTTCCCCTGCTCCAGTGTGGAGTCCCTGCCACAGGAGACAGTCCTCTACTAACTTCTCAAAATACTAAAATGATTTTGTTTCCTCTAAATGAAGTAAGGCTGAGGTGTACCTTGTATCTGAAAAATTTGTCCCCAGTTGATGACATCTGTGTTTTCCAGTAGCTCCTGGTAAGCTTGTAGCTTCTTGTAGAAAACTGCATGAGCATTGGTATAATGGTCAAGGTCATCCACCTCATTCTGGGGAGAAAAAAATCTGGAAGAATTAAATATTCTCCCCATACCCAGATGCACATTTTTCACACTGGAATCAAAGCTCACTGAAAGCCAGCCCCAGAGGTTTAATGAATGTTTGGAGCTTCACAGTGGCTTCTTTTAGGACATTTTCAGTAGTGACTCTCAAGCAAGACAGCAGAAATATCTGTTGCTCTCCATAGTGTCATATTAACAGAAAGCAGCAATAGTAAGTCCTGGTGTACTCAAGGCACAGTAACCCAAACCTGGCCTAATTCAAAGCTCACCTCTGCTACTGGTTGTCCTGAAACCCATGTGTGTTATTTACTTGTGAAGGTCAGCATCTCTTTAGAACACATCTCTTCTGGTAAACGAAATAGTATCAATGCTTGTTCTCTGCCCCTGAGCTGAAATAGCAGAGTCTGGCCTCATCAATACTATTAAACTCTCATGGCCTCCAAAGCAGGTTGGAAATATCCAAGCTGCCAGCTGGGTATTGTCCATGTCCTGTGCTGACTCCTGCATCGCTGGCCTAAGGGAACTGCTTGTCCCAGAGAGCATGCCAAGGATTTAACTGCACAGGTAGTACTTGTAGTAACCCATATGAGAATACACCAACAAGAGCTTGTCTCCTAGCCTGGAGACACAAATCCATGCAACTCGGAGACTGCTTTACCATGGTGGACAGAAGGGGCTGAGGCAATGACCCCTCCCAGCACCTCTTTAGCGCTGCCCGTTATGGAATAAAAGACTGCAGAAGGACCTTTCTTTCAGCTTGTAGCCACATCTGCCCCATCACCACCTCACTAAAGCTCTTTTTTCTGACTGCATAAAGAGAGAGACCAAAGAGTCTATTTCTTAATTTATTTCTTTAAGTTCGATCTAGTGGCATGAGTGCAGGTATGCCTCCTCTGCACAAGCTGTGCAAGTTAATCTTCAGCCAGTGAAACCAGGATAATGACAATCAATTAGAACACGTACTTTATATGTCAGGATATAACTGCTAGGCAGAACATTTCAGGTAAGAGCAGTGCTCCTTGCAGTGGGCTCTGTGCTGGTACCCCCAGGGATGCCCCATAGCACTTCATAGTTCCCACCCGCCCGTTATGCACTTCCCAGATAAAGCTAGCCCCATCCACAAAGTTCTTGGAAAGCTGAGAGGAAGGCCTCAGTCATGTTAGATCCACCTCTCAGAAACAAAGAGAGAAACCCATGTCAATCTGCCTCCCTCTGCGGCCGGGTGACAACAGCTTTGAAGTCTGGCCATGAGTCCACCACCTCTTCCTACTGAAGGGGTTCCCTCGGCTGATGTTCATCACAGCTCCATAAACTTGCAGCACGAATAGCCAAGAGAAGAAAGACAGTTTGAGACAGGCAAACATGGCGCCTGTGTTATAAACCAGAGACTGAACCAGTGACACAGAGCTGAAAGCACACATTTAGACTTTCATACACACACACATATTTATCACAGAGGTTGATACCTACACACTCACCAGTAAGGCATATTATCATGAAAATAAACCAATACCTAACTATGCCAGCCCTAAATACTTTGGAGAGGAGGTAACCAGTTTGCTTCTTTCTTTTCTTAAGCATGCGGATTTGGGTTAGTAAGCAGGGCCAAACGGATTTCTCAGATGTAGGCATCTAAACATCAAATATGTCAGTGTAGACAAAGCACAAACCCTCTCCCCACAGCCTTGATTCCCCAACAAACATCCTGATTCACCAATGGAAGTACCACAGAAAACAACAAGTCATCACTGTGTTACCTTGAGGGACTCAGGGAAATTCCACCTTAACATTTTCTCCAGCACCTGCAGCTTCATTATCACCAGCATCTTCTTTCCTGGGAACACATACAAGGTGTAAAGAGTCACTCAGAAAAGCCATAATGTGGAAGAATTGAGTGGCATAATTATTAATTTCGTAAAATATAATAGCTCCCACAAGTGCCTTGATTCAGCATTTTCCTATGGAAAGCATTTTGGAAATAATTTTTTTTTGCAACAGATGAGTGGGCAGAGAACAGCAAGATGGGATAGTGTTTGGCACACCAAGTTGGAGTCAGAAAATCCTGGGCTTAATCTGAAACCTACACCAGGTTTCTGGTGCAACATCAGACAAGTCACTTCTAGATAGGTTCAAAAAGAGGGTTTTCTCATACCTGCTCCAAAAATCATGTTAGTTTTGCTGATAAAAACTGTAAAAATAAATTCTTACCACCAAATTCTTTAAGCCTAGATATGACTGACCTCTCTTACTGGTTAGTAACAAGTAATTTGTACTATGTTAATTTAACCTTTAACTTTTTCGCCTATGATTTGGGACAGTTCATACCCCAGGGTAACCTCAGCAGAGGAGTTCCTGCAAGAATGACAGCCACAAATCTTATCAGTGAAACAGATGCCTTGCCTTGGTCATTTATTTTTTTTCTTTCTACCTTTGGTGTCAATCCAAACTGGCCCATCCAAATCAGCATAGTTTCAGTCTGCCAAAAAAAATCATTCCCCCCTCCCAAAAAGGAATCAAACCAAAAAACCCCCAAGAAGCAATAATAATGTATCTTCACTTAAAATGTCAAGGAAAGAATTCAAATCCTAAGGTTTCTCAGAAGTACCGCATCCTTCATCCTCTCTTAAATGTGCACCAGTTATTCTTGAAAGCATTTCCCTTTGCTACAGTTCATTATAAATCTTAACATTCTTTACAAATCCTTGCAGCCATCAAGTATCCGCTTTACTAGTAACAAGCATCTTATAAGCAGCCACCTCTCTGGATCACAGATGTAGCAGGGGGCTAGGTGGTCATCCATCCCCAGCTCCCTTGTTTGCTTATTAGACACTTACATGGCTACTACAAAGGTAGTGATCCAACAGACAGATCACAAGTAAGACAACAATCAGGTGTTAATCTGATTTTCCTATGTTTTTAAAGGAAACAAAAACCACCTGCATACCACAAAAGTTGAAGGGTTTTAGCATTGATGACTTACCTTGTCAGCACCATATATTAACCTTGATATTTTACTGCAAGGAGTCTTTCCAAGATCACTTCTATGACTGATCTAGCACCCCTAGAACAAGGAGTCTATTCACTTATTCTTAATACAACGAGCCCATCTGGCCATTTTCTTATTTTGTTTAATTCTACAGATAGCACAGCATGTATTTTTTTCTAAAAGCTTTTGCACCTCAAAACTTGAACCTTCTTTCCAGGCTATGTTTAGGTTTCAAACATTTAGTCGGGTAAAGTAACAAGACCTTTAACAGAGAAGCAACACAACAGTCATCACTAATTGCCTTTTCTTGTTGTCCTCAGCAGACAGATTAAGGGTTTAATAAACCATGGCTTTAAGCAAGTCCCCTACAGAGACAACCTGCTCCCAAGGTCAGCATAGAAATACGTGAATGGAGCAAGTTAGTGAAGCTCAGGCTGCCCCACTAAGACACCTGTGCCTTAGATAAGAATTATCTTCCAGCATCCATGTGATCCACCATTAGCCTCCAGCCCTCCCCTTGTTTCTTGTCTTGCTTCACCAAACATAAAATTAAAAAAAAAAAAAAGAGAGGCCATTCTATGATCACATGTGCATATTTACCTTTCTTGAAGCTCATACTCCATTTTCTCACCATTTGCAAGGGGAAAATTGTCCCAGTGTGCCAGCATACATGCAACTATATCTAAAAGCAGTATTGATGTGTGCTTGAACACACAGCTACGTTTACATAAATACAGTTCTTACACCTCTGTGCCTGGAAGTATTTTCAGACTGAAAACAAATATTGCACCAATAGACCACCTGATTACTTACCTGCTTTCAGTCCTGTAGCCTGCCCTTTCAAAGTGCGACGATAAAGTTGAAGTTAGGAGACAACCAAAGGCATCCACTTTGTGGCTACTTCTGCATGTGGAATGATGAGTGTCCTTGTCCAGAATCTTAAAACTACAATTTAATTGATCCAGATGATTGTTCTAAACTGGTACACTGTCCCTAAAATCTTTATTCTTTCTTACTTTTAGAGAGCATGGAAATAAAAGCCAGAGCCAGCCACGCCACACCTTCAGAAGAAGAGGGCCTCTGTGAGCATAGTTTATTAACTACTAGTGTCAGAAGACTTGTTCAAGAGTGTAAATTCTAGCAAGAACCTTTAATTTTTTTCATTAAGATATTTAATCTCTTTGCATTCATACCAATGAATGATCTACTTTGCACATACTTATGAATATCCTTTTTCTTCTCAATGGTAGCGAAATTAAAGCAGTCAGATTTCACTCTCAGTGCCAGGCTTCATACCACAAGGGAATTAAGAGCCTGAGATAAATTGCAACACATTCTGCCAAAGAAAAAACCAAGCCAGCTAAGCAGCCCTGAGCATCATTTTGAGGTGGCAGCCCTGTTCACCCTTTGCCTGATCTTTCTGGTGCTCACCATTAGTCCAGTTTGATGATGCTGATTCATATTGTCCTTTTGATTTGGACTTGATAACCTATAGGACAAGGCAGAAAAGTCAATAGAGAAGGAATGTTGAAGTGTTATGGAGAGCACATGCAGAAAGGTGTTTTACTTGACTGGGAGGAGGGGTTGATATGGGATAGATTGATAATCCTGTTCATCTGAAGAAATCTGTGACTTGTAGGTTATCTACTTGAACCCAAGGTCTGTGAAAGTGAAGTTTCAGATAGTCCCAGGTCGAACCACAGAAGTTCACAGCTCCATGCACACAGAACAACCATGAACCTTCTCCTAGAAGAGTCCTCTAATCTCATGAGAAACCACAATCTGATCCTCCTGCGACTCTGGCCCAGGGTATCTACAACCACAATAGTTCAGCTAAAACCATCTCCTGAAAGTCTGGATTGATGTTCCTGGTTTTTGCTGTCCCGTTCATGTGTACATGACAACTCCATAGTAACCACACCCACAAGCCAGCCAGCCAATAAATCACCCGATATCAGGAAAAAAAAAAAAAATAAATAAATAAAATTATGGCTTGCTTCTGTAACTATCTAGCCCTGTAATGCAGTACCTCCATTGTACTGCATTTACAAGGGCTGAGGGTTGAGGCTTTTTCCAAATGTTTTACTTAAGCGTGTAATTTAACATTTCCTCTGACTGACCAGGTGTCTGTGAATAATTTTATTTTTATTATCTTTGTATGTTATAACCACAGTTTTATACAGACAGAAGTAACAAGCAGTTATTCTACGTCGAATGAGATATTTATGATTAATATAATGATGTGCTACAGAGAAATACAGAGTATGATAGCAGAGGCCTTCAGAAATGGAGATGGGGGACACGGCGCAGCATACAGCTATGGGGTACAGCAATGGGACACGGGAGAGCAGTGAGGATGGCAAGAGAAGAGGCTTGGCCTAGGAGACCCCTCAGCTACAAAGACATCACCAACAATCAGCTCAGGAAATAAAGACCCAGAACTAGACAAAACTGGTTTTAGGAATAACAAAGAAAGAGCATTTAACATATATAAAAGGCATTATACCACACACACCCCCAAAGAGCGCTTCCTCTTTGCATTTAAACACTCTTTTGAGCACGACACAAGGATTTAAACAACTAGATTTGAAAGGAAGGGAAGAGACCATAAATCTCAACTCCAGAAGCCGACCACACAGGAATAATTGCAAAAGGTCTTATGATACAGGCTTTCGTTGGGAAACATGAGAAATGCTGCAAAGAGCTAAGAAAAAATCCATCCTACTTCAGTACCCTGTCTTTCAGAGTCAGCATGTGTGATCAAAAGTAAATCAACAACCTTGTTGAAACCATTTAATTGTCTGATAGACACATAATTCATATATTTGTTTACTTCTTTTTCACACCTATTTGTACACTCCATCTTACATAACCTGCTGGCACTGTTACATTTACTTTAAGAATTTATTGCCTACTCCCTCATTCCTGTGCTGTAAAAAGCAGTGAGTAACCAATCCCTACTCAATGCTTTCATAAAATACTTTTTTATTATTTCCTTCTTCAGCTACTGCTATTTCAACTTTCCTTGTATGGAAGCTATATTAGATCTCTGGCTCCTACTTACTACCTTTCTCCATACTTTAAAAAAAAAAAAAAAAAAAAAGAAAAATGGTACCTATATGATTCATGAAATTCAAAACCCACATAGTAAATTCCTGGCATGCAGACCATCCTTAACAAAAGGAGTATCTCTCTCCTTGACAAAAATTAAGGTAGCTGGCATGCAGGACAATCATTAACCCACAATCTGGATTAAATTACTTTGGGGTAGTGGTTATGTCAGTAAATGCTCCCCTTGCTGAGTGATCAGAAATTCGAGATTTTCTAAATATTTCTATACCTTTTCATGTAATTCAGTATAAAGCAAGCAAGTACCGAGTCTGATTTTCCTACATGTAGCAACTACAGAGAGGCTTTTAATCTCTCATAGGAGAATAGAGATAATTAGCTCACGTCTCATTAAGAGTACCAGCAGTTTGTAAACAAAATAGTGTTTGCACACTAAAGCAATGTAAAGAGCGCTGCTGTCTCCTAGCAGATAATTTGACTGAAGCAAGCACTGAGTAACTGAGTCTTTTAAGGGAGAAGTTCTATCATGGCAAAATAGAGGAGAGATTAAAGTGCATTGAAAACAGATTTTTGACTTTTTTTTTTTCTTCTGAAGCTGAAGAATATCTGACAGTTAATGAAATATAAGGCAAGTAAACAATTCGGGTTAGAGCATTGCTCCAACAATCTTACATGCTTTCCCTAACCATCTGGATAAAAAGAAAAAAAAAAAAAAAAGACATTCACACCTGGTTTAAGCAGCAATTATGAAAATGTAAAAAAAATCCTGTACACCTGATAAAAATTATTCAGTTTCCTGCCACAGATGTTTTTATTAAAAAATGGTAAGAAAGTTGAACAGGGAATTTGTAACTGAACATTAATCATATTTTTACTATGTGCTTCAGGTTTAAAAGCAATTTAACTCCAAAACAAAAATTAGTTTGTCAAAAGATACTGCCTTCATCGATTTATTAATATGATATAAAAGTCCAAATATAGTGGAATAGGTTGTCTTATTCTATAAAAATGCCCAAATAAACCTAGGATCCCTTTCCCTCCCTTCTCCTAACATAGTATGTATCATCATTAGAAGTTGTCAGAGGTCCAGAAAAACAAAAACCCTCAACTGACCACTAAAATCACTAGAATCCCAGAATGCATCTACAGATTTATATACCGATATTCATAGAAAATGTTTTAACAGAAATTCAGCAGTCTCAGCACTAAAGCAATTAGGAAGAAAACACTGTTTCCGTGACCAGCATCCTGCCACTCTACATTAACAGAGTGCTGCCCTAGGTTATCTTCCTGAAAGAAGACTACAAATATTTCGGTTTCTCAAAGGCAGTCCACCTTCTCATAGGTCTTTTCAATGAGGGTTAACATGTTCTTCAAGTCAGCTGACTGCTGAATAATGTTCATATCCTGTAAGAGACCATTCTGATTTTTCATCTTCAGCATTTCTTCCTAAAGAAGGAAGGATAATAGACAACAAATAAAAAACAAGTTTCATTAAGTCCAACAGAAATTTCACTTTCATGCAGCCTAGCTGTACCTAAATACAGCTAAAATAAAGATTCAAAGACTCAGAATTGAGCTAGTCTTCTTTCCAGCAATCACAGAGAGATATATCTCAGAAATTGTTACAGGTTCCCTAGGACTATAGGGTTCCTAGGAAAAGATATGTAATCCTTTAAATGGCAGGTTTTCTAGGGCTTCATTCCATTTTTTAAACGTAAGCATTTAGTTCTCAATTAAAAGGAAGAAGAAAACTTTCAGATATTTCAGAATTGCCCCCCTCTGGCAAAAGTTAAGTGATAAAAGCACATTCTGTTGCCTTCTTCCTCATAGCCAAAGTGTCTCCGAAAATATATTCCATGCTCACCTGCAAAGTGGGTGTCTGTAAACTGTGCTTGGGGAGTTCTGGAAGGTAGAGTTCACCTCTGCCATTTTCCTGGAATACCTAGAAAGGGAAAAAGAGAGAGAAAAAATAATCCAAACTCAAACATCAGTCACACAAGTAGAAAAATAAACTGGTTGTCATTATCCAACTTCTGAAAACCACTTATTATTTTTGCAACTAAAGTTGGAAAAACTGAAAAGATACATTCCCAAAGCAAATAAGGCCCTCTTTATATGACCCTCTCTGCAGAAACAGCTTGTATGGCATAGCTCTGGAAGACAGGCCTCCCTCTAACCTAGAGCAGTGCAGCAATATCTATTGGAAATACCTTCCTGGCCTTTTTTTCATCTTCCTCTAACTGGTTCCTGAGCACCTGAATTTTGTGCTGCAGTTGTAGCACAGTTTCTTCAGTGCGTTCTGCTGATTGCTCAGCTTCTTTTATTTCTTCCTAAGGTAAAATAGACAAGAACACAGAACAAAGTTTACTTTAGAGATGGTGATCCTTTTGCATATGACACTGATCATCAGCATCACCCAAGACACAGAAACACCATCCAAAAAGATTCACTGATTTGTAGCAAAGGTGGGTGACAATGATGAACAGTGGACAACTCCTCCCCAGCAGCACAGGCATAGCCAACATCTACTAAAAAGTTACAACACATTAGCAGACAGGTAAGATATTTTTCCCCTCCTTGCCTTTCATACCTGCAATTGTACCAAAGACTCTTTGTTTGCCTCAAGCATTTGTTTCTCTGCCATTTGAAGGCTTGGGATGTTCTTCAGGTTGCCCAGCATCCCTGGAGGCACCTTTAAAGTCTTGAGAAATTTCAGCACCCTTTATTATAGAAAAAGGAAAGCATGACTTGTTTGGAGTTCTTTGCAAAACAAAAAAGAAAACTGACTAATGGTTTCTCTGGGGAAAAACTAAACTCAGTTTAGCCTGGTGAAGTAAAAGGACCCAGACAGGAAGAAAAGCTGTCTTCAATTGCTTTCAAAAATCAGGTGGAATAGATGTCTAAGGAAGGAACTGGGAACAAGATATCCCACCATTCTAACCTTTGCTATTAGACTGACACGTGGTTTCTATCCCACTGGACTTGTACACTCCCTGACTGTAAATAGACATTAACTAATATTTTCCCAGTTCCGACGTTTCTGCTTTTCAAAGTAAAAATAAGTTCTAAAAGCAGCATTTTTAGCTGCTTCCAAAGATAATTTTAGTAAAATCTGTAAATGCTTTTGTGAAACATGATATATAGCTTTATGCCAGAGGAAAAGTTTTAGCTCACTCTCAAAGGTCCTTCTGAGTCTAAGGAAGACTTGAATTCTTCTAAGTTGGATCTGTCAGTTAGATACACCAAACCACCACAATTTCCATCCATCCCAGATGAGATTGAAGGAGTTTGGCAACTCAGAAATTAAAGATGTCACATATTAAAACACACACACAGACAAAGTAAACCATTTATGAAGAACTAGCTCCTCAAGATTTGAATCTTGAAGTACGGTAAGAACAAAAAAAGCAATATACATGCTCAGGCTCTATGTTGATTAGAACCTGGTATACTGACACACGTGCACACAAAAATTCTCAGACGCTCAAGTGTACATAATTACTCCCACAATGACATAAGGAGGCTACAATATATCCCAAGACAAACTTTCAATTCTCTTTGAAGTAACTTCAACAGTCAGAAAATGATTTAGCATTTAAGAAAATTTAGCTATAACTGCTCCTGCCACTATCATAAAATGATAGCAAAATAAATAGCTGTCCACAAGTTTAAACCATGTATAGAGAACCAAGCTGACTCAAGGAGCTCTTAAGAATACCTCCTCCCAGGATCTCTTACTCATACAGAAGTAGTTGAAGTGAGTCTTTCAACAACTCTTGCTTGTCCACTTCGGTCAAGACATTTCCCTCCTTTATTTTGCATCAAATCTCCCTTCCAAGATTTCCTAAATGTGATTGCTCCCAGAAGCAATTTTGTAAACGTGGTACAAAACAACTGGATAAACCATATAACCATATCCCTTCTCTCCCTCCTTTTTTGTTTAAAAAAACCCCAATCCAAACTAAATTATAATTTCTTACTTTTCTTTCAGTAAATTGAGGTGCTTCTGAACATTATCTTTCCTTTCACCTTGTTGGCACAAAACAGATCTGGAAAGAAAATAAAGGCAGAATTTTCATCACAAAGCCTGCAAGCACAGAGAATGCATCAAGTGAAGTGAATAGTCAGAACTTTTCTACCTAAAAATTTCCAAAACCAGATAGAAAGCGTTATATTATATTGGACAAAATATACACAGCCAGCCGTATTGTCCAAGAAAAGCTCCAAAGCTTTTCCAGTTCAAGCAATGTTATGATTTTTACTTTATTCCTTGTGGAAACAGAGAAGAACCACCAGGATATTTGGCACTTACAGTATTACTGAATCCATTAAAGTTTCCAGAAACTGCCTACTGGTCTCTGAGAGTGTCTGCCAAGATCCTGTTTTAGCACTGGTTAGCTTCACCTTTTTTGAAGAACTTTTTTCTCCTGTTAGCACAAGAAAAAAAAGGAAAAGATATGATCTGTCAAACCTGGATAGACAAACTTTGTGACTCAGTTCACTCAGATTGTAGTCAGAGGCATAACAGTTAAAGCTTTTCCATGTCACAAAACTATCAGGTCAAATCTATCCATATTAGGTGGTACTTATTATTTGCAAGTCACAAGTTTCTTTAAAAGGACAAAATAGAAAAGGTTCTTTCTTACAGCAGTTTCATTCTAAACAGATACTTTCCCCAAATCATTGGCAATACAAGTGAGAAAACCCAGAATGAAATAAAAGAGTGGGAATATATATAAGCAAGAAACTCAATGTAGCAGGGGTCTCATCTCATCTGTATGTTCAATACAACACATGCCAGTCTTAAGACAGAAGGTTAACAGAGAAGACAATGGTCTGTGAAGAGGAAGTTAAAATATTATGGGTACTTGTGGTGGAATTTTACAAGAACAATAACTGCAAACAAAAGCATGTGATTAATACATGCGTATACAACACAATGTGAGTTCACACTGGCGAACACTGTACAGCAAATACTCACTGTTACTATTCAGACAGAAAACTTTGAAACTTATTTCAGTGACATCTCAGGAATCTATGATTTCAACATAGCAGTTGCTACTTTTACTTTCAGTGTTTTTCAGAACACTGAATTGGCATGAGACAAACGTAAGGAAAGAATACAATCCTACCTGCAGGGGAATAGTCCCCGTGTTCCTTAGCTTTTCTTTTGACTGTCTCAGTGATGTGCTGAAGAGAAAAATTTACAGCAGATGTGGTAATTTTGAAACATCCTCTGCTGTGCAACCATCCATCTACTCCTAGCAACCCACTATAAAAAGGCTGTGAAAGCATGTTAGAACTTGACAGAGGTCTATTGACACTGACAACAAAAAAAGGCTTTTTAAACTGTGAAACAGTAATTCATCCCAAACAGATTAGGGAAAGCAATTCATTCGTCTTAATTGCTCCCATTCCAAGAATCAGATCATGAAATAAGAAATGCACATGACATTTCCCCATCCAGCCACATCTTGAGATCATGCTGTTCATAAATTCAGTGGTTAAGCAAGCTCTCTCCAACGGAAAGTTGCCTAGGTCAGTCCTGAGACACACAGATAATATGCTCCAGAACTGAATAAACGTCACCTAAGCTGAATGAACTCTAACTTTATCACTGTTCAAACAGATGCTAGACAGCTCTTCAGAACTCCACAGCCAGCTTGCCTTTTTATTAATGATCAGTGATCAAGATTTATCAATGCCTGCTACTTGTTACAGGCATAGTAGCACACAATAAGAAATTCTGGAAACCAGGGAGCAGCTAAAACAGTGGGTCTCAAAAGAGCTGCTCACACTGGACATTTCCTCAAGAAGACTACTTTTAGTTAATGAAACATTCTCTACAAATTCCAGTAAAAAAAATGGGTTAAAAGGCCTCTTTTTTTTTCTTTTGTTACTTTCTAATTTATTTAATACAATATAATGATTACCTTTCTTTTTTGATCTTGTTTTCTTCCTTCTCTCTGTGTTCCCTTTTTTTGGCTGGAAGGCCCTTGTTGATTTTGTGATTTAGACTTTTTTGCTGATCCACCAGTAGTCTCGCCCATTTTACTGGAAGATGTGTGGCAGCGTTTCATCACCTGTAAACTAAATGAAACAGGACGAAACAAAACCAAAATTAAAATCCAGCAATTATAATCTGTTAGTGCAAACCACACATTAACAAGCAAAACAACAGAAATACCAACCGCTAAACGAGCCTAAACGTTTGCATATTTGCTAACCCAGAGCCTAAATCTTCCATATTTATTTAAGTGCAGGACTAATTAAAAAAAAAAAAAAATCCGCAAAAGCCTTTTAGACAAGTCTTCACATGTTCCACATCTCTTTCTAAACTTAAAAGCTAGCATATCTGTATACCAAAGAGCAGCCAATGGTAACTGCACTGAGAACAGTCTAATATGTTCTTAAAGGCCTCCAACAACAGAAATTCTTAATCTTTCTAACGCAATCCAGTACAGTCATCATATTACCAGAACTTTTTACCCTAACCATAATACTCCTTGCTGCAGTTTACATTTACAGCTTCTTTTCTTACTCACTAGGTAGAGGAAAAAGAAGTTACACAGAGGAGAGTAATCATTACACCCCACTAGCCTTCTCCTTTCTAAATGCAATGGCTGAGATATACGCAATTTTTCTTTCATCCCTTTAGGTCACACCCAAGGCGTCATGCGGAAAAGATGAGGGGTAACAGGTACATGTTAAAGCTGGGGAGATTCTGACTAGACAGAAGAGGAAAAATTTTCACAATGAGAACAATCAGCCATTGGAATAATCTCCCCAGGGAAGTGGTGGATTCCCCAATATTGGACATTTCTAATATTCATCTGGACAGGGGGCTGGGCCGTGATTTGCGAAGAAAGGTTGGATCGGATGATGCTTGAGGTCCCTCCCCACCTGGGATTCTGTGATTCTATGATCTTCCCTCACGCAGAGGCCCCGTCACGGCTCGCCAGGCCGCAGTCGCGACAGACAGCAGGTAGATAAACCCTGCCTCTCCCCCCCCCGCTCCAGTAATCACGGATGTCGTGGGGCAGCATCCGCAGCAGAACTCGGAGCAGGGGCGCGGACTACAACTCCCGGCATGCAACGCTGCCCGCCGCAGCTGCGGCGCGGGCGCGCCCAGCGAAACGCATGCCGGGAGTTGTGGTCTTCACCACCCATCACCCCCACAACTCCCGCTCCCTGCTGCCGCCGCCGCACAACCCCGCGGGAACCTCCGGGAAACCTCCCCGCAGCTCATCCCGCCCGGGACTCACCGCCCCGGCACCTCCTCAGCGCTCCCGCGGACCCCGCGCCGGGCCGACGAGCCGTCACCAAACCGTTTTCCCCGCGCAGCCGGGCGCATGCGCAGTGCGCCAGCCCCGCCCCGGGAAGGGAGCGGCGCGGGGAGGGTTTGCGCGCATGCGCACTGCGCCAGGGGGTGCGACCGGCGCCGGGGCGGCCGGAGGTACCGCGGCCTGTGCTGAGCCCGCCGCCCGCCCAGCGCTCCGTCCCTCGGGCGGGCGGGAGGGACGCGACTCCCGGGGTAGCCCCCGCACTAGCCCCCCCCCGTCCCTATTGGCCACCGAGGGGGCGTGTCGGGGTGGGCGGTGGCGGCGGGGGGCGCTGCGCACAGCCGGGCCTGTCAGGGCGGTGGGGGGCTGCCAGGCCGGGACGGGCGAAGGGTGAACGGTGTGTTCTGGTCCTTGCGCCTCTCCGGCTGTGGTGTGAGGGGTGGAGGGAGAGGCGAGGAGGAGGGTGACAGGGCAGCTGTGTGGTTCCTTCGGGGTAGGAGGCTGGAGGGGTGGCATTGGGACCCGCGCAGCGCGGAGGCCGAGCTTGCCCTCCATCCTGGCTGCGGGGTCACGGCTCTGCAGGGAACTGGGTGCCCCTCTGGTGCTCATTCGTGCTCATCACATTACATGTATACCACATGTAGCATATATATTATTAAAGCACCTGTGTGGAGCGTCTTGCTGCAGCACCGTAACAGTGATAGAGATGCTTTCCAGTCTTATGCAGACTTTCTCATAAAGGTGTCAGGGAAGTGTGTGTTTCCAGGGAGTTGTGAAGGAGATGAGGCAGTGAGGAGGTGACTGGCTCTTGAAGCCAAGATGTGAAACTTTTGCTTGGGAGGAGGTGCAGGGGTAGGGTACAGAGAGCAGAAGCAGAGGAGCTTGCAGCTTTCAGGAGTTACTGAATTTATCCACACTCTCAATCTCATGCGTGGTGAGATGAGTTCTGCAACTTCTATTATCCCTGTGTTCCTGCATATCACATTTTTTTTTATTCCTTTCTTTCTTAGTATAGCTCTGATTTTAACACTTTAATGGTTGGACTAGGTGATCTTCAAGGTCTTTTCCAACCTAGGTGATTCTGTGATTTTCATCCAGCCCAAGGCACCTTTTCCAAAGTGTATGATATGTCAGCAATTTTCTGACAGTCCTCTTTCTCCAGAGTGCCTCTCTGGTGTTGTGGGTCCCTCTTTGATGTTAAGGAATTCATAGATGAGAAAGAGAGGTGGGAAGGTGAGAAGGTAGCTACTAGCTCCATTCCTGACACTTTCAGTGAGTGATTAATGGTGCTACTTAGGGACTGAAATAAGTTACACATTTCATATGTGGGTGTAGATGAATTGTAGGAAAGTTTTCCTCAGCTAGAGGAAAGTGTAGAATTTTTCCTGAAATTTTTTATGCATTGTCTGGTTGAAAGGCAAGGGGAGGGCATGTCTGTCAAATGAGTAAGTGAATAAATATACTTAGTTTTTTCCTGAGTAATTGTTTTTGCTTTAGGAAACTGCTTGACCTCACCGTGCTTACCTCTCCCATGTCAGATTTATATGATAATGCAAAATACATTTTATTTTTTTTTTTCTGCAGTTTACCCTGTACTTGCCAACCAGAGGGGCAGACATGCTGAGAGCCAAAGATGCTCTCCTGCGCCTGCGGCCCCACTGCTGCACATGCCTGGCACAACTTCCAGCCTGCCAGCTCGCGTGGCGTTCACTGCACAGGCAGCCACTGCACCCCGAGTGGGCTGCCCTTGCTGAAAAGCAGCTGAAAGGCAAGAACCCAAAGGATTTAATTTGGCACACCCCAGAGGGGATCGACATCAAGCCCTTATACTCCAAAAGGGACACGAAAGATCTCCCTGAGGAGCTGCCAGGGGTAAAACCTTTCACTCGAGGACCCTACCCAACCATGTACACATACAGGCCATGGACTATCCGCCAGTATGCTGGCTTCAGTACAGTGGAGGAGAGCAATAAGTTCTACAAGGACAACATTAAAGGTGAGACAGCTGGTTTGGGAAACAACGTTGCCTTGTAAAGCAATGGGGAGCATTCATATAGTGAATTACATGGCAAATGTAGCTATTCAACCTTGTGAGTTTTGGTTTCTGGTAAGATCTTCCCAGTGGCGCTGTATGTCTATTACTGGGAAACCGGATCATTTCTGAAACTGCCTGTGCTTTATTTTGCTGTTGAGATGGAAAAATTTATGTGTGAAATGTTATTTTTAATTATTCTGCCTTAACAGTTAGACATTGTTTGGCTGCATCCCAGGGTCCAACCAGCAGAGATCGCGGAGCACTTTACACTCATTTTGTGACTGTGAAAGAAGATTTTAGTGGAAAAAAATTATGAACTTTGTCACTTAACTAAATGTCTGATGTTAGCGCATTCTGACATTTTGGGCTTCCATCTCATATTTTAAATTTTAAATGAACTCATAAGTACATATGAATAGTGTTATTCACTGTGTATCAGTAAAGCCAGCTTCCTGAAAGTGTTGGTATTTTCCTTATTTGAGAGCAGTTTTCCCAGTAGTTCTGCAGAGTATTGTGCTTTGCAGCAATTTATTTAATTAATAGACAGAGCTTCATCATAATATACTCTTGAGTTTAGGCATTGTAAAACCACGACTAAAAAGTTGTTCTTGATAGACCGAAGCAATAGTTTTACACCAGTCATAGATCTTAGCAATTGTTTTAAGTTAATTATAATCTTACCAGTCAAAACAACAGACCACTGAATGTTGACTTCTGAGTAATAAATCTGTGACATTTTTCTTTCCCATTGTACACTCCCTCCTACTCAAACCATAACTGTTTAGGGTTGGGGGAGAGGTTTGGAGATTTTTACCTCTTGCGTTACTATGGTTAGCTAATACGAAGCAATATTAGCTGCTGCAGTATCCTTACAAGTATTTTTGATTCTTTCCATTTATAAGACTGTCAGGAAATTAAAAAATTACAAAGACAGGGTATTAGAGATTTGCAAACAAACATTTCAGTAGAAAGATTTTTCTGAATGTATAATACTCTTACTGCTGAATGTTGCTGCTGAAGCAGAAGTACTAACAGTTGGGTTAACTGTTACTCAAGAAGGTTTGCTGCCAGGGATTGTTCATCTTTAATCGAATTTTGACATTGTGATACTGTAGTTTTATCTTGTTCTGTTAATGGTTGTATTAGTATTGAATTATTTAACATAGATGCTGAATCTGACCTAGTAATTTGTAAAGCATTTATAATAATTCAATTAAAATCTCTGTAATTGGAGGAATGCTGAAAAAGAATAAATTGCCAGTTGTCTTAATTGCTGAAATCTTTGTTGCTTGAAACTAGACAGAAATTTAATTTTTTGTCATTGTGCTTCAGAGTAAACACCTAGCTTTTTAGGCCAGAGACAATAAATAGCTGGTATCTGACAAGGGCTCTCTGCTGGTTTTGGGAAGTGGATTTGCAAACGCAGTGGAGAACAGCAGTGCTGGTCAGGGAGTGAATGCCTGGGGGTAGCAGAGTTTCAGCTACTGCTTTCAGGTTGCAGCAACAAGTCTGCCTAGAGCTCTAACTGTCCCATTCCTTGCTTCATGTGAATAATTTTCTTCTACTGCAGATTTAGTAATGACTCACTTTCCTTTACAAATAAACAAGGTATGTCGCTAGAACCAGGGTAACAAACTGTGTGTGTGTTTATTTTGCAATAAGAAGGTAGTGTGACATAGTTTATCACAGTTTTCTTTCCATCTAAGCTAAGTAGAATTTCTGTATACAAGCCCTGATACTGTCTGTCTATGCACATTTATAACTTGAGGCTAAACTGTTACTCAGTAATTTGTTAAGCACAATAAGCTGATTGTGTGGCTGAGCTAAAAGAACTACAGTATTTTTTCTTCTCAGTTAAAAGCTTTTTCATTTAAATTTTAAGACTGGAAGACCTTGGACAAGCTTAGGGAGGGGACAGTGTTAACATCAAAAATTAGTGTATTGTCCAAGCCCGGATCATGTGAAATAACGTTAAAAAATTTAGATCCAGTTTTAATGCAAGTCTGTTCAGCACCTCTGAATCTCTCTCTTTGTTGGTTTTTTTTTCGTTTTTTTTTATTTTTTGTTTAGCTGGCCAGCAGGGATTATCTGTTGCTTTCGATTTAGCCACCCACCGTGGTTACGATTCAGACAATCCACGAGTTCGAGGAGACGTTGGGATGGCTGGAGTTGCCATTGATACAGTGGAAGACACCAAAATCCTTTTTGATGGAATTCCTCTAGAGAAAATGTCCGTTTCTATGACAATGAACGGGGCAGTCATTCCCGTGTTGGCTACGTTCATTGTAACTGGAGAAGAACAGGGAGTGCCTCAGGCGAAGCTGACAGGGACAATCCAAAATGACATCTTGAAGGAGTTCATGGTCCGAAATACATATATTTTCCCCCCCGAACCATCGATGCGGATTATTGCTGACATCTTCCAGTACACCTCAAAGGTATTCATTGTTTGAGTGTATTTACTTCTGTTATCACATCTAGTTAATTATTGATGAGGCGCTTTGGAGAACAAAGCAGAAGACGGGAAGACCTGTCATAATGAAGAATGATGTGGTTGCGGAAAAAGCTGGGAGGAGAAGTTAAGATCCCAAATCACTTACAGTATATATTTTAAGATTTTTAAGTCTGTCCAAATCAAAATCAGATTAAGATGAGCCTAAACCTGAAAGGATAGCAGGAGGCTTGGAGACGAGGAACAAATAGGCTGTTCTTTGCGTAGAAAGTAAGAAGCCCTATGGTTAAGAAGCATTATACAGCTGTAAGCATGAACAAAGAGGTAAGAAATCTTGAAGGAATTCTACTGCAAAATTAAACATGAGAAAGAGGTAATGAAAGGAGCGAAGTCCTGAACTGATGACTGGAAGTTCAGTACTACCAGTTGTTTTCTTAGTTGCATTTTCATTAGAGAGATACCTGGTACACAGCCTGTAATTGAGAAGGATACTTACCATGGTGGGTGATAGTTTAAGAACAATGAATAGTGCAAAAAGGTAAAATTATGTGAAGTAAAAATCTTCTAAAACAACTTATTAGAGGCGGGTTGTATTCACAGTCTACAAAGAATTGGTTATTTACGAATGTTGATAGAACAATTATCTGACACCCCCCCTTCTGCTGTTGTACCCTGTTATCTTTTATTTTTGTAGTATATGCCAAAATTTAATTCCATTTCAATCAGCGGGTACCATATGCAAGAGGCAGGAGCTGACACCATTCTGGAATTAGCTTATACTATAGCAGATGGCTTGGAGTACTGCAGAACTGGACTTAAAGCTGGCCTTACTATCGATGAATTTGCACCAAGGTAAGCTAAAGAAATTTGCAAGTATAAAACTCACTTTTCTTAAAACCTCTACTTTAATATCAAATTCAGTATTTTTACAGATATAAGCAATAGTGGCAATGCTCACATTGCACATAGGTTTTGTTTGGGGTTTTTTTTACACATTTTCAGCAGTAGGAAAATATATCTGGTCCAACAGACACTTGGACTAGATCTACACTAATAAACTGAATAAAGTTCATTCACAAGCCCAAGCTTTGTTAAGGTCTGTTGTGACAGTTGGTCTCAGAAAGATGATCTCTAAAGCTCTTACATCTAATGCAGTTGTAGCATTAGGACTGCACAATGCATCAAGAGCTCTTGCAGTTCTTTTATGCTGTAGTGTTACTGAATTTTTTTCATTATTATTATTTCAAAATATTTGGGAAAAATGCTTAACAAGGGGAAGTTGAGGTCGTTCAATTTACAGTTGCAGATTTCCTAAAAATAAAATTCAGTTTTAAGCCGAACAGTGTATTTTTGTATAGTTACTGCCAAACTAAGCAGGATCACAGTTTCAGTAGTCTAGCTGATTTACAGATTCCCTAACTGTATGTTGAGTCTGAAAAACAAAAGGTGTGGTTCACGTAGCCTGTTGCACATTCAAACTGTAGGTGTCAGGTGAATTAACCTGTTTCAAGATCTGTGACAAAATCAATGTGGATCATGTAGAAAAAGTTATGGCCTTATTTTCAGACTTTCTGGTGATGGAGAATCTGTACAAGCCTTTGGCAAATTGTTTCAGTAGCTAATTCACTGTTTAAAAAGTGCATCTTTAGTATATGAGTTTTACTGGCTTTAACTATCATGATTATGTTTATAAATCATAGAAGCTGTAAGTAGGAAAAAAGTAAATCAATCGGTGTGTTCTCTGTTAATGCTATTCAATATTGAACTGATGTGTGTTTTGGAATTTTGATTAAAATCATCAGGAAAAGGAAGAAAACATGCTCATAATATGTAACGTCTTCTCATTGTAAGTAGTTCGTGAGCATAACTACACTAGTAGATTGTGTCCAGGAGCATTCCCTGGCACTAGTGTGTCACTCTCTGTGACACTGCTTGACCTGGGGCTCCCCTAAAACAGTCCCTGGGGACAGTGTAGCAGTTCCAGGGACCACTGTCATTGACAGTTTGCCTGCAGTCACCTTGTTTGGAGGCTAAGTCAGTTTATTGGCATAAATGTGTATCATCCTGTAGCAACTGACATCAGTGTCCAGGAACGTTCCCATCATTTTATGTCTGGGTTACATCTGTAATAGTAAATTAATCAGAGACCTTGCTGTAGGACGTCTCCTTTACTGAAACAGATGTTAGAGTGATCTAATGTTTTATCCTGCTCATGTGCTCTTATTACAGGCTCTCCTTCTTCTGGGGAATTGGGATGAACTTCTATATGGAAATAGCAAAGCTGAGAGCTGGGAGGCGGCTGTGGGCTCACCTGATAGAGAAAATGTTTAAGCCCAAGGATCCCAAATCTCTTCTGCTGAGAGCTCATTGTCAGACTTCGGGCTGGTCACTCACTGAGCAGGTTAGAAATTGGACTCTCAGCAACTTCCTCATTTAATTATGTTCTCATGGTGTACATCTTAAAGGGGGCTGCTGGTTTTACTCATAAAGATGAAGCTTTCTGAAGGAGACAACCTGTCTTACTCTCAGTCTGACAGATGCACACTCTAGCATTGGGAACATCTTTTTGCTTACGTAACACAAAAAGTCTTGTTGAGTGCCAGCAGCATTGCTTCCCCAAATGCTGGTTTATGAAATACCTCAGTATTCTGGACTGCCCCGTAGCACTCAGGTAAAAGGACAGAAGCTAAAAGACTTAAGAGTGTATTAACAAAAGGATTCCAGTATGGTGATAGGCTGAGTCTCAGTGCCTAACTCTTCATTGTCTGCCTTCATTTTCATTCTGGAGTCATTGTCTTAGGCATGTGTGTTCCCAGTCTTATGAATACTGAATTGAGAGTAGGATCCAAACCTGCTAAGTAGAGAGAGAATTGCAGAGAGGTGCTTATATTAATTCAAGACTCAGAGGATGAAGCTCACTCTTGGATTTGTCCTGTAAGTTATCCTTTAAAAATGCAGCTGAATGAGGAAGTAGAGGCACCTTTTTCTCAGGATCGCTGGCTTGAAAATTCATTTAAGAAGCCAAGGAATTAATTCATGCACCTGACTCTCCCTGCTGAAGAGTGAAGTAATGGTTACAGCTCGTCTGCTCTTTTAAAACAGGGTGCACTATCTGCTCTTCCTGCTGAGTTACATCACAATAAGAAAATAAATCATTGGACTGTATATACTTTCCCAAGTGAGGTCAGAGCAGATTTCCAGCTCTTACTCCAAGGCCCTTCTCAATCAGAGTCATGCAAGATGAGTTATTTTTAGGTTGTGATTGCAACCATTGGTATTTGACTTTTGTGCCTTGGTTTTGTTCTTTTCTTCCAAGCAAATGTAATATTTACTTACATTACAGGAACACAGTAAAACTAAAACAAGGGAATCTTCTGAACAGTGGCCTTTGCAAGTCCTCTAATTAGAAGTATTGTGTGACTGCAAAAAGATTAATACTACCAAAAATACATTCAACTATGTTCCAGTGTCCACTGTAAATATATTTCTGTCCGGATCGTAATCGTTTTTTCAAAACATTGTTATCTTAACACAGCTCCTCGGTGCCCAGTGTTTACTCCTTATACGTTTCAAAGGGCAAGTATATTTTCCTTTGGCCTGCCTTTAGATAGGTATCCACTCATAAATTAGGTTTAACATTCTTGCTCATCCAAATCACATTTTTCTGTAATTGTTTAAAGGAATTTAAAGGAATACCAGAACCAGAAATAGTCTCCAGTGTAGGTAGAATTACCATGTGCTTGTAAAATAATCATATTAATTCAGTTTCTTTATGGAAAATAATATAATTCACAAATCTCATGATTCCTTTTTGCCTTCTTCAAGGTCCTGTTACATTGGTAGTTCTTAATTATTTTGGATAAATTTCATGTCAACTAAGCATGTCAAGAATTAGGTATGCAATCTGAGCTACTGTTAAATTCCCTCAGTAATCACATGAAATAAGACAGGCAGCTGTAGTGTGTGGTTCATCACTTAGTCTCAGAACGTAAGTCACCCCCTGGAGATCACAATAACTCCTCTTTGACTGTAAAGACACGTATATACAACTCAACTGCTAGATGTCTGAAAAGAGCAGATAAAAAATTCTGACCTAAAGGCTGAGATTATATTCTCTAGTACTGAGTATACCTTGTATTCCAGATTATCCCTTTGTTTTGGTTAATATCCCAGTTCTCCCATAGATATCTTTCAATTTTATAGCACCAGCTAATTTCAACTGTAATTCTTACCTTTATGTAATGCTGTCATTAATGAAAATATTAAGCACATTTAGTTCCAGAACAGATCTTGGTTAGTAACCTGTCTGACAGATTTGCTATTGACAGCTCTGAGAATTCTGCAATCTGAGGATTGGGGACATCAGGACTGCCTGTTCCATCCTTTCCAACTTGGATTTGTTAAGTTCTTTGACACACCACTACTTATAAATTAGGCTTTGCTTTGTTGTCTTGACTAGTTTACTCATACACTGATAATTTTGGCTTGCTTTATGGATTAATCTCTTTGTCTGAGATACTGGTAGGTGTTACATCAGTTTGATTAGATGCTTGTTATTGACTGGGAGGTTTTTTCAGCTTTAGTTATGATCACAGTGTTTCAGTGGGGAGTCTTGAATTCATTTCATTGCAGTAGTATATGTGTGACTAATCTATTTCAGCCCACGGTAGGATCATTGAGCTTCAGAGCTTTTCTTTTTCATCCAGGATCCCTTTAACAATGTTATCCGTACCACAATCGAAGCAATGGCTGCAGTGTTTGGAGGTACACAGTCTCTGCATACAAATTCATTTGATGAAGCCTTGGGTTTGCCTACAGTGAAGAGTGCTCGCATTGCTCGGAACACACAGATCATCATTCAAGAGGAGTCAGGTATTCCCAAAGTGGCAGACCCCTGGGGAGGATCTTACCTCATGGAGTGCCTCACCAACGATGTCTATGAAGCTGCTTTAAAGGTCAGTTTATGTAGCCTTTTATGTTTTGTGGGAGAATTTTAGGTATGAGAAGTGTCCTTTAAGGCACTACGTGATAAGTTGGTAACTTCTAAAGAAGGAAATATTTTACACTTATGCTTCAGTGATTTCTTTGTAAATGAACTTTACAAAAATACAGTGTATATTTAGAGAAAGAGAGGCTTCGGCCTTCTAGTAGACTACGTTCAAAAGGGAAATATCCCTGTGTGGAACAAATAATGAAGCACTGCAAAGTCCCCTGCATGCTGAAGGCTCTCAGTTTGCTGGGATCTCTGGTTTACGTGTAAGAAAAAAAAAAAAAAAAAGAGTTCAGCAGAAGAAAGAGTCAAACCAACCTACTTAATTACATGATTAGTCATGCCTATGGTGATCTCCTGAGACTTTAAAACTAGGGGGTTATTGACAGCAAAGTTTTATAGCCAAGATGTCTGCCCATGAGTATTATGCAGAATTTAGGAGAAATTTTTCTGTTGGATCAAAATACTTTTTAAAATAATGTTTTTAGCTGTCAGTCATTACTTGCACGTGAAAAATACTGTGCAGCCGTAGTCTGAATGGTGACAATCCTGCATAAAGATACATGCCTACATGTCTAGGCCTACAGCTACACCCAGTGATTCTCTTTTGAGCAAATTGTTGCTCTTATGCAAAGTCCCAAATAAATAAGCTAATACAGGCTTAAACAGTGTCTAACATTTTTTTTACGTCCTTGACAACTAGGACCCTTCTAGACAGTGCCAGGCATGGTCTGATGGCCATTTTCACTAGGCAGTTTGAGTGCAGTCACCCTGTTTGGGAGCTGAACAGGCTTCTGCTGTGCGAGAGCTGAACCATGCCATGCCACTTGTCTTCAGGATCAGAGAACTGACCCCAGCTTTTATCAATTTATTTGTCTTTGTATACATAGAACCATAAGAGCTGGTTGGCAGGCAGAAGCCAGTGCAGAGTCAAGGGCTCAAATTTTAAGCCTTTTCATCCGTGGGCATTACTGGTTGAACAATATGCTGTGCACTGTTACTGAATTCATGGAATTTTGGTAATAAAAATGCTCTTTTGTTTGAGATGTCTCTTAATTTATACCAAAACCTGTAGTCGGAGACATGGAGATAGGAAACACACTTTTAAGAGCACAGGACTGTATATATAGATACAATAGAAATTTGGATGGCAGTACAAGTGCAAAGCTCATTTTCTGAACTTTACTAATTTTTTTTTAATCCTTTTCATTTCTCAGCTTGTTGAGGAGATAGAAGAAATGGGTGGAATGGCCAAAGCTGTTGCTGAGGGGATTCCCAAACTTCGTATTGAAGAGTGTGCAGCCCGAAGACAAGCCAGGATTGACTCTGGTAGGGAGCAGGGAGATGAAAAAGGGAAAATTGCCAATAGAATACCTTTTTATAAAGGTTTTTTACACACATTTTCATTGCGTGTTTTCTTCTTCATTTAGGAGTAGCAGATTGTGAATGATAAAATGGTAATATTTTAGTTTTATGTCAGTGAAAGCGCCTGGAAAGAGATAGCAGGATATATGAAACACAATACCAGTATGAAAACAGTCTTGCTTGATATATTTAAGACTAGATTAGACAAAACACTAGAAAGACTTATTTTAAAGGAGTATTTTGAGTCTTCAACAGTTGATCGCTCGATTTCTGATAGTGTCTTTAAAACTGTGACTCCTGAATTTAAAAGCATGACTGCCAGCAGATGGCAACATTGAATGATCTGGCCAAATTCCCGGTTTTGCTTGAGAGCTGCCCATTTTTACTGAAGACCAGAAAAAATGCACATTAGAGAATGATACAGCTCTTTGTGAGATATATATATATGCATATGTACGCATAAAGTAAGTATATGTGGAGATGTGTATATATGTGTGCTTATAGCTCTATTCTGCATTTTGTAGTCTGCATTCTAGTAGCAGTCCAGTAACAGAAACTTGGGATAACTCAAACATAAAAGAAATGTTCTGAACTTTTTTGTTTGGAGGATAAATTTGAAGCAAGTCTTTAACTGAGACCAGTAAAGAATAATCAATAAAGTTCAGTGTTTTCTCTGTCAAGGAAAATTACTTCATGTTGCTATGAAGAGTGTAGTAGTGTTAACAGGCACTACAAATAAGAATGGTCTTAAAAGTCCATACTCACAGAAAGCTAAAGTACAGTTTTTCAACATGTAAATTAATTTTTATTCACATGGAGTAGTTTTTGGTAGGAACTTCACTTTCTTATTTATCTGGCAAATCAGAAAAGTAAATGTAGAGCAATGCAGGAGACCAGCACTTCTGCTTAATTCTGTAAGATTCAGTTATGTAAACTTAGAAAAATAGCTAATGTATATTAGGGAATCATTACTAAATCAGTTTGTAAGATAGATATTGTTCTATTTCAAATCTTTTTTATGTCCCACTATTCACTGAGTTGAATGTTCATGCATGTAATCATCTCCCATCATAAAATATGGAAAATACAGGCTTAAGTCCTTCCTATAAGAATAAATTTTAAATATTTGAAATGTATATAGTTACAAAGAAAGTGCTGCATTATATTGCTCAACGTTTTCTTGTCCTGGTAATATTGTGTCTTTTCACAGTAGTTGCAAATGTATTCTGAGTTTCTGGTGTTTCCACTGGAAATAGGGTCTGAAGTAATTGTTGGAGTAAACAAGCATCAGCTAGAAAAAGAGGAGACAGTTGAAGTTCTGGCTATTGATAATACTTCAGTCCGTAGCAAGCAGATCGAGAAGATCAATAAGGTGGGAACTACCTTCTTAAAAATGAAAGTTCTTGTAATTGCAGATAAGGACTGTAATGCTAAGGAAAGGTGACCTTCCAGAAACTTGACCCTCCAATTTCTGAGAATCTGTTGTAATTTTTAGCAGAGAAGTTGGATTTCTGTTCAACCTCAGTGGAGGGTGGTGAAAAACCCCAAGAAACACAGTATTAGAATCCAAAAGTGTTTTTGTCACATTCATTTGGTTTTAATCCTTGTATGTCAGAAAGTCTCATGAATATGTCTAATCCTTCAAAACTGAGAACTTTACATTTTCTGAAAATGAGATAGAAAACAGTTATGCAATGTTTTGCTCTAGAAGTATGTAACATTACTTAATCACTCAGACTATTTGGTGGAGCTTGTCCCCTGTTAAGGGCCAGGGTTATGGAACCAGCAACTGACATCCACTTTTGTAATTAGAATTGTAGATAAAATGATTTTAGAGTTCTTTAATGGACCTGTACACTTGTTTTAAGGTCTGAAACAGCTTTTTACTTCTACTCCTTTTGAAATATATAGCATATATTGACAGTTGACAATTCCACGCCTCCAGAATTAATATTTGAAATCAGAATGTCTTACACACTCGACTTCCCAGTTCACCTTGTAGTTTATTTTAACTTAGTATTTTTCTCGTCCATGTTAGGTGAAGGCTAGTAGAGATGAAGCAGCAGCCCAGCAATGTCTCACTGCTCTAACACAGTGTGCTGCTACTGGGGAAGGCAACTTACTTGCGCTTGCAGTGGAAGCAGCACGTTCAAGGTATGGGTGTGGGAGTGAATATCCAACTGCTCTCTGAAAATCAGTGGTTCATGTTCATCTTTTCACTGTTATTGGGTATGGTGTCAGTGAGGTTGGTGTCTTGAGGTGTTTTGGGGGTTTTTTTCCAAGGTGGAAGTAAAAGATGGCTGCAGTTTGTCATTGTAAGATAGACTATTATGTTGTAAAGTCTACACTTTAATTTCTCACAGAGAATATGGATGCAAAAAATCTCATATGAAACGATGTTGTTCATACACACTGTGTTGTTTACAACTCAGACTCTTACCAGTTTCAGACCGTAACTAGTTTCTCTGTCACTGTGCTATTTCATAGGTCAGGGAGCTTAAGAAGTGGCTGAGATGTGAAAATGGATATTCACAGTCTTATCATGGTCTGTTGCTTCATCCTTCCTTGCACCACACATTGGTGTGAAAACATTTTTTGACTGAAAGATAAGTCAGTTTACTTAGCCAGGCAAAGATGTAAAAGATTCTCTTGAGTGGAGCAATGAGGCATCCTTTAGAATCCAGTGGAACATTTACTTTTTTCACCTAAGGTGCTTTTAAGACTGTTTTAATTCCTGCTTCAAAGTAAGCATCGGTCTCTAGAATAGATCAGACCTGTCTGTTACTTAATTAGCTGAATGCCCCAGAAATGAGCAAACCAAATTCACTCCTTACTGGAGGAGCACGGTTCTGTTTTTACTATGATGTCTCAAATTCCTTCATTCCCTTTCCTTGAACACTGAACAGACATATTTTGAATATAATTTCTCCACAGAAAGCTTGTCACAGTACTGCCAGCAGCATGTCTACACCTGTCTTTGAACTGCAAAGGTCACAGGAGGGTGGTGGTAGATTTACCAGGGATTCATCTCTTCTGTATCAAAGCTGACCAGACAACTGCTAGTTTCTCTCCTTGGTGACCTTGGTTTTGATACTTGTAAAAGCACTAACGGACTACATCTAGGGGTGTTGATTGACAGCCAGCTGAACATGAGCCAACAGTGTGCCCAGGAGGCCAAGGTGACCAATGGCATCCTGGCTTGTGTCAGCACTGGCGTGGCCAGCAGGAACAGGGAAGGGATCTGACCCCTGTACTCAGCACTGGTGAGGCCGCCCCTCGATTCCTGTGTTCAGTTTTGGGCCCCTCACCCCAAAAAGGCCATTGAATGACTCGAGCGTGTCCAGAGAAGGGCAACGGAGCTGGGGCAGGGTCTGGAGCACAGGTCTGCTGGGGAGCGGCTGGGGGAACTGGGGGGGTTCAGTCTGGAGAAGAGGAGGCTGAGGGGAGACCTCCTGGCCCTCTGCAACTCCCTGCCAGGAGGGTGCAGAGATCTGGGGATGAGTCTCTTGAACCAAGCAACAAGCAATAGGACAAGAGTTAATGGCTTCAATTTGTGCCAGGGAAGGTTTAGACTGGCTATTAGGAAGCATTTCTTTCCAGAAGGGGTTGTTGGGCGTTGGAATGGGCTGCCCAGGGCAGGGGTGGAGTCCCCATCCCTGGAGGGGTTTAAGAGTAGAGTCGACATAGTGCTGAGGGATCTGTTGTATTTAGGAACTGTCAGTGTTAGGTAAATGGTTGGACTGGATAATCTTCAAGATCTTTTCCAACCTAGATGATCCTGTGATTCCTAACAGGCACATTATGGTCATTGACTTTCTTCAGCCTCATATTTGTGCTGCATAGGCTCAACAGCTGGTTGTGAAACCACTGGGAGAGAGTCACAGCACAAATTGCTGAAGGAGGTGGATTCTGTGCCTGGTAGGACACTGAATTGAACAATATCCTCTCTGGCCATCACAGTTGTGGTTGTCTGTCATCCCACTGACCTTGCTGAACTGCCCAAAAGCTTAGCCAAGAGCCAAGCTCGTCTTGTCTGGAAATCATCTGCTTTGGAGGACCACAGGGAATCTGATCAGTGAACGCTCTGATGTAGCACAGTTGGTCAGCAGTAGTTCTGGCAGCACAGAAATTCATAAGTTGCAGACTACAGTTTACATACAAACCTTTGCCACCAGGCATTTTGTAAGGGCTGTAGACTGATAAAACAGGAAACTATCTTAATAAAACAGGATAGCTATCTTTTGGTCTGCACTTCATAATTTTAAATTTACTTAAAACTACAGATTAGGTTGTAAATTACCTGTTAATAGGTAAACAAAGGGTGCTATGCAAACATAGCTGGAGACCAGCCCTCCCCAGAAAGGGATCTGGGAGTGCTGGTCACAGCAGGGTCAATAGGAGCCAGCAGTGTGCCCCAGCAGCCAAGAGGACAAACTGCATCCTGGGGCGCATCCAACGCGGCATAACCAGCCGGGCACAAGAGGTGATTATCTTCCTGTACACAGCCTTGGTGCCGCCTCACCTCGAGTACTGTGTGCAGTCCTGGGCCCCACAATTTAAGAGGGATGCAGAGGTCCTTGAATGCACCCAGAGGAGAGCAACAAAGCTGGTGAAAGGGCTGGAAGGAATGTCCTGTGAGGAGCGGCTGAGGACTTTGGGTTTGTCTAGCTTGAACAAAAGGAGGCTGAGGGACAACCTCATTGCTCTCTGCAGCTTCTTGAGGGTGCTGAGCAATGCTACCTGGGATCCAGTGATGGGATGTGTGGGAATGGTTTAGAGTTGTACCAGGGGAGGTTCAGACTAGACATGAGGAAGCGTTTCTTTACCAAGAGGGTGCTCAAACACTGCAACAGGCTTCCTAGAGAGGTGGTCGATGCCCCAAGCCTGTCAGTGCTTAAGAGGCATTTGGACAATGCCCTTAACAACATGCTTCAACTTTTGGTTGGCCCTGAAGTGGTCAGGCAGTTGGACTAGGTGATTGTTGTATGACCCTTCCAACTGAAAATATTCTGTTCTAAAAAAATGCAGTTCTGCACAAAGCAGATGTTCATGACAGTTGTATGAGCCGACATAGGCAGGATGCAGGAGCAACCACAAAACCACAGATGAAATGCAAAGAGTAAATTTATTCTCATTACCTCGCAACCCGTGGGATTTCTGCAGCAACACCCAGGCAGAGGCACACAAGTGGGGACACAGGCACCGCAGAGCTTGGCCCTTGCTAGTCAGGAAAAGAAGAAAGAAAGTATCTTGGGCCTGCTGCTCTTGCCTGTATATATTTGGGATTTTTGCAGGCATATTTTTCTACTGTGCTTTGATCTTTCCCACAGCAGGGCAGGAATCTCAAGGATGTTTGATAAGGTCTGAGACTCTCACAGGCCTGTGTTACCTAAGTGCAGATTTTCTACCTGTCAAGCACACAAAGCTAAACAATTAGTGTGATATATGTGGGTTTTGGCACCCCAGCTTCAAGTCACTGGAATGAGTTTACAATCCTCCTTGCCAATCTTCTGTTGTATTCCCACAACAGTCATATGAAGGAAACACAAATTTATACAATAAAGGCAAAATGACTTCTGTCAATTTTGCATAATTGTCTAGTAGATTTTTATCAGCATGCATTGAAAAAACTGTAAATGAATTATAGGAATTGTTACTTACGCTACTTAAGTTTTATAGTAGTGAGATGAAGACAGTTGTCTCCAGAACAAAATCTTGCTGTAACAATAAACAGAAATGGAAGGGGTTTTATGCATCCAAATTGTAAAGAACTTGTCCAATGTTGTGGCTAGCTGATTAGAGAAAAATACAAGGGTCATTAAAAGTATGCTTTTCCTTCCCTGTTAAGAAAGAAGCTGTATTCCTGGCTCCAGACAGAGTTATTCCACTGTTGATACATATATGTCAGAGATTTTAAAAAAATATATTTAGTGGTAAATAGTAGGAAAGCATTCATGAATAGTTTAAAATCAAAATTCTTCTTATTACTTGGGAATTTTAGATTTAAAGGGTTGCAGAGAATTGGGGCAGAATTTTCAAAATACAGGAATTTCAGAAGCAGTATTTACAGAAGAAAGAAATGTATTTCATTTTTTATGCAGTCCACAAAAAAACTTTGTCCCAGCCACGAGATTATACTTCAGTAAAATTGATAGTCCAGACCATTTATTTGTCACTTGTTACCTGAAACTTTCATTCACACTTCTGCATAGTAAGGACAGAAAAACACACCACAACTCTATCTACACGTGATGTGCTTTAATAAAGAAGTTAGACTCAGATGCTGCTTCTGCAGAAGAGAAAGATTTATCTAAGCTTAGAGTTTTCTCTAGAAGAAAGGACACGTGTTATGCCCCTGTAAGCCTTCACCAAACTGCCAGTGTTTACACAGGAGTAACTTGTCAGTGTTTATGCATGGCATGTATCTATATCAGGCTGCAATCTGTGATGTCTAGCACTCTGAGAGGGAGTTAGTGTTTACAGATACTATTTTTAAGTCTGCTGAAACCTTGCTTTTTAACCTTGGGGAATTCACTTAATCTAGCACTTACACAGTTTTGTTAGTACAATTTTTTGTTAGTAATATCAAAGAGCAGTAATATTAATAAGATTATTTACATGTCCTGAAAAACAAAACCTGATGATATCAGTGAGTAAGATCTGAAAACTCTTGTAACTCAGGTGAGTGCTTGCTAAGCTTTCCGAGATCCTACAGGTACTGTAAAAATTAAGCGTATTGCAGAATCACCTAGGTTGGAAAGGACCTTGAAGATGATCCAGTCCAACCCTTAACCTCACACTGACCGTTCCCAACTCCACCAGATCCCTCAGCACTGGGTCAGCCCGACTCTTCAACCCCTCCAGGGATGGGGACTCCACCCCTGCCCTGGGCAGCCCATTCCAACGCCCAACAACCCCTTCTGGAAAGAAATGCTTCCTGACATCCAGTCTAACCCTGCCCTGGCGCAACTTGAGGCCATTCCCTCTTGTCCTATCACGTGTTCCTTGGTTCAAGAGACTCATCCCCAGCTCTCTGCACTCTCCTGTCAGGGAGCTGTAGAGGGCCATGAGGTCTCCCCTCAGCCTCCTCTTCTCCAGACTAAACCCCCCCAGTTCCCTCAGCCGCTCCCCAGCAGACCTGTGCTCCAGACCCTGCCCCAGCTCCGTTGCCCTTCTCTGGACACGCTCGAGTCATTCAATGGCCTTTTTGGGGTGAGGGGCCCAAAACTGAACACAGGAATCGAGGGGCGGCCTCCCCAGTGCTGAGTACAGGGGTCAGATCCCTTCCCTGTCCCTGCTGGCCACGCCAGTGCTGACACAAGCCAGGATGCCATTGGCCTTCTTGGCCCCCTGGGCACACTGCTGGCTCCTGTTCAGCCGGCTGTCAATCACCCCCCCAGGTCCCTCTCTGACTGGCATAGTTATGTCAGTGGGTGCTGATGCAATCATGGAAAGATTGGTCTGTAACTAATGCTTTTTAAATCATTATTAATAAATTCAAAGAGAATATTAGATTGTCACATTCACATATAGCCATACAGATACTATAAATTTGATATTACTTTGCATTACCTGCTTTTCTAGACTATGATCCTCATGATTCTAGCTTATGAGTCCTTAGTGCGCTGAGTAGAAAAGTGGATAATAGCAGAGAACTTTAAATACGTAATCCCAGAAAGCCAGGCAGAGGGGACATGACAAAAAGCAGCCAAGACTGTGTCAATAACATGAGCTAAAAATGTGTGTTCCAGCATGATACTGCCTTCTAGACAAAGCAGGTCAACCGTGAAGAGTGATACCTAGAGATAAAGAGACCAGCTTCAGGCATATACATTATACAGATCTCGGCTGTGTGTTCAGGATGGGATTTCTCCCATTTTACATTAACGTAGTTACAGTTCATAACTATGATTAAGTTTGCTGAGTATAAAAAACATAAGATGGAAAAATAACTGGGGGGGTCACAGGAAGTAAAATACCTTTCTGAAATTACTGCAGAATTCTGTTAATGCAGAAGAAATCCATCTTCTGTTACGTTGGATGCGTGGCAGATTGCATATGGTAGGAATCAGATAACAGCTACTGAAACTGCAAACAGCAGAAGGAAAACTGAGTGCAGTCATTTGTCCATCCCCTTCTAAAAGCACACAGACAAGAAGTTACATCTTGTCCAGACATCCTTTGAGCATTTTATATAAAAGTTCTAAGGATGCTTAACCTAATTTTGCCTCAGAGTAGCTTAAAGTTAAATGTAGTGTGACTGGAGAAAATGGGAATTCCAGGGGTTTAAAATGTGCTTAGTAGTAGTGTCCTGATCCAGTGTTGGAGGAGGTTTCGATACGATCCCAAGAGCGAGATTAAGACACAAACGAGGTCAAATGCCGTGTACCCAAATCAGGTTTTTATTATTAAAAAAGTGAAGAGGGGTAGCAATAGGATAGAATGGAAGGAAAAGGAAGAAATAAAGCAAGGATGCGGGATAGGACTGCAAGAATAGTCACCACCATGGATCCAGCGGCGTCCCGTTGGTCCTCAGTCTTCAGTTCTTCGGTGGTGGGTACACACGGATCTGGCTTTGATGGAGGATGCACCAGATCTGGCTTCGATAGTAGATGCACACGGGTCTGACTTCGATGGTAGATGCACAAAGAGCAAGATTTTCTATTGTCTTTTTAAGTTCATCATACCTGCTGGTCAGCGTTATCTGCTCACCTTAGGTTTTTTTTTCTCTGGCCCAGCAGGTTTTGTTGCATCCATCTGTCAAGGACAGGAACATTTGCCTCTTACAATTTCATTAGCAATGCATGCATGGGGTCTGGCCTACACAATAGAGCCACAAACGGATGGGGCCAGCTCAGTCCATGTCTGCCCCTTTGAGGCTTTGAGACTTATGTAGAGTCCAGACAATGCAACCTCAAGGAATTGGGGGTTGTACATCCTTCAATACACTCCTGCTTCTCTGGGCAGCATCCCCCAGAGCAGCTCACAGGCCGCAGCAGCTTCTCTTGGAGGTTTGCACAGACACAGGCAAGCTTTGAGACAGTCGTAGGACATTTCTGTCTATCACATGTAGCTGAGTGGATGGGGTTTGGTCTCCGTATTTGTAACCATGCTTTTAAAGTATTTTATAAGAGGAGTATTTTTCTTTCTTTCCTTTGACAAAGTTTGCAGCAAGTCGCATTCGTTTCTAAGTATACACAAATTCTCTAGTCTTTTCCTATTCAAGTATAAGCTAAAATATCTTCATTAAAATACCTTTGATGAAAGATTTCATCAAGACCTCAGTAGCATGCCTTCAAAATCATTGTGCATACTGACTCCCAGTTAATTTCATACCAAAAGTAAGAAGTTTGCAGTGATGGAGCTACCAGCTCAACTGCTCTTGTCTTTTTTGGTCCAGTCTGCATTGTAGATTTTACGCAGAAAGGTGGAATCCATCAAGCATGAGATTTTTAAATGCTTTGGGACAGAGGCTGTTATTTCTGATGTTTGTACAAGAAAACAGCACAGCCTGCTTGGCTTCTAGCACTTGTGCTGCAGCAGCAACATGTCTATTATTTTGAACATGCACAGTGTCTCCAGTAGCAAACAAAGCTTATAACTTTCATGTAGCTGGATTTCCCAGATTATTCTGCATTTCAGTGGATGAAGGACCTATGTCAGGAGTAGAGAAGAAGAAGAAATACTAAAATACAAACATCAAGGGAAAGGCAAACAAATTCCAGTTAAGTTAGATTTCAGTCTTTTCTATATGGTCTTCCTTTTTTTTTCCTTTTGATTTTTAGTATGAATCCAAATGCATGATCTTCCAGTCTGAATGCTAAAAAAATTCCTAGTTGAGAAAATTTGATTTAATTTCCTGAAATATTATGCCATGCTGTGGTCCCTGTTGCCTTGTCACTTGTAAAATCACGTCTCACAAAAGCTAAACAGTATTTTCTTAAAGATACTCTTGCATGTTCTATTAGCGGATGACACTGAGGTGAGTCAGATGTTCAGTTGTAGCATGAGTGTAAATGGCTGTGTCCTGCAGCAAGGCAAATAGTTGGGCCACTGGCGGTGATTTCTGTATTCTGTTTTCGAATAAGCCTTCTGATAGCATTAATACTTTGTTTCTGTATCTATCTTAGGTGCACCGTTGGAGAAATAACAGATGCTATGAAGAAGGTGTTTGGGGAACATAAAGCCAGTGACCGAATGGTGAGCGGAGCTTATCGCCAGGAGTTTGGAGAGAGTGATGAAATTCTTCATGCCATCAACAGGTGAGAACAGCTTCCCAGGAAGCCGAACACAGTCTCATATTTAATCTATTAGATACACGTGTTACTCACTGTGCCCTAAAAAAGCATTCCCCAAATCTGAGTGACATCCCCAGAATAAAACAAAGACCTGTAGAGTCATTCTCATGCCTGTCAGCAACTAAGCAGAATGAGAAGAAATAAGTGCAAGAATAGTCAAAACTTAATTGAATTTGTATTTACTTGCAAACAAAATCCACTGAGGTGATGTTACGATTTGAGGATTTTGTTCAAACAGAGTAGGCAGCCGTAAGATTAAGAAGCTGAGAAACATTGCCTGAAGTCCCCATACATGGGATTGCTTCTTTTGAAGACTCTCTAATAGTGATCTCTACAGATATTTCCAGCAATTCATATTTGCAAAACCTGGGTTTTGTCTGCCCATAAGGTAACGCTGCAACTTCACTCTTACTGTTCCTAAAATTGCAAGCTTAAAATCTCTCTGGATTTCGACATACCACTTCCAGTCTATCGGTGTTACTCATATCACGAGGGAGAAAACATCAGAAGATGGTATTATGTGTGAAAACAGTGCCCATTTGTGCCTTTTGTCAGCTTCTGCTTTGCTGCTGTCCTCTTGGGTAAAGCCACTGAATTGCTCTAGTGGGTGGTGATGTAATATGAATTGATGTTCATAATTCCCTGCTGTGTTGGGGCTTACACATTAAATAGAGTTACAGGATCTCTTAAAAGGGAATTACTTGATGGGTTCACAATGGTCATGTTTAGCCTGACTTGGAAGTAGTTGCACTGAGGTCTGTCACTGTTGTTTTTTATTTCAAATATTTATTTTAAGTTTAAATATCTATAATTATGCAATTACAGAAAACAGCCGATTCCTTGAGAATCAAGATGACACTCCCTTTTTTACATGCCTGCCTTTACGTCCAGTTAATAAACATGGTAATGAAACTGGATTAACTACCTGTCACCTTTGCACAGGCCTTCAAAAGCGTGATCTCACTTTTCCTCTTAAACCAAGCCCTGGGCTGCTGTGACTCAGGTGGTCTGAGGCTGGAGTACCTAGAACTGTTCTTGTTGGGAGGGAGCCTGTGGGTGGAGAAATAGGAAATCGAGAATATGGAAACAGAAAACAACACAGAGAAAAGGATTTCAAGATATCACAAATCAATTCAGATACCTACTTCATTGATATTCTCAGCAGTCCTTAGGAATAGAGAAGGCAGGCCCAACTCATAGATTCTCAAGCAAAAGCTTTGTCAGTCTGCTTCTTCAGGCACTCTTGACATAATTCCTTTTTAAGCTGAGTTCTTTTTTTTCCCCTCTTAGATGATGCATATTCCTGTCCTGGCATCATCTCCTGAGGCTGTTCAAATCTGTGCTTATCATTAAGATAAGAGTCAGTCTTTTCCCCAGACTAAGCCACTGGATTCATACAATGATCATTCCAGCCAGGTCAGCATACGGTTTCAAAGTGCACCAAATCCATACAACTCCATCATTAATAGAATGCTCAGAACAGTACAATGTAAAAAAAATCCTTTTAGTAATATTCCTGAGAAGTGGTAGTCCCACTCAAAGAAAAATACTGGCAGTACATGGATGTTTTGCTGATTAAGGATGCCAGTTAAACTCAGACACAAGAGTGAAAAGAGTAGGTCTGTTTTACTGGGGATAACTAAATAATGTAACAGAGTAATACAGAAAACAGGCAGTAAGAAAAGACAGAATAGTGCACTTAAAGTAAACAAATAGGACTTGGAGCAAACAAATAGGAAAATACAGGGTAATGCATCAAATCATTATGGGATTATGAGAGAGAGAATAGTGATTAAGAAAGATACATCCCCACTTGCATACGTTTCCATCATCCAGACCCGCAGTCGCTGGGCAGCCCCGGTTACAGCGAGGATTTGGAGAGCCTGTCCCAGCAAGTGGGAAATCCTACACGATGCATCCACCCATAGCTGAGGCATCCAAAGTCGCTGTGAGCAGGTCCAGCCTTATATACCAAAAATGAGTAAGCCAGAATAGTTGGCACCTTTGTTTTGAGTGGAAACGTCTGGTTTCACTCTCACATTAGATTCCCCCAGAGCCTGGCCAGGGCTCAAGGAGGAAGCTAAGGGAGCTTCCCTGCTTATCTAATTTATTTATGAGCAAGGTCACAAATCTGGTCACAGGGCCAGACAGCTGGCTCCATAGCCTTGTTAACTTGCCCCCACACAAAGAAGGATAGAGTTATATTGAGGGTAGACATGTTTTATGATACCTAAGCTGCATCTTTCATTAATGAGCGTACATATTTCACTAATGACTACATACTAAGTCAGCAGCTTCGGCTCAGGGCCCGTTGTTCAGGCTTCAATACTTCAACACTTTAGCACTTTTTACATCAGCATAGGTGGTACAAAACCTACTAGCACAATGGTTAGCAGTCATAAATTATACAGGATTCATCTATAGGTCAACTCTGGCTTGAGCCTGTTGTCCCCAAACCTTAGCACCTCAATGGATGAGACGTAAGATGAAAGATTAATCTCTTGAGACTGTGGTTACATGGTCACTTTAATACAACAGAAATCTGAACTGCCACTGGCCAGAAAAAGGGAGGCACTGGAATGAGTGCACAGAATGGGGGATCCGGTGGTAATCCTTTCCTGCACAGACTTATGCCAGTTGGATGATGGTGCACAGCGTGATGTCTAGGACCCATCTCTGTAGCCTGTGTGCCATGCAAGTGCTTTTGAAATAGTTAGTCATAATTATTCTTAAAATCTAAAAATTAGGTTTTAGTTAGTTGTAATTCAGCTCATTAAACCCTTAGAGAATTCAGTATTTTGTCTGTTAGAAAGCAGAAAAGCAGTGGAGTGTTTTTCTTTAAAAAAGAATGTTTTATTGTTGAGGCTAGTAAATACAAGAAATCAGTTAGTACTCATATAACACAAATATTAACATAGTAGGCAAACTACATAGACAAACCATGACTTAGAAGGTCTTTTTATTATATGATGTACAGAAGTTATGCTACAGTTGCAGCCAGTGCTTTTTTTTTTATTTGTGGAAATACTTGTAACGGGTCTCAGTGACTTACAATGATACAATATGTGTTTTCAATCAGAGTTAACAAGTTCACCGATCGTGAGGGTCGCAGACCTCGTATACTTGTTGCAAAGATGGGTCAAGATGGCCATGACAGAGGAGCTAAAGTAATTGCCACAGGATTTGCAGACATTGGCTTTGATGTGGACATAGGTCCCCTCTTCCAGGTATGGCTGATGGAGCGGTGTCCAGTGTGTTTCAAATGCAGTGATTTTCCCTCTAATGCCTGTTCAGTCACCAGGCTGGGGCTACTACTTGTCACGTAATCCTCTTTCCATGCAGACACCTCGAGAAGTGGCCCAGCAGGCGGTTGATGCAGATGTGCACTGTGTTGGTGTGAGCACACTTGCAGCAGGTCATAAGACACTTGTGCCTGAACTCCTGAAAGAACTGAACGCCCTTGGCCGGCCAGATATTCTTGTCATATGTGGAGGTGTCATCCCACCTCAGGTACGGGTCAACATCATTTCCATCAAGACTAGAAGACTGCTTTATTTCTGTCTGTACTGGATTTAGCTATTTCATGTGTTCTGTTAATGTCAGAGGTGATTTGCAGTGCTGAAGGCTACTGTGTACGATCACCAGGGTCAGCACAGATCTACAGGGTGGTCACAGAGTGCTGTCAGGTCTCATTGATCTGTTTTCTGTAGACCATGTCCTGGTTTAATTTACAGTGTTTCCTGAAGGGAATATTAAGTTGTGTTGTGAAAAGACTAGCCTCAGGGAGATGTTCTTTATGCTCCGTTGTTTCCAATGACCAGTACCTTGCATATTACTAATAAAGGCCAGCTCCTGTCTTAAGGGACTTCATGCGATAGTTCAGAAGAGGCACAGCTAGTGCCTAAGACATGTGGCAGGTCCCAGCACCTATAGGCTACACATCTCACTTGCTGTTTAGCCTCCCCTCATGTTCCCCATCATCAGGCCTCAGTGTTGCTTCTCATTCCCTCTGCTTGACTATTTCTCCTAAACTGCTGAACAGTTTGTTGAATTCCCTTGCAGTCAGATCTGTGCTTTTGTCTTTGAGTTTTCCTTAGTTCATCCACAGTGTGCCTGGCTGTATCACTTTCTGTATCATCTGTATCTAGGCTGTATCATCTTCTGTCTATAGAAATTCAAACTGATTTTTTATATATAAATCTCCTGTTACTCTGGTTTTTCAGACTCCTTCCTATTATAGCCAATTAGGTAATTGTACAGGAATGGCAGACTTTTAAATTGAGCAAACAAAACTCATAGTATTTTTCTAAGACAAATTGTGTTCTGTCCAGTATCTCTCAATGGGATGGTACTAGCCTGTGGTTGGAAAAGGTATAATATATCCTATATAGAAGTAAGAGAGACTACGTAACTGCTTCCCAGGTCTTTTTGAAACTTCTGGACAATCATAAAATTAGAGTGACTTAGATTGCAAGAGCCCACTGGCAGTTATCTGGTCCAAGCCCTTGTTTAAAGCAGTATTTTTGAAAATCAGAAATTAGATCAAATTTAGATTGGGTTATTCAGGGTCACATCCAGTTGACTTTTGAATATTTTCCAAGGATCTGACATTAGTCTGATTCTAAACAAATAAAACTTTCCATGGATATTTTTAAATATTTTTTGCCTCCAAACTACTGTGTATTTCCCATTTCCCTTGGTGCTGTGCTGCCTCTCTCTCAGACTTGCCGTATGTGCTTTCTCAGGCCCAGCATACAGGATAGAGCACACACCAGTTATAAATCAATTATCAATTTTCTGTTGCACTATTAACTATAAATTTCTTTTTGACCAGGATTACGACTTCCTGTATGAAGCCGGCGTTACCAATGTCTTTGGTCCAGGGACTCGTATTCCAAAAGCAGCTGTCCAAGTGTTGGATGATATTGAGAGGTGCCTGGAGAAGAGGCAGCAATCGATGTAACGCGGAAGTGTCACACAACGCAACCAGCCTTATACTAATCACTTACAGAATGTAATCATCAGCAAGGGATGGCCAGCCACACACCTTTGGTTCCACTGCCCTGTGGCCTGGTGTTTTGTGCTTTCTAAGAAAGTTGTAAATTCTCTGCTTGTTCTATTTGAGGATTATTTATATATGCACCCACAAGAAAATTTTATCTCTAGAACTGTGACTCCAGGGAATGAAGGGAATTTAGTAGGTGGGTTGGCTTGGGTTTTTTCAGGTATACTAATAAATAAAATATCTGTTCCAGCTCTTCAGTTGATCTCTTTTGCATACAGATAACTTCTTTCAGATTTTTTTTAGGCGTTGTGGACCTAGAAGTCTTCAGGCAAAATCAGTCAAGTTCAGCACAGATGTGATTGAATCCAGCAGCACTTTGATGTTAATCTCACTTAACTCTCTTTAGAAACATATAAGTAGATAAACCATATTTTTTCAAAGTTCATCGTTTGTTAATAAGATACAAATCCTGTATTTGGCAGTAACCCATACAGGAGCAGCAGTGCACCTCCACTCTGTCTACATCACTGCCCTTCCCTGATAATTCACTATTTCTCAAATGAAGTTCATTCTAGTGCTCCCTCTCCCTTACTTAGTTCTGTGATTTTTGTCCAATACTGTTCTTCCTATCCCTGTCTACGTAGCAGTTGGACTTTCTTCAGGTAAATTGATCCTAAATGCTCACGGTTTTCATCTCCCCTCCAGAAGGAATTTGATTTGTACACGTGGAAGGTCCTTTGTGGAATCCATACAAGGCAAATGGGATGTGAGTGTCTTTTCAGGGGCAGCCTCTGACGTTATGGCCCTATCCCTCTTCATTTAGCCTTGCTGCTCATTGTGTCCCATCATAAAATGAGGCTACAGCCTTCCCAGGATAATGCTCGCAGCTGCCTTATGGTGGAAGAGTCTGTAGCACATTTCTAAGACGTTCAGCATCATCCTACTTTATTCAAAATGAGATTTTTCTGCAGTTGGCTGGAAATTGCAGATCCAACTAATGGCATTGTATCGTCACTTCAAAGATTGCAGTTGATGAGATCTTTACTTAAAAAAAGCTTGTTTAGTGGGGCACATGCCCATAGTTTCACATTGTTGAGAAACAAGGAGGTTAAGTGATTTGCTGTTTTCTTCTCTCTTTCTAATTAGGGTTTAAAGTATTGATCCCAAACCAAACCTTTGCCTTGAAAACTCCTTGGGGGTTTATCATCAATAAATATCTGATTCCCTCCAAGAAAGATTGGTGTGCTTCACACCAGGATATACAGAAAATGACAACAATTAAAATATTACTTTATGTTTTTTCACAAGCCTTCTTGCTTGCCAGCTGGAAAAATACAAATTGTCAGTAACCTCTAAACTTTCTAATGACAGTCATTTCGTTCATTTCTTTCTGTCTGTGGTTTCTCTGCTCTTTGATAATGAATGTCTTCTACCTGTGTTTGCCTTACAGATCCCTCTTCAAGGTTTTTTTTAACTCTCATGATCTTTGAAATCTGCATGTTGGTCCCTTTGAATTCAGTAAAAAAAATTCCTTCCAACTTCAGGCCTTTAAAGCTTGAAGGAGGGCCCTTTAAAGCTCTAGACTGCCACTGACTAAGACACATTGATTTTCTCTTGGCATGTCAAGGTTGGAAAACAAAATGGTGAATCCAGGGGAAGAATGCGTTTCCCATCCAGTGCAGAGTGTTTGTATTAAGACCCTTAAGGAAAAAATACTCAAGTGAACAGACTGTCGGTTCACTGCCTAAGTGGAGATTCCTTGTGGGATGACAAGCCAAGATGGAACATGCTTTACCCGTACGTTCTCTGCTGCTGGAGCAGCATGGCAGTGAACGTAGCACTGGCTGACAAGTTGCTGTCAGGTTGTCAGACCTCACTGATAAGGGTGGGTGGTGACCAGCTGAAATCACAGGTGCTGCACACCCCCTCCCCATCAACCTGGCTGCTTTGAAACTGTGATGCTGCACAGGCTGGTGAGGATTCGGGTTAGTGCCCCATCAAGTAGGTACTCTGCAAATACACCGAAACATTTGGTTTCAACATGAGTATTTTTGGCATAATGCAGGACAAAATGATAACTATAAACTGTGGGACTAGGCACTCAGCTCTTTCCAATAGGGATGAGCCAAGTAGCAGCAGGTTACTGCACGGCTAAGTGATTTCCCTTAGGAAGTTCCAAAACAGTAGATATTTTTTTATTTGTAAGGCAGTTTCTGTTTTGCAAAGATGTGAGGAATACAGGTAGGACAAAGGGCTGGAGATGTGGAGATCCTTATTTACAGATTGGAATTGACTTACTGCAATGCGTTGTCTTTCATGAAACAAGCTCTGAAAAAACAAGAACTTTAGCGTAGCACTGAGCCCCAGGCCAGTGCCCTGACTGTGAAACAAACCTTCCACTTGATTTTCAATTGTAAATTAACTTCCCCGGTATGGCAGATGGATCCTACAGAGGTCAGTTTTCTATAAGGGAGTGGCAACCCCTTTTTCATTCTTGGTGTTTCACAGCCATCAGGATTGGTGCTTTTGCACTTTTATTAAGCTGCCCATCGAACAATTGGTGCTTTACAGTGATGAGCAGCAAAACTGTCTCTATTATGTGGACAAGAGAAGGACCCAAGACAGTGTTTAAAAAGTGATTTCCCCAAAGTTGCACAGTACTACTGGCAAAATAATGGGGTGGAACCTGCAGTGTTAGCCTCATGCTCCAACTGCCACAACGATGATTTCCCTCAGAGAATTGATCTTTGTTTCGAAGTGAGTCACATTTAATGTTACAGATGGGAAAACTGACACTTAACAGAAGTGATCTGGTCCTGTAAGTTATTCCTGTGCTTGGATAGAGACTGCCTAGAAGGTTTTTCAAAGTAAGGCACTGAATTCCCATTTATTTTAATGCAACTCAGAGTGCTAGTTGTGTTATTTAACTTCACGTACCATCTGATCGGGGAACTCCATTTATCCTCAATGGAAAGAAAGGAACTGAAGGTGGTTCCCTCAGGTGTGCATGTCTGCACTGAAAACTTCCACACTTTGGTGAGGTAACTCCGAGTATGTGAGCGGGGTTAGATGCAGTTGGAGTTTTTACCTTAAATATTTGTTTGTATCGGGGTGACAGCGCTGGTGACTGCAGACATAAGATGCCCAGATTCACACCTGAGGTAAGTGCTTGCATACTGCTTCAGTGTCTTAGAAGACCACTTAGTTGACAACATAGTGCAAAGCTGGGTAGGAAGTACCATGAAATTATATAATTTGACCATAAATTAACTTCATGAAACTTAAGAAAAAACAACTAGTCTGCTGATGTTAATGCTATACTTGTTTTCCTCGTTCTTTGGTCAAGGGCAGCCTTGCTTTTTAAATTTTCTGTATATAACATAAAACCATCTAAAATTCAGCCTCTACTGGGGAAGTTTTGATTTGCTTCTCACTGAGTCTAAAAAACAAAAAAGAGATTTGAGCCATGTTTGATACACAAACACCTGGACTTTGATTTTTAAAAATGAAATGCATAAACAGGTAATAAATCAGGCTATTAAAGCATTATACTTGAACATTAACAATATACAGATCCTTTGGTTTTACAGAGATTTTATCTGTATTATAGAATGACATAATTTTCATATTACATAGACTTTAGAGCATTTACAAGTGGATATGGGCCTGTTCTGCCCTCAACTTTTCACAGAGGAAGCTCACATTAATTACCCCACGTTATTAACGTGCATCTCACTGTTCCATTCACAAATCTTCAATTAGCAGATGGGAATATATATTTTGCTATTTATTCTGAACATCAAGCAGCTGAGCAAGTGAAAGCAAAAACTCTTAAGGTGGAAGATGATTATTAAAATACAGTTTTCCTATCAGGTTAGTTTTTAAAGCTGAAAAAAAAGCTGACAGTTGACATTTACCCTAACGAGTCCCTTTCCAGCATGTTCACATTTTCTCCACCTGCTGACACACTCCTCTGACCCCTCTTGTTTGACACTGTTGTCCCTTTTGCACTTCCCTCTGCCATCTCCTTGCACTCCCCACACACACTTGTGTAACACTCTCCTGCCTCTCCTCTTCCCAAATATTTTCCTTGAGGTTTCACATGCTCCCCTCTCAGTTACTCATGTTTTCTGCTGCCCCCCACGTTCCTTTTCCCTTGTCCCATTTTTTTCCTGTGCCAGGGGCTGTCGGAGGTGACGGTTTCCCAGAGGATGCTTCACCTCTTCATATTTGGGAGAGAAGACTGAGCGGCCTCATTCCATATGGACCATCTGTGAGTGACAACCTAGGACAAGATAATGTCGCCCTGGAGGCCAACTTAATTTAGGAATTTTTCACAACTTTTTACAAATAGACCTAGTTTAATCTAGTGGAATATTTATGAGAGTTGGTGACACTGCCAGGAGCAGGAGTTCAGGGGAAAGCAAGATCCTTAAAGTTTCCTAACCCCTGACTGACTTAGTAATTAATTTGTGCCTTAGTGTGTTACAGCTCACATCTCATTTTGTTTGTTCTTCTGTAATCCACACTCCACAGTAATGGAAATTCTCATAGCCACAAAAGTGTTTAAGCTTATCTTTTAATCCTGTTCTTGGCCTTTGCTGTAGCTTATCAAATGAAACTAATTATTAGGGTTTGAGTGTGACAGAAGTTTTCAAGAACTCAAAAGTCCATCTAGTAGTGTATTAGATTGTTGTTTAAAATCTGTGCCAAATCTGTGATTTAACTCTTCTTGTCTTCACTGAACTAATGCAAAGATGGATGTGGTCAGCTGAGCAAGCAGGGGAAGCGAGAACTGCTGCACCTCTAAGGCTGTATTTAGTACAACATTTCAAGCCCTAAAGATAACTTTAAAATCACAAACAGTGAGTCAGAGAGAGAGATTTAAACTGTAGGAGCTCATCATTTCCACCTCTGAATCTCTTTTGTTGAAACTGGCTCACAGGATGATGCTATGGTTGTATGCTATAAACACAACCAGCAAACTCTGCTCTTGGTGTCAGATGCGACAGTGCTCCAGCCAGCGGGGAACTGAGGGTCTCAGGAGCTCCCACTGAAGCGATGAGAGCTAGGAATGCATCTGCAGGATTACTCCAGGGCAGGTTACCCCGGGGATGTCTTTTGGCACACTGTACCGAGTGCTCCTCCAGAAAACAAATGCTCCAACAGCTTTCATGGTTGAAGAGCCGTTATACCTCAGCAAGCCACAGCCTAAGCGCACAGTTCCTTTTGCTAAGCGATTCCTTCACTTGTCCTTGTGCTATTTCTGGTACACAGAAGGCATCTGTCACTGACTGCCACATTCCCACCCCACCTCTCCAGACTAAGGCTGCTCGACTCCTTTTCGAGCTTGTGTTTGAGGAGTTGGAACTCCACCTCTGACAGAGCAAGGAACTGTAGATCTCTATAAGACATTTTGATAGCAGCCACTTTATCATATTTTCCTGGCATTCCATATTTCTTGCTACCCATATGGTTTTCTGTCTGTGCTGCTGGAAGGCTACACCCTCAGCTGCATTTATTTGGTAACGCTTTGTGTTCAACCTATGGTTTTCTTTGATGGCTGTTTTAATGGTAGAGGCAAGACTGTGCAGATAGATTGCATTAAAAAGTCAAAAGTATAAGAAAAAAAAAAATCCTCTTTTAATTATAACTATTTCCCTGAAAATAAGTTTAGTTCACATGTTTAGTAAACTAACGTTTTAAATGTTTAAACATGTTTTATTTAGTACATAAATCTATTTCCTCTAAAGTGGAAATTCTGGAAAAAAAATAGCATTTTTGTTGTGTAGCTTAAAGACAATATTGGAGAGTTGCTTAAAAATATATACTTAAACCTCTGTATTTGACGTAAGATATGCCGTGACAACCCCACGTGCTGCAGTCCTACTCATTTGGACCCCTGAGCGAGCCCAAGTTTCGACCTGTGTTGTGAAACCATCGCTGCATTTCAACGAGTTGCAGCTCCCTGGTTCTCCACCTTTGCAGCAGAAGAGGGACGTGCATTGTCCCTCCCGCTCCACATCATCGACACAGGATTTTCAGCGGAGTTGTTGGTGCTGAAGAAAGGAACTCGCCAGCCACAGCAACACTGCAATTGTTTAATTTCACGACGGAAAGTTTTGCTGAAGATGTAGTAAATAAAAGGGTTATACGCTGTTGAAGATTTGGCAAACAGACAGGGCAGCAGTGTAACAACGGGCTGTAGGGAATCACTGGAGTTAAATATGGACCAGAAGCTGGCTGCTGCATACGGTGTCCAGGAGCTCAGGAACCCCACAGAGATGAGCACAGCCATCTGAAAGGGAAACAGGGCTTCAGTTCTCAGCTTCACTGACAGGGTCTGATACTTGGGCACGTGGTGTGTGTGGGGAAAATCACACCTCAGGCAGCTGAGATACCTGAAACTGTATGTTTGCTGCGGTCTGACAGGAGCACAGGTAACACTGGACAGTGCCTGTATGCTTTTGTTCCCACCTACCACATCTACAATGGGTTTCTTATGAGTCCATTGTTTTCATCTTCTTCCCTGACTCTGGCTGCAATATGTCATGGGAGACACAGCCCAGCCAGATAGTTTAGCCTTTCAATAGACTGGTCTCTGGAGAGCTTGGGTCAATTCTGATTTTCCACAAGAAATAAGCAACTAAAGTGCATATCTGAAAAAAAAAAGTTATATTAAAAATTCCCATTTCTATCCAGAATTTCTGTGTAGCTCTCACTCAGAATAGCCACTCAGTCAATTAAAAATACCTAGGATGACAGAACAAGACCTCCACCCCAGCTACAACATGAAAGGATTCAACAACTATTCCAGTATGACTGGAAATCTATTATGTCCATTAAGTTCTTGGATGCAACTGCCTAAAAATTTAACAAGCTGCATTGTACCTATAATATATTATCCTGATCAAGCTACTGAAATGACAAGGATTCTAGAAGCCCTCTGCTCCTCTGAGGAGTGCAGAGCATGGGTGAGACTGGAACCATATCTTCCTCTTTGGTCATTACCAAACAAAGCAAAGAAGGGTCTTCATGAGCCATGCATGAGCAGAACCAGTTCTCTGCAAGCTCCTGATTACTCCAGACTCTTCCCATCACTGGGATAACTCACCAATGTCAGCTTCTTCTCCAGTTTAGCTGCATTAGGGATCCTGTCAACATTCTGGATCTCTTGGTATGCTTTATGAACCTTCCAGGCAATTCCCAAGTAACAGGTAACGATGGTCAGTGCAGGCAGGACTGTGCACAGGAGGAACATGCTCAGGATGAATGAAAAGCCGTTGGAAGAGTTGTGGAACTTGCTCCAGGCGATTGTACAAGAGATGCCAAATGGCTCAGGGCCATAGTAGCCCCAGCCTACCAAGGGCAGAACGGCCCAGAGCAAGGAGTAGAGCCAGATGAAGGTAATCAAGATGCGAACAGTGTTCTTGGTGATTTTGTTACCTGCAGAAAAGAGAAAGACCAACCATATACTGATCTCACCTCAGTCATAACTTTTCAAACAGAAGGGTGGTGGCTACAAATATACCCGGGATTCTGCTGCTGAAGTTCCTTAACCTTTGGTCTTCTTGAGAAACATAACAGAGTGTCCATGGATTAGGTGACACCTGAGTGCAGCCTCAGTGCTATTCTAAAGTTTAGTAGGTCAGGGAGCTTTACAGGATCAAGTTGAGCCCAACTGTACCATGTTCCCAGCCCCGGAATTCCAGGAGAATATTCCTTCCTCTCAAATTCCAGTATGTCTGCTTGCACACAAATAGGAAGACAAGACAGTCTTGTCTAGCGAACATTTGGGTTCTCCACTCTCAAGTAGTTTCACTTAGTGTTGCTGAGAAGTGAGAAACCTCATTGTTTAATACAGAATTTAATCAGGTCCTTCTAGGAACATTAGGGCTTGATGTTGGACTTAAAATTGAGGCTTACTCCTACAACTAGTGAACTGATACTCCATGCCATATTCCACAAAGTATTTCTCTGAACGTAATAGCCCAAATGCACCACTACAAGGTTACCAGAAACGTAATTACTTACTGTCAGATTTGGATGAATTGGTGACAAGAAATCGAATCACGGCCATGGCACACAGGGTCATCATGCTGCAGACACCAAAAAGAAAACCCATCAGGGCATAATATATGCAGGACGCATCTCCTCCCAGCCAAGCGTGGTTCCAGGCGGATGCAATGGCCAGCGGATACATGCTGATTGCCATTCCAATATCTGCTACTGCCAAGTTGACTGTAAGCAGCTCTGGTGACTTCAGGAGGGAAGAGCGTTTCACAGCTGTAGCAAGGACAACTGAATTGCCAAGGATTGTCAGGATGGCTGAAAGAGAAGAATCAGCACAGACAATAATACCTCATAGTTTACACACCTGTGAAACCTGTTGACTATACAAATGATGTGAAAAATGCCAGTCATTGGCCTGGAACTGAAGTCTGGAAGACAGGACAGACCGGGAGACCAGCCAGAATTCAGCACCTGCCTGGCTAACAGAGCACCACCACGTCCCGGTGGTTGAAAACACGCCGGTGTGTACCTGCTGTGCCCTGCTATGAAGCCGTGCTCCTCAGCTCACGGCGCGGGAACTCGGTCTCCTAGACAGCAGGTAGGACATGCCACCTGGATGGCATTCCTGAGAGCTGCCCCACTGCTCGGCATCCCCACCACAGCATCCACTGTTTTGCTTCAGCCAGCTCTTGGATTTCAATTCCTGCCTCCCTGCAAGGATTTCCCAGTCAGGCTGTGTTTCCATTATGGACCTGTTAGAGCAAAGAGTGCTTCAGATTTCTGTTCACAGCCTCCTGTAGTGCTGGCCAGCCTTACCGACTGGGGGAGATTTTGTCATATGAATAGTAGACCATATCTTGCCCCTTCACATCACCACACTATAGCTCTTCACTTCCATGTCACACTCCGCTCCCCAGGCACTATATCCCACCTGTTCCCCCGTGGCTCCTACCTCATGCGAACAGCCCACACCCGTTCACTCCATCCTTACATTATCCTGCACAACACACTATCAAATAAAATGGGCCTATTCACTTTCTTTTTTCCCTGGTAACATCCTCACTTACTTCTCCTTCCTACTGAAGAACTCCAGCTGTGCTGCCTGCTTGTCCCCGCCTCTCATCTGGTGCCCTCGGCTTCCCAAACCCTTCCCTCTCTGCAATGTATCTTCCACTGGAGCCCCAGCACAAGCCTCCTGGGCTCTGAGCTGCCTCAGTAGTCCACATGGGCTGGCTGGGCAGCTCAGGGCTCTCTCTAGTCAAGTGGTTCAGAATCACTCTGTGCCACAGTTCAGACACCCGCACTGTTCTGGTGGTCTCTGAGTGCAGTCAGACAGACCATAGAAACTGTTTAGCCAGAAGCGTGCAGCAGGCTGGAGATTGCTCTGCAAAAGGACCCATCGGACACATGTTATTCAGCTATGCCATAGGGCTTCAAAGCATTCATGACAACAGTGTCAACAGTCCAAGTAGCAAACAACTAGAGGAAATTATTTCCTCTTTTTTTTTCAAGAGAACATTGTGCTGGAGCTACACTTTGATCAAAGGTTTTCCTGAGAAGGTGCCCTCTAAAGTCAGAAATTAAATAGAGAAACAGAAAAAGACTCTGTCATGTTCCCTTGTCACTATTATTGCAGAAAGGCTGCATTTGCTCACAGATGCCACATAATAAAGTGCCCACGGAGGAATTAATAAAGGCATATGCAACAAAATGGAATAAATACATTGGCATAAATCCAAGAATGGGCAGAGATCCCAAGACAAAGCTTAGACAGCACAGAGGTACAAATCTGAGAGCCCACATCCCTCTTTCATTCCCTTTCTAACCACACACATTCACTTGGCACCTCTGAATATGCTTGAAGAGTTCCCTGCTCTTAGTTGTACATCTGCACACCCAGAGATGCCCACGGTGGCTTGGCACGGGGCCGCTTGCTGACAGATGGCAACCTGTGGCGTGGTGAGGAGAGCACTCTCCTGCCAAACAACAGCCACAGGTTGGGACATCCTCAGGCTTCAGGGGGAAAACGAACCCAGTTCACTTTCTTCTGTGAGAGCTGTAACTACTACACAAAAGGTAGGAAGTAGCTCTTAGTCTTAGCGTCGGGGGCAGACATCCAGGCCCACCCTCTTTTTTATTTTGACAGATATTATTCCCCTCCATTCCGCTGCCTATGAGGCTGCTGGATGGCACAGGACAAATCTGTGAGATGCATCCATGTACTTAACTTTTGTATGAGAAAACAGCTGGTATCCTGACTTGTATTAAAAGAAAAACCCTTCGTTGTTTTCCCGATAGTGATTTTTCTCACCCTGAGCTCTAGTCTCTGCTGTCAGCACAACTGAGGGAGCAGTGCAGGGAAAAGTGTGCGGGAACAGGGGTGAGGTGTGAAATGCTGAAGTCCAGCATTGCTGCTGAGAGGCTCTGTATTAAAACACATAAAAATATACGCTTGTCTTCCTTTTTCAAATGATCTGAAGGGAAGAAGATACTCGCATCTTAGCAAAATTTAGTTGGACTGCATGCCTAAACCAGTTCTGCTCCTCTCCAAATCTACACCAATAGTAAACAAATCACCTGGGTACATGCAACAAACAGACAAGGCAGAAAAAGCTTAGCTAAAGCCATGCTGGAGCAGACTGGTAGATATGCCCACTTGTATTTCACTGTAAATCTGCCTTCAGCGGGGCAAACAGGCCATTATAAAATCCAGAAATGCTATTTGGAAACCCTGTGCTATTTTATAGCAGTTTATCCTACCAAGACACAGCTGCTCCTTATGCATAATGAACATCCCCCCCCCCCCCCCGAGGGTCAGATCAGAGTTGCTCTCCCCTATCAGTCCCATGAAACAGGCTGCCTCATCTCTCAGTTTGCAGGGCTGAGATGCCGGGAGAAGTGGCAGACAACTTATTTTAAACACTTGTGATGCCTCAGAGGCAAACTTATGCTGGCAAGCCTTCAGCATTGAAACAAAAGACTGTAAATCTGAGAGCGGAGATTAATCCTGGCATCCAACCAACTCAAAGGCGATAAGCAGGAACCTGAGTGGAAACAGATAATTCTATCATTTCCCTCCAGCTTCCTCTGGAGCTGCCGGTGCTGACCACAGCACTGACAGGGCAGCCCCGCTGTGTCCGCTCCTAGGCTTGAAGCAAACAGGCAGGTTTGAAGGCAGAACTCACCTATGATCAGAAGAAAGACCCCAGCTCCGTAATCCACAACCGGGTGGAGTTTGGAAATGTATTGCTCCTCCATCATCCCTTGTGGAAGTGGGTGAAGGTTTTAAATCAAAGGTGAAGTGACTGTAGGGGCAAATAGACTCTTCCTCACGGTTTGCCGGCTGCAGATGTGAGGTGGGCAGTTGGGTGCTGTCAGTGTGAAGGGACCCTTCTGTTTTCTCCTCTCCCCCTCCCTCTTGTGTGGCAGGGGAGAAGCCTGGAGTGAGGGAAAGGCTCCCTCCCTGGGGAGAGGGAGTGAAAGCTAGGCAGAGCCACTGCCAGAGTGATCCCGCCTGCCTGCCTGCCTGGCAGAGCATCTCTCCACCCACCCCCTCCTCTCATACCACCCTGCTCCTTGGCTTGTCAAGAAACTTCACAACGCAAATCCCCTCAAACTGCCATTGCCGAGCAAAACTAATTCAACCATCAGCATGGGAAATAAATCCAGGCTGAGAGATCAGGCAGGGGAAGGAAGGTCGGCAGTTTTGTTTTCCAGCTTTATAGCTGAGTATGGGAAATACGAGGTGTTGAAGTATTAGAGGAAAACTGTCTGCTGAAGGGGTTCAGAAGGGCCAAAGTCACACCACTGAAGGCAGGACTTTCAGACCTGCTCCAGGGCAGAACTGGAGGATGCTCAGTCCGGTGTGCACAGCTGCAGAGCACCGCAGCAGAACCAACTTCTGAGTTCACTCGAGTAACACTTCAGTGTTTTTACCTGGCAGGCAACCAGAGCAATGCCTTACATCCAAGTTTACCTTCTCCTTGTAATACTCAAGCCTTAAAATCATCATAATGCTCTCTCAGTCTTAATGCTAAGTTTTGGTCCAGGCTCCAGGTAAGTGCTACAGGTTTATCTATCAATCTACATATGCAGGTCTTGGTTTTGATGCACGCACTTAACAGCTCTGTAGTTGCAGTGTCATTAACTTGACTTTTAGCCTGGGCAACACCCACCCAGCACGCTGAAGACTTGACCTATTCTAAATTACTTAATTCCAGTACCTGGATGTGCTAAGCTGCATTAGCATCATTCTCCGCTTGGCCTATTCTACTCTGTTCAGACATAGGGAATTGTAAAATCCCCAAGAACATGTGGGCATCTCATGTGCAATCTAGATGGAATTTAGGTGCTTAAGTATAGAAGGAACAGCCTAAATTCTGAAATCCTTAGGGATCTGAGAGACTAAAAGCTTTGAGTTTCACCATAAAGCGAAACCGGCCGCCTCAGCTTTGCTGCGTGTCTCTGGGCTTGTTCCCCACGGAAGCTGTCTGGGATTTACACACCAGGGATCCCTGCGCTGAAGACTTCGAGGAATAATTCAGCAACAAAGTACATGCAACACAAGACATATAGCACAAGGCTCAGTAGTACTCACAGTCTTCTCAGGGCACCTTTGTCCTAAAAGCTTAGCCCTCCTCTGTGAAATGGAGAAATCAGTTCCCTCCTCTGGTTTCAGGGGCTTGAATATATTTTTTTCCTGTAAAAGCATTTTATTCTGCAGGTTACAGAGATGCTTTGGGATAAGGAAAATGGCAAAACAGAGAGAAGCTTTCCTCTGCACTTGAAGCTGGATTACTCCACACCTAAATCACAAGATTAGAGGGATAAAAAACAACTGGTATCTGACTCTCTAGTGCGGTGCTGAAGGGAGCTCTTGCCCCAGAAGTTGTTAATATATTTTGCAATGAACAGCTATGACATAGAAAAAAAATCTGCAGGGGTAATGGTGGTTCAGTATTGGCCACTAGCTACAGCTTCAAAATGTGAACTAATGTCACAGAGATGCTGCTCAGGGTATAGTTATTACTTCAAATAAACAAAATCCCTGTATCTGGGACCATGGCCCCACATCAGGATTCCCCACTGTCAGCATGCTGGGTGTTATGAATTTTGTTCTTAGTAAATCTGCCTCCACCACCGAACAGAGAACTTGGGTATGAAATTCAGCACTAATTCTGCTGTCACAGACACAAACCTTATTTTTAAGCGAGACTGAGCACTACTGAGAGTTAGGTGGCTTCATTAGCCTACAGCAATGCTCTAGTTCACAAGTCCTGATGTCAGGAGCTAAATGGAGGCAAGATATAGCAGAGGAGAGCAGAGAGGGAATGTCTATTTTTCCATCAGAGAACAGATACTGTAGCTCACAGTATTACCCAAGTGGGGATTTCAAGAGATGCTACAACCTAATAATTCCCATCCTCAGAAACCACTTCTTTGTACAAAGCTACTTCTTGACTGAGGCTGGCTTATGTGTAGTCACCTTAAAGGTTTCTGAAAAATTCCCCCAACCCACTCCATGTTGCTCCAAAGTCTGTAAAAACACAACGGAGTCCGCATGTATTCACGGCATAGATAAGTACTAGGAGATGGAACAGTCCACCAGTTCTTCTCCTGAGCTTATAAATTCGATGACAGAAATTGCTGGCCTGAAAAATCTGAGCAGCTAAGACAAAAAGGTTGTGAGGTTCCTGTTTAAACTGGACAGCTAGGAAGGTGTGAGTTATGGGTAAAGGGAAGCAAAAACAGGTAGGAGGGACTCTGAGTCTTATCAGGGTGAAGAGAGACTGATGTTCCAAAGCTTGATCCAATGAAAAGAGCACACAGAGTCATTGAGGCTGGAGTCACCTCTGAAGATGTCCAAGTCCAAGCCCCCTGATCAGAACAGGGTCAGCTACAGCAGATTGCTCAAGGCCGTATCCAGTTGGGTTTTGTATATCTCCAAGGATGGAGACGCCACAACAGGTGGAGCTCCTCTGCAGACATCTTGTTCCTGTGCCCCTTTGTGGTCTCATACAAAGTCTCATAGAGTTTTTGAATAAAGATACCATGTAACTCAAGAAATCAAGCACCTACTCATGAGCTGTTCAGTACAGACATCCCTCACTGAATGTTCCTTGGCAGCAGATAGTCACCTGAATGTAGTTGTTTGCTGCAATGCCTCTCAAGCCTTGGGTATCAAGTGAGTATCAATTTAATCTAGGAAGGTGGGATATATACAATATTAATTATAAAATAAAGTTCTTCTATCAGAAAAGGCTATAAAAGGACGGATATCGTGTCTCAAAAACATGCCTAGCAATAAGTCTTAAACAGATTGATCAAATCAGTGTGGTCTGTTCAAGAAAGAGAGGTTACCATTCGATCCCAATTTGGGGAAGAAATACCTGCTAGAGTCAGCAAAAGAGAGAGTAAATCCTGTGACGGAAAGAAGATTGGTGCATTCCGACAATCCAGTATAGTGCACACAGAATCATATCAGTAAATTAAATGATGTCAGATCACCACAAAGATGCTGGAATTTGACAGTTCACCTTGTTAAATTCACAGAGCAGTTGTTGGCACTGTTTTGGGCTGGGCTAACTAGCACTGTCCTAAGTCATTCCCAGGCACGGATCAGCTAAAATGGGCTCAGGACCATTCCCGATATGGCAGTAAGGACATTGATTTCGAGGATAAAGTGACAGTGTTTAGTTCCCTGGTACAGATGTTGCCCATCGGTCTTGCTCTGATCCTGGATGCAAACATTTAGCTGAGAAATAGATTCTCAAGGTGCCGTCATTGGATGAGAAGTAACTGTTTTAAAGATTACTTATATATAAATATATATATCTTATAATTCTGATAAAGAAAATTCTTTGGAAAGTTCCTGGCCTGTGTCACGTAGTCAGCTCACCTAATGTTTCTTTTTTTTTTTTTTGAAATCATGACAGAGAGCTCAGTTCAAGGAGCCTGACATCACCCAATCCAAGTCAGTTGTCCTGCTTTCCCACTTGTTGCATGGTCCATCCTCTCACTACTGAAATAAGGTATTACATTTCTTCAGGCAAGCAAAGAGAAAACAGAGGCAAGATTAAAACATTTTGCTGAGAATTTAACGACTCCCTGAAGACCCCATTGGCTACATCAAGAGCCTAGTCCTCTTCCAACTTTTGTGGG